>NC_138048.1:63767933-64416654 GCF_964194185.1 Rhinolophus hipposideros
TCGAGCTGGCCTCAGCCATAACTGTGTTGTTAAATTCTCCATTGGAAGGCTGTGATTTCAGTTTCCCCCAGGTCAGTCTCATTGCCCTACTTTTCCTGGTTTAGGCTCATTATATCTATACTCTCTGCTTGAACCCATTTTCTCCCTATTTAATCTCTGCTCCCCCTTACTTCTACCCCCATTCCACACACAGTCACCTACTACTGCCCCTTATCAATCCATGATGGCAGAAAAAACAGAACATACAAGTGACAAAGGAGGGCTCTCTTGCCACTATTCTCTGAAAAGAAGCTGTTGGGGGCATCTGGCTTCTGAAGAACTTGGCATACTGGTCCTAGAATTTCAGGATTTGCTGTTTCCTGAAATCAGAATGGCCACAAAAGTGGATGGAAGGCTGCTCACTGAGTTTACAGGCCAAATGCCTCTGGAGATGCTTTAAATCTTGGTGCAACCTAGTGCTTTGACATTGCTGCTAAGTCCTAAGGGTCAGCTTCAGATTGTTGGTTATTGAATCAGTGTTCACTTTTGGAGAAGTAAATGACAGTCTTGGATATGAGCCAGTTTCAGTCTGGGCAGCCATATTCCTGCCTCTTCTCCCCTACGCACACAAGTTTGAACAATTTGCCTCCCCAGTGAAGCTTCTGCATACCAATTCAGCCATAGCAAGAGCTGCCCTCTTGTAAAACACCATCTCAGAAATCGGCCCATCTGCCAAGCCTTGAGCAACCACTGGAAGCCAGGGTCCTTACAAAGCACATTTGTGAAGAATAGAGTCAGGTCAATGACGTGAATAGTGAACTGATGACAATATCCTGGGAAACCCATAATGTATCCTTAAGCCTGGAAGAAAGTGGCCAGCTAAGACTGATGCTGACTTTTGGGGGATCTAAATGATGACATGCTCCCAGCTCTTCACCTTTCTGTCAGTTAAACTCACACTATTCTTACTGGCATATAGTTAGTTTCAGAATAGGCAAGCCAATGTCCTCTGAAAAGCACTGTGCTGGATTGTTTCTCTAGAGTAAATTCAAATATAAAGAGGGGAGATCTTTCCTTAGTGATCCAAGGAGTCTCAGGGTACATTCCATATCACACTGGAGCATAGCAGACAAGTCACATGAGCTATGACTGATACCATCTTCCACGTCTCTCCCTCTTTGATTTGAATGAAATCCGGAGGCTTGTTTTACAGTATTATAACTGCTTTTATTTATATAATGCTTCCTCTGTGCCAGACTCTGAGCCCAGCACTTTACAGACATTATCTCATCTAATCCAATCAAGCTTGAAAAAAACTCACAATTTGTCCATGAAGTCAACAACAGGTTCATTAGACACTGGTTTTGCAAATTTGAGTGAATGATTTTGCAAGAATTAAACCACTTTAAGATTGGTTATTTATTCTGGCCTCCACTCTGACTAATAAGCTGGGTACTGGTGAGGAAATCATATTCACTTTCCTAATGGTTATTTGAGTGTTGAAAACAGGCCTTATCAACTCTCCCAAAACTGGCCTGGAAGAACAAACTATATGGAGAGTACAGGGATCCAGTTCAAAAAGGCAAGCGAATCAAAGTGCTAATAATACATGATTGCTATTTTAAAATAATAATCATAATAATTGTAATTATTAATCTCTGAGAGGTAAAGGTGAAGATGAACTAAAAAGAAACATGTGACATAACCATTTTTATTACAGAGTGACTTTTTTTTGAGAGTAGAGTGAATTTTAATAAGCAAGCAAAGCTATATATTTTCTGAAAACATTGCAAATACCTAAAAATACTTATAAGCAATAGATGGTTCCCATTTAGAGAGTAATTTTCTTCCCATTTTTATTTCATCTAAGAATGTAATGACCATATTTTTACTCCATATACAAGAATAAACTCAAAATGGATTAAAGACTTAAATGTAAGACCCAGAACCATAAAACTCCTGGAAGAAAACACAGGCATTAAACTCTCAGACATTATTACCCTGAGTAATATTTTTCCTGATATATTTCCTCAGGCAAGGGAAACAATAGAAAAAATAAATGGCACTACATCAAACTGAAAAGTTTTTGCACAGCAAAGGAAATCATCAATAAAACCAAAAGACATTCTATCAAATGGGAGAAGATATTTACCAAGGATATATCTCATAAGGGGTTAATATCCAAAATTTATTTTAAAAACCTCATGTAACTCAACACCAAAAAAACCCCAAACAATTCAATTAATGGGCAGAAAACTTGAGCAGGCATTTTTCCAAAGAGGACATACTGATGGCCAATAGACATAGGAAAAGATGCTCAAGATCACTAAATATCAGAGAAATGCAACTACAAATTAAAATGAGAAAACACCTCACACCTGTCAGAATGGCCATGGTCAATAAATCAATGAACAAGTATTGGCAAGGATGTGGAGAAAAGGGAATCCTCGTGCACTGTTGGTGGGATTGCAGATTGGTGCAGATACTATGGAGAACGGTATGGAGGATCTCAAAGAATTAAAAATAGAACTACCTTATGACCCAGCAATTCCACTCCTGGTTATTTACCGAAAGAAATCCAAAACACTAATTTGAAAAGATAGATGCACCCTTGTGTTCATGCAGAACTACTAACAATAGCCAAGGTTTTGAAACAACCTAAATGCCCATCAATAGATGACTGGATAAAGAAATTGTGGTACATATATACAATGGAATATTACTTTGCCATAAAAAGAGTGAAATCTTACCATTTGCAACAACATGGATAGACCTAGAGGGTATTATGCTAAGTGAAATAAGTCAGACTGAGAAAGACAACTACCATGTGATCTCACTTACATGGGGAATCTAAAGAACAAAATAAATGAACAAAACAGATTACAGACCATAGATACAGAGAACAAACGGATGGTTACTAGATGGGAGAGGGGTTGGGGGGGCTGGGTGAGAAAAGTGAAGGGATTAAGAAGTAAAAATTGGTAGTTACAAAAGAGTCACAGGGATGTAAAGTACAGTATGGAGAATATAATTAGCAATATTGTAAAAACTATGTATAGTGTTAGGTGAGTACTAGATTTATTGGGGCATCACTTAATAAATTATATAAATGTCTAACCACTACACTGTATACCTGAAACTAATATAAAATAATGTTGAATGTCAACTATAATTTTTTAAAAATAGTCACAGGGATATACAGTATATATAGCATAGGGTATATAGTCAATAATATTCTAATAACTACGTACAGTATCAGATGGGTTATAGACCTATTAGGGTTACTATTTTGTGAGGCACATACATGTCTAAACACTGTTGTTTTGTACACCTAAAACTAATTTTTAAAAAAGAATGTAATGACTTTTTTTCAAACTAACTTTTGGGCATTTGTTATGTCATGGAACTGGGGCCACCCAATTGGGCATTTCAATACTGGGTAATAAGAGTCTTCTGCTAACAGAAATAATCTCTTGAACCCATCTCTTATCTTCTTGAACTTGTCATCCAATAAGAGGGCAACCTGGGCAGTGTCCATGTTTATGATTATTAAGGTACCTCCAAAATGATATTTTATCCTGCATACTCTATTATGTGAAGAAATCAAACTCTTTAAAGATCTGTACTAACAAGGCTTCTATGGTCCTTGCTTCTTTTCAGCATAGACTGCAATCCAAACTTTCAAAACCTTTAATTGGCCTCTTGCCCTTCCTCTCAATTCAAATGCGTGAGTTTTACCACACACCAAATGAAGAAAAAGAAGCCCGGGGATGGAAAGAATTATTGTCAGTTCTTTCTGTTGTGAAGAGAATTCTGACTTCCAGGGATGTTAAGTAGTTGTGACTAAAATGGCATGTGATGCGGCATGATTCAAAAACAAGGTGGGGGAGTTGAAGGCGGGGGTCCAAGAGAGGCGTCTGGGCACAGGGAGGGCTGGGCCACGGGTGATTCCCAGGAGAGGCTCACAAGCCTGGGCCTGCAGCCTCAGGCACTTGGGTAGGGCTGTGCGCATGCTCGTGGCAACACCCGAGGGAAGGCAAGGCGTCTGAAATCCCTGTGATGCTGAGGTGATAAAGTCAACACGCCAGCCTGCCAAAATGTGCAGCCTAAAACAGACCTATTTTTCACCACACACATAAGGATGCCATTCCTGTTCAAATATTTATTTGGGCTTACGTTCCGAAAAGACTTACTCCTCCGATAGGTTTAGGCACTTCCCCATTCTTTTTTCTTTCTTTAAGTTTATATGAGGATTTCCTTGTCATTTGTTGTAAAGGATTGATGTTTTATTCATTTATTCAGTGGCTAGAACCTCAAAATGGTGGATTCAGGGACATACAAATTAAAAGTTGTAAAAATCTAAATTGTCATATATCCTTAGCTCACCATTATGAAAACATCTTTTTAAATAATAATAAAACGCCCTGTGAGATTTTACATAATTGAATTCTCACTTGAAGAATCATTTGAGATAAACCTTTTGTCCTTTAGATTAAATTCTTTAAAAGCAAATTAGCAAAGACTATAAAATATCTGGGAATAAATCTAACCAAAGATGTAAAAGATCTGTACTCAGAAAATTATACAACACTGAAGAAAGAAATGAAAGAAGACATAAATAGATGGAAACACATTCCATGTTCATGGATAGGAAGAATTAATATAGTTAAAATGTCCATACTGCCTAAGGCAATATACATATTCAACGCAATTCCTATCAAACTACCAAGGACGTTTTTCACAGAAATAGAACATATAATCCTAAAATTTATATGGGACCATAAAAGACCCCGGATAGCCTCAGCAATCTTGAGAAATAAGAACAAAGTGGGAGGTATAACGATACCTGATTTCAAACTATACTACAAGGCTACAGTAATCAAAACAGCATGGTACTGGCATAAAAATAGACACATAGATCAATGAAACAGAATAGAGAGTCCAGACGTAAATCCATGCCTATATGCCCATCTAATCTACGACAATGGAAGCAAGAATGTACGATGGGGTAAAGACAGTCTGTTCAATAAGTGGTGTTGGGAAACCTGGACAGACACATGCAAGAAAATGAAGCTGGACCACCTCCTTACTCCATATACAAAAACAAATTCAAAATGGCTTAAAGACTTAAATGTAAGATCTGAAATCATAAAATATCTAGAAGAAAATATAGGAAGAAACTTCATGGACATTACCCGGAGTAAGATTTTCACTGACATATCCCCTCGCGCGAGGGAAGTAAGAGAAAAAATAAACATGTGGGATTACATCAAACTAAAAAGTTTTTTCACAGCAAAGGAAACCATCAATAAAACAAAAAGGGATCCTACTGTATGGGAAAAGATATTTGCCAATGATATATCTGATAAGGGATTAATATCACAAATCTATAAAAAACTTACTCAACTCAACTCCAAAAAAACAAACAACCCAATTAAAAAATGGGCAGAGGACTTGAGGAGACATTTTTCTAAAAAGGACATACAGAAGGCAAGAAGACATATGAAGAAATGCTCAACCTCACTAACCATCAGAGAAATGCAAATAAAAACCACAATGAGATACCACCTCACTCCAGTCAAAATGGCTATCATCAATAAATCAACAAACAACAAATGCTGGCGTGGATGTGGAGAAAAGGGAACGCTAGTGCACTGTTGGTGGGATTGCAGATTAGTGCAGCCACTATGGAAAACAGTATGGAGGTATCTCAGGAATCTGAAAATGGAACTACCCTATGATCCAGTAATTCCACTCCTAGGCATCTACCCGGAGAAATCCAAAACTCCAATTCAAAAATCTGTATGCACTCCTATGTTTATTGCAGCACTTTACACAATAGCCAAGATATGGAAACAACCGAAATGCCCATCGGTAGATGACTGGATTAAGAAGCTGTGGTACACGTTCTTTTTTAAACTAATATTGCAATGTAGTCTGTGGAAGTAATAGAAATAATCTAAAGAATTAAATACGGTATTTTAATTACATTTTTTATATTCATACCAATAACAGTCACTTTATAATTCATATCTTTTTAAGACAAATAGCACTAATTTTCTATATAACAAAATGCTTTGTAAACCTCGGTGATGCCCTTATGGAGCAATATTCATCACATTATAATATTTTAGGATTTTCTTTTAAATGTCATGTTTATAAGGGGGCTGAGTTAAAGAATACATAAATTGCATGACTCTGATGTGAATTGCACACTTTGAAAGTTGATTTAGAGCTTTTTGGTTTTTAAATCATTTGTTTCCCGTTTAACAAACTGGAGCTTAACTTTTAAAAAAAAAAAAAAGAAGAAGAAGCTGTGGTACATTTATACAATGGAGTATTACGCAGCCATAAAGAAGAAAGAAATCTTATCATTTGCAGCAACATGGATGGATCTAGAGAACATTATGTTAAGTGAAATAAGTCAGAAAGAGAAAGACAAGTACCATATGATCTCACTTATATATGGAATCTAAAGAAAAGACTATGTGAATGAACTAATCAGAAACAGTTTTGGGGACACAAAGAAAAAACCGAGAGTTGTTAGATGGGTGTGGGGGGAGCGTTGGGGATAAGGGGAAAGGTGAAGGGATTTGGAAGCAGCTGGTAACCACAAGATGGCCTCAGGGTTTCTTTGAAAATTAATTTGGGAAAGGTATTCAATAATGTTGTAAAGATTTTGTTGGGTATCCGATGGACATGCGTCCTATTTGGGAGACCACCTCAGGGATACTGTGGATACCTGATCATGGCATTGTACACCAGAAGCTAAACATTAATGAATGCCAACTATAATTTTATATATATAATGTGATGGTTCAGTGTGAGGTCAGAGGGATAGTGGATGGGGGTAGGGGGGTTCACAGTGTGAGGGATATAAATGATGAACGTCTAAGTATTACCTTGTCTTGTACACCTGAAACTAATAAATAAATTTAAAAAAAAAAAGCAAATTAGCTTTTAATATGAATTCTATGACTTGTGGCATGAGAAAATTACGGCCGCATTATAATTGTGGAAATTATTCAAGAACAAACTATTCTCAGAAACATAGAAATGATGCAAACACAAACTTTTAGATAAAAATCTATCATGGCCCTTTGGCAGGGATCTCTACTGAATGCTACCAGCAAAAAAGGATAAATAAAATGTTATGTAGTACCCACTAGATACCAGTTACTCTCTCCTAAGCGTTGGTCATTTACCTCCTAGAGTAAATCTATAATGAAGGTGTTATTAATCCCAGTTTATAAATAAGAATACTGAGGTCAAATGATTTGTCAAAATTGCACTGCTAAGAAATTATAAAGGGTCAGAATGTAAAACCAGGTTTTCTGACTCAAAAGTTGGTATTCTTTCCACTACACTGTGACACCTCTTAAGCATGGATATTAAGTATTCCAATGGTCGCTTTTGAAATGAGAATTAATTAAAAAATTGTTTTTTCCATACCAGATACAAACTTCAAGGATAAACTGTAATATAGAGAAGGAGTCTCTCCTGTATAGGTGACTGCCTTAAATCTCTTTTTAAAATAAAGGGGCACATACATAAAAAAGAAATTAAAATTGAAAACAATTAAAGAAAAGTTTGTAAATTGTCTCAACACACAATAGAATTACATATTATCTGTGAATCATTAGAAAGCTAGAGGGGATTCTTAAAATGATACCCTGAATGAAATACCATTTAAAAATATTACCAAAAATCCTACTCCAAAGAACTTTGGAGAGACTGTCTCTTTAGTTTTCTTTAATATATGCCCTTGAAATAAATATGCCAATGCAATAAATGTTGACTAAGACATAGTGGCTTTGCAGTTATGGTTTGCTATAAAATTAAAGATAAATTCTAGTGAACTGTGCAGAAATATGACCTCCTAACTAGGTAGGTAATGACACGGTCAACTGCAAAACGCAGTCCTCAGTGAGAACTCAAGTTTGTCTGACATTTTATTCCTTTGTTCCATATGTTTATTTTTACAATTTGTTAAAGACTATTAGAGGAAGTAAATTAATATCCTTAAATATTCATTGGCTCAAAGCAATGGCCGTTTATATTCCACTAATGTGTTTGGTTTGCTTCGAACAATACAAATAAAAAGCAGAATGTTCTACCCTGTCAACCATAGCAATTTGTGTGTTGTCTGTGGGTGTATGTGAGTACACATGCAAAGAGAAATTGAAAATAATCGATACTTTTTAGAATACGAGTTAAAGTAAATTTAGTTGGGTTTATGGGGAAAATATATATCCAGGAAAGAAATGTAGTGCCAGTGTTATGACATTTTAAACATATATTTCAGAAGGTGGTTTGAACTATTTAAGACAGGGCTTAGTGTTAACTAACATATTCCTTGATGAGATTGATTCGTCAGCTGTCTCCTTGCCCTGGGTCTTAACTCCTCCCACAGATTTCACAGTTTGTGTGTATCAGGTTTAGTCATTTATCTAGTGAAGCAGTTATCATATTCCACTATTCCATGGCTAATCATGGCATAAGTAGTTAGCACTTTTCATCTTCAAAGCTTTTAACAGCAGTTAATTAATATAAACAACCCCCTTAGGAGATAAATTAATCACACTATAACAGTTCCCATTTCACCAATTGAGAAGCTGAGGTAAAGAGGCTAAGTAATTGGCCCAAAGCCATTGAGAAAACAATATTTGAAGTCAGTGGTGACCTGAGGAGCTCTGAGACCTCAAACTTTAATAAAATGTTTGCTTTTCCATTAGTCTCTTGTACATCATATATAATGCCATTCAACCAGATGGTCCAGTGAAAACAGGGAATTGTTCTGCTCCCTACACTAGAACATTAGCTCGATCCTCTATAGTATCAACATAACTGATAATAAGGAACTTAAAAGTATTATTATCCCCAAATTCCCTTCGGATAGAGTTTTACCTTGTTCGCCTAATCGTATCAAATCAGTCCACAGATCTCTATTGACAAATATATTTAATGATAAAGTTCTAGTCTCAGAAATTAAATAAAAACGAACTCCAAACAAATTGATAATTTGCCCACACCACCAAGTGCCTGAAATTGAATGGAATTTAGGCTGAATTAGCTGAATCCCTATATGAACTGACATTGCTTAGAGTTTCGACCAAATCACACTGGATAATTTTCAACAAATAATATAACTAATTCAATATGTTCAATGGCATTTAATGGCATAGTGTGGGACTAGTAAATGGGACAACTAAGCTGTACCCTTTTCACAGTGTACACTGACACATAAAATGAGCTTGTTACTTTTAATTTTCCCCTTCTGATAAAAGAAATTTTAATATATTCCAAGCTATTCTTGAATATGTGTGAAACAAAGCCTATGTGGAAATTTATTGGCAAGGTAAAAAGTAAATTTGGGGCATTCTCATATTAAAATTACTAGCAAACTTATCCATATTTGACAGTCATGACTCTTTCCAATTGTTGCACCACTAGACCTATGTGAACCTATGCTTGTATCAATCAATTCATTTGTTAGCCAGAATTATGGTCCTCTTCTCCCTCCTTGGTTCAGAAAAGTACGATACTCATAATAGGGATCTCATTTTACATTTTTAAAAAGTACAATATAGGTTTTTTTCAACACATTTTGTTCTAAAAATAAATACTATACCTAATCTTATTAACACCTAAAATGAAATGAAATGAAATGAAATGAAAATTTTAAGAACTAAAACATTTAAAAAATCATCTTAGGAAAATCGAGGGAAACCTATATGGGAACACTCTGTACTATCTTTGTATCACTTCTCTAAATCTAAAATCATTCCAATATAAAACAATTTTTCAAAGAAAAAGTCAATATAAAAATGAGTGTGGTAGACTGAAAAATCCCTCCTAAAATCTCTGGAACCTATGAATGGGAGGAGCCAGGGAATAGGAAGAGCTCTTAGAGGGCATGATTAAGTGAAAAATCTTGAAATGGGGAAATGATCTAGGTGAGCCCTAAATGCGATCCCATATATCCTTATAAGACAAAGGCAGAGGAATTTTACACATAGAAAGGAGAAGATAATGTAGAGACAGAACAAAGAGATATTTGAAGATGCTGTCCTTAAGATTAGTGTGATACAACCACTGACTAAGGAATTCTGGCAGCCCTCAGAAGCTGGAAGAGGTAAGGAACACATTCACCGTTAACATCTCCAGATGTTAACACTGGAGATGTTAGTTACACTAACAGAGTTAACACTAACAGAGTGAGTGCAGTCCTGCTGACAACTTGATTTCTGCCCCATAATATTGATTTTAATTTCTGGTCTCCAGAACTGTGAGAGAATAAGTTTCTGTTATTTTAAGCCACCAAGTATGGTCATTTGTTACAGCAGCCACAGGAAACTGATATAATTGGCAAAGGATATAAAAGAGCCCACCACAGAAGAAAAAATAACCAATAAACGTATGAAAAATGTTTAATGTTACTAATAATTAAAAGAACTGTCATTTAAGCAATTATTAACGTGTTTGCTGTCTATCAGACCACAAAATTAGATTGAGAATTTTTAAAAATGTCCCCGGTGCAATTTTTACCAAAGATATTAAAGCACTGAATTAACTATCATTGTAGACTGGCCAAAGTCTTTGAAGCTAGCACATTTCAGCTCTTCAGAAAAATATAGGTATCTTCAAAATAAAACTCAAGGAGTAAAGGAATAATGCACATTTGATTTTAGCAATTCTTTAGAGTTTTATAAAATTTTTTTATTAAGTAAAATTTCAAATATATACAAAAGTAGAGAGTATTCCTAGTCAACCTGTTGTATCTATACCTTCTTTGATCTCGCCCAACCTAGATTATTCTTTTCATCCAGACATGATGTCATATTTTAGTATGTATCTCTGCCTATAGAGATTCATGTCTGAATATATTATATATATTTATATGTAACTCACATATAAATATATATAATTCATATATATTTATATGTAACTCACATATAAATATATATAATTCATATATATTGTATATATGTGCATGTATCTATTTATTTATTCACTCTGTTTGATACTTTTGTGGAATTCTATTTTCCTTTACTTACGTTTTTTCAGAGTTAGGAATTTATACCAGAAAGTTTTGGGAAATAAAACCAAGAGAAAGGATTTTCCTATAAGTGTTAAAAAATTCCAAAAGCCAAAGCCCTTATGCCATATGGGAAAGAGACTCATGTCTGTTAAGGTGTATGGAAGAGCGTATGTGTGTCTCGTATGGTTTCTCTTGGATCGCAATCTATCAACATTCTCTCCTTATCTTCAACCTCTTTGCTTCTTTGCTACTCTTTTAAACATGTTTAAGATGCTGCCAACCCCTAAAGTCATCAAAAAAAAAAACCAACTCACCTGCTTCTACAACTCCTCTACCCATCACCCCTCCCTACTCAACCAAATTGCTTAAAAGACGAGGCCACTTTTGTCTTCATCTTTTCACTTTCCATTTGCTTTTCAACTCAAAGCAACTGGAGCAAAAAAAAACGATCTCCTGAAATCATTTACTGATGAGCGTTCACCAAGTGAAAAAACTCTTGACAGTAAACAAAACAGCCATCCATGGCCACTGCCCTCACAGCTCTGTGGCCTAGTTACCCTTAAGTCTGGATGTCCTGGGTGGATTTGGAGGGAGTGGGGTGAATAATGGCTAAGCACTTTCTTCCTACTGTCCTCACTGTCTCCTCCCATCCCTTTTACTCCTGCAAGGTTCAGGTGAGCCAGGGCTTAAATGAGGTTGAAAAACGTGGGGCATGTTTACCGTCTCTCCTGAAATCAATCCCTGTGTGATAAGCCAGTGAGATAATAACTGAAGATGACTATTTCTTTCCTGCTATCTTTATGACTGATATGGATGGAATGATCCTTTAGGATTCTGTGATGGTTCTTAAGATTACCAGAACTGTTCATGCCATATTTATTCATGTCCCAGGCACAAAGTTAGGTTTCCTAACGAGTCACTCAAATATTCAGGAAGAGCTGATTTCTTAGCATGTTTAAGTCTTCAAATTCTAAAAAGAAGAGTGAGCAAAAGCATAAGTGAAATAAAACAACAACAAAAATTGAGTCACTCTAAAGAGAATATTTGCATTTTTGACTTAAGCTAAGATAATTGGAAATGTCTACTGTTTCCAATGAGAAAGTTTAAAATAATGAAGTGAATAGATTACTTAACAGAAAAGAATTGCTGGTGAATTAGATGATAATGCAACATATTGAAATCAATGTTTTTTTTCCAGTCAGCAAGAGATTATTTATTGTTAAGTAGAAGAAAAATGGATGCAAAGTTGAATCTCTGATTTTTTTTTTGTTATAGCACAACTTACATATTTCAAATAAACAAAAAATTAGTATCATTTACAGTATCTTAAGATAAACAACTGCCTTTCAATGGGCGCTTCCTTTCCAGTACTTTGAGGTCTACAAGACCTAGCTAGAAAATTTGCTACTGTGGAAAATGAAGACTGCTTAAATTGAATGGGGGCAGAGGAGGGCTTGTGGTTTTTCTTTTTGATTAATTGCTGTAACACTGTCCTTCACGTGGCTGAGGGAGTTTCATATTTTCTTTAGACATCATTAGGTGCCGAAGCTTTTGTAGGACAACTTTGATGCTATATGAATTCTGCCATTTTGCTAGCACTGATATGACTCTTGGGTCCACCACTCCATTAGAGCTATTAACTCCATTCATATTCATTTTTGTTATAAATCTTACAAAGGGGGGTGCTTCTGGGTATTTAGATCCACATTCTATTTTAAGACTGTATATTCGGTTTTCATAAATTGTTCTCGGAAGACCAATTATCGTCCCTGTCCATCTTGTAAGTGTCATGTCTTCGTCATCTTCTAGACCCCAGCTAACTATGCCATCTCCTCCTCCTTTTTGGCCTTCTTTGAGTTTTTCCAACAGTTGGAAATTGCGAGGAACTTTTACTGCCAAGCCCATGGTGGCTGCCATCTTGCATCGCGGTAGCTCCGCTGATTTCTTTTTTAAACAAGCTCTTGAATGTTTTAAACTAGTCAATAATAGAGAAGAAAATGTCTTTGTACATAAATATCAACCAGAGAAATATCACATGAAATATTACACATAAATTTTGACCATGCACTCAGGTGTATGCACATACACGTTACACTTGCCAAGAAAACATCAATCTTGGAGGTCAAAAATTACTACTAGAGAATATGACTAGTATTTTGATATTCAATAACTAGGCTATTATTTCAGCTGTTATAGTTCAGAAGTTAAAGGATACAAGTGTTGACCTATGGTCTTTATAGTGAAACACAATTTTACTTTTGAGAGGATTATGTTCACATACTTGAGGTACAGAGACAGAGGAAATCAGAGGAAATGAGAAAGCCATTTAATCATTCACCTCAGACAGAATAGGCCCCAGGTACTGTAAGCTCTGTGAGGACAGAAGTTGTCTTGCTAACTTTAATAGCCTCAGCAATTGATGCACGGGTGAATGAATAACCTCCTATTTTCCATCTCACCCAAAACCCACTTGGTCAGAGGAGAGATGATAAGGGCAAGAAATGGAGCAATGAAGATAGGAATGGAGAGGAAAGATTGGAATTGAGAAATATTCTCATCAATTAGTCTCAGTTGTGTGGTAGTTTGCTGTCAAGTTAATGTGAGAATGTGGAATCAAGAAAAGTACCCTATTCTTTAAAAAAATTATAAACATAAAGAAAAGGAAAGGAAAGAAAAAAAAGGTGAGGTGGTGGCTGGAGGAAGCCGCAGGATCGAAGGAGAGTTTATTTATTTGTTTAGAGGGAAGGAGTAGACAGAAGGCAAAGTTAAAGGAAGAATACTTCTGAGGAGCCAGGGATGGGTACTACACACAATTATACTGGCTTAGAGTCCACATGATTTGATTAGAAGACCAGTAGAAAGAGAATCAAAAGGCTTTTGTGTTAGTCCGGCCTTTGGTACTTATTCACCAACTGAAAGTGCTTGGGTAGCCCACTGGAGCTCTCTGAAAATCAATTTTATCATCTATGCAATAAAGAAGATGGGGAAATATGTAATTTTTTTTCATCAAAAATTAACAGAGAAAAGGTGTTTAAGAAAGCCCAGCATAGAAAGACACATGAGGCACTGTTAAAATGCACTTGAGGGGAAATCTTTGTGAGCTATCACCAATGACTGTGTCCCCAGGGTGAGCTAGCAATTTCCAAGCTAGACAGAACTGCAAACCCAACCTGCTTTAGTAGCCCCATTATTCACTTCATTATTGTCCTTTTCTGCACTGACTTGGCTGAGCAGGACTCTATGGGAACACAGTTTTCTAAGCCAGAAAGAACAAGCTGAGCCCCACTATTGGTCCTTTTGTATCAAGATTTAACGATCAGCAAGTTAATAAAGTCTCAAAGATTAGTATCAGTTTGAAAGGCAAAATTCACACAAAACAATTAATTAAGAGCAGTAAAACAAATGCATTACTGAGGATAGAATTGGATCCAGGAGACAAAATGGGTTAAAAAAAACTTTTAAAGGAATGCTCTAATTGAAAACTGGCAGCAGCAGAAGACACAAGATAGTTAAAACAGTATCTTATCAGAAAATTAGCAAAATGTAATTTTTATTGGGTTTTACAGATGTTATTTTTAACCACATCAAAAATCCCACCTCATGGCTATTGGTACAATTTGTCATAATTACTATAATTTGAAGTCTGAGTGATGGAATGGCTGTTGAGATAGCTATCTCATCCCCAGGCTAGTCTGAATTAGTTGAGCAGCCAGGAGAAGGAGCTCATGTTTCTGTACTTGGTCTAGACTTCATTTGTGTCCTTTATCCAATCTCATTCTTAGGAATATTGAAGAATAATTTTTTTTCCTACCTGAAACACTGAAGAAAATCAGGAGGTTAATATTAAGAGTGCTGGGGTCACCTTTAATTAACATACCAATCACCTCACCTCCAATCTGCAAGTAGAGTGTTGTACTTTGTTCTATTTTTACATTTCCTAGTGAGCTTGATCATATTTAATGCATATACTAAATTCTGGGCATAATATATTCAACTACCTACAGAAGCATGGCTGATAACACTGAACTAAGAAATAAGAGCTTTTAATATCCCTGATATCCAATTTAACACATTTCCTTGCTAGCATATTTTACTCCCGGGAGTAAAAATATGACTAAACATGTCCAAAATATATCTAACCTACAAATTAAAGAACAAGATCAAGAAATGCCTTAAAGAAAATTCTGTAGATAACTTGTACCCACAGATTCACAGTGATATCAAATAATGAAAACGATTATGACTGTGTTATGATTTAGATTACGGACTAGATTGGCAGAGGGCCCAGCTAAGAGACTCTGGGAGCCCTCAGCCAATTTGCAGACAGGAGTTTCAATATGAGAATAAAGCTGATCAGACTTAAGGAAGCATTTTCAAACAAGAAAGAAATAGTTAACATACAGTTTTAGTGATCGCCCAAAGCTGAGTCATCTCATTGTCATTTTAGGTCATGGAAAATTTTCAAAATGGTTTATTTCAAACTCTCAGGCATAGTTTAACTGAAGCATTGTATGAAGAAGGGACCTGGCTTAAATTCATACACTTAAGAGGTATTATGTGTTGCTATTGCTCTCAGCCTTGGAGGAATACATAGTAGTGAACAAGAAGTGGTGCTTCCAGTAGAGTAACACAGAAAGGAACAATATAGACAACAAACATATAAAATATAAGTATGTAATACAATGCCAGATAGTATATATGTTTTGAAGAAAAGTGAAACAGGGTAAAGAAATAAAGAGTGATGGAAGCGTGGCAGTTTAGATTTTAAAAAGCCCCCTTGAATAAGGTGGTATGTGGGCAGAGGCCTGAAAGAAGTGATGCAGAAAGTCATGTAGATTTGTCGGGGAAGGGCATTCCAGGCAGAAGAAACATCAAGTACCAAGACCCGGAAGTAGGAACGTGCTGGGACAGAGTGGTAGACGATGAAGTGGGAGAAGCAGGCAGGCTACATCATGTAGGTCTTTGTAGGCCATGGTAGCGGCTTTAGGTTTTGTTCTAAAGATGGCTGGCAGCCCCTGCAGGGTTTTGAGCAGTGGAGTAATGCAATCTGATGAAAGCTAAGAAAAAGGTGATTTTGCTGCTGAGGGGAGGGGATGAGTGAAAGCCATGAGAACATTGATGAAAGTATTGTAGAACCAGCCAAGGGATAATGGTGACTTGGCCCTACATGGTAGTAGTGAAGGACCAAGAGGTGGTCAGATTCAGAATATATGTTGGATGTTGTACCAACAGGATGAGCTGATGAACTGGATATAAGGGATGAAAGAAAAAGAAGAATCTGAAATGACTCCTAGGTTTCTGGCTGAGAAAATGAATGAATAGGGAAAATTTAAAGAAGTATGGGTTTTGGATGTTGGGATGAAAATCAAAATTTAAATTTCCGTCATGTTAAATGTGAGATGCCCATTAGATGTTCAAATGGAGATGACAAGTAGATAATTGAATAAATAGGTCGGAATCCATGAAAGAAGCCAGGCTAGAGTTATAAATTTGGAAACTACCAGCTTATATGCCATGAAACTGATGCATCCATGTGGAGAGAATATGGATAAAAACAAAATCCAAACAGATTGGAAAAGCAGGAGAATTCCTCAAAAGTACCTGAGGACTACTTGATATCTATAGGATCTTTTCAATACCACAACTCGTAATGAAACAGACTGACTTTGAAAAGTATGGGGGAAAATATCAGGAGCTCATAGTGGACCACAATCTAAACTTAGTTATTAATAGAATACTCACCTTATTGCATTGTTACTTTTATTTTTATACAAAGTGAGATACTGGGTTACTGAATATATGGAGTGTAATTGTGAGGCATTTTCCTTTATAATAAATACTGAATAAGTGTGATTCTGATGCAAGTGGTTCAGAGATCTTATTTTAAGAAATGCTACTCTAATATGCATCTTGGAAAGTAGTAACAAGTAAGGGGGTGTGGAGGGGGATAGCAGGTTTGTGAATAAGTCCTAAAAGTAAAGTTTTAAAAATAAATGAGTTTTTTGGCTCTAAGAATAATAGACTAGAGGAGTCACTAAGGTTTTAAAAGGATGAACTATGATTGGTATTAAATGAAGAATCTGTGTTTTCACTGCAAAGTGTGCAGTAAAGAAGAGACAAAAATCACTATCAGAAACATGAGATACTAACATGATGACTATTAAGAACCTTGGAAGAATTTAAAGGAAGTGGACAAAGATTTCATCCTAAGGTGATTCAAAGTAAAGTTTATAGAATTACTTAAGTGAATTTGGTTCTTTTTACAATATTCTAGTTTCCCTTTACAAAGTTGAATTAAATTTGTCTTTCTTTTAGATATAAAATTAAAATTTAAGGAATCATTTAACATGAGAAGCAATTATAGTAACACGTCTATCTTCTAGAAAGCAGTTTTCTATAAACATTCAGCTTAAGTAGTCAGAATGAACTGAATCTAAATGGAGGGAGGGGAAGGACAGAGTAATTGAACATTTGAAAAATAAATATTAATGAAATTAGCCAAAAAGATGTCATAAGATGTGATGGAAGCAGTTGGCTTATGTATTGGGAGGAAAGCACGGTGATTACTCTGAAAACCAGGGCATTTTGTGTAAGAGCCAACAGTTACTTAAACTAAAGGGAAAAGAGAAAAGAGACAGGGGGCCCACTGCAAGTGGCAGAGTGTAGTGTAAGTTCCTGACATTAAGCTTTTAATTTCCACCAATTTCAAAAGACATGCATCTTGGATAAATATATTGCCAGCCAAATGACACAGCTACCAACAAAACAACCAGATAAGGAATTAGGGTGCTCCCACCCACAAAGCTTCCTCTTTCAGAAAGCCCTGGGTAACATAGATAACTGCTCGTTTGAGGGACCCCACTTCTCCCTTCCGGCACCCTAATTCCTTCTCTGATGCTTAAAATTAGCCAATAAAGAGTGAACCCATTAAACCCTAGACACTGTACCCTTGGACCATAAAGGCAGAGCCCCAGGTCTATGATACCTCTCTCTCTTCCCTAGGGTGAGCCATGTACTCTCCAAAATCTGTGAGTAATTAATGTTGTTCCTCCAAGTTTTCTGATGGCCCTGCTGGGGAAAGGTCTGTGGGGACTGCTGTAAGTAATACAGCAGGATGATTGCTCCAGGAATGTCTAGCTGACAGCATTACTATCAATAGGCTGAGACCCAGACAACACAAAGATGAAAGTCAATTGAAGCATTGAGGAACAGACATCTTGATGTTAGGAGTCAGCTTAAGGGACCTCAAAGGACTGTGCTACAGCTCTAGAATCTGACACCAAGAGCCCACCTCATCCCAGGAACTTGTTAAGGGGCACACAAACCCTAGGCAGCTTGGTCATGTAGAGTGAGACTGACAGGTGTTTGGAGGGTTTACAAAGCTCTGTGGCTCATAGCGATACGTTTGTCAAAAATTTTATGTATATTTATTTAAGAAGCTAGGAAAATGTATGGTCTATTTTCAAATGGATTTAATTGATGAGGATCTATCTACTATGTGTGAGACATGGCATTAAGGAATTGAAAATACAAAGTGGAACATGACAGAATGCCAGCTGTCAGTGAGTTTACAGTCCAGGGAAGGGAAGGAAGAGGGAGGCTGATAATGACAGAGGAGTAAAACAGTTACTTACACTACAAAATCATGTGGTGATACAAACCAGAGAGCACAAACTCTGACCGAGGCTGGCAGAAAGATTAAGGCAGAATTTCCAGAAAAAGCAATGCTGAATGGAGCTTTAGATGATAAATAGGAGTACTCAGGTTGAAAACAATTTAAAAACTTGAACTTCAGCTATTTGGAAGCAATCCATTTTTTGGAAACACCTCATTTTCCCAATTGTACCAAATAACAGATATTATTCTATATAAGTCAAAACTATGTAAGTGAACATCTGGAAGCCTTTATTGTCATGGCAAAGTTTTGGATATTGAATGAACTTTGAAACTTAATCAGGTATCAGGCAAGTAATTCACATATTAGAAATAAAGATTTTATTCATTATAGAGTAGAGTGAAATGCTTTTAGTTTAGGGAAAATGTACTACAAAAACAAGTTATCCTGCAGGCTTCCTATGAGTCAGGGTTCTAACTTGGCAATATTTCGGCAAAAAAAGGTATGCTTCATATTTTCATATTTCAATCCCTAACAGAACTAAGAGGAAAATACAGAGAAAGGTAAACTCTGGCAAATCTCAGAGCTATTCTGTTTTTCACTCTGTATTATAATCTCTTTGCCAGTTATCAGTTTGAGAAAATTGACTGACTGCTCTATTTTTTCTTTTTAATCTGTTTTACAGGTACTCAGAAACAAAGTAACACAAAGGAATTTTCCAATAACATATGACTGATGAATTAGAAAGGGCTATTTGGTGCCTTGTGAACATTTCAAAATACTATAAGCCTTTTTCCTCATTAAGATATTCCAAAACAAAACCAAGAAAGAAAAAAAAGAATTTCATTGTAGAATCATGAAATATGATAACTAATAAGAACAATTATAATCATTTTCGTTAGAATAGAGCAACTATGAATGACACATGTAAATAGCTCCAATATATTCATTTAATATTACTGATAATTAACATGAACACTAAATTAGAATTGCCTTTATCAGCTAGAGTTGTAAAGCATTGCAACCGCCTAGAGATTCTTAAAGGAGGTGATACCTGGGTGTAGAATATGCCCAGCCTGGTGATAATAAAGGAGTGTATAGACTTTTAATTCCATAAATAAACAAAATATTCTTAAGCATTGGACTTCATCAAAATTTAGTTGAATTAATTAGTAAATACATACTGCATGTTTGCCTAAATCTTTTTATTCCTTGCAGGAGCTAAATACATTTCCTTACTTGCATCTGTGGGAATATAAAATTCTCCTAGCTTTTAAATGTGAGCAAGCCCCACAAAATATATT
The DNA here is from genome assembly GCF_964194185.1 of Rhinolophus hipposideros. Classification (NCBI taxonomy): domain Eukaryota; kingdom Metazoa; phylum Chordata; class Mammalia; order Chiroptera; family Rhinolophidae; genus Rhinolophus; species Rhinolophus hipposideros. The sequence continues at coordinate 63,787,873 of NC_138048.1, forward strand.
GGGAGTGATTTTTGTCACAATTCAATAAATTGATAAAGTGATCTGTTCAATACACTTCTTTGCCCTTTTCCCCACATACTATCAGAAAAATAAACAAGATTTTTAGCTTAGGAAAGGGCACTGAAAAACAAGTTATCCCACCATTCTCTTTGAAAACCTTTTCTCTTACACACAAAATAATAGGAATTCAGAAAAATTCCCAAATGAAGTAAAATGAGGTTATTTTCAATTAAGATGGTGGAGTAGGTAAACACTGTTCTCATTGCCTCTCAGGACCACATCAATTACAACTGAACATGGAAACAACCATCATTGAGAATCACTTGAAGTCTAGCTGAACCAAAACCCTACAACTACAAACATACAGAAAAAGCCACATTGAGACTGGTAAGAGGGGCAGAGACACGGGACAGGCTGGTCCCAACCTGAGTGTGACCATTAAAAATTAAGAGGAATAGCTCAGCCGCAGAGGTGCCCCACCAGAGGAATGAGGGGTCCCAGCCCCACACTCGGCTTCCCAGCCCAGGGTTCTAGTGCTGGGGAGAGAAGTCCCCATAAATTCTGGTTGTGAAACCCGAGGACGTTGTAGCTGAGTGAGACAGAGGGCGGCTAGAGTTTCAAGCACTTCTCTTAAAAGGCTGGTGCATGGACTTACTCTGAGCTCCAGCCCTGGGGCAGAGGCTCCAAAATCACCAGGGACATATGGGGAGGAACTGAATTGTCTGGCTGCAGGACGAGGGCTGGAGGCGCAGCTTTCTCTCCGATGGAGGAGCTGGTAGAAACCATTGTTTCTTTGTTGATCCATCCCCGCTCCCTGCATGCAGACGCAGGTGGATGCTATATCTGATTCTCAATCAAACTGGCCATCAACTTTCATCTGCCCCACCCTAGTGATTCCCAGAGACCCTACCCCACCCAGCCAGCCTTGATTAGCAGATTGACCTCTCAAGGCACCTCTAAGCTCAGTTCAGATGGTGGCCATCTGCAGTTTGCTCTGTGGCTCATACCAGGTGGCCGCAGGCAGAGCACATGCTGCGGCTAAACTTGGTCTTTCGTACTTTCATCTGGCTCACCTCTACTTATCCTTAGGTTTTAGTTGAGACTTTATTTTCTCCATAAACCTTCCGTGACAGCCCCTCCACCTCTCTTAAGACTAGATTAGTGTTGTGCCACCCTGCGCTTTCATTTAGCTAATGACTCAAAATAGTGGCTGTTTGTTATTACCTCTTAATAAATTCCTTGAGCCCCAACACCTAATATGATGCCCAGCAAATAGCAGGCACTGAATAAATATTCTGTGAATAAATTAGGAAAACCTTCAAAAACTGAATAACATTCTTTGATGAAGTTGATCTAATAATAATTTATATTATAAATGATAATACAGTGAAAAGAGAAGTATACCAAAAGTTAAGAGACCAGAACCACCATCCTACCTCTCTTACTAGCTCTAAATAATTTATCGGAACCCCAATTTAATCTGCAAAATAGGTATGATACCCCTCCTACCTCACAAGAGGATAGATCCAAAGGGCTCAAGTAAATGAAAGCAGTTTGAAAATATAAAGCACTAATCATGCAAGATATTATCATTATTCTGAACACCTAAATTGACTCTGCCACATTCCTGCTCAAAAGCCCAGTACCTCTACTCTCATCCCCCCTCTTCCCCTCCAGCCTACCTCATTCCCACACAACTTCCACTTTCAACAGTGTTTCCCAAATCATGGCTGTGTGAATTAGCCATCAAGCTCATGGTCATTTCTGTGTTTTGGTTGGGGTTTTTCTGCCTGCAGCCATTCTGATTTTACTCCAGGGGAACTTCTCTTCTCCCTAATCTTGGGCCATGTGCTCTGGGTGAAGCTGACTCTGACCCAGGACCCAAATATGACTCTAACTAGGCCAATGAGAACGCTGTGTACTCCTAGCCAATGGATGTGGTCTGTGGGCCTCCCTAAACCATGATCAAGCCAGTCCAATCAAAATGAACCTGAGAATCTCTGCAGGGGTACTGGAATAAAGACGGCGCATTCCTCTGCTGGGTCAGTCAGGCAGCAAACAGTCTTAGGAGTTGCCTGCAGTCATCCTGCAACAATAAGAAAGCTTCCTAAGGTCAGCCTATGAAACTGTCTGGTCCTTGGGGGCATTCTCAGCTGCTGATTCATGCCTAACCAGACGCTGGCACTACCCGGCATTAACGATAATCAGGAAGGTGCAGTTCTGAATCTTGACACTGAATGGGACATCTCTGTTTCTCCTCCTAGAAAACGGATTTTTAAGAAGTTCTTTTCTTCCTTATAATAATGCTTCAAAAAAGAAGTAAAATTTAAATTCATATTCAACCAATGCTTACAGAGCAATGAGGTCAAATTTATAAAAACAGTAGTGAGATCTTTATAAGTAAAGGGTTTTTTTATTTTTTATTTATTTTTTTTAATACTTAGACATTTATCATTTATATCCCTCACACTGTGTAAACCCCCCGCCCCCTATCCACTATCCCTCTGACATCGCACTGAGCCATTACATTTCCACTGTCTCTATTCCTAATGCTGTACTCCACTTCTTGTAAGTATATACATACATATGTATATATACATATAGATATATAAAAAATTATAGTTGGCATTCATTATTGTTCAGGTGTACAGGATCACTGAAAATCACTGTACTTCAGTGATCAGGCATCTACATCATCCCTGAGGTGGTCTCCCAAATGGGACATGTGTCCATCGGATACCCTACAAAATCTTTACAACATTATTGATTGTGTAAAGGGTTTTATTAATTCAAAGTATTAGTGTAAATAGAATTACTATCATTGATTTGATTATTCACCTTACTTCTAGTTCAGCTTCAAGTCTCCAGTGTTATTAAAATATGAGGTTAATGCATAAGAAAATGGTTTATTTTCTACAAAATCAGTATCCAAAGAGAAAAAATAAAGTCCATGTGATCTAAGAAAAGCAACTTTGAGAAGCATTTTATTGTTAAAATTCCAGCCTGACTTTACTATCTAAATCTTTCAAAAATGTTTTTGGCTCTACACTTTTGGTAAGATCCAGGCTAACATAAGCTTGTCAGGATTGCTTTCTTCAGAAGTAAGCAGTTAGATCAGGAAATAAACCACAAAAATTCCTTAATTGCTAGTCATCTAAGTAAGGTCTTATACTTTGGCTGAAAAAATAAACCAAAGGAAAGAAATACCTAGCAATCTTTTTCTGGGTATTTTTTTTTCCACATAAGCTAAGATAAACACCTTAGCCAGTAAAGGGGTCAAAAGAATAGAGAAGAGATAGCTCTTCAAACTTGCCTTGCTAGGTAGAATTAGCCATTTAAGCTTTGTCCACATTAGCATTAAGCTAGCAAGGCTGGAGAGTGACTTAACTCATTTCACTTTGTCAATGTGTTTATTTAATATTAATCTCGTATGTTTTAGGAATTGGTCTGAATGAAACTATATTGTCATTGCCTCTGAAAAGGCTAAACAATGCCTCAAGAGCATCTTAAACTATTTATTGTAGTCATTTATTTAGTATTTGTTTAAAATTTATAATAAACTCATTTATAATGAATTCCCATTTACAGAATGTCAATGTATTATTAGATGGTTGACCTTGGGCCATCTCTCATGTGTGTTCTTGGTATGGTCCCAGCTGTCTAATTCCCAGCCCTAGACAGGATGACTCTCCTAGAGAATTTCAGATAAGTAGTTTGTGTTTACTGAATTCATGATTCAGACACAAATTATCAACAGTATCAATCTATTAACAAATAGGGACTCAAAATGACATTAATGAATTTATTACTTCATATGGGCCAGATACTTTGTAGGAAGGTATAAATATACTTTCAGTTTCACTGAATAATTCTGCAACATAAATTTTATCGAACTTATTTTAAAGAAGAAGAAATTGAGGTTTGGAGTGGTTAAGGAACTTTCCAAAGTATTAAGATTTGAATTAGAACATCTTTACACAGCAAGAATAATATAGCCATACAGCTGTCCCTTCTCGTAGAACCAACACACAAAATTTAGCTTATCTGTTTGCCAGGGCTTGTTTCTTTGTTTTCCTTTTATAATATGTATAATAATGTACTTTTAGGTGCATGAAAAATTCACATAGTAAGACAATATTCATGCAGAATTTGAAATTAGCAAAAAATTTCAAACATAACTCAAAGAATTATTGATGAACCTGGGATTTTATTAAGGTAAAGCTTCCAGAATAAAACCCACTTATTGAATACACGGCAGAAATGGGGCATAGAGAATGCCACAGCCCTCAGATAGCCACAGGGGCTCCCCAGCTACCGCGGTGAAGTTTGAGTGGCTCAAGAAGGCCATGAGAACCCTCTGGTCTGTACAGCTGCTCCTCTAAGACAGAGCATGCCAGTTGGCCACAGGTATTCTATGACGGCAATTGGTGACTGGTATAGGATCTGATTCCTAAGTCTACGATGCACGAATTCCATGGTGTGTGTATAATAACCCTGCTTATAGTGCAGTCCCGGTTTTTGTAGAGACCATCAAGGCCTTGACTTTCTTCTCCACTGAAGGTCTGCTGCTGGGGGATAACAATCCAGGAGGTGTGGAAAGGCCACGCCTTAAAGCATCGTCTTCTCCAGTTTAGTATTGACTGCTCTAACAAGGGCAGAAGTGGATTGGGACTATTTGGAGGGCTAGGATATCACTGTCTTTCAGCTGCTTTCCTTTTTGCTCAAACTTCTCAGGGAAAGAACATTTGCCCTTCTGTCTGACCGTGCCACTGTCACTTGGCCAGTGATACTATTGATGTCACTTGGCCATCAATAGATAAGCAACAACCAACTTCAGGAGAAGCCTCTTCTGGTGCTGAGAGAAATCTCTTCCTTTAAATTTCCTCACCCCTGTTTCGTTGCCAGGCAAGATTTGTACTGCTACGATACGTCGGTACCATTCCTAACAAAGATAGCTTCCCTCATAAATAAGAATATCTCCAACTCACAACAAAATATAATTTTTCAATGCCCTTCCTATCAGGACACTTAATATTGAAGCTCTGGCATTAACTAATAAAATTAAATACATCTGTGAATAAAAACCATGTATAAATAAATATTATGCATTCTGCTAAAAGAGAGGCCTACAAAGATGAGTTTATTTTCTAAAACTTTTCAGTCATGTTAATGGAAAAGTTGAAAACTACAAACCCTCTGTTGTCACATTAACTTAAGCTGTGATAAGACTTTAGAGTGCTGAAAGGATGAAGAATCTCAGCAATCTTGCATTCGGTAAGCTTGGACACCATGCCCAGAAGAAAACTAGCTGTCCTCCTCTATCTGACTCAGGCCTTCGTGGCTCCCACCAGCCAGAGCTGCTCTGCTTTTACTTCATTATAAGTTGCAACTCTGCATTGGATGTATTGGCTCTGAAGGGCTTGTACTGCCACCTAAGAAAGACTTAGAATAAAAAGTTTGATTTCAAAAAAAAAAAAAAAAAAAGTTTGATTTCCACTCGTGATCAGTGTGATACTCTAATTTTTTAAGTGGGGCAACTGAGGCCCCAGAAGAAAAGATGACTTGCCTCAGGGTCTGCCCATTAATAAATGACAGAGGTTTCCTGACTTCATATATTATTTTCTATGTGACACTGTGACCCATCATTCTGCTCCCAAGTCACATTTTGTATATGTCTTTTTTAAATTTCTTTTTCTTTTTCCGCGTTTTATTGAGATATAGTTGACATAGAGCACTAAGTTTAAGGTGTACAGCACAGTGATTTGACTTCCATAGGTATATTGTGAAATGGTGACCACATTGCGTTTAGTTAAACATACATCATATCATATAGTGTGTGTCAGTCTTAAGTGGCCTTCAACTTCCTGGACCTCACGGACTTATGGCCTCACATTCTATGCAAGGTAAAAACACACTAAAGGATCCCAAGGGCAACCTCCCTGTAGCTTGGAGACTCCTCCTCATGCTTGCAGTATTAAAATTAATCAAAGGCAAATGCCCTCAGATGTAACAGTTACTTCTAATACATTCTTTATCTGAGAAATGCTCATGTAGTCTTTCAAATTTACTGGCAAGATAGAAAAGTGTGCCCTGGCTTTCTGCACAACAGGTGGACCACAGTGATAGTATTTTCAACTGAACCTTTTGATAAATGGCTGCTAAGGCTCTCGTATCTCAGAATTTGTTTTGAAGGGACAAACTGCTTAAGAGCACAAGCCTTGACAAACTGCATCCTTCCTTGGACACCAACCCAAATAAACTTGTTGCTGGTCTCAGAACCCACACCAGCCTTTTTTATGCCATTTCCTTGTGATCCTGTCTGAATTTTCAGGTTCCTCACATCCCACCCCTCCTGAAAGCTTCCTTGGCCTCCTGGACTGGAAGAGGTGTCTTCCTGTTGTCACTCTATATGCACCACTCTGGTTATTTGCCACTTTCTAGTGACAATAGTAAAAAATAACAATAATGACAATTAACATGTATTTAGGACCTACTATGTGCCAGAGACAATAACTGTTCTAAGTAGGTATTATCCGTATTTTGTACATGAGAAAATGAAGCTCAGTGAAAACAAGAAACTTAGCCAAGATCAAACAGACAATAAATGACAGAACGGATACTTGAACCCAGAATTCGAATAGCCTGAGCTCTTACCCCTTAGGCTGTACATCATTGTCTCTCTTCTGGGTTGCAAGCTATCTGAAGATACGATCGGTTTCTTGTGTCCTACCACCAAGGTTTCTCATACAGCCTTGAACAGAACGGAGCCCCAATAAGATAATGTCATTGTAAAAGTCAGGGAGACCACATTCTACAACACACAAAATCCCTCAGCACTGGAAACCATTGGCTGCACACACAGACACCTACAGTCACACTCAGTATTTGGCTCTTTCTGCCGTGTCTGCAGCAACTTGGCAGTTCTAATATCTGATGGATTAGAGCTGATCTACACTGATCGCTCACACCTGCAATTCAAACTAACCCCTGTTCCGCTTTGTGCAATCAGCCATGCCCAGGTAAGACCATCAGCTTCCCAAATGACAGGCAAACAGAGACCCACCTGACAGGTTTGACCAGACACCTGTGAGATCCGCAAAGTGGGAAGGAAGGGGGAAGGGGAAGGTGGAATTACAAAATTAAAGGACCACATGTAAACGGTAAAGGAATGAGTGCTTCATCTACTTCTCAGAAAGATTAGAAACTTTGCAGATGGAAACATCAAAGGTCTCCAGCTAATGAGGAGAGAGCAGTAACTGGCGATGGAATTTTTATAGGGACTAGGATCTGATATTTGTGTTTCTGTGTGTAGGAAGCTTTAGTCAGAGAAGTTAGGTACACCCCAGATTATCAAAAGTGCCAAACACAAGTGCGCTTTGATTTCCAACGCTGCCTCCTACCAGTCAGCTCCAGATACATTTGCTAACATTGTCCTGATAATCCTTGTAACGTCTCCTCCTGGAGTTAAGGGGTGTGGGTGGAAGAACGCAGTCCTTGCGCGGAGCTAGGACAACTTGCTCAGAGCGTTGTAGCAGGACCAGAAAAATGCATCTGTTCTTCCTGATGAAAAAAATCCAGTTTTGTCAATTATGTTTTCTATTCTGAATTTCTCCTAAGTCTTAGTTTTCAATATGTAATAACTAATAGACAATGTAGGATGTAGATATACATAAATATATGTATGTGTGTATATATGTTTGTTTTTTGAATGATCGTAGTCACAGAAGTAAAAGCCATGTCCCCATTCATCACCTTCCCTTCGTCCTTGGTAATCTGTATTGCCTTCCCAAGGGAATAATAGTTAAATCTTGAAAAACTGGAATAGTTCCAGTTACAGCCATAAATAATTGGATTTTGGTTTATTTTCTTCTTTGAGAAAAAATCCCTTTAACTTTTCTAAGTGTCAGATTTTTGCAATATAAGTTTTACTGAATTTGTTCAAGCTGTATGACTAATATTTTTCAAGGTGTAAATACAGAAATATCAGAAAGTCAAAGTTGAAGGCCTTGAGTTTAAAAGCATTATTTTCCAAATAGAGTCAAATACAAAACATAATCATCACAATGTCTTCCATAATAAATCACCATTTTCCTGCCGATGATTCTTATTAAAAGTACTGAACCAGAGGAATTTATTTTTAATTCAAGGTTTGGTTTGGAGTTTGTTGAGGCCTACAAACTGATAAACATAGAAACTCTTGACTTTTTCTTAGGACAAGTTAGTGACAACTTGAGACAGCTGTCCTAGAAGCGACTTCCACTCCCCCAAAAAATCATTCCAAGGAATTTCATTGAAGATAGAATGGTGCAACAAATAGTCAGAATCTTCCCATGTCTTTTTCTTATTTTTTTCTCTTCAGAGAAGTTATATACTCTATCGTGTGATATTTGTAAAGTGTTATTACTACATTAGCCAGATAGTCAAATTTGGCTCATGGTGTATATTTGAACTTGAGTAGTTTCAAGTTCCAGTGAGAATGCTAAAGCTTGGCTCTAGATAACACACTCCCTTCTGGCCAAGCCCTGAGCCAATCCTGACGATGTGTAAAAACTGCTTTGGAGTTGAGGTGTTTGTCTCAACCTGAGAGAGTGAAATTTAGAGCTTTAATCACGCCAGACAAAATGGTGGCATGAAACCCCTGAAAACTGAGTCTCTCAACTATCCCCTTTCTTTAACATACCTGATTCTATTAAACAGATGAAGCAAAGAGGCTCAGGGAGCCAAACCACCAACCTGGCAACATCTGACAAAAGAAGCCGCTGGAAACCCAGGCACAGTACCTTTTTTTTTTTTTTTTTTTTTTTTTTTTTTGCCCCTGGGTCATCTCAAGAAAGAACAACTCAAAATTATCACCAGTCACTACATGCATTAAGCAACTATGTGCCAGACACCATAATAGGTACTTTACACATGATCTCATTTAATTTCAAAAGATAGTTAAAAGCAGGGCTCTGGACCCCAGACTGCTTAGGTTCAAATTCGGCTCCTTCTGCTTCTTAGCTCTTTGAACTTAAGCAATCTCTCTATGTCTCAGTTACCTCTTCTGTGATAGCAAATCCTTCCTAGCGAGATTTCTGTGAAAATTAAATGATATAACACTTGTGACATCTTTGACTGTCACATAGTAAGTGCTCAATACAAGTTAGATATTATTGTCACAACAATCCTGTGAGGTAGGTAATAGCACCATTTCATATATGAAAGGATTGAGACTCAGACAGGGTTAATCTGATGGTTCTCAAAGTCTGGTCCCTGGGAACTTCCTAGAAGGGCAAATTCTTGATCCCCATCCAACACTGACTGAATCAGAAATTTTGGGACAGGCTCCTGAAATCTGTGTATGCGGTCTGACAATTAAGTTAATGAACTCATCCTAGAAAAAGTGCCAATACCTCATTGCTGAATATCACTATAGTCACCTTTGAAGTGCTCCCCTTGGGAAGCTATGCACTGATGCCAGTGCCTAGTCCACCCTTCAAAGCAATTTTGGAACTCTTTTTCTGGAATGGCCATCAGAGCTGTCGTCGTATTACCCTTGATGTCCTGAGTGTCATCAAAATGTCTTCCTTTCAATATTTCCTTTCTCTTCGGGTAAAGAAAGAAGTCATTGGGGGCCAGATCAGGTGAGTAGGGAGTATTGAATAATTGTTCCAATACAATTATTTGTTTACTGGCTAAAAACTCCCTCATAGACAGTGCTGTGTGAGATGGTGCATTGTCATGATGCAGGAGCCATGAACTTTTGGCGAAAAGTTCAGGTCGTCTAACTTTTTCACGCAGCCTTTTCAGCACTTCCAAATAGTAAACTTGGTTAACTGTTTTGTCCAGTTGGTACAAATTCATAAGGAATAATCCCTCTGATATGAAAAAAGGTTAGCAACATCGTTGCAACAAGTTCGCAAACTAAGTTGAGACCTTTCGTGTGTGTGTGTGTGTGTGTGTGTGTGTGTGTGTGTGTGTGTAGTTCTCTAGAATATTATAATGCATGCTAAAGTTTGAAAACATCTGGATAAATCAATTTGCCCAAAGTCATATAGCATTTAAGTAATGAAACCAAGATTCAGTCTGATTTAAAAGCCTATGTTCTTTCCACTAGACATGCTACAAATTTAGTCCTAGACAGGAACTGTGTGCTTTCTCTCATGGTTTTGACCACACATTACTGGGATCACTATCTTTTCTTCATACTCCCAAACATGGTTTCTACTTTGTCACTACAGCAACCCTTGCCTTAGTTCCGTAATAAGAAACTTCTATTTTCTTTTCCCAAATCCTGGGCTTTCATACGGCAATAAAATCCTAGGAATGATGAGAGCTAGCATGAAATGTTACACCATGATCAGAAAAAACTCGTTATTGTGATTGGTGACATTTCCACCCAGAATTTTTAAGTGTGTGATTAAAATTTTAAACATGGAGGTAATTGGCATATAATTTTTCCTCCCTTCTCCCAGATTCAGGAGGACACAAGGTGATAAACTTACAAATCAGTCTAGGTCTCCTTCTCAATTTTGCGAGGTCTAGAACAGGGCTGGAGGTAGAGTCACCAAACTCAAGAACACCTCCAGGCGCCGTAGACAGGTGGCCTCAGCCCACATCTGCCATCTCTACCCTGAAGTCAGAGAACTCAGATCAGACAGTGTGTTTTCAATAAGAAAGAGACGTATTAGTAAATAGAAACAGCAGTTGGATCCATTTTTAAGCTATGCCTTCTCATGGGGGAGAAAGCAAAACAAACAAACGACCGATCTTTGAATCATCATTCTGTCTTTTCTCCTTCGTTGGAAATGATGCCTCCACTAACGGCACTTTATTTTCTGGACAGCACTGTTCTTCGTTGGTTTGACAATACAACAGGAGCTGGAGTCTCTCTTTTCATGCATAACGGTCGCAGCTGTCTCCCCTTACTAGATCCTGATGCTAATGTTCAGAGGACTCTAGCAAACAGCTTAGCAACAAAGCTTATGAAAGAAGAATCAGATTTCTTGAACAGGAACAACTAGAACTGTGCAGAAAGTTTCAGGGTGAAATATAAAGAGTACAACAAGCCCACATTAACTTTTGGTTCAAAGTTTCTGTCACCATCTCCATTTCACCATGAGGCACTGTCTTTCCAATTTACCATTTTACGTTTCCCTGAACTCATAGATCTGGTCTTCCTTGAAACCAATAAATAATGTCCTGAGTCTGCCAAGAATAGCAATCGATGGTCCAGTCTGTGGTACAAATACCAAGGCCCAGGCCAAGGCTCTTTCATACGTGAAAGGCCAGTTTCTTCACCTTTTCCTCTTGCCACTTCCTGCTGATGACTCAATAGCCAAATGGACAAATTTGGAAAAAGCAAATTCTGCTGAATCAGGTCACGGCCTGGAGCTGAAGTTTAATCCTCTTCCAGAACAGTCTGAACTGATAAAAAGAACCATCTATAAGGTGAAAGATCTTAGAAAGAAACCACCTCAATACACAGTGTGCTGTAGACCCACTACCACCTAGTTCGCAAACTTAGTTGTGAAAACTTTCGTGTGTAGACTTGCTGCTGGACTTGGGGTCAACCTGAGTGAAGCTGACCTGAACGACAAATCCTACTATAGGACATAGTTAGTGCCACTGTGTTCCTCTGGATACAGCTGGAAAAGAGTGCTAGTATCATTTTTCATTCAACCATCAATGATGCTGAAATAGCTGCACACTAATATCGGTTGGACATATGGTAGGAGATGCTCTTTGTTTTCTTGGTGGGCAGAAGAAGTTGGGCATGATGGATAGGGGTGTGCCATACATGCTGTGGGATGAAGTCCTGAAGAGCAAAGTACTTGCCTTCAATGGAGGAGAATCCTCACCATCCTGAAGCTTGATGATAGACACCAAGACGTATTGATGGTGTGCTCCCCTAAGAACCAAGCAGACCACAGGTCTCCATACCTGCTATGGCTCCATATGCACATTTCAAACCCTAGAGGCAAATCTAACTAAATATTTCCTCTTGGATGATGGCTGGGAGGCAGGGAGCAAAGGTGTGTGTTGTTACCTGGCCAGATGCTGGAAGTTCCTGAAAATATCTCTCCTGCTAACCCAGCTGAGAACGTAAGCCACAGGTTTTTTGTTTTAATGGTGTTTGTGTTATCAGACAATATCTAAAAAGTGAAATACCTACAATTGATTAATTAAAGTCTTTTCTGTAATATTTCAGTAAAAGGTCAAAGTACTTTGCATTTAAGAATAACTAAGTACAGATAAATTCAGTCTTTAAGACATCTATCAAGAGGAAGAAATGTCATAATTAGCTACTACTTAGTCACCAATAACTAAGCCAAAACTTCCTACTGAACTTGTCCCAAAGCCGTAACTTTAGAGAGGTATCTATCCCCCTCAGAAAGCTAGTGTAGACATCTCTTACTCCCAGAGTCGAGATATTTCATCAATTAATGTAAGCAAAGAGTCTTATCTACTTTACCCTCCTCCTCCACTTGCCACACACAGCCTTCTTTTGCTACTAAAGGTTTCCTGAATAGAAATGTCTTTTCTGTGACCTTACAAAATTTAGATGTGCTGTTATGTCCTAGTCTCACAGTTACTGTCCCCAGATTTGGGGTGTCCTATTTCTTGTTTAGTTGAGACTTTCTATCTTCCTTCCAAAGCTGATTAATCTCAGGTGCCTGGAGTGAAGGCCATGAGGCCATGTGATATTAAGGCACCAAGAAAACTTCAATAAGTGGTTTAAAGTATTTGCAGTGCCCAAAATTAGAACCGCTTTTTCCTTTGACAGCCTATTTTTGTGCTACAATTTACAGTTCTTCCCCCTCTAACAACTTGAGTTAATTTCTACTCTGAAAAAAGTGAGAAGCAAAGGAGCTAAGGTAAAGCTATGGACTGAGATAGACCTGGGTAGGTAAAAGTGCAATGGCGAAACACGGCGGAATCTCTCCGTGGTTGTTTCCAGTGACCAGTGTGTCACTGGATGCAGAGCATCCTAGCAACAGCAGCTGAAGAACTGAAATATGTGGAGATGTGCTACCCAATGGTGACAGTGGGGAGAGACTCAGGAGTGGACCTCCATGACATTGGAGAACAAAGAACCAGAGGTTGTGATGACCAACAGGCTTTTCCTCTTGCCAGAGCTAGTTAATGTGCTATATCCTTTCCAGTATCCTGCAAATAAGGCACTTTCCTTGGAATAAGCATTATATGCACAGGTCTTTTTATATACACACAACAATTTTAGATTATAGCATTCAAAATTACAAGTATTTCTTAAATGTTTGTTTTTTATTAGACACAGGTTTTATCTTTTATATGTCTTAATGTAAATACATAGGTAAACTTCTTTACACTGTAATACTCATCACATTTAAGCATTGACTACCTAATGAGAAGATAGAAAGTAAAAGGTCATTGTTGACCTTTACGTTGGGAATGTACCAATCAAAGACGCATTCATCATGAAGTTAATAAAGCTTAAATTTCAGGTCGCTTCACTTGCACAGGCTCCTTCCAATGCTCTGGGAGAGGTCCTGGTAATATGTTCACATGGTCGTATGCTTTGGAATTTTGAAAAAAGAAAATTTAATCTCAGTAATTTAGCAGAGTGGCCTCTTTGCACTTGGACCTTTCTTCTGTCACATTTCTCCTTGTGTCAACTAGCCTTAGAGTAGATGTATCTTTGAGATCCAGTTAAGGGGAAATTAATCAGGAGACACATTTAGTTTATGTTGAATGGAAAATCTTTATATGCTTTGTTAGCCATCCCATTATAATGAGTGATTTCCTGGTCTATGCCTATGCACACTGTACCAATTGTACCAGAAACCAAAAATACAAGACCAGATGTTGGGCCATGATACGAATGCGTCCTACAGAACCTAGCACCAGAAGTATTCGTGTAATGGAGAAGGCATACAGATTGAAATGGACAAAACTAGAAGTGGTTTGTGGAAATTTTTGCCAATTATCAAATGCATAAAATTGTGAGAATTTGTTTTTCTTTGATATCTCATCAAAATGGACATTCCCTTCAGTCAGCAATATACTCAATAAGGTGAGGTGGAAAGCATTGGGCTCTGAAGACAGATGTGTTTAGGTTTGAATCTTTCTTCTTTAATTTCTAATAAGCCTCAGTTTACTCCTCTGTAAGAAAGGAATAGTAATTTCTTTCCAAGAATAACTAACATTGAGCGCTTTACTGTGTGCCAAACATTGGGCTTTACAACAACCCTGTGAGGTGGACACTATTATTTTCATTTTACAGATGAAGTTCAGGAATTTTACAGATGAAGTTAAGGCCACGCAGCAAGTGGTAGAGCTGAATATAAACCCCAACAGCTTGGCTCTGGAAGCAGCCCTCATAGCTACTAGTCTTTTCTGTAATTATACAAGATAGCATATAGAATGTATCTAGCATAGGGTAGGCAGAGTCACCATGCAATAAATGGTAGGGACTGTTACAAAACCACAGTCCCATGGGGTCTCTCTCCCCCATGGTTGTCTCTGTCAACTGTAGGAACCCCTCAACTCCAGAGCTTGCACAATTGTCTCTCTTTCTCGCACATGGTTCGTTTCTCTAAAACTAGGTGATTTTACATTTTTAGTTATAATTATTACTAGTCAATCTATATTATTATTGAATTAGATAAATTATAAGCAAATATGTAAAATGATGTTATTATCCAGTCTTAATAAGGCTATGAGGATTGTTGATATAATCATTACCGTTCTCTAAAATTGTTCTACAGTTTTATTTGTTATAAATCATTTGCATGCACATGTATTATCAAAAATATTAACATTTTTCTAGACCTGAAGTAATCTGTTATAACAACGGACATTTACTGAGATACTACTATGTAAGCTTTAGTCTTATTAAAAATATCTTATTTCAACCATAATGTACTATTTAAATCTTGTCACTTCTAGGGAAGAGATGATATACCATGCAGGATATTTTTCTGCTTCTATTGAGTCACCCATTTATTTAACCAATACTTACTACTTGCTATGTGCTGGATACTGTTCTAAGTTTTTAAAACTTGTTTGCATATGTAATTACTACATAGTTGTATTTAAGGCTTAAATATAAGTCTACATTCAATTTATTTCCTTTTTTTTAAACATTTTTCAGGTCTTCATAATTATTTTTAGTGGCTACATAATGTTCCAGTTAAGAATGTCTGCTGTACTGTGTCATTCATCAAACTATTCTGGGGCCTTTAAATAATGCATTGGCATTGAGGATAGTGCTGTAGTGAACATCTTTGTACATAAAAATCTCTTGATTACTTCTTTACATTACATTCCTTCAATAAGTCAGGGGACTAAACTTTGTTTCTTTTTGGACAGCTGTTGTATTCACACTTCCATCTGAAATGTAAGCATACATCAACTTCACCAAAACTTTGCAAGCACTTAAATATTGTCACTTTAAAAATGTTTATTAGCAGATATAAAACAGTGCCTTCTTTAGCTTTGTATTTCTCTGATTTGTGAACATAAACATTCTTCTCCTACTCTTTAAAACATGCTTACTAACTCTTAAATTGTCCATAACAGAGGCATGTAAAGAGCACCAACACCAGTACAAAACACAGACCAAACACACGGTGAGTGTTAGGTACTGAATTAGGTATATGTGTAAATATTTACATGACGATTATGACAGGGTCCATACTAGGGAGAGTGTAAGTTGGAAAGGCTGTCCAACCTTCAGTTCATATTCTTCTTCTTTAACTTGCCAGCTAGGAAAACCTGGACGTTAAGTTCATTGTCTATAAGATTGTAACAACTGTGTGAAACATCTAAGGTTGTAGTGAAGATTAAATAATTCTGAGGCAGAGATTGTATCCTTCTCACATTGGGCACATGCAGTAGGTGCCCAATAAATATGTGACCTCAGTCAAGTTCCGATAACACAAGAAATGCTCAATAAATGGCAAATCCTGGAACTAATAACTTGGATGGGACAAAAAGACAGTTGATAAAATCATAATAAATTCTTTATATAGATAGTTGTGGATGGGAGGCTTGCAATATGGAAATAGTACATACTAGGAGAGTATGAATCGACAGAAGAGGTGAAACAAGAATAATCATTATGACTTAGTTCACCTGAAAATACAGAAGCATCTAGAACAGATAAATCCATAGAGACAGGAAGTAGATTAGTGATTGCCAGGGGCTGGGGAAGGGAGGAATTGGAAGTAACTGCTAATGGGTGTGGGGTTTCTTTGGGGTGGGGGGATAAAAATATTCTAAGATTAGATAGTGGTGATGGTCGTACAACTTTGTAAATATGCTAAACCCATTAAACTGTACATTTTAAAAGGGTGGTTTTTATGGCATATGAAATAGGAAGTATGTTATTTTCTATGGGTCATAATTTAGGATCCATGCCAATTAAATTCTGAGGCAAGATTAAATGAGGAATTCATTCAAATGTTCTAATATTCCATTTTGACATGTGATTGAGCCCCAAATTCAGAAATTAGGAGATTGGTAGAATAAACGTTGGTACCAGCTGCCCCTATCATCAATAAGAAAAATGTGAACATCTCTGTTATTTTTTCCTACCCAAAATTGGCTATTAATTAGTTTCCTTAAACTTAAAGAGTATAAAGATTACTGTTTTTACTTATCCTGGGTCTGTTTAATGCTTCACAGTGTCTTAGAAATTGAGAGCATATTTATAACTAGAGAGCAACAGATCACAACACCTCGATATTAGTCACATGAAGGCTAATCATTCCTTGGGTAGAGATGCCTTTTATTTTCCCATAACTAATCAAAAGGCAAAAGTGGGGAATTGAACGTTGGAACACCACCAGTTTAACTGTGTTTCTATTTTATAATTACTTCAAATTTTTTTTGATGTTGCCCTTTGAAATATCTTAAGTTATCTTTCTCATCCTTCAAAATATCTGAACTAATAATTTATTATTGCAGAATTTAGTTATTTCAGTATGAAATGGGCAGATAATGGATATCTGTAATGTGACTTATAATAAGAAATACATACTTGGTTTTTGTCCCCATTTTTAAAACCCTTGGAATTTTATAAGTGAAGAGAGCAATAAGGATGTCTTTTGTTATGTTAATGAGGTGTTTTTGGAACACACCTTAGGATGGGGGCTGGTTGCCAAGGGAACCAAAAGTGTGATTAGAGGGTTGAAACTTTTAGTCTCACCCTCCTGACCTCCAGAGAAGAGAGGAGCTAGAGATTTAGTTCAATCACCAATGGTCAATGATTTAATTAATCATATCTATGAAATGAAGCCTTCATAAAAACCAAAAGGGACAAGGTTTGAAGACCTTCCAGGTTGGTGAAGGATGTCATTCATACAGGACCTCAGCTCCCGCTCCCCACATAAGAACACAGGACATGGTGAGGCCAAAAAGGAACATCCACGGAACCATAGTTAGGGGAGTCATACCACTATAATCTCGCTGGCGGCAGCATTGGAGACACAGGAAGCAGGAGCCACATGATCTGAAACCTGCCATCCATTTCTCTGCCAACCAACCCCACTTGTTAACTGCGATCTGCGATCTGCCATCGGCACTTGCTAGCTCAGCCACTATCTGCTGGTAGCACAGCCACGGCAGTTATATTAGTGGCCAATGGCTCACTGGTTACAGCTGACGGCCATCCGATCACAGTTGATGGCCATTTACTACCTGAGCTAGCACCTTTCCACGTGAGGCCAAGAGCCTGGAAACTGCACTCCTGGCTCTGTCCCCACAAACATGTAGAGATTTGGGGAAAGTGACATGCTCTGAGAGGGCATAGAACCCCTAAGCCCTTTCCACACACCTTGCCCTGTGTCTTTTCCATCTGGCTATTCTACAACAAACTGGTAATCTAATAAATAAAATGTTCTCTGGGTTCTGTGAGCTGCTCTAGCAAATTAAATTGAATCCAAGGAGGGCGTTGTGGGAACCTCTGATTTATAGCCAGTTAGTTGGTCAGGAGCAAAAGTGGACTTATGACAGCTATCTTAGGGCTGTCTGTGGGACTGAGCTCTTAACCTGTGGAATCTGATGCTATCTCCAGGTGGATAACAGCAGAAATTTATTGAGTTGAATTGTAGGACACCCACACTTTGGTGTTGGGTACAGAATCTTTAGGATCATATGCCCAAAACATCTATATGTTGTCTAATCTTATGATTTGTGTGAACCTGTGTCAAATACAAATTTTCTGCTAAAAATTCGAAAGAGATACATTTTAATGACATCTATTCCAGATTTGTAATAGATTATGTGAGCAATCGCTCACAGACCATAATAATAGTGTGACTCTATACACAGTAACATATCACACACCGTGGCAAACATCCGATTGCAATGTGTTAAGTATCAACTTATCCTAAAATCGTTCAATAATAAATGAAAAATGTGATTTGGCCCCTTGCAGTGTGGGTTCTTTTGCCACACACTCTCCAGCTGTTATCTGCTGGGTCACACTCAGCATACCTGGCTGGACACTCTCAAAGATACCAATCAAACGTGGAGGAGACAAAATCTGGTTTGGGTTTCCTGCTCGAGCCAACAGGAAGTAAAAATTAGACCTCTGCTATTTTGTCCTATTTAAAAGTAAAAAAATCTTATATATATGGGAAGCAAACAAAAACCTTTTGCTAAAACAATTGATAAAACCTACACATTAATGATTTAAAGATGTCAAATAGGCCAAAGAGTAATTTAATTTTAAAATGCATGTATCAGGGGAATAAACACAACAAATACATTTGTACTCAGTGGAATCTGAGAGTTGGTGGAGAGTCCAAAGCGGTGAAGTAAAAAAATCTACATTGCCTTGTTTCCATTTTATTGTAGACCATAGGCGATTATAGTAAGTGTTCCTTTTACTGGAAGTTTCTTTCAACTCTTCCTACTTAACAAAAGGAAACTTACCCTTAAGGACCCAAGATTTGGAAAAGAAGGTTAGTCTACTCACACCATGACCTCCTCCCCTCCCCCCCCCCGTTTTATTTTCATTTTTGTGTCTTTGAACACCTCTAAGCTCTACTTCTCACTGCCCACACCTGGGAAGAATGAAAAGGCCTTAAGAAGATCAGAATAGTCAGAAATCCAGGTTAAGTGATGTAAGGCATTGGTTCCAGGAGTGAAAGGTGAGGTTCTTAGAGGGAGATTACCCCAAGTTTGAGCTATTCCAGAACAGTCAATTCTCGCAGGAAAACCATGCATTTGAATGGATGGAGATTGACCGTCTTTCCCCTCCTGTGCTTTCTCTCTCATCTCCTCTTCCACCTCTCAAAAGTGGCTAGGGAAAGAAACAGAGGAGGGGAAATTCTTCTGAGTAAGAAACTCTTCCAGGTTTCTTTCTGATGTGGCTGAGTTTGTGTCGTGGGAGAAAAAACAAAAAACGGTCCTATGAAATCAAAGAGCCCAGGATTTTAAAACTCGCTCAGTTCATTCACCTCTGAATACATTACTTTAATCCCTCTGGGCCTCAGGTTTCTGATCTATTAAATGGGCATAAAATACTTGCCCTTACTGATTTACTGTGAGGAAAGTATCTGACACATGATAAGTACTTAATAAATGCTGTTGGCTTTCTTGTGTGCACTGGAAGGTGATGGAGGTGGTGGGTGGGGAAGAGAGAGGAGGATGCCTCTAGCCTCTCCACAAGTGAAGTGCAAAATGAAAGTACTGGGTACTTTCCATCCACTAGACACCTTTTGAAAGGAGAGTACAAGATCTCAATTAAAAATGACAGGTGATACCAGCTTGTTCAGGGATCTCCCCATAATACTTTGAGGGGCTCCTTTAAATCAGGACATCATAGGAGTACTAGAAGACTTTTTAAGATGGACCAAATTCACACTGTCGAACAAACTGTATACATTTTGAAATAAACTTAGATATTATAATTATGGGTATAAATGTATATAATACATATTTTTAATTATGATTCAGCCTTTAGTGATATAAAGAAGGCAAAAGTGAAATGGAATGAGATGAAAAACCATATAACCAGTAGAAGAGAGTAGAATAAAATGTAAATCAAAGTAGAGCAGCATTCCCAACAACATTTTAGCACTTTTAATTTAGACAACTATACAATTTCAAGTTGGAATTCCCCTTGATCATGCAATCTAGCCAAACATCTGAAGCACATTATAATTTTTGATGCACGTGAGAATTAGTGTCGTTTCTGTTTTCTCATTGTCCAGATCACCCTTTAAAAGTATTTTGTTCAATTTTTTTTGTGTATATATATATATATATATATGTACATATATATATATTCACACAGAAACATAAATTTATATAAATATCATCATATATACGCTTTTCTGTTCCCTTTTTTCTCTTGCATTTTGTATAGCTTCCCTGGCCCTCTTCTTCCTCCCACATCAGAACCACCCAGCCAAGTACCTATGTTAACAACATTATACATAAATATCTTCTATATTTTTCTCCAGGCTTAAATAATCCTATATAGAAGACATACACATACATACAGGTTTCTTTTTTCTCTTTTAATTATTTTTTTACAAAAATAGAATCATCTTTTATACAATATCCAAGGATACCCTGGTCATATAAAGGGCATCTTTACCCACCATCTACATCTAAAACTAAACAGTTTTTTAATGTTTGGCATACTACCCAAAAACAAACTAACGTACTTTAGAAATATTGTCAAAAGCAAAGTTGAAATAAATGGATTTTACAGGTAAGTCTATAGTTAAGGTTGGTGATTTGCACATAGTACTATGTCAGTAAAATCTTAATTTTAAAATTATTTCTAGTTTTTATCAAAGTTTTTATTTTCCTGTGCCTACTGCTCTGTCTACAAGGGTCAATTTTCAGAGGTTTCTCAGTAAAAATTTAAGCCAGGACAAGTGTATGTTTGGGGTGGGCAGAAGGGGTAGCAACCAGCACAAATACGCTGAAGGCCAAAGGAAAGAGTGGAGAAGAGTGTGATGGCTCCCTGTGGATAGATGTTTGACTTGCTGAGAAAAATGGGCCAGACTTTCCACCTCACACTAGCACACCAATTGCCATTCATTACTGTCTCAGTCACCAAGGCTCTTGTTTAGTGTTTTATTTGGTTTGGTGTCACAGGAAAATCCCTCTACAATGTAATGAGCCCTCAAGTTCCCCACTCCACATTTTAGGGCTTCTTCTTAGGGCTTCCTTTCCTGTTCCGTTCCCAGTGCCCCCCAAGTTCTCATCCTCATTCCCCATTAAAACTGCTTCAAAGAAAAACAACCGAGGGACACATTCACACTAAGATCACATTATAAATGAATAATAAGAGAGCTTAAACATTATACCTACCAGTGTTGTTTGCATTTTTAGAGAAACCAAAGAATCACTTTTTAAAAAAATTCCAACGATAAGATTGTTGTCAAAGATAATAGACACATAGGAAAAAGGCCCATGGAGCCTTCCCAGCCCTCCTGAATGCACCCATAAGCCTCCAGAAACGATGGCCCTGAGAACACATTACAAAGAGCACAGGGCTGGGAGATAAGAAAATCTGTGAGTGTGGTTACAGTTCAGCCATTTTCCAAACATAGGACCTTAACTCGTCACTTGGCTTGTCTGGGTCCATTTACTCATTTGTAAAATAAAGGTCTTGAGCCAGGTGACTTCAAGGTCACTTCCAGCTCCCATGTGCTAGGATTCTATGATTACAACAGCCTTTCTGAGTGCACTGCATTGTCATAAGGATTTAAAAGAGGTTGCATGCTTGCTACCGTACCAGAAAGGATGCCTTAGTAAATCCGGAAGGGAAGCTTCTACTCTGCCCTAGTCACCTCTTTACCCCTCCACTCTCCTCCCACCCTTAAAGTAGAGAACATGGCTCAAGGAAAATTTCACCTCCAATTCCATATATATGTTGATCAATTGCTTGACTTTTCATAAGTCTCTTCCATTTGTTCTCAGTTTTCCTATTTACAAAACTAAACTCTAAACCCTAATGACAGGGTGATATTTTTGTTTGTTTGTTTTTAACATGAAAAGCTGACCATGCTGACTCCTGCTTAGTCATCCACAACAGTTTTTTCATCACCTATTGCAGCAAACACTGTTAGTTTCCAACTCGGCAAACATTTGTCCCCTTTCCCCTACTTTCTATCTGAAGCCCAATTTTGTCCCAGTATCTTCTACCTGGCCATGTACTTGAGAAGAAGTGGGTCCATCCCCATTAGGGTGTGAGTCAAGATTGGACTGAGCCAGTCATGGTGGTTGCATTCCCCTTGCCAGTGAATGATTTAGGATTGGGCATGTGATGCAATTTCGGCCACTGAGGCATCAGGGTGAGTCTGGATGGGGGTTGGTTCCTAAGAAAGGTTTTCTTAACTGATTAAAAAGACAAATATCAAGACAGAAAAAAAAGAAAATCTCTCTTCTTCTTCAGTCATCTTGTAATCGGGAGAAGAGCGAGTCTGAGGATAAAGCATCACCAAGGACAGCTGAGCAGAAAAGTGGAAAGAGCCTAGGTCCTTAATGACAGAGTTGAGCCACTGAATTCAGCCACCTTGGAACTTCCCTATCTTTGATCATATCGTATATGCTAATAAATTTTCTTAGTGTTTTAGCCAGTAGTGTTGGGGTTTTCCTTGTAGCTGAACACATACTACAATACATCTATAGTGTAAAACTAACATACGTTTTTTTTGGCACACAAGGCTCTTCATGTTCTAACCACCTCATCTCCATCACCATACACCAGGCTCTAACCACACTAGTCTTTGCTTAGAATTCCCTCCCCAAAATTGTCCACCTTGGTAAACACACTGCTCATTCTTCAAGTTCCTATGAAAGTATCTCTTTCTTTTTAACACTTTGCTCAATCTTCTCAGGCAGACTCTGCTGTCCTAATTTCTCACAGCATTTCTTACATGCATCCGTTATGTTGTAGCCATTTGCATGCCCGTCAACTGCGCTAGACTGTGAACTTCTTGAGGGGAGAAGCCTCAAGGGCTTGTTTCTCTAGTATTACCAGCCCCTGAGCATATGCCTGATTCATGGGTACACACTCAATGTCTGCTAAACGAAAGTAACACCTGACTCTGCCTATCACTTTAAGAACACTGCTCACCCCTAATTTGGAAAGTTTAGGTCCTTTTTATCTCAATGTGGGCTGTGCCCAGTGGGCTATGATTCAAATTCAGAGTCTGAATAATTGAAGTGCCTAAGACAACATAACTACCAGTTCCTAACTGAGACCTTTCACAAACTCTGAAACGTGGCTTTGGAATTGGTTCTGTTTGCCAGTCTCACAATCAATCATGTTTCCTTCATTAAAAGAAATGCACAATAAGATAAAATGTGGTCCCACTCCATTTGGACAGTATAAAAATCTTGTCCTATAGCTCAGTTCCAAGATAAAAAAAAAGAAAAAAGAAAAAAAAAAGCTAAGGCATACCAAGGCTGAGCTACCTGGCGTGAGAACATCAATACAGGCTTAGTTTTTAGAGCTACCAAAAACTCTCAAAAAGGAAACGTAAAATGAGACCACAAATCCAAAATCTAAATCTGTTCAGTTTAAGCTTTCCTTTACATTGAGAAACTGATTGCTAAGATCAGACATCATCTTCGGCATCATCCTGCTTCTCTCAATCCTCTCCACACACACCACACACGTACATACACCCAGAAAAATCAGTTCAACTTCTATTTGTAAATACATGCAGCTAGTTCTGGTAGCTCTAGTGAGTGACCATTTAAAAGCCCATGTCCGCCCAGCTGTGAAACAAAAGACACACGCTTTGATGAAAACTAAAAGCCGCTGAGAATTGGAACCCAACAATTTCAGCAATTGCCTATCAGGCCAAAGGCACTCTTTTGAAAATGCAGGTCCCATTTAGTGTGATGGGGTGAACAGTTACACTAGGGTTTAGATGACTCGTTTAAAGAGCACAATTCAAATATCTTATTCATCTTGCAGTATAATCAAACTCCTGAGGGATTGGCACACCCCTTGCAGGAAAGGGAAAAAAAAAAAGTGACAAAGGGGAAAAATGCAGAGAAATTCCTTGGCCTGGTAAGCAGGTCCCAGAGGCTGAGGGGAATCCGGATGAGCAAGATGCAGGCCTGCTGTAACAGTGAGCCGCCCCCATCAGCCTTCACAGGGCAGACAGGGTAATTCCCTCTACTCTTCCTCTAGTCACGGGTTCCTACTGACTGCTCACCATCTGCCTGAAAAACACATGAATGCTAGATGAGTCATTCCATCATCAAAATGTGCTGAGTCCCTACTATGTGCCAGCATTGGGAATGCAAAAAAAAGGCAAATTCCTCCTCCCAAAGAAGCTCTTACAATAGTAGGGAACAAAGACAAAACAGCACGACCAGTGCTAAAACAGAGAGACATGAAAAGACCCTTCTATGGAGACAGTGAATTCTATCTCAGAATGCCAATGCAGGACTCGCAGGATGTGTGTCTAAAATGCCTGGAAAAATGAGGAGAATTCCCCGGATGAGTAAGAAGGGTACTCTACGTCCACACAAGGCTCACAAACAAGGCAATGTGTCAAACCATCGGGAGTGGGGAGTAGCCCTCCACTCCTTTCCCTGGACTTACACTCTGGGCATATCCTTAAACACTGCCCCCATGCTTTTTCAGGCTTATTCACCAAACGTGTGCCCTTCTTTCTGCCTTGAATTTCCTTCACCCATCCCCTTTCTCTGCCTGGACCCCTCATCTCTTTACTGATGCCTCCCCACATCCCTGAGCAGACCAACGTGCTTGCCTCTCTGCACCTTCCATGTGGCAACTTGGTAGAAGGACTGTGTCTTTACTTCAAAACGGCACAGACATGACCCCTGCCTCCAGGAAGCTTGGGAACCCAAAGCCTAAAACACAAAGCAAGATGCGCAAGCTGTGAGTACGATCCCGGATGCCCAGATGATCACTGTAAGCTGAGCTTCCTCATCATGGTAAGAAGCCCAGGGACCGAAGGCCACAGCCTTAGAAGAGCTCCATTCTAGCCATGGCCTTCTCTCATCTCTTCCAATTCCAATGTCCTTCGCTGCACCATCTCAATTTATGACCCCGACTTTGTTTCATCTCTTTAATCCTCCATTTTGAAGGTTGCTCCATTCTTTTCCTGCCCCACAACCAGGTGTCTTGGGAGACAACACAACAGCAAGGGAGAGCACAAGCTCTGACATCAGGCAGAGCAATGCTTGAGTCCCAGCTGCAGCAACCTGACAACTTGCTGTGAGGGTTTAAGGAAATGACAACGTTGCCCAGCTCCAGGACACCATAAGCACTTTTTAAGCCACAACTCTTGTGGCTGTTGGGGTCATCTATGTCTGCAACCATCTTTAAGCTTCATATCTACCGTCCTGAGTTCCACCTATTTTCTCCATTCCCTTTTCTTCCCCACCCTGTCCCTTATCCCTCAGCATGAGCAACAGATTGTACACAACTCCCAGACCTCACAAGCTTCATGAAGGAGGTGGCATTTGTGATGGACCTACAGATCTGGCAAGAAGAGAGCAAACCAACAAGTGAGAAATGGTGACTAAAGACAGAGGCAGGAAAGTTTGTACTTTGTTCATGCAGAGGATTATAGGGTGGCCATGTGGCTGGATTGTGAGGTCCATGCCAGAGATGTTACAGATCAGGATGGGACCATCATCTATAGCTTTTGGAAAACCACAAGCACAGGTTTATATGTATGGGGTTGAGGGAGCAGATTCTAGGGTAACTATATGCAGGATGCATGGGGAAGGGAAGAGACCAAAGGCAGAGGCCATTCCTCAGGGGTGACCCTCTTGTCATGCAAAGCACACTGGTCACAAATTCAGAAGCTCTTGAGGCTCCAACATCTGCCACCAATGAGGCAATTGACCTTGGGACTTCAATTGGCTTATCTGTAAAATGAGAGGCTTGACTATCATGTGGAGTCACCAAAGTTCAAATACCAGCCTGGCCATTATCAGAACAACAAGACCTTAGGTAAGATACCACTTTTTTGGTGTCTTCATTTCCCTCGTCTTAGAAGATGACAAGAGCAAAACACTTCCCTTGCAGTGCTGCTACAAAGACAGACACACTGGGCACACAGTAGGAATTTAAAAAGGAAGAGAAAAAGAAAAATGGTGGCTGCCAAAATTCCTTCCAGGTTAAAACATAAATAAATAATCCACAGTATTTCCTATTGCAGAAATGACTATTCAGCAAAAATTTCTGGAACCTAAGCTGGGCTAGTCTGGGATAAAACATGAAAATTTCTTTCTGATACATTTTTCAAAATAATTGATTTGTGTACATAGTGATCTTTTCCAAGTACATGTCTTCAGAAAATTAAATGTATTATTAGGAAGATAGAAAAGCAATTGTGAAAGTCCTGAAAGAAAAAAAAAAAAAAAAAAAAAAGAAAAAAAAAAAAAAACCTCAAGTAAGTCTTTGATTTCTAACTCAGACTTCACCTTCTTTTCGAACAAGAAGGGCTATGAGACAGGTATGCAGGCGCACCACTTGTTTCCTCGTGAGACTCCTGGAAACTCTGGAAAGCAAACAGACCACAGTACAATAAGCAAGTGTTTGCCAAAGTCAACCAAACCGCCGATGTCCCCAAGTTTTGTCTGTGACATATCAGTTTGAACCCCTTCCAGAATCTGGTGACCAAAAACTTAACGACCTATTTAAAGACTCTGGCTAACGAGGTCCTGATTCGGTTCTTAAAAGACATCCCAGGAGTTCCCAGACCTATTCCACCTTTCCAACCCCCCTCACACTTACCTACCATTAGGAAAACATTCATCGCATTGCACTTGGGTTTCTGCATGTCTGCCTACACCTGAGACTGAGCATAAGGAACATACTTCACCTTTCTCTTCCCAGTGCCTCATATATGACATTGCTACTTCATATTCAACACCTGCAATCGAGGGCACCTGACACCATAGTGCATGCTCTCGCGATTACATCTACAGCCTCCCAAAGGACTGAAGGAAAATTACCTGGAATAAATGGATGAATGAGAATTCATGTCCCTGGCCATTCTTTCCACCCAGAATACCCTTCTCTGTCATTTTGAGGCTTCTTAAGTATCCTCTGCAAGGCATTCCCTTACTGATCCCCACTTAATTCTGATTATGTCTTGCCACTGTGCATTTCTTAGGCCTTATTTACTCAATGTGTATTAGAGGAGACAACACCTCTTTTTACTCTGAATCTGTCTGCTCCACTGAGCAACTTCTCTCTGGGCTCTGTCCTTGGACTCTCTTGTCTCTTGTCTACCCAGAAAGCTCCTGCTTCCCAAGCCTCCGTCTTCCTGCCCTTCTTTCCCACAGAAGATGCATCTCATGGTGGGCAGAGCAGAGCCCAGGTCAGAGATTCTCACCAACTATTCATCACAATCATCTACAGAGGTTAAAAAAAATAAGAGAGGTATGGGGGGGGGCAAACATTGTTTTCTGGAAGAAAAAAAAATCAAAAAAACTGTTAGAAGTATTTGCCTTTGGAGAGGAGGACTGAGGGCTAGGTGCAAGGGGCATGAAAACTTTCTTTTCTATACTGTGATTTTTCACTTTGGGCATGTGTGTCATTTAGTGTGTGTGTGTGTGTGTGTGTGTGTGTGTGTGTGTTTAATGGAAAACTTCAGATGCTCAAGCTCTGCTGCCAGAGATGATTATTCAGTATATCTGAAAACGGGCCTCAGAATGTGGATTATGTCTAAATTTTCTAGGAAATTTTGATGCAAAGGCAGAGTTAGGACCCATGGGAGTGGGAGAAAAGTGTGTGTGTGTGCATGTGTGTATATGTGTGTGTGTTGTAGGTGTGAGTGCACAGGTGATTGTGTGTGGCAAGGTAGAGGGTGGGCATAGCTAAAATAAT
Source organism: Rhinolophus hipposideros (assembly GCF_964194185.1). Lineage (NCBI taxonomy): Eukaryota > Metazoa > Chordata > Mammalia > Chiroptera > Rhinolophidae > Rhinolophus > Rhinolophus hipposideros. The sequence goes on from NC_138048.1 coordinate 63,815,696, forward strand.
AATAATAGTAATAATTCCTCCTCCCCAGTATGCCTCATGTAGAAGTTTCCCCTGCCTTCTCCTCCCCAGAAGCCATATCAGATTATGGGCCCAGACAGTCACCTCCCTACAAGGAAAGGCCAGAGTGGAGTTTGTTCCCCATGCAAAGGTAGGTAATGAATGGTGGTAAGCATGGACACGGGAGCCAGGCAGCCCAAATTTAAGTGCTGCTGTGGTACCCTATTTCTGTCCCTATGGAATCTTGCCACAATGCCATTATTTGTTTACGTGCCTATCTGTATTACTGGGGTGTTAGTGCCCTAAGGGAGGCACTGTGTCTCATTTAAGTTTTTGTTGACCCTTGTGCATAGAACAGTGTCTTTTGTGTACCTGTAAAAAGGTTCCAAGGAAGGAGTCACTTAGTTAAAAAAGAACAGGCTGCTTTGCAGATAGCACTAAATCTCCAGAGGGCAAGCTATGACAGAATAGTGGAGAAAAAAATTCCTGGAGTAGAGAGCCAGTCAATGATTGCAGCAGCCACTCTGATTTCCCCAAATGGCTGCCACTTTGCCTCTGTCTTCCTTTCTCTGGGGCCAACTAGATCTCAGATGTGCCTGGAGAATGCATAAAGGACTAAATTGTAGCTCTTTAATAACTCTTTTGAAACCCTGAGTAGGGACACACACACACACACACACACACACACACACACATTCTATATTCTTCTATATTCTTCCCCTTCCGTAATTAACCAGTTGCCACTTGTTCCATTTTATGAATATAAAAAAAAACACAGATACTTCATTATTCATATGGTTCAGCCAGGCATCTCTTTCTTCCTGAAAGCCATCCCTGACCTAGCCATGCTGGACTATATTCTCCTTTTCCTCCATGGACTCATGGCACTCACCTCCCTTGTAGCATCTCAGCATTTTGCTATCTTAGGCTGAAATGAACTCTCTCCTCCCAGCCAGGGCTCCTTGGCAATGAGTCTCTTTTCTTAACACTCCCAGATTTCTGCGTATTTGTTAGCACACAACAGCAGTGCAAGAAACGTCTGTTGAGGCAGATTCCTGTTCCTACCTGACTACAGCTGACATCCTCTGAGACCGCTACAGAAGGCAAAAGGAGTGTTAACTTGGTGCAGAGTTTCCATATGGATGACAGTGGGGTGGGGTGGAAGGCAGGCTCATGTCTAAAAGAAACAGTTTTTAGGAAAGAGTTTACAGATATTTGAAAGAGAGAAAGATGTTGTATCCTGGTTCTGAAATCCTAGGTAACTCACTTCACCAGCAGCATGGCCCTTTGTTCTTTATTAAAACTGCACAGGAATAACCTTGCCGCACTATTGCTACTATTAATAATGTGTAGGCCTTATCACGTTACAAATTGTATTATGAAAACCTAGTGCCAACACAAGGGAAAACTGATAGGACAAAGCTGCCTCACTCTGCTGATAAGGGAGCAGACTTCCTTCCACCTAAGCTAGCTTCCTTCTGGGCATGTGAATAAACTGCCACCTCTTCAGCCCCAACCCTTTCAGCGCACTGTCACCCATCAAAGGAACTTTCTGCCAAGAGGTGCCAGGCCTTCCTAAAGAACTGGCTTCCGTCTGCCCCATGGCCAGCAGTTTGCATTCAGAACAACCAGCAGCCCTCTCAAAAGACAGGGAAACCGTCCAATCCACACAGTTTTCAGTTTTTAGAAGGCCATCTTCCCATAGTTTCCACTTCAGTATTCCAAACCACACTTGGAAAGAAACCGTCGTCCTCACTTCCGTGATCTTACCCTCATTCTGTGTGAACTATGAATTCTTCTATACAGAGTGGATGGGGGGTGGTGATGGTGGGGGTGTCTCACTAGATATGCCCCTCTTCAACCTTGGGGCTGCTCAGGGGCTCCCGACCAGGATTTAGCTCCCCTCTTCTGACAGTGTTGCTCCATGTGGGCCCAGAGTGCAGCACGGCATTAGTGGGAAGGAGAAGGCTTCCATCTACAGTTCATTAAACCCAGTTTTATTTGCGCTCACCGTCCACTAGGAACCAAGCATGGAGTCCAGAAACATGTGGAAGGGCCCTGAGGGAAATACCTCCTCGAGGCTTTTTTTTGCCTACAAAAACCGAACGAGGGCCGAAATCAATAAGGATCTGGTTGAACTTTCTAAAATAGCCTCTTATTCTTTCTGGGAAAACCCTGCCCAATGACCCAAACTGATTTTCCTCATTTCAAATGCAAATTGGGTGCTCGGCCTGCGCACACCACACACACACACACACACACACACACACACATACACACACACTGTGGAGAATTTTTGTGAGGTAAACGGCGGTGGCGCATTGCGAACGTTCAAGTTCAGCACCGCTTTTTAACTTTCCATCACCGGGCCTTATCTTTCCAGAAAACAGATGAAAAGGTCTGAGGGAGGGAAGTGATCATAGAGATGGGAATGGCTTTTATTAAAAGAGTGTTTTCCCAGACCTTAACTAAACCTCATCCACTTTTGTCAGTCAGGGCCGACAGTTGAGAGCAATATTAGAGGAGGTAATTGCACATATCAGTCAACAGCCTTTGTCCCACAGCCGCTGAGAATTACAGTAAAACGGGCACAGGAAAACAGCATACTGGATTAAAGGCAAAAAAGATCTTTCTCCAGTTTCTCCCTACTCACCAGCTGTTGCGTTCGGCTGTAGAGACAGAAGCAGCAATAATATCTGGGGGAAATCTAGCCTACCACAGTCTGGGGTTTATGTCCTCCTTGTTTTCCCTCCTCCTTGAAGGTTTAATCTTTGACTTTAAAAAGAAACTTTTTCAAAAAGCATTCTATCTCGCCATAGCAACTAAGCTATTAGCCATATAGGAATTTTTCTCCCATTACAGTACATGAACACATATAAACCTGAACCATCAACCATTTTAGACTGACTATAAAACCACCACCTCAGAGCCTTTAATGTCACTTGGTAACAGGTCCCAGGAGTTGCTTAAGTAAGCAGCTGGCACGACACAGATACATTTTGTGCAATACATTTTATGTATATTTGATTGTAAATCACACCAAGCCAAACTCATGCTGATGAAGAGTTAGCAGAGGGGTCTGAAATTTTCCCTAGGCAAGTGGTAGCTGGAGGAAGAACAGAGGGAAGAGACTAGCCTTTCCCTGTGTACCTGGCACAAATCCCCACAAGATAAGTGTAATTGTCACCAGGTCCCTCGTGTTCCAGACACCAGAAACTGGCCCTGCAACCCCAATAGTAAAGGAACTCCTTTTTTCTCAAACATGAGAAAATAATTCACACTATTTAAAAGCTGCCAGAGATCTTGGACACAAAAGGGGGTAAGAGGTGCTTTCTTCAGGCTAAGTCAAGGGTAGCTTACAAGGAGAAATGGCTGAGCTACAAAGAAGAGAAACCAACTCCGGGGGACAGCAGGGAGCAGAAAAGAGTGAGCCTGAGTCATTTCTGAGTGAGTTAGTGAAACAGGAACAGAGGTCAGTTCATCTAGCTCAACTATGACTCTGACAGAGGCCATTTCGATCATCGATGAAGTGGGCCACAATAAAGCTCTTGTTACTTGTGAAATTGATCCTTAAATACTTGAAATCCTATGGCACATCCTATGGCACATCAAGGTCAACTTTATGATGCAACAATAAAGTTATTATGTCCATTTTATAGATCGAGAAACCAAGGTTTAGAAAGGTAAGGCAACCCAACCAAGTTAACATAGCCAATGAGTAATATGGGTAGGATTCAAACTCAGCTCTGTCTCCTCCAAAGCCTTGCTCATGCCACTACAGCCATTTCACTCTGGGGAGGGTACACGTCCAGCAGTACTTGACTGTGGACCCTGGGGATGTAGGGAGCCATGGGATAAACTTGTGGTATCTTCCTGAGAATCGAATTTATTCAAATATTGGTGGGTGTCAAAAAGAACAGGAGTAGAGTGGTGTAGGATTAAGTAATTGCATTGACACTATTTCATAACACTGTTTTTCACATTAAATTCAATGGCTATATTAGAGAGCAGGATGCAGCATTTATATTTTTTAAGACTTGAATAGGTAATGAATTAATATGATTCAAAATTCAAGCACTACAAAATGGTACAAAATAGAAAATTTCTCTTTCACTTATCCCCCAAGCCCCAATTTTCAATTCCCCTCTCAATAGGCAAATTATTATCTATTTTGTGCATTTTCATACCGTGTTTCCCCAAAAATAAGATCTAACCGGAAAATAAGCCCTAGCATGATTTTTCAGGATGACATCCCCTGAACATAAGCCCTAATGCATCTTTTGGAGCAAAAACTAATATAAGACCTGGTCTTATTTTCGGAGAAACACAGTATATACATGCAATAGTATGTATATAGTCTTTTTTCCTTTTTTAAACATAAATAGTAGCCCGCTAGACACAAATTTCTGCACTTTGCTGTTTTTCATTAAACAAGAAATCTTGGAGTTCATATCTGTAAACAAAGTACTCCCTCATTCTTGTTTACAGCTGCTGGTATTTCATTAAATTGATGCATCATTATTTATTTAACCAGTCTTTCTAGGGGACTTTCAGAATGGTCTGAAAACTTTGCTACAATAAATAAAATGCCTTAACAATAATCTTTTACATGGATCATTTCATACATTTGAGAATATATATATGAAATACATTGCAACAAGTAAAACTGCTAGATCAAAGGCATGTGCATTTTAAATTTTGATACTCACAAATTTCTCTCTACAGAGTTTGCACCAATTGGCAGAGAGCCATTTCTCAGTGTTATCAAACTTTTACATTTGCCAATCATATAGGTAAAAAATGAAATTTCACTGTCATAATTTGCATTTCTTTTCTTGTGAGTGGGGCTGAGTAGCGTTTCATGTGCGTATAAGAGCGATTTCCTTTTTTTTCCCCCCCTGCAAACTGTTCATATCCCTCACTCACTTTTTATAGGGTTTGGGGCTTTTTAAATTGGCTTGTAGAGTTCTTTATAGAGTATGCAATCTAGCCCTTTGTCTGAGACATGAGTTACATAGTTTCTCCAGGTCTGAGAATCTGCCTTCCCTTATCGTTTTCCACTGAGAATCCCAACCCCACAGTGGTGGCACCAGCTCCAGCAGCCTGACCATGGCCCATTCACACCTGCACTATCCTGAAACCTACTCACTGTCTGGCCAAGCTTCCTTTCACAGCCTGGGTTCATCATGCAGAGCCTGCTCTTCTCCAAAGGTCATCTAAGTTTCCCTAATCTAGCTATCCCATCTATAGGCTCCCCTGAAGAGGTGAGGTGGTGAGGAGAGAGGTGAGAACTGGCACATATTCTCAACACCAAACCCCAACCCAAGATTCACACACATTATGCTTTTTCTTCCCTTGGGCAGAAGGACAATCCATTAATGCAGTACTCCAACACCTACTGTGTTTCCCCAAAAATAAGGCCTAGCCGAACTATCAGCTCTAATGTGTCTTTTGGAGCAAAAATTAATATAAGACTCGGTCTTATTTTACTATAGTATAAGACCCGGTCTTATATAATATTAATATAAAATAAAATAAAATAAAATAAAATAAAATAATATAATATAATATAATATAATATAATATAATATAATATAATGTAATGTAATAATACCGGGTCTTATATTAATTTTTGCTCCAAAAGACGCATTGAGCTGATGGTCCGGGTAGGTCTTATTTTTGGGAAAACAGAGTAGTCTGTGTATCTATTGTTTTACGGGCACAAGAGATAAAAAGACAGAAAAAAAACAGTTCCTACCTATAAGGAAATTATGCTCTACTAGGATATAGGAATCTAAAACAAACAAACAAACAAAAACTTTTAAGGGGAATTGCAATGCTGAGGAACTTCTGCTTGGATGAAATAAGCACAAATACCTAAGGGAGTCCACAGGATGGCCCTCAGAGCTGAAAGTAGGCAAGATGGCCAACGATACCAAGGTAAATGATGACTGAGCTAAGGCATCACCAGGTCTAGAGGCTGTGGAGAAAGTAATCCAAGTAGAAAGGCACTGTGAACAAAGGTCTGGAGGTGAGAAAGCATCACTCACTAGACAGGATGCGGGAAGTTAAGTGTGGCTGCAGTTTGAAAGGCCAAGGCTGAAAGAGAAAAAGCTCTAAAGATGAGCAGGGGCCAGGTTGTAAAAGGATTCGCAAGTCTTGACAAATGAATGTGTCTTTGACCCTGAAAGCGGTGAAAACCACAGAAATATGTTATGCAAGAAAATGACATGACCAAATTTGGGCGTTAGAGAGGTCCCTCTTATAAACATAGTAGAAGTAGCTAAAATTATTGGTGACATTTGAATATTGCTCTCTATTCTCCCTTTTCAGAGTCTTTTACTTCCCATTTTCTCCCTGACTTCTTTCTCAGCAAAGTTGCTCAGGGAGGTTAATAATTCATAACAGCACAAGTGACTGATAAGATTTAATTGATTGCTGTTTTGATAAGACATAAAATCTTAAGCAAAGGAATGAATCCAAATTTAGATTTTAGAAAAACCGAATTAAATTGGTGGGTTAAGTATATGGGTGGGAGAGATACCAGTGGCAGGCATTTCCCAAATCACACTAAATGATGCCTATCACCTCTCTCATTAGCACAAAATCACAGACACACACACACACACACACACACACACACACAGATACACACTCTACTGCCTCATGTAGAAGGTAGGAGGCAGGTAGGCACTTCAGACAAACTGGAGGACAAATACCAATCACAAGTTGACCAATTTGGCTGATCTTCCCAACCAAAGAACATAAGTCCAGGAAAAAGTTCAGGCTCCCATTAAGGTACACGTGTGTGTTGGTCAAGGTGTGGGGAAATAGACATTCAGTTATTATGGTGAGAGTGTCAACCTCTACAGAAGGCAATTTGACAATATCTACCAAAATTGCAAATGCATATATACCTTGACCTAAAAATTCTACTGCTGGGAATTTTATACACACACACGCACACACCCCTACAAATCCACTTATACACATAAGATTTTTTATTACAGTGTTATTATAATAATAAAAGGCTGAAAACAACCTAAATATTTATCAATGTGTGACTGTTTAAATTATGGCATACACATAAAATGGAATTCCATGTAGTTCCCCCCAAAAAAAAATAAAAGGCTGAGGAAACTCATTATATACTACATAAAAAGAGCTTCAAAAGATAGAATTCAGAAAATGCAGAGCTATGCATAAACTACACTACTATTTTTCCACATAAGCTATTGGGAGCAAGGAGAGGAAAATATATACAATTTGTGTATGCATAAAACAACTCTGGAAGGAGACAGAAGAAAATGAGAAAATGATAATATTTGGTTGCCAGTGGGAAGAGGATATGGGTGGCAGGGGAAGCAGGCTTCACTATGTTTCCTTTTGTACCTTTTGAATCATGTAAGTCCATTACCTATTCAAAACTGTCCCTGTCCTTGAATAGCTTACAGCCAAAACAGATAAATGCGTGTACAAGGGGAAAGACCTCATTAAAAATATCTAATAGGCTGTAATGCAAAGGTTAGGAAAGGGTTGAACAAATACTTGGTCCTGGGCCAGAGAAAATACATCTACGCCTTATTGTAGTCCTCCTATTTCAGCCAACATTTCTGTGGAACCAATGCCTCTCCAGGCCCACACAGCAGGTATATTTAGATCATGATTTAGCACCCAGGGATTCTTTACCCAGTCCCCATTTTACAGATGTGGAAACTGAAGTGCAGCAAGGTGAAGGAGCTTGCCTCCAGCCACATGGGGGGTTGGCAGTGTCCTAAGTCTGAAGACACCACAGTGTCCCTTTTACTGGCAGACACTGACACCTGGACCGGCTGCGACACGTTTGGTCTATGGAGACTCCACTATCCAGTCTTCTCCGGGGGTCCCAAACCAACTGTGCATCCACAGACAAGTTACATGCCACTTCCTCCCCCCTCCGCTGAGGTAAAATTCAGCAAACTTGCCAGAGGAAGACAGAAATCCCCCCCTCCCTTCTGTGGAAGTACTCAGCAGTAACTCAGTTCATGTGGTCCTTGCCACCTCGTTAGACAAAAATCCAAATCTTAGAAATTTCAGTTTGGGTCTTGCGTACAACAGAGAACATGGCCCCTCTGCAGAGTTAAACTGAAATCGCCACATTCATTATTAACCTTGCTTTAAAGCAAACAAAAGAATGGTCAATCAACACATCATCCTCAAGCTTGCTTCAGCTTTTAATTTCTCTTAAGCAATAGAGCTATTTGTTCTCATTTGCAAATCCCCACAGCCCCTGGCCTGCAGCAGTGACCATGGCCTACTGGTAGGTACCTTATGGCTTTAGAAACAGAACAGAGCTTAGCCTGAGGCAGATAAATTTCTTAGGGATGTCAGAGTCCTGACTTGCTACATTTCTTTAGTTTTTCCACTGAACTGCTCTTCCCGTCCAGGACCTTTCATTTGCACCCACAACTCCACATGGTTAACTGTTGATCTCCCCTCTGCCCTCCTCATCAGCCTCTTTTCTTCTTGCTCCTTCCCCTGCACTTGAGAGCTGCAACCCTGTCCTAAAAATAGCTCCCCCCTTGATCCTGCCTTCTCTTTCATCTGTGATGCTATTCCTTTTCCCCTTTCACTTCTAGATGCCTTTGAAATACGAGAGAAAAAAAAATCTCTTATCAGCAAATTTAATAACAAAATAGTAATAATGTAAATAATGAAAGTGGCAAATATTTCTTGAGCACTTACTTTGTGCCAGGCACTGAGCTATATACCTAGCGTGCATGACCCAGAATAAACAAATTTTCTGTTTGGCAGCTATTTTTGTCTCAAATAATGGTGTGTGGAAGCACAGACTATGGTTGGTTTCATCACAGTTAACTTTCTAAGATGACAATAATTGATTGTGCAACCATAAAACTGCTTTCAAGCAGCCTTTTAACTGTGTGACAGCCACACTCTAGAATAAACTCTCTGACTGTATGATGCTTGCACTGCAGCCAGAAATATGAGGATAGATAATCGCCTCCCCCAGCCCTGGGAAGCTCTGAGACAAAGCTGTCTCAGTTTTATTTTTATGCCACCAAAACTCAAATTTCAACATCTCTCATCACAACCACATCACTCCTGCTTGAAAATGCTGCCTATATTTGAAGCTATTCAACACGACCACACAACAGCCACAGTATGAAGAGTTTGCAAGAGAAATACGTGAAGATGAGCTCGGGAATCTCTCACTTCTACCGACAAAGTTCTTAACAAATTCAACTGCCTAGGATGGGGACTTCTGTTAACATCATTACAAGAAAATTCCACTAGAACTAAAGATCTAAATAACTCATGGAGCTGGTGATACTATATATTCTATGCACTTCATTGTCACTTTTTAAAATGGCTAGGTTGCTAAATAGTTGCTTGTCTTAATCATTCTATTACTATAGCATCCAAACATGGCCTCCCTTCCTCAAATCATTCTCCCCTCTAATCAGTCTTCCTTCCACATGCTGCCATAGTGGTATTTCTAATAGAAATATTTGAATAGAATTAGTAAACAGATGTATCATCACTTATTTATTTTGCTGACTGACATGTCCTCCAATCAATAGGTGTTCAATAAATATGGTTTTAACAAATTTAATTAGTGTCTAGAAAGGCATATTAAAACAGGAAGTTCGTGTTGCCTATCAATCAACAGTTTTGGGTTTCTGTTTTTGTTTTTTTGCTTTTTTTTTTTTTTTTTTAATGATTCTTTCCAGTGCTGAAGGGAATGTGGTAAATTGTGCACTCTCATATCCTTGACAATATAGTTTTTCAAAGAGCCTTCATACCTTCTCATTCCTAGAAATTAATCCTAAGAAAATAGGGCTAAATGTGGACAGGAAAAAAGTTCTTATATAGAAAATGTTTTGAAAATATTTAAAGTTCAGTGATAATGAAATGTGCAGTAAGTTGCGGTATAGTCATTCCATGAAATAGTATGTAGTTATCAAGAATGACTGTTACATTTATATAATAACATAACAAGTGGAAATAGTAACATGAACATTATGATAATACCTATGTAAAATGTTCAGAGACTATACAGAAAATGCTAACAAAGAAAACTAGATTTGAATTCTGGCTCTCCAGTTTACAAATTGTGTAAATTTAGATGGGTTCATCTCTGTGGCCCAGTTTCCTCACATTAATTATATGTGATGATAATAATAAGAATAAAATAACTGCTTTATTAGAAGTACTGTAGGGGAGTGAATGAGTGCTGTGGCTGAAAGAGGACAAACACTCAGTAGATATGCTGAATATTGTGATTATTTTGAGGGTGATGGAGCTATGGCGTTTTGTCTTTGTTTCCTAAATCCTCAGTGATGTGCTAATTGTCCAGACATCATGACGATGGCCTCTTCATCTTTCTTCCCCTTCTTTGGGAGAAACACCTGGGTCTGACTCACATCAGCCATGGCGTTCTCGCTCTCTTCCTCCTGGGTATTCCTATGCAGCATCCTGCTTGACTTGATTGCTTGGCATGTTTCTGCACTGCCTGGAGTTTGTCACCCCCTTTGATAAGGACTGGTTCCCAACTCCCCCAACATGGCTCTCAGGAAAGGGGAACTTGGGGGTCTCTCTTCATGGGTCCCTCAGCACACAACTGAGTGTACCATAACATGTTAATTTAATTCTTAAAATATACTGATTTGATGATCTTACAGATAGAGAAGCATGTAGAATGTCCAGAATTCAATCAACATTCGCTCTTTTTCCATTTCATCCTTAATCATGTCTTGTTTCCAGAGTCACCTAAGAGCTAAAGAAACAAATTAATCCTGGGCTGGTTTCCCTTGATTTGTATTTCACATCTACTTAGTTTCACAACGCAGCAGAGCCTGCAGATAGACTCATCTTTGTTTCCAAGATCAACTAATTCTGTATCTTTCCTGACAGAAATAAATACAATAAGCGAGTTCAATGGTGATTAATTCCTAGAACAAAAGATGTATCAGTTGTAAATCAAGAGCACAGGCCATAAAAGACTTCTAGGAAAGAACCCTTTGGAAGGCAGGATTCTCTTCAAATTCAGTACCAGTGATGCTCTCAATCCAAAGGTCAATAGTTCTGTTTAAAGTTACTTGTGCCCATGATTTCTGTAGCGCAGAAGCCGAGCAAGCAAACAATTTAACTGTGCCAGCTCCTTTTGTGTCTTTCCCAATTAGCTTATCTCCAATTATATAAACATATACATGATGACAGTCTTTGGTTATGGAGGCAGTACAGGAAAATAAAGGTTACTTTACTTTGAGAGTTGGTTTTGGGACAAACCAGATTAAAGCTTACGTGGATACACAAAATGATAGGCTAATGTTGTCTGCTTCCCTTAAGTTATTTTATTAGAAGGAATGTATTAATTATAATGGAAGCAAACTTGGACACTGTGGGTTTCTAAAGAAAATTCCTTTGTAGCATCACGGCAGGGTTTCCCACCATTTTTCTCTTTCTGATGAAATTAACTCCCCACGGTTGGTCAGTAGGATAATCTAATTTTAGCCAATCAGCTTGGGAGCCGCTGTTGACCTCACAAAGGGAGAGAAAGGTATCTGCAGTCATAGCAACCACCCTCTCAGCTCTGATCATCTCTGGACCTTCACGCCTAATGACAGACACTGGCTTGCTTTTTAGATGATTAATCTTTTCCCCTGTGAACCTCCTTGAATACATTAGCCAAACAAGCCTGATAAATTTGTTTATCCCAAGACAATCATTAGAAAATTACCTTCAAAAGTAATTCTCACTAGAGCAGTTTGTGAATGGAAAGCCATATGGCAGAAGAGAACAGAAATAAGCAATAAAATCTCTTGCTGTATGTTACAACAGGTTAGGAAAGTTTTTCGCCTTTAAACTTTATCATTTTACGGTAAATCACAAAAGCATAGCAGCCTAGAGGCCATTTTACAAGAGCAAAAGAACTTTTCATGCAGTCACTATTTATTCCTTCAAGCAACATCGCATGCCTACTATGTGTTCGGCTCTAGGGATGAACCACTGAATGTGAGCTCTATCTGCTATCCACAATCTCAGTGGGAGGACTGCTATCCGCAGTCCAGTGGGAGGAGACAGATATGTAAATGGATAATTACAGCCCACCATAAGGGCTGTAACAGAGACAAAACAAATGTGAGAGCATTGAAAAGGAGTGGATAACTATTTCCCAGAGCCAACAAAGAATGTCAACTGTAATGACATTCTGATTAGACAAAAAAGGATGAGAAGGACTTTTCCAAAACAGGAGACTATTCCAGGCAAAGAGAACAAACAGCATTGGAAAGACATGGACTTTGGATAATTGTGAAAGACTCCTGGGTAGCAAATGTCTGGAGCAGCTGGATATTGGCCACATTTTCTTCCAGGAAATGAGACTGGAAATGGGGGTTGGGACTAGTTTGGCAGTGCTCTGTTGGATGGCATGAACACATTCTTAAGGCTTCAGGAAGGCTACACAATGTGGTTGGACAGGAAAGGCCAATTTGGAAACAGATTGAATCAAGAGAATGTAATTGTGGACCTATCCTTGAAGGTACTCCTCATTTACGGAAAGAATGGGAAGACAGTGAACATGTGTTGCAGCCACACCGCTGACATGGACCGTTTCCACATGCAGTCCCTGGATCCACTACTAGCGGGGCATTTGTATGAGTGGGAGATACGGCAGGATCCCCGTGTGGTTGAGAGTTTCAAAATGAGCAAATATATTTCACGCAGCTGATCAGAAAACTGTATGGTCATAAATGTGGACGTAGCCTAATTGACCCTACAGGCTTTTACAAACCAGCATTAGCTAAACCTCACCAAAACAAAGGGTCAGGCACCAGAAGCCTGGACCAGCAGCCAAGGCAGCCTGAGTCCAGATGCAGATTCTAGACGTCAGAGGACAGTCAGGCCCACGCCAGAGTTTCCAGAGCAATATTCTGGTCCCATTAAGACAACTTTAGAAACACAGACTGGAATGAAAGATGTCACGTAGCTGGACCCATAACTGACCATGTTCTCCAAACCGATTGAGAAACCCCAGAAAGAGGAAATGAGGTCCTAGACCAGAGGATTTGTACATCTGCTGGTCTGCCTGGGGATCTTAGTCCTGGTCTCCAATTCTGTGATGTCTTTCAAGAAGAGCGTTGCCTCCCACAAACTTGCTCCACAAGAGCCTCAGAAAGAAGCCAATTTTAAGACTCCTTTAAGCTGAGGAGTCAGTATTTTCTCTATTTTCCAAAAATTTACTAATGAGCATCTTATTAGTTTTGAAATATAAACATAGTTTTCAAAAATAGAAATTAAAAAATAAGTTAGCCCAAACACGATGTCTCTATTCTAACAGCAAACACACAGCAAATTGGACATAATCGTCATAAGCACTTGTCAAGCGCCTGCTCGTTACTAGGCCCGTGCCAAGCCCTCCATGGACCCTGAATCATTCCATCCTCACAGTGACCCCGTCATAAAGGGTTTCCATGAGTGTCTCCATTTTCCTGATGAGGGAAGAGACTTGGAAGTGTATGTCTTTAAGAAACGTATAAATGCAATTATAGTTTCAGATAGCTTTTTTTTTTTAAAAAAAAAAAGGAACAAAAACTTTCTCGAGATTCAAGCTTTTAAAGAGAACATTGCCTGGAAGCTATTATTGCTACTACCAAAAATATAAAAGAGAAAATTCTATCCAATGAGCATGTTCTGAGCAGCTGTGTGCCAGGCTCTGGAATACGAGGCAAAGCAGGTGGTCTGATGGGGGAGGCACATGGACGACTAGGTGTAAGATAATGTGACATGAGTGGTAACAGTAGGTCATGCAAAGTGGTGCAGGACCACAGAAGAGGAAGAAACCAGCCTGGGAGCAAGAACCACTACAGCATCAGCTCCCCTGCACGGGGTGCCAGGCGCCACACCTGAGACTTGATAAATGGTATTTCATTTTCACCACGTGATGACTTCAAGGGGGCTGTTTTCCCCAGACATTTTATAGATGAGGAAAATGGAGCTCAAAGGTTAGGGAACTTATCCACCGTCCCATAATTATTTAAATGATACCTCTAGGATTTGAGCCCCCGTCTGTGTGATTCCAAAGTTTTGGGTGCTTTTTACCTCCTTGTAAATCACAAAAATATGTTCTCCGCCCATTTCACAAGTGTGTGTTCTTTACTACTAGACCACTAACCGGCATTCAGAAACAAATTCACACAGTGAAGGGTTCTTTAAATTTGCTTCACTTATTCCCCAGTTTTCCTGTTTGCTCCACTCCCTCCACACAAGTGGACCAAGAGACAGCATTTTCCAGAGGACCAGGAGGTCCTGGAGAACAGAATGCTGCTTCGTGAAAGCAACAGTTTTTCAATTTCAAAAGACACAAGCTACATGTTTAATCTTTTCCTTTGGTTCTCTCTGGACCCTGGAGATTTGCTGAGGACACCGTTCTTTCTCTGTTTCTCTCTCTTTTTTTAATGCTGCAAGTCTACACTTGCTGTTTTACAATGGAACTCTCCATCAATAACAATAGGTCTTCTGTTCTTTTTCCCCTCTAAAACCCACATGATTAGAACTATTGACCTTAATCTTACCTCTGTAAAGGTATTGCAATGTGTTTAAAACTCAAGGAGACAGGAGGCCAAAAGGCCCTGCATGAGGCTCGAAGGTCTTGTCATTTAACCTGGAACTGCTGCAAACTCTGAGGAGCATTAAAGTCAAAAACAAACAAACAAAAAGCCAAAATACTGGACCTCCCACACAAGCATTTTTCATTTACTTTTTTACATTAGCCAGAGGGAGATGACCTTCAAGAGAATGCTATCTAGGCAGAATTCCTGTGTCTTACCAGCAGATGTGTGTCCCCACTCTCTTATCCATCCAGGATTGTCCATGGGGCATGGGACACCCCCTGGGGATGTGGCTTCTCCAGGGGAGCAGAGCCAGCAAAATGAGGACAGTTGGTTCCAAGGCAGAGTCCGTCAGGATTAAATAAAGGATCTAACCAGTGGGTGGGAGGACCTGGACAGAGTTCTGATCCCCTGGGACAAGGGGATTGGCTGATAGCTTCTGGCAAGCATGCTGAGATACAGAAAAGACAACCATTTCCAGCAATGAACTAGAGGAAAAACCAAGGGCCAGGACAGAAACTCCAACACATCACACACGAGTATTTCTAGAACAATCTCATGTCTGCTATTCGCTCAGCCTCCAAGGTTTCTTCTAAACCACATCGCATACCACTGACAGAAGAATTGTTTTACACTGCTGCTCAAGAACCTACTATAGCTCCCAGTTGTTATGGGAGCTATACTGTCCCAGTTATACTGAGGGGATCATACATCCTAGTTTGCTACATCGTCCTGGCTTACACTTGTTATCCTTATGCAATTACTAATAGCATCTCCTATCATCCTCAATAATGTCCAATTTGGATAATTAATTACGTGGTCACTGCATCTTCTACCCACTTCAAACTCCTCTTCCCAGTTTGACATCTTCTTTTATGCTCAGTAGTTCTCAAATCATTTTGTGTTGCCGGTGACCCATTTAATGGATTACACTGGATCCATCATTATTATTTGGTTCTCCCTTCAGAACTGAGTAGAGCTGTTTACTGACCTGACTGTGCTGAGCCATGGTTCTTCAACATTCCAGTAAGTTGCACATTTAGTACATTACATGTTCCAGTATTTGGGGAAGTGACTGATTAAACACATGCATTGGAATCCTGACTGTGTGACTTACAAAGTATGTGGTCATGAGCAGGTAATATATCCTCTCTAGACCTGAGTTTCCTCTTCCGTAAATATAGAGATAGTCATAGAACCTAACCGATAGGGGTTAGCCACACCTGCTCTAGGTAAGATGATGCAGGTACAGTGCTTAACACGTACATGCTGCTTGATGGCGGAGGTGCTCGTGATCATCACCGGCCCCCACTGCCTGCTCAGTGTCTGACAGTTTCCCAACACAGTGTCCTTACTTGCGGTAATGATACACTGCACACAGTGATTATAACTCAGAGGCATATCTGAGGGATGTTTGTGTCTCAGGTAGGATTTGCTTTATTGGGGGGGGTGCTCTCAGGAGAGAGGTAGTAAAGGATGCAGGAGACAGTATATGGTGAAAAGGGAGGAGAAGCAAAGCAAGACTGTGATCTCAGCTTCAGGTGAGCTTCAGGCTGATCCTGTGGAGAAGCTCTGAAGCACAAAGCACGTAACAAAGTGAGTCTCATCTTCGCAAGGGGGCTGGCCTTTTGTACCCCATGCATAACGGTCACTGGTCAAGATCTAGAGGGGTTTATTCTCCCCGGGAATGAATGCAGCTGAGAGTTGTGGCTATCCACTGATAAGGCGGATGTTGTTGTGGGCCCAACATCATCCATTAATTTGTGATACCCATGTGGCCCTATGGCCGTCCCCCCATACCTAGATAACCTTGTGAAGACTTTGGGGTCTTGTGCATTTAATATGTGTGACTGAAGACAAGTCACGTCATTTCTCTAAACTTCAGTTCTTTTATCTACAACCAAAAAGTTGGTAATACTCAATACTGTACATTATTCTCAAGATTTAGGAATAATCCTGACAGTAAATGGGATGGAATTGCGCATGTTTTCTCACAGCCAGATCTCTCTATGTGCATTATGCACAATACCTGGGTTCTTCGACTTACATATCTTTGCTTGTGCTCTCTCTCCTCTCAGCACTCCCCCAAGAAAGTGGCACCTAAGTCCATATACACCACACACACACACACACACACAATGCCGTTTCCCTCAAAAAGTACGCACTTCCAATTGACCTACAAAGTATCCTCTGCTTTTAAGCTTCCCATTTCCAAATCCTTCCTACCTCGTCCCTCACCCTCATCCATTTCCTCAAACTCACGTTGCCCTTACCCTCCTCTGAAGTCCCCTTCACTTAATTCTATATAGCTTAACATTTCATTGATTTCGGATTGTCTAGCGTTTCTTTGATCTCTCCCCACCAGATTTTAAATTTCTACTCCTTTATCTCCACTCCAGAACTTAGGCACCCAGGGCTAGGCATCTAGTGGAGACTCAATATATCCTTTTGGTTCAGTAAAGAATTATTTCTTGCTCAGAAGAACAGTGAAATACTTTGGTTGACCATTTCAATTCTCGGGATTCTCAAAGCTAGCAAAATCCTTTCCTGTGATCTCGAAGTGCTTGGCTGCCAACTTGGACGACAGTGCATGTAAAATGAATGATAATGGCTTCCCCTGTAATTTAGCTCACAGATTAATCTTAGGTGAGATTTTGCTATTGGGTTCTAACAGTTTCTGAAAATTGGTGCCCTAGGAGGTGCAAAGTGGAATGCCCAACACAGCTCTGATTATCAACTGCAGCCTTTGCATGCATTACAGTAACGGTAGGCCTAGGCAGCTCTCAGCACCCTGAAATCTTTTATTAAATCAAACTTTAAGTATTTAAAAAGTATGCAATATTTATGCAATATGTCTGTTTCTGTAGTATTGATGCAAATTAAAATTGGAGGGAAGCGGGGGTCAAATTATATTTGAAATTCCATTGGAGTACTCTGCAATTGATGGCATTATGCAACATTGTGAATTTTTCCTGTAAATAATTATCCATTCACTTATTTAGTTTTAATGTAGCATTTTTGGTGTTTTCAAATAAGGATATACCCACATTTTCTCTCTCAGGCTTTTAGGCCCCATCTCCAAATACAGTCACATTCTGGGGTACTGGGGGTTAGTATTACATTTCTGGGAGACACAGTTCAACCCATAACACAGAGTATGTAAATGAAGAACCCAGACTAGAGCCCAGCAACTGAAAGGCTTAATCCAAGGCTCTCTTCCACTGCACCATTTTGTCTGTGTTTATTCATAACTACATGTTGTTTGTGGAATTATTTTAAGAGTAAGGTATCAAGTAAATCTAAGATTTCATTTACTTTCCTATGTTTCATCTACAGCATTTCTGCTATAGTACAATATATGTGTAACTGAAAAAAAACTTTGCCTTCTGCAAAATTGCAAGTGAAAATAACAGAGTTTATGGGGAAATTAGTGTTAGGCAGACCAAAGATCTGTAGAACTTTGTAATAGAGCACTAATGAAAACATTAAGAATCCTTTTCAAATCCTCAGCTATTAAATCTCTATTGTCTCTTCCTTCTTCTCAATCATTCTCCATCATTTGTGCCTCAAACTCCAGAGCTTGGGTGTCATCTTTCTTCAAGATGTATGCATCAAATGACATTTACTTCCAATAGAGATCACTTCATCAAAATTTTAAAATCTAATCCTGAGTCTTTGAGGTCCAAGATGGCAAATTAGGTAAACGTTATGACTATTGCATCCCAGGATCACACCAAAATTACAAATAAATTATAGAACAATAACCCTCAAGAATCATCTGAACGCTAGCTGAGCAGGACCCCTATAACTAAAAATATGAAGAAGAGACCACATCGAGACTGGTAGGAGGGGTGGAGATGTGAAACGGGCTGATTCCAAGCCCACAGGGAGGGACACCTCAATGGCAGAGGTACCCCCAGAAGAGGGAGGGGTTCCAGCCTCACAATGGGCTCCCCAGCCCAGGGGTCTTGCGCCAGGAAGAGTAGTTTCCAAAATATCTAACTGTGAAAATCAGCACTTCCTTTAACCAAGGAAGTAAAAGACCTGTACATAGAAAACCATATGACATTGAAAAGAGAAATTAAAGAAGATCCAAACAAATGGAAACATAGAACACACTCATGGACAGGAAAAAATAATAGTTAAAATGTCCATACTACCCAAAGCAATCCATAGATTCAATGGATTCAACCAAAATACCAATGGCATTTTTCACAGAACTAAGACAAATAATCCTAAAATATATATGGAACAATGAAAGACCCCGAATACCACAGTAATCTTGAGAAAAAAGAACAAAGCTGGAGGTATCACACTACTTGATATCAAATTATACTACAAGGCCATAGGAATCAAAACAGCATGGTATTGGCATAAAAACAGACACATAGATCAATGAAAGAGACTAGAGAACCCACTATATGGTCATTTAATCCATGACAAAAGAAGCAAAAATTTACTTTGGAGTAGAGACAGTCTAGTCTATTCAATAAATGGTGCTGGGAAAACTGGACAGATACATGCAAAAAAAAAACACGAAACTGGAACACATTTTCTTAGAAGAAAATATAGGAAGTAAATTCTTATGCCATATATAAGAATAAACTCAAAATGCATTAAAGATTTAAATGTAACACCAGAACCATAAAACTCTTAGAAGAAAATATAGGAAGTAAATTCTCAGACATTACCTTTTTAATATCTTTACTGATATATCTCCTCAGGCAAGGGAAACAAAAGAAAAAAAAAAACAAATGGGACTACACCAAACTAGAAAGATTTTGCACACCAAAGGAAACCATCAATAAAATGAAAAGACATCCTACTGAGTAGGAGAAGATATTTGGCAATGATACATGTGATAAAGGGTTAATACCCAAAATTTATGAAAAATTCATACAATTCAACACCGAAAAAAAAGCAATCCAATTATGAAATGGGCAGAGGACCTGAATAGACATTTCTCCAAAGAAGACATACAGATGGCTGGTAGACATATGAAAAGATGCTCAATGTCACTAATCATCAGAGAAATGAAAATAAAAGCCACAGTGAGATACCACCTCACTCCTATCAGAAGAGCTATCAACAATAAATCAACAGACAATAAGTGTTGATGAGGATGTGGAAAAAAGGGAATCCTTGTGCACTGTTGGTGAGATTGGTGAAATTGGTGCAGCCACTATGGAAAACAGTATGGACGTTCCTCAAAAAATTAAACAGAACTACTCTATGACCCAGCAATTCCAATTATAGGTATTTATCCAAAGAAATCCAAAACACTAATTAGAAAAAAATATATGCAGCACTATGTTTACTGCAGCACTATTCACAATAGCCAAAATACAGAAACAACCGAAATGCCCTTCAACAGACAGTTGGATAAAGAAACTGTGGTGTACTTGTACAATGGATTATTACTCTGCCATAAAAAATAATGAAATCTTGCTATTTGCAATAACATGAATGGACCTAGAGGATATTATGATAAGTGAAATAAGTCAGACTGAGAAAGACAAATGTCATATGATCTCACTTATATGTGGAATCTGAAGAACAGAATAAATCAACAAACAAAACAGAAATAGCCACATAGATAAAAGGAACAAACTTATGGTTGCTAGACAGGAGGGGGATTAAGGGATGGGTGAGAAAGGTAAAGGATTCAGAAGTACAAATTGGTAGTGACAAAATACTGATGGGGATGTGAAATACAGTATGAGAAATACAGTCAATAATGTTGTGAAGACGATGTTGGGTGTCAGATGGGTACTGTACTTATCAGGGGATCACTTTATAAATTATATAAATGCCAAACCACTGCACTGTACACCTGAAACTAAAATAATACTGAATGTCAACTCTAATTTTATATATATATGTGTGTGTGTGTGTGTGTGTGTGTGTATGTGTGTGTGCGTGTGTATGCGTACACACACACACACACACACACACACAGAGGGTGCCCAAAAAATGTATACACATTTTAAGAAAGGAAAAAACTGTATTAATTGTAATGCTAAATATATACCAATAACAAAAGATGACAAGTCATGTATGACTTCTTAATTACAAGAGGTGCTCAATGTGGTTATCATCAGCATCCAGACACTTCTGATTACAGCGAACTACTGCTTGAGTAACATTGACCAAAGTGTCCACTTGTATACATTCTTTTGGTACCCCTGATATATAGTCATGGGTTATAAAGTACAGCATAGGGAATATAGTTGATGGTATTACGATAGCTATGTACGGTGTCAAATGGGTAGTAGACTTGCTAGGGTTATCACTTTGTGAGGGGTGTAAATGTCTAATCATTATGTTATTTTGTACACCTGAAACTAATAAAAAAAAAATTCTGTGACATCACAATAAAAACTGTATAATTCTGTAGGTGAAAACTTAATTAACATTGCTTACTTAGAGACACTTGGTGAATTTAAGAACTTAAAAATAAACAATGGGTCTGCTGCTGTTTACTCTAGAAGACTGGAGCCATATTTGCTAAGAGAAGTGCATGTCTGTAAACAAAAGCAACAACCCACCAAGCATCCAGCCACATCTTCTTCTCCTTATTTAGTTCACATGTATGTCATAATGCACACAGATTAGGCTAAGTCACCCTGGGCCTCATGAACACAGCCCAACTGATGATCACGCTAAGTGGTAGGGAGAAGATACACTGGGAATTAAAGCTGACCCTTGGCTTAGTAGATATCCTGTTCTTGTCATCCGTGTGTTCTTATTGCCCAATGTGCTGCTTAGTTGACAATAGGCCTTCAAAAATATTCATTAAATAAATATACTAATCAGTGAATGACTCTATGGCCCATTAGTTAATGGCCTTAAGACTGCCAACAGACACCTTACTAAAGTCAGGAGGGTTTCTAGACCTAGGCCAGGCTGAACTTACAGAAGATGGGTTTCATAGATACTGGAAAGAGGTAACAAGTATCTATTAGAAGGAAGATAACTAGTGATGTGCTGGTAAATGTTTAAGAACCAATTTGTCAGCAAATAAAATCCTGATAGGCAACATGAGTCGATTTTCATAGTGTAAATACTCCCATTATGGCAAAAGTGCTCTGACTGAATGTGGAGTTGGGAAGAGATGCACAAGTTAGCAATCCCTAAAATAGTATGAGTGGCTTCAATGCACCAGTGAGCTTGTCAGGACATCAACTGTATCCAATACTTATATATAGGTAAGTATGACCACCCTTTCTTTGGCATGTGTGTGCATATGAATTTATTCAAATAAAAATGAGATTAAATATTTTAATCTCCAATTGTACAGAAATGCAATCATTTCAATTTACATAATAGATGAAGACTTATTGACATGGGAAGATATTTTATATTAAATTGTATTGATCGGAGGAAATGTCACAACAGTTAATATAGCATAGCACTTTATTGAAAATCTAAATACATTATCAAATCTACACCCATAACAGTTTGGAATGAAACTGCAAGATATCAAAGAAAAAGATCAAATATCAAAAACAACCAGGGAAAATAAACATTTTATCTGGAAAGGACTATCTGGACTTCTCATCCATAGCAAAAGAGACCAGAAAGATCATTGGATAATATCTTCAAAGAGTTGAAAGAAAAATAGCTGTCAACCTAGAATTCTGTAACCAACTGACCTGTCATTCAAAAATGAAAGACAAATAAGAATTAGAGATCATATTATGCAGAAATCATCACTGAAAGAAATGCTAAAGGAATCTGAAAGCACAACAAAAAAGGAAGGAAGGAAGGAAGGAAGGAAGGAAGGAAGGAAGGAAGGAAGGAAGGAAGGAAGGAAGGAAGGAAGGAAGGAAGGAAGGAAGGAAGGAAGGGAGAAAAGCAGCAGAGAGCAAAAAGTAAACTGACACCATATAAATCATTGTTAAAATTTTGAGTAACTACTAAAAATTTAGAAATAGATTCTAAAACTAGAATTTTAACCCAGTTAAGAAGAATTTAGAAAATGTAATCGATCCAAAAGCAGGCAAGAAATGAGGAAATAGAACAAAGCATACAAAGCAGAGTAAATAGAATGTAAAGAAATAAATTTAAATAAATGAGTAATCACAATAAATGTAATTAAATTAAATGCATCAATTAAACCAGAGGTTTTCAAATTGGAAAAATAAAGTCCAGGTATATGCTACTTAAAAGGGGCACATCAAAAACAAATCGATATTAGGAAGGAGGCTGAAGGTGCTACAGCTATGCCACACCAGACACTGACATTCTAAGTAAGCACTTTAAAAAACTTCATCAGGGTTATCTTTAATGCAGTGTATATGGTACTTTCATATATGTATGTGCACACACATATATATATATAGGCATATATATATACACTGTATAGTAGAGCTAGGATTTCCAGACAAGTCTCCTTAGCGTCAGAGCTTTTTGCCTTCTAGCAAGGATCTGTAAACCATGTTCTTAAATGTTCTGGTCAGAATCTTTCCATCAAGTAAGTGACAAGCTAAACACATTTTTATGGTCTAAAAGAAAACATATACACAGCCTGTAGCCATAGAACACTACTACTAAAAGCACTTGAAAGATCCTCTACAAGAGGTTTTTTTAAAGATCACATACTCTCTGGGGAATCTGAATATAAAGTCGTGGACACAGGGGGGAAAACTAATGTCCATAAACAGAATTAAGCATACTATTTATGGGGATTTACAGACACTCTTCCCCCAACAGCCAATCCTTGAAGCACACTAACAGCCATAGATGGATCCCCAGTTTACAAACCTACAAAGATAAATAAAAAGAGCTGCTGGAAAAAAATTGTTAAGTATGTCCAAGTATGCCTGACCAGGTTGTGGCAGAAGCAGGACACAGAGAGAGAGACCTACTTTCCTCAGGCCCTCATGTAGTGTTCTGTCCACCAATGCTCATTACACATTTCCCCACACTGTCAGTGCTGTTCCCTGAAAGAGCACTTTAAAAATAAATGGAGGAGTATGACAAAATTCTGGGTAAGAGCTCCTTCTGTTCCTTCTATCTTCAGAGCTATTTTAAATGAAATTCTTAAGCTAAGTGATCAGTTGACTATTAGCTCAATGAATGCAGAAGGGTCATCTGGTCCAAATTATGATGTAAGAATCATCATAATGTATGTTATATTAAGAGGCCTTAAAGATATATCATACCTTAAAAATCAGGCATGGACCTAAAGAGAAAACTTGGAGCAATTAGGGTAAGGCAAGTTGGTCTTTTAAATTATAATCCTTTCTAATAAGGTGCTCCCCATGCATTAGGAAATTACCTGTCTCTTAAAAGCACCTTTAACGATCAGAAAAAATTATTCTATGAGTATATATTATTATTAATAATTACATGTAGATTTTTTAACTGAGTGAAGATGGAAATGAATTCCTAATTCATACGAAGCTGGTCTGAAGAGTCTTTCTCTAAGATTTTTTTTAGGGACTTGGGTAGAGGGCCATGGCTAGAGAGATGAAAATAAGAAAATCTTTGATTTCAGAAACTGCATTATGTTTCTTATATGTTTAAAAATTAAATTTTCTATATTTCACTCTCATTATCATTGAGAAATGTAGTTGTTTGATAAAATGACCCAAACTTCTTATGAGAGCTGAGGTAAGCAGGGAAATGATTTAATGTTTTAGCTACTAAAGTATCCCCACATTTTATGGAGTATGTTAAAATAGGGGAATAAATTAACATTTACATTCCTCCATAAATATGAAGGACACTGTTTTGAGCCACTGCCTATTGACTTATCAACACTGACATCTAGACCTGAAAGCTTATCTCATTGTCAAAAAGAGATACTACATTCAGGAATTCTATGATTGACTGAATCCAGAAGAAAGTTCAAATTGTAATATTGCTACTCCCAACTGAGTTTCTGAACTTTCCATATGAGATGGGGGAATCTAATACACACAAGGGTGATTCAAATAGTTTGCTAGACAGGACCTGTGAAAGAACAGAAAGAGAAAATTAACTTGCCCCCACCAGATTATAGATGCTAGGAGGGCAGGCCCCTTGACTTGTTCACAGTTATGTTCCTTGTGCTTGGCAAAAAGTCTGAGAAAATATTTATCGAACCAATAAATTAATGCATACATTTTCCTGGTTTACTTGTATTTTTTTTATTTGAAGCATCTAGATTCTAGCATGCAAAAAATTTATTTAAAGCTCCTTTTAAAAATAAAATAAAAAACAAAAGGCAGTCCCTAAGTAAGCACAAGAGGAAAAGGGAGGGAAGCAGGGATGCCATATCAGAATATGGTACAAAAATTCAATTCAATATGTAGTGAAGGTCTACTTAATAAAGTGATCTGCCTGACAATGTTTGGTTTCTAAATGTGCACATGAGAGTTCTTGGGATCACCTGGGCCAGTATCTATCTAGTCAAGTCCTAACAAGACCAGGAGGGGAATGAGAAAAGAGCCGGGAACACAAAGCAAACCTGACTCATGGGAAAGTCATGCCCGTCAACTACCTCTATTTCCCTCCTTGCTCAACGTCACCCTTCCACTGTTCAGACTCTTTGTCAACTCCTGCTACTCGCCCATGTCATTTACTATGATACCAAAAGCATCCCACCTTGCTTGGTTTTTGCATTTCTCCTTCCACCCCACCTAGAAGCTTTTGAACTCTACATGTAGGCTTAGCTTTCTGCCCCTGTTCCAAGGACCTTAGGTTTGAGAAATTCTAGGAACTTTCTTCTACAAGCCAACAGCAAGTTTTGATTGATTTTAAGACCACATAGTAGTTTTCTCATCTTTGTCTCTTTGGCAAAGTCATCAACTACATGTAAACATACACACATGGGTGTGTGCATGAGCATGCATGCTAACACACACATACATATACAGAAACACACAGACACAGCTTGAATAACCACATTATGGAAGCCCCCAAACCATTTCTCTAGTATCAGGTGTCTTAAAAAAAAACTTTAAATAAACATTTATTTCACGGTACTGCATTGTGATCATTATTATTCATATTGGCAACAACTGACATTTCAAGATATTAATGATATACCAAAGATTAATAGTTTTTTAATAGTTTAGTAAATGGGTTTGAACAAGGTGAAAGTTGGGAGTTCCTGCCGGAAGGATGCTTACCTGGGTAACTCCATCTAGGTTCTAGCTTGGTGACCAAATATCTATTGGTTCCTGAGAACTGAGGTTTCTTTTCTCAATAACACTTGAATGGGGTCTTAACTGATGTCTAAAATAGAGCTCATCGAAAAAACTAAAAATAGCCATGGTAAACTTAAGTTCTCTTATCTATCTATTTATTCATCTATGATTTATTATGCATAAAGGTTTAGAACTGCCTGGCACATACTAAGTGTTATAAGGGTTCCTTATTATAACATAAAAAGAGTATCATGAGCAGAACTTACAGTGCTCTTTGGATAATGTAGCTGTTGCCAAGGTCCAGGTTTTCTCCTCCTGTTGTCTATCTGTATCATCCAGTATTGTCTCCCTTTTTCTTTCCTTGTTAATCTTGTCTTTTGTATCTGCACTAATCTTGCCTTCTGTATCCACATTGAAATGTTAACTGTAAAATCAAAAACCACATAGAACTCTGGGCAAATATTCAAAATTCAATTAATAGAATATTAAGATTTTTAAAATCTTAATTATGAGAATTTATTTACTGGTTTTATTTTCCCTTCTGTCAATGTTATATATATTTCTGCACCCAAAGTAACTTTTGACAAGGAAGCCAAAAACATAAAATGGAGAAAATAAAGCCTCTTCAATACATGATGCTGGGAATATTGGAAAACTGCATGCAAAAGAATGAAACTAGACGGCTACCTGTCAACAAACTCCAGAATTAACTCAAAATGGATCAAAGACCTAAAGATAAGACCTCGCATAATAAATTGCATAGAAGAAAACATAGGTACTAAACTATAGACCTTGGTCTTAGAGAGGATTTTATGAATTTGACCTCAAAAGCAAGGGAAGTAAGAGCAAAAGTAAATAAATGGGACTGTATCAAACTAAAAAGCTTCTGCACAGCCAAAGAAACCATCAACAAAACAAAGGGGCAATCAACAGAATGGGAGAAGATATTTGCAAACAACACCTCCTATAAGGGGCTAATATACAAAATATACAGAGAACTCATACAACTCAACAACAACAACAAAAATCCAATTTAAAAAATGGGCAGAGAACTTAAACAGACATTTTTCCCAAGAAGACATACAAACAGCCAACAGATATGTGAAGAAATGCTCCCCTTCACTAGCTATTAGAGAAATTCAAATCAAAATCACAATGAGATACCACCTCATACCTGTTAGATTGGCTATTATCTATAAGACAAGAAGTAACAAATGTTGGAGAGGCTGTAGAGAAAAAGGAACCCTCATATGCTCCTGGTGAGAATGTAAATTGGTACAGCCACTATGGGAAACAGTATGGAGGTCCCTCAAAAAATTAAGAATAGAGTTACTATATGACCCAGCAATCCTTCTTCTTGGTATCTACCCCAAAAATTTGAAAACATTTATTTGTAAAGATATATGTGCTTCTATGTTCATTGCAGCATTATTCACAATGGCTAAAACATGGAAACAACCAAAGTGTCCTTCCATAGATGGTTGGATAAAGAAGATGTGGTACATACTATATACAATGGAGTATTACTTGGCCATAAGAAAAGATGAAATACAGCCTTTTATGACAACATGGATGGATCTTGAGATTATCATGCTAAGCAAAATAAGTCAACAGAAAAAGTCGAAAACCATATGATTTCACTCAGATGTGGGATATAAAACTGAAAGCAATAAACAAACAAGACAAACAAATAAACAAAAACTCATAGACACAGACAATAGTTTAGTGGTTACCACAGGGAAAGGGGGTAGGGGAGAAGGTAGAAAAAAGTAAAAGGGATCAAGTATATGGTGACAGAAGGAGATTTGACTTTGGGTGGTGATTTGACTTTGCACACATTTCCTTCAAGCTTCTGCAAGAGTAACTAGCCTGAGTCAAACTTGTCATTCTTGTCAATGCTGAGCCTTGGACCAGGAACAGACTAAAATCCAGATGCAAAAGAATATAATTCTGCCATTTTGAATTTCAGCTTGTTTATCCATTTTACAATTGGTAAAATCACATGACAGATCTCTAATGCCAAAAACTGTTCTTAGCATTCATGGCTACACTTGTATTTGAACAATATTCAAATGGGAACATGGTTATTGTTTGTTATCAGGTTGGTGCGAACATAATTGCGGTTTTTGCAATTATTTTTAACCTTTTAAACCGCAATGACTTTTACAGCAACCTAACAGAATTTGGTCTGCTACCAAACTTTAACCAGCTGTGAGTTCTTTGAGAGAACTGAAATCTCATGCCAGGCCCTCTTACATCATCATCTTCCACCCACCACAGAACTGCACGTTGATGAATACTTGAGAGCAAGGGAGGTATGCTGAGTCTGTGAAGAGAAGAGTCAAAGTTGGAGTAAAATCATTTGTTATCATCACTTTCATATACTGTGTTTTCCCCAAAATAAGACCTAGCCAGATCATCAGCTCTAATGCATCTTTTGGAGCAAAAATGAATATAAGACTCAGTATTATATTATATTATATATTATATTATATTATATTATATTATATTATATTATATTATATTATATTATATTATATTATATTATATTATATTATATTATATAGATCCAATCTTATATTATATTAAAATAAGACCGGGTCTTATATTCATTTTTGCTCCAAAAGATCCATTAGAGCTGATGGTCTGGCTAGGTCTTATTTTGGGGGAAACATGGTATAAATAAATGACATGTCATGGTATTGTTTAAGAACATAGAAAGGAAGCTCAAAGCATTAAGATCAATTCCAAAAATGTCCCAATCACATTGCTACTTCACAAAATAGGTTTCAGAGTCCAAGTTACCTCAGTAACTGCCTATATTCATTTCACAGCCTACATTACATCAACCATCAATTAAGGGAGGAATGAAATATTTCTGTACCATAATTGATTTTCTTTAGTCTTTAACATGTTAAAATCATGATACTTTTTATTTAAGGGAGAAAAAAGCCAACTTTTAATGAGCATAAGTGTTTGAAATTGCTTTAAAGAAATTTCATGAAGATGGAAACAAAAATTGTTAAGTACCCAGAATCAAAACCAAATTCATTTTATGAGGCAAAATGCACAGAATCAAATATTTTTCCATAGCAATGAAATGTAATTTTCCTTAGGGAGTTTGGAAACTTCCCTCCAAAGTTCTGATTGATAAGCTTTCCAAGAGAAAGACTGCTTTTTGAGGTAGTAAATCGCCTACTGACATATTCTCCACAAAGCTTCAGTGTTTAATACCAAGCTGCTGGGATATGAGTACAAAGACATCAATTATCCCAAAATAGATTGGGGCAGAGTCCAGTTCACTTATTAGTTCTTTAAGCTATGTCCACAGGGGACAGAAAGAAGTAGAGATTTGGCAATCATCTGGTTAATTAGATCACTGCGGACAACTGCACTGTATAATTTAGGTCGGAAATGTACCCTGACCTGGTGTTCCTAATTTGGAACATTCATCATATTAATCAAATAATCACCAATTCTCAATTTCACTATACCCTGTAAACAGAGTCCCAATATTAATAATCAAGTTTTCACTTACAATTGTAAACAAAATGCAACATTACATTATCTGGGCATCTGCACCGTTTAGATGGTGTCCCATTTTCTACACGGCCCTTCCGAGCCATCTTCATTCTCTTCAAGCTATCAGCCTTATCCTACCCCTGCCTGCCAAGATGATCTTGCCTCTTGGCATATGAAGAAAATGGAAGCCATTAGCTAGGAACTCCCTCAGCTCCCCATCTCTCAACACATACACAGACACTCTTTGTAGCTGTACCCTCCTTAACTCCTCTCCCAACAAGAGAATTTTCTGTTTTCTTTTACAAAACTACCTTCTAGTACCTTTTCCAGATTTTTATCACTACTACTTCTCAAAGACCTTAATTTTTCAATTACAGTTGACATTCAATATTATTTTATATTAATTTCAGGTGAACAGCATAGTGATTAGACATTTATCTAATTTACGAAGTGATCCCCCTGATAAGTCTAGTACCCATCTGGCACTATATATACTCATTATTACATTATTGACTATATTCTTTCTACTGTGTTTTACATCCCTGTGACTACTTTGTAACTACCAATTTGTACTTCTTATTCCCGTCACCATTTGCACCAAGCCCCGCAACACCCTTCTTTCTGGCAACCATCAATATGTTCTCTGTATCTATGAGTCTGTTTCTATTTTCTTTGTTTATTTATTTTGTTCTTCAGATTCTACACATAAGAGAAATCATATGGCATTTGTCTTTCTCTGACTTTTTGCACTTAGCATAATACTCTCTAGGTCCATCCATGTTGTCACAAACGGTAAGATTTCATTCATTTTTATGGCCGAGTAATATTCCATCGTATATATGTACCACACCTTCCTTACCTAATCGTCTATTGATGGACACTTAGGCTGCTTCCATATCTTGGTTATTGTAAATAGTGCTGCAATGAACATAGGGGTGTGTATATCTTTTCAAATTAGTGTTTTAGGTTTCTTTAGATAAATACCCATAAATAGAATTACTGGGTCATATGGCAGTTCTATTTTTAATTTTTTGATGAGCATCCATACTGTTTTCCATAGTGGCTGCACCAATTTGCAATCCCATAAACAGTGCACAAGTGTTCACTTTTCTCCACATCCTCGCCAACATGTTTTTTGTTGATTTATTGATGATAGTTATTCTAACAAGTGTGAGGTTGTAGCTCTTCATGGTTTTTATTTGCATTTCTCTGTGATTAGTGACATGAGCATCTTTTCATATGTCTATTGGCCATCTTTTCATATGCCCTGTTTGGAGGAATATATATTCAGGTCCTCTGCCCATTTTTCTATTGGATTATTTGTTTTTTTGGTGTTGAGTTGTATGCATTCTTTATAAGTTTTAGGTATTAACCCCTTATCAAAAGTATCATTGGCAAATATCTTCTCCCATTCAGTAGGTTTTCTTTTCATTCTGTTGATGTCTTCCTTTACTATGCAAAAACTTATTAGTTTGATGTAGTACCATTTGTTTATTTTTTCTTTGATTTCCCTTGCCCTAGGAGATGTATCATAAAAAACATTACTAAGAACAATGTCAGGGAGTTTACTGCCTCTGTTTTCATCTAGGAGTTTTAATCTTAAATTTTATATAGAACCACGTAAGCTCCCACAGCCATAGCAATCTTGAGAAAGAAGGACAAAGTTGAAGGTATCCAGCTACCTGATATCAAACTATACTACAATGCTATAGTAATCAAAACAGCATGGTATGGACATAAAAACACACTTGTGATCAATGGAACAGGAGAGAGAGCCCAGAAATAAATCCATGCCAATATGGTCAATTAATTTATGACAAAGGAGCCAGGAATATACAATGGGATAAGGACAGTCTATTCAATAAATGGTGTTAGGAATACTGGATAGAAACATGCAAAAAAATAAAACTAGACCACTGTCTTTCACCATATACTAGAATAAAGTAAAAATGGATTAAAGAC
Source organism: Rhinolophus hipposideros (assembly GCF_964194185.1). Lineage (NCBI taxonomy): Eukaryota > Metazoa > Chordata > Mammalia > Chiroptera > Rhinolophidae > Rhinolophus > Rhinolophus hipposideros. The sequence continues at coordinate 63,846,924 of NC_138048.1, forward strand.
TTAAATGTAAGAGCCCAAACCATCTTCTTTATCTTTAATCTTTCCTTTTGTACTCAGCATATAAACAAATAAACAAATAAACTCTCCCTTAGGTGAAAAAGTCACCTTTGTTTACGACTGTTAAGAGTTTAAATTCATAGGAACTTTCTGGAAAGCAATCTGACAATAGTTATCTAAATGCCTTAGAAAAGTTCAGATCTTTTGACCCAATAAATTCCTCTTCTAGGATTGAGTTCTAAGAGAACAGTACAAAGTATGAACAAAGCTTACTTTCAAAGCTATTTGCAGCAGTGTTATTATGGGGGGTGGGAGAGGGGAGTGAAAAGAAAAACTAAATATTTAAGATCAGCCATTAAGAGTAACATTTCTGAAGAGTTTTTAATGTTGGGGAAAATATCAAGGGAGACAGTTACACAAATAAAATTGAAAGCTTCTCTGTAAATTCTAGTTGGTAATATCTACATACCATAGAATGAAGTGAAGTCCCTCTGTAAATGACACTTTAGATATCATGAGGTGTGCTCGCTTCGGCAGCACATATACTAAATATCATGAGGTGATAAGTGTCTGTCTGTATCCCTGCTATATCCCTCAGCAACTAACACAGTGCACGTGGTAGACAACTAATAAATATTTGTTAAATGAATGAACAAGAAGTTTTATCTCTGTCTAATTAAATAATTCCATATGGAGAAACACCCAGGGAACAGTGAGGGAGGAAAGGGTCTAACCAATTAGATCAGCCAAATCCACCCTGGTAATTAATGCAGGGATAGATGCCAGAGCCAATCCTCTGTATGTGCAAAAGCAGAGCTTATAATCACTCATTTGGTCTCTTCTCAACTAGGCTAAAATGCATGAAACTGACTAGAATAGTAAAATTTGGCAGCATGTTTGAATTAGAGTGGTAGAATTATGAATGTCCTCTCTGGCTTTGTATACTTTTTAAAATACTTTTTAATTACTGTCTCAATTTTCTACAATGAACATGTGCTCTACCTGTAATTCAAAAGTTTAAAAATAAAATACTGCAATGGGTCTACATACTCTTAACATACCCCCGTAGCTATGTGCCTCTTCTCTTACAAGCAAGTCTCTGAAAAGTATCCTCTACATCCCTGGCCTCCCTTGTCTCACCCTCAGAGTCACCCCTTCACCCACCACTGCACTAAAATTGGTATTGCCATGTTCACCAAAGACCTCAGAATTGTTAAATCCAATGGTCACTTCTTTGTCCTCATCATTTTTTTTGTAATTAAAGTTTATTGGGGTGACAATTGTTAGTAAAGTTACATAGGTTTCACGTGCACAGTTTTGTAATACATCATCTCTATATCACATTGTGTGTTCACCACCCAGAGTCAGTTCTCCTTCCATCACCATATATTTGATCCCCTTTACCCTCATCTACCACCCTCCTCTCCCCTTACCCTCTGGTAACCACTAAACTATTGTCTGCGTCTATGATGTTTTATTTCTTCATTTGTCTGTCTTGTTCTTTTGTTGTTTTCAGTTTTATATCCCACATATCAGTGAAATCATCTGGTTCTTGACTTTTTCTGTCTGACTTATTTTGCTCAGCATTATAATCTCAAGATTCATCCATGTTGTCACAAATGGTCCTGTTTCATCTTTTCTTACCACCGAATAGTATTCCATTGTGTATATATACCACAACTTCTTTATCCATTCATCTATCAAAGGACATTTTGGTTTCCATTTCTTCATTTGTTTGTCTTGCTCTTTTCTCTGTCCTCATCTTGCTGGACATTTTGGCAGCAATTGACACTGTTGACACTTATACCATCTGTTTGAAGCCCTTTCATCCTTTGGACTCCAGAACAATACTCTCATCTTTTACCTTTCTCTTGCCTCTCATCTCCTTTCTCTCACACACTAAGTGATAGTCATCCTGGATTCTCTCCTTATCCATCTTCGTACTATACCTGTATATGACCTTTAGGTGATCTTGCCCCACCCTTACTTTAGCCATCCTGTGTGATGATGACTCTCTGAACTTACTTCTCTAGACTATTCTAATTGATACATATATATATATATATATATATATAATATATATGTATATGACCCACCAAATCATATATGTAACTACCAACTGCGTGCTCCACAAAAACCTTAAATTGCCAGGTCTAAACCAGAAAGCTTATAGTAAGTGAGGTGTTATTTATTGGTTTAGCCACGTTACCTCATCTGATCTCTTTCATTCTGTTATTTAGCGAATAGTAAAGCCTACTGTGTGCCAGACACTGTACAAGTTTCTAGAAAAATTTGTTAATGAGCAAGATCAATATAGTTCTGCCCTGAGGATGCCTACGGTCTAGTGAGGAAAATAGACATGAAGCCAAAATTAGATCCTCACAGATGTGGTAAGTGCCAGGAGAAAAGGTAGAAGGTAATTCTGTAAGCTACTTGAGGCCAAAAACATAATGATTTTTCAATTGAATTGAACTTTAAAAATTCAAACATTTTATTGAGAAATTAAAGTGTAATCAGGTTACTATATGTCTAAATAAATTTGTCTTTCTGAAAATAACTCAGGGCCAACAAAAATTAATAAAATATGTCCCATAGAGAAAAGGAAAACAAACTGTTTACTAGAAGAAAAATATGACTATCGTTCACTTTTTGCCAACAGTGTCAATCTTTCTAATAAATCATTTTCCTACACTACAATATAAAATCAGCTAGGAGGTTTTTGGAAGCCTGAACATGTTTTGGTCACACAGAAATACCCAGGTGCTCTATCGTTGGGGAGTGACTTAGGTTCTCTTAGCTCTTTCATTGGTTGAGTTAAATGTTAGAGGTATATTGTCCCCAACGATCTCCGACCCTTTAAGTTAATCTGAACACACATACTTGTCCACTTACCTGCCTGGGAACCTCTACAGAGGTTGTTAATGCTTGGTTTTCCTGATTCTCAGTCCTTACTCTCCCTTCTGGCCTTTGGCTCTTTCTTGCTTCTGAACCACCATGGGGATGTCCCCAGCACCAACACAGCCTCCTCAAAACCCAACCACCAGATTCAAATGTCGCTGAAACATTTTAAAGCAAAGTGCAAAACTTCTGAAGGTTTGCTAGTCCGTGAACAATCTGGCTCCTTTCTAGGCTCATAAGCTCAGTATGTTAGAACATAAGACTGATGAAGCCAAGGTCACAGTTTTTTCCTAAACAAATCAGTCAGCTTTGACCTTGCTGAAGGAACTAAACATTTTTTAAGTTTTTCTTTATCTTCTCTTTGACTCCAACCTGAGGGAAGTTTGCACTGGGAGATATAAAATGACTAGAGAAAATGGTAGAAGGAATATTTTTTTACTTTGGGATCTTTCAATTGCCAAATCATGTGAATCCATTATCTCGTCCTTTAAAAAATTCCATCTTAACAATTAAAAAATAGATTCATAGAAACAAAGACCAAAGAAATGGTTACCAGATGGAGGGAGTACAGGGATGGGTGAAAAAAGTGAAGGGCAATATAGTCAATAATATTATAATAAATTTACATGGTGACAGATGTTTACTAGAATGAGTGGGGTAATCACAATGTAAGGTATAAAATGTCAAATCACTATATTGTATACCTGAAACTACACACTTAATATAATATTGTATACCAACTATATACTTAAATTTTAAGAGAATAAAGTACAATAATACTATCTTGCATTTTAAGCAATTGAAAAATAAATAAATAAATAAATAAATAGCCTTTCCTTACCAACTAGTCTAAAACATAACTTAAAATAAATAAATAAAAAACTCAAAGTGAACTGGCTCACTCCAGTGCCAGTGCTAGAACTTGAAACCTAGATGGTCAGGAGTTCTGAGTCCTCAGTCACTATTTGCCCTGCCTCCCACTCTCTCACTATATCCCCCTCCCTTGTTTCCTGACTCCCCATGTTCCCTGTCTCCTTTTATCCATGTGTCTGCTGCTCCCCATAACAATAAGTTTCTAGTGCCCAGCACAGTTGTTTTGCACTTAAATTGTACATGTTTCCTTAATAAATGCTTATTAATGTTTTTAAACTGTTTTACAGATCCAGACAAAAATAGAGCTTTAATCCTGGTTAACTATCTTGCAAATATATCCCTTTGGTCACAAAGCTCACAGTATAAGAATATAAAGACAGGGCAGCACAAATCATGAGGTCATTAATCTCAGAACGTGAAAGATACTAATTGTTCCTTCACTTAACATTTGCTAGCATCTCCCTCTCATGGCACAACCATGAAGCTGCGAAATCTATTTCGTCTCCCTAGATTATATTTAAACTCCCCTTTAACAACATTGATTCATTAATTTAACAAGTAAAGGTCCTTTTCTGTGGCAAACACTGAGCTGAGACTAGGGATATAAAGTGAAACATGACATGGTCTGTTTGGGGTCAGGTTGAAACTGGTGGGGTGGTTATGCTCCTTGGCATTAGCCTGAAGGGATGTGCATGGAGAGTGTGTTTTTCTCTAAAGAAAAGAGTGGTAGTGCCACTGGAGAGGAAATATGGGGCAAAAACAGACAGGGATCATGAAAAGTCAGCATATCAGTCCATACCCTCCTCACACAGCCTAAAGCACGGGGTTGGATCCACCACGATGAGGGAGATTATGGAGCAGGAATCTGAAGAACATTTTCTCATGAGAATCACTCATTGGGACCCTCAAGGCACAAGTATGGCAGCTGTAGAGCCCAGAGGACAAGTGCTTCTAGAGCTGGAGAGCCACAGACTCTGCACTTCTTTGGGACCCTAAAAGTTCAGCAAAGGAACCCTGTGTCAGTGAAGCAGTGTTGTCACAGAAACCTACAGGTGGGCCAAAGGCAAGCTGACATGACGGTTTACCAGACTGGGAAAACATGCATGAATTTGTTCCCACTCTGGAACATGGAAGAGATGTTGAAAGGAGTGGGGGTCCTACAATCATGTAAGAGAACGTTAAGAGTCATCATAATTTGGCCCATAATTTTAATAGGACTTCATTTTTACTAAAAGGCTGGTGGAGTTTGGGTTCACTTGGGTTATATTTAAATTGTGCTAAAAGTTATCTTCATGTTTTACCCTTTAACCCTACTGTGCCCCCAGCGTTAACTGGATTTCTTTTTAATCCAAAATATGACCTACTCAACTATAATCTCCTTGAGGACACGGACTCTGTCTCGTTTATCTCTGGGTCCATAATTCCCACTATAATTCTTGTGTCCAATAAATGTTGAACTGTCTTAAATAACATCAGGTAGCATCAACTTCATAGGAAAAACGTAGCATATCCACATTTAAAAGTTAACAAATAGCCATTCTTCATATTCAAAAGAATGACTGGTTTCTTACTTTTGTTGCATCTCTACCAATTGACTTTTGTTAGTGAAATTAAGACAATAAGGTCAGGTCAAAGGATTTTTTAAATTGATGGCAATATTACATACACACACAAAAAACTGCGATACAATAGAAAAAAACGGAATGAGAAAATCTCTGCTTTAGGAATAAAAGCAATAAAGGACCTCTGTGCTAAGAGTAAAGGTACCCCCACTATACTACACTGATCACTGTCGTCATTCTGCCTTTACCATCATCTTCTTCCAGGACCAGAGGACAATAGAGTGTTAAGAGTTAAAGGGAAAATTTGAGATCATCTTATTCAATCCACTCATTTTACAGCATCCAAAGGTCTTTAAAGCTTTAATTCTAGGGCTCTGAAAATTTTTAAGTCTTATATTCAAAGATTTATTTCTATAAAGGTTTTGCAGCATTTGCATGAAAAGAACTGTCTTAATTAGCTTGGGCTGCTATAACAGAATACCATAAATTGATGTCTTATCAACAACAGAAATTTATTTCTCACAGTTTGGGAGACTGGAAGTGCAAGGCCGGAGTGCCAGCATGGTCGGGTTCTGGTATGGATCCTCTTCCAAGCCACAGGCTGCTGACATGGCATTGTATCTTGACATGGCAGAAAGTTTCTGCAGTAACTTTTACAAGGGCACTAATCCCATTCATGAGGGTTGAACCCTCATGATCTAATTACCTCCCTAAAGTCCCATCTTCTAATACCATCACACTGAGGGTTAGGATTTCAACATATGAATTTGGGGGAACACATTCACTCCTTTGCAGGAGCTATTTAAATAAATAAATAAAAAGATTCCCGAAAGTTAACTGAGATTCATAGCTGAACAAAATCCTTCGAGTCTCAAAATGAAGTTATTTCCATAGTATCATGTAGCAGTAGAATTGCAGAATCAAAATGTATGAACATTTTAAATTTTAGTAGATATTGTCAAGAGCTGTCCAAAAGTGTTTTAACAACTTTTAAAAATCAGGCACGCTCTGATTTTTATCTAAGCTATCCTATATATGACATTAAGTTAATAGCCAGCAAGCAAAGTCAAAAGTACCAAAAGTTGGAAACATAAACACCCCTCCTCTTTATACACCCCCCCTCCTCACTCCAAGACTGTTGACTTTTAGATAAACAAAAGGACAGAGGAGAATGCTGACATTCAGACTAACTAAAAGCAATCATAGGGAGTAAGATGTGGGAGATACACCAAAAACCACGAAAATTTTACTATTTATTCTATAAAAATACACAAATGCACAAAAAAATATAAGAAAGGTCATTGAAGCATAATTTGTCATGCCCCCCCCCAAAATTACCTTCAAGCTTTTCACTTGAAAAAGACTGATCAAATGCATTTTTGGTAAGGCTCTGCAGCCATCAGTAGGACAATAATGTCAGAGAAATATGTCGCTAATAAATTTTAAAAAGCAAGTGACAGGACAATTTGAAGGTATGACCTTTCCCCGAAAATAAGACCTAGCTGGACAATAAGCTCTAATGTGTCTTTTGGAGTAAAAATTAATATAAGACCCAGTATTTATATTATATTATATTATATTATATTATATTATATTATATTATATTATATTATATTATATTACATTATATTATAGACCATGTCTTATATTATAGTAAAATTAGACCGGGTCTTTTATTAATTTTTGCTCCAAAAGACTCATTAGAGCTGATTGTCGGGCTAGGTCTTATTTTCAGGGAAACACAATACATATGACTATGCGTGTTTGTGTGTGCACGTACATGGTTGCAAAGAAAAAGGCCTAGAATGACACACACCAAATTACTATCAGAGGTGACCTCTTAAAGAAGGTGGCAGGAATGGAGTGGGAGAGTAGTAATGAGGGGCTTTTACATTTAAGCCAATGTAAACTTGGTATGCAATTTACTTGTGTAAATATTTTATGGCTAGTATATAATGCTTCCATAATTTTTCATAAATTATAAATGGGATGAATTGCTAAGATTCTTTCCATTCATGAGGAAGAACTAGTGGGTACCAAGGAGGCTCTCCTTTTTCCCAGGAACATGGGCCAGAGATTGCCACACTGTCAAGACAGCAGCACAGTGCTCAGTGATTAAAACATGCTTCTGAGCTGCCATTGACCATATAATCTAGCGCTCAATGGGATTCCAATACATCACAGCTTGACTCAATTCCATTTTAGGATATAATTTCATCCCAAGCCAGGAATGCAGGCCCCCTCGATAACAGATCTTTATTGGGCATCTGCCTCTGAGAACCTGTGCCATCGAGTAGATAGAATTTATGCACGAGAATTAGTGGGAGATGAAGCATTTTTTAAAGCATATATTGATTTCAAATGGCAAAATACCTTCCCCCCATAAAACACTCTAGACAATAGCATTCTATACAGTGGAAATTATCTCTCTTTAAAATGTTTATTAGGAAAACTCTCTTAGGCCAAAAGCCTCACCAACGCTCACCAAAGTCTGTGTTTCCCCTGATCTCCTGAAATGTGACAGTGGCTTCAAATGCCGAATCAGCAGTGGTCAACTAAGGCTTAGGAACCCAACACATCACAATAAGCAGCTGGTGTAGTGTGTTCCCAGGAAGGCAGTACAAACCCACTAGCCCTTTTCTCAATTCAGCAATCCAAAAATGCTCTACATAGAGATTTTCTGTAACTCATTTGCCCCCAAAAACTAACCAGACCTAAATTCAAGTAGTAGAAAACCTGACCTGAACTAACTGAAGCTATTTATGGTCTTTATTTAATATACTGTAAATATTCAATATGATTACAAATATTAATATGCCCATATTATGAAATGCTGTCATCTTGACTCCCTGGAAAAATTATATTCATCCAGATTATTCCCTGTAGTATCTTTCTAAAATTAAAAAAAAAAAAAAGTGTGCATTTTAAAACTTATCCGGTCCTGAGAGTGTCAAATAAAGAATCAGAACCTGTATATGCTATGATCAAAGAAGGTTTGAAAGAAATGAGATTCAAGTTCCCCAAATAAGAGCAATGTAGCTCTTGAGAGCACACACACACACACACACACACACACACACACACACACACACACAGCTAATAAATAATAGACTCATTACCTAGAGAAATAAAATGAGTTATTTGGAATGAAGAGCAGCAAGTGGAATTAGGCCCATGTCAATATAACAAGTGATAGGAAATGACTCTTTACTGCCTTGGTTTTGAGAGCTATTGCCCTACACTTGCTAAATGACACAACGAAACCGAGAACATTCTATTCATGGTATTGGAAATAAATATGACCTCTTCAAAGGAAACCTCTTATGATCTTTCTGAATGGATGTGATCTCATATTTTTCCTTGGGAAAATTTTTGAGGAGTTAGTAATAAAGGCCACTGTTGTTGATTCTGTAGGTACACAATCTAGCCAACATGTGAAAACTACTCTGGAAAGGTAGGAAAGACTTTCTCTGTAGATATAACTCCAGGAGCCCATTGATTTCAGCCTAGGAAGGGTCTATGGAGAACATTAGCTTCACCTAGTCTTTTAAGTAATTTGTAACATTACATTTCTTTTTTGAAACTTCTAGAAGAAAATATAAGAGAAAATCTTTGTGACCTTGAGTGGAGTAACGATTTCTTATATGACACGCAAAGTGTGATCCATAATAGAAAAACCTGTCCAATTCAGACCTCATCAAAATAAAATACTTTTGTACAAAAATCACCACTAAGAAAATGGAAACATAAGCCACAGATTGGGAGAAAATATAAATCATGTATCTATATATAAATCATATGTATAAATATATACAGTATACATATATAAAAGGTTTGTATTCAGAATAAAAACTACTAAAACAATAAAAGACAAATGACCCAGTAAAAAAATAAAAATAGACAAAAGATTTGATTAAGCACTTTACCACAGAACACATATGAATGGCTAATAAGTACAAGAAAAAGTACCCAACATGATAAGTTATTAGGAAAATGCAAACTACATGACAATGTGATATCACTGCATATCCAGTAGAATAGGTATAATAAAAAAAGACTGACAATACCAAGTGTTGATAAGAATGTGGAGAAACTGGAACCGTCATACATTGCTGGTAGGAACATAAAATAAAACAACCACTTTAGAAAATAATTTGGCACCTTTTTTTTTTTAATCATAAGCCCAATAATTCCACTTCTAGGTATCTATCCAAAAAAAAATAAAAATATATGTCCATACAAAAACGTGTACACAAACATTCATGGTATCATTATTCATAGTATGAAAAAACTGAAAATAGACCAAACTGGAAACAATCCAAATGAATAAATAAATTGTGATACATCTAAGTAATGGAACACTGTTCAGCAATAACGTATATATCTAACACCATGGCTTAATCTCCAAAAAACATTTTACTAAGTGAAAGAAGCCAGACACAAAAGACTACATCTTATTATTCCATTTTTATGAAATTTCTAGGTGAGGCAAACTTCAGAGACAGAAATCATATCAGGGGTTGCCTAGAGCTGGGATGCATATGGGAACCTTAAAGAGGGACAAAAGGGAACTTTTGGGGAGTAAAGGAAATGCTCTAAAACTGGGTTGTGGTGGTAGTTGCACAAGTGTATACATTTATTAGAAATTACCAAACTGTAAAGGGCCCGTTGCTGTGTTCATATTTGATGCTAGCTTTTTGGGGAGGCATGTAATCAAGAAGAATATGTTTTAGGAAGTGTGGGTTGAAGAAACCTGAAGTAATAAAAAATTACTGAGTGACTGCTACTGAGTTAGTTCATAAACGTCATCCTGTGTTCACTTGCGGCATTATTCGCCACAGAAAAACTAGAAATAATCTAATGCTCATCAATTGGGCAATGGTTAAACAAAACAAAACTCATCTGTATTATGAAAGGTTATGCAGATGCAGCTGTAAAAAAGGATGAAAAGATCCCCAAGATATGCTAAGTGAAATAAAGTGAAGTCAAATAATAATGAATATTATTTAAATCTAACACACACACTAAACTACACAAGGTTTATTTCCCCTCTGGGGAAGATTGAGATAATGAGGGTAGAAGGAAACTTTTATTTTTCAGTGTGTTCTATAATATTCAAATTTTTTTCACCAAAGCATGTACCACTTTTGCAGTTTAAAAATACTGTTTAAATGTTCTTACTGGCCCTTGACTAAACATCAGTTCCCAGCAATACCTACTGCTGGGGAAACCATGTTTTTCGTAAACGGAGACTAAATTACCTTGAAAAAAAACATAATAGAATTCTCTATCGGCCAGCAATTTGATGTCCTGGTAGCTTAATAGTAATGATAACAACAACAATATTCTTTATGCACATAGTTCTCTATGGCAGCCGTATGATGTAATGTTGCCACCCCTATTTTGGAGGGGACTCTGAAGCTTAACAGGTCAAGTCCCATGCCCAAGGCCACCCAGGTAGACAGAGTAAGAGTAAGGCCTATCACTTTAAATCTGTATTTTTATTCAGCTGCCTGCCTCATCAAGGATGACGATGAGCATAATGGTGACCCTGAGGCACTACAGGATCCTAAAGGCCTTACGAATCATCAAAGAAAGATTTAATTATATTTAGTGCAGTTTGGGTTTTACCCGTACTTTACTGTGTTATAAGCCCTGGAAAAGTGTCCAGCCATGTATCGCACACACCATCACCCTTTAGTAAGAGTATTTGATTAACCAGAACACCTCTGGGTAGGCTGAAACATGGAGAACTTAACTCTAAATTGATCCCCTTCAGGCTCTAAGTCTTTACTTTCCTCTGAAAGAAAAGACACCTCTCTGCCCTGCCTCCCCTCAACCTGCACCTCAGGAAGCCCTCAGTCCTCTGAGACCAGCTCAACGCAGCCTTCCCACAACCTGAGGGCAGAAGGGTCAGGTGGAGGTGGCCAGAGAGGCTGGCGACCAGCAGAGGCCTCAGAGTGCTACGGCCTCCCCTCCCATCTCCTACCTACGGCTCTGGCTCCGGGTCACCACACCCTCACTCTGGCTGGGCATTCCCACAGCCGGTGAATGGGAAACACTCACAAAAACAGGGAAGTGAGTGAGTAAATGAAGGCAAGTCTGGGCTCAGGCTGAAGGCCTGCGGCCACATTACTTTGAGAAAAAGCAAACGTAGGCCTTTAACTTTGGTAGTGGGCTTCTTCGTGATGATGCGGAAGACTGCAGCTAGAGGAATGGAATTTGAGTTTCATCTGCTTAACTGACATAGGTTAAAACAGACCTGAATTTCAAATGTAGAGACAAGAGATAAAACTCTTAAGACTGGGAATTAGGTAGCTCACGCTGGAAATTAAAGAGGCAGAGTTGTGCGTAGTAAAAGCCCATTTTAGAACCAGAAAAACATGAGCTCAAAATCTTCCTTGGACTCCAGTTGGATAAACCACTTTGTTTCTATGCCTCTACTTCCTCATCTATAAAATAAAGATAGGGATAATACTTACCTTGATAGTATGATTAAAAATTAATTTATATAAAGCACCTAGTACAGTTCCTAGCACATGGTAAATGATTATTAAAAGGTAGATATTATTACTATCAAACTCACATAGGTTTTGCCACAAAAATGAGAAAACAAAGTAGATGATTCCTCAAGACCTTTCTGGATCTAAAACTTTACGATTCTGTTAATAAAATTAGCAAGCTGCCAGCGTTACTTGATTACTATGACAAGCCCATGGGATTCCATGAGTTAGGAATTCATTTCAGGAGCTTATTCCAGGGCCCATTTCCAGGTCTCCAAAACACAACTGCTTCTGTTGCCCAAGGAGCTCTAGAGCAGACCCCAAATTGCCCCGTTAGTAAATCATGGCCCAGGACCTGGCCAAGTATCCACTGTAGAAGTTATTAACCACAACAATGAAATGAAAGAAGCACAATTCCTATCCTTACATTATTTCTTCTTAAAAGCTTTTTTCTAAAACTCTCTATTGGGTTAAATAACACGCTTTTTGAGGGTTGGGAAGTGCAAAAAAAACAAAGAAGAAAACTACTACAACCTCACATGCAGCTGTGAATACTTCAATGTACTTCAGATCTTTTATCTGTACATATTCCTCTTTATGTGAGTGAACTCATTATTGCATGTTACACTCCCTGTTTCACTTACCATTTTAACAACCACCAATCACCTAGGGCCAGTGGCTCTCTGCACAGCTTGAAGCTTGTGGCTGTAGGCACTGTGCACACATTGACTCGGCCCATCTCCTAAAAGCCGTGAGGGAAAAAGAGCTTCAGAGGCATTAGTAGCCACCCCCCTTAAACTCCTTGAACCCCATGATTTTCAGAAAGACCAAGGTTATTCCGACAACACAGGTCTCCCTTGACCCTTGATGATCTATCTCCTTGGGAAAGGAGAAGAGAGAAGGAGAAGAAGGAAGAAGGGTTTCATTTAATTCCCCACTAACCCCTGAGGTTTTGCATCTGACCAACAAGCAATGGATATAAAAGTTTGAGGGGTGTAAAGTAGCAGAGGAAAAGTTATGTTCATAAAGCAGCTGGAGTAGAAAAGCAAAGACCCTCCCAATACCTACAGTTCATATGTTGGCTCTACCTGAAATGGGATAGGTCCAGGAGGTCCAGGTGACATGCCACACATTCCTCTGAACACCTCATAGAGATGCACCCTCGTAGGGACCTCTTAGGGACAACCCTCCTCAGGCTATGTGATTACAGGAGAATGTAGTCCTCAATTTACTGGGGACACCAAAAAGAAAAAACCACAAAAAAAACAGAGAGAGAGAGAGAGAGAAAGAAGGCAGGGGGTGGGAGCAAGGAAGGGAGGACATACTTCATTCCCTTTAAGAATATGACTTCACACTAGATACAACTCTTCAAATCTTTAGACTTACCTTTCAACTTGTATTTTCAATTTGTTGTTAATGGCCTTTTGGATTTGTCCATTCTCTAAGACCTAGTGACTGTCCTCCTCAGAGGTGGCTATCTTGGAGAAACACCGTAATGAGGTAGCTGTGATGGGGACAGGGGTTTCTGTATGAGAATCTCCAGTTAGTCAGGGCCCCTTATAAGGACTTCTAGAAAACTGGAAAAGACACTGAAAACCCCAAAGTAAGCCCAACCATTATAATAGGTGGGACACCAAAAAAAGGTGCTAACAGAATCAAGGTACATCTCAGCTCTTAGGAAGCTTTGTTGCCACCAATGTTTGTTGCCTCCGACTACCTCAATGTCTCTTTTTTGAGTCTTTTCTATCAAGGTTCCTCTAAGCCTTCTCTAATCACCTTCCCAGAAATCCCTTCTTCTTCTGAATCACTTGTGCTCTTACTATTGGTACTATTTCAAAATGTCACTGCCCTGCATTGTTGGTCATTATGTCCCAGTCTTTCACATGGATTATTCTCTCTTTAAAATTAAGAACCTTCTCTTGATTCTGAAAAATCCCCACAGCCCTCAGAGCAGTGCCCAATAATGTGATGCTCAGTACCAACTTAGAGCCCCATGGGGGCACTGAGGCACTCCTGTCCTCCAACGAACCTACTTGTATCTGTTCTCACCCTGCCTGTATTTCCTAATCACCTGCCTCCTAATCTCCAGTCCTAATACTTCTCTCCATCCAATAAGTAAACATTTCCCTTCTAATGCCCAACTTCTCATTTACCAGACACAGAGCCCTCTGAGGGGATGTGGTCCAGGTTGGTTCAAATGCCTGTTCCTAGGCACACTACACCTTTCCAGTGACAATACCTGCTGCTGAGTCTAATCTATCATGCAAAAGTCCTTACACTGAGCAATTTTTTTCTCAGAAATGTGACTTCATCAGCAGCACTCCGGCCCAGTCCGTCAGTTACAACTATCAAGGTCCGAATTTCAACTGCCAAGAGCATTCAAATTCTTTCCCATGGTGCTCCTGAGCACCAGGCCAATCCAATGGTGAGATGTCAGTTGTGTTACCCTGAGCATTCTATGGCAGTTAGGAGGGTTTTTCCACTGAGAGCACAGGGAGGACGCTGGGCAGGGAAGGGTATACTCCTTAAGCCAATGAATTAGAATCTTGGTGCTGACATATTTCAAACCTTTCGACCAAGAACTGGAGAAATTCCTGGGAAATTAGGGTCTCCAAAACTTATGTTGTACAGGGCAACTCTTGACAGAATACTTATTAAGTAGATAGGTTCACTTCTTTTAAAAATTTTGGTTAAATGCTATAGAGGTTTATTGGAAAGGTGCATTAACCAACTCTCATTAGCATTTTCGTTGGTTTTTAATGTCTGTCTTTGGGAGACAGTGTCAACTCTAACAACTTACATGCATTTGTGGTCACCCACCCCTCACAGGTTGCCTTGAACAGCTTGGTTTCTCCCCCCATCATGGGCTGTGAACAGTAACCAGTCTCTCACATAATATTGCTAAATAATTTCTTCCTGGTAGCTTTATAATAATAATATTTTTAAAAGAATCTGAATTGTTCTGTTTGGCTCTTTGGAGATTCCTAGTATCTCATTACGTCAGGGGAGTCTTTGTTTCCTCAAGGTAAAGAAACAAAAAATAGAAACCCACATATTACTGGCCTTTTTATTTAGCTGTCACAATACCCGCAGTGGGAGAGTCACTATGTGGAGGAAACAATAGTAACATGGATCACTTCACATTAAAATGTGGCATCTAATTATTGTTTTTAGGGGCAGTTAATGAGTGGTACTTGTAGGTGATTAAATACATTTGGGTTTGGAAGACCAATGGGGTGAGAAGCAAGCTACTCTGCTTGGTAACAGTATGGAAAGAGAGAGAGTTTGAGTACTGCATCTGCCTCCAGAGTCCCATCCTGCCCCACCCACAGCACCTTCTCATGGGGCTTAACAATGGGTTGAAGATGCCTGGGAAGCCACCCAGCCGATAGAACCCATTTACAAAGGACATCCTGAGTCTGCTGTGTGTCATCACATATTCAGCTTAGCAGCCAGTGAGAACAATAAGGACTTATGTGTATCTACAGCTAGTGAGGCTGAATAGAAGTGCCTTGAAAATATCCAAGTTCAGGAGTCCCTACCCTAGATCATGTATTGTACTAGACACTAAGGATATAAAATAAATAATAACCCTCTCCAGCCCTCAGGAAACTCCACCTTGCAGCAAAGATAGACCCATATACACTGCTATAGGCTGACTATTTATGTATGTCCAAAATTCATGTTTAATCCTAACCCTCAAGCTGACTGCATTAGAAGATGGGTCATTTGGGAGGACATTAAGTCATGAGGGTGAAACCCTCATAAGTGGGATTAGTGCCCTTATAAAAGAGACCCCAGAGTGCTCCCTTCCTCCCTCTGCCATGTGAGAATAGGAGAAATTTGCAGTCCAAAAGAGGGCCCTCACCTCACCATGCTGGCACCTTGATCTCAGACTTCCAGCCTCCAGAACTGTGAGAGATAAACGTTTGTTGTTTATAAGTCACCAAGTCTTTGCTATTTTGTTATAGAAGCTCGAAATGACAATGACATGCACTTAACCAAAAAAGCAAAAAAAAAAAAAGTTTTAAAACAGAAGTGTGAACAAAGCATTATGGGAACACAAAGATGAGAATAACTAATTCTGGCCATTTTGGAGACACTAAAGGGGGGAGGGGAAAAGGCTCCATAGAGGAAGGGGCATTTGAGCTGGGCTTTCAAAGAGGAGGAAGAGTTCAGCAGGTAGAGGATGGACCCTGGGCAGAGAAAACACAAACAACTATTTTGCAATGAGACATTAAAGTATGCAAGCAACAGGGACCAATTTACAAAGCAGTTTCAACCTGACCTGTGCAACAGCAATGTGTTCATGCCTTCTCGAAGATGTCGCTTTCTTTATGGTTTATTGAGATTCTATAAAGATAATATATGTTAAATGCCTTTCTCTAATCCAGCCAGAGCTTGGAAATCAAGTTCGTACTGCATAAAAACTGCCTGTTCCTCAATTCTCTTAGACCTCAGTTTTTTGCTCACAGTGGACACCAATTTAAAGAGCAACTGTGGGAAACTTGAATGATAAAGTAAAAAGAGAGCAGTTCGGAAATTGGATATGTTTCCTCACTGGAATCCACTATTTTGCAGGGCCCCTCAGTCATTATTTCATTCACTCTACATGCACAGTTTTAAGCACCCAACCTACAAAGATGAATTAGATGTGTCCTCTCCCTTCTAGGAGCCCACAAATTAGCGAACAAAAATAAAATGACTGAAAAGCAAGACAAGGATTTGTTCTGTTGATACTGAAGGGCTGGAGCTTGTTAATGACAACGTTATCACCAGTCTGGGGCAAAATAAGCAAACTTCTCTTCAGCTTTATCCTTCACATCCTCTATCCATCCTTGCTAATTGCCACATGCCATCTCACTGCACAAGTCTACAGCTCTAGGGTGATGTAAGATCTCCACATCTCAACAGAGAGTATGTTCTAATTTTCATAAAGGTAAATGCAATTAATTTTTTTACATTAAAATGTCTTTCCTTTTGTGATATGGTAGTAGGTGTAGTTAGAATATTTAAATGCCTTTGCGCAAATGTCAGTTCCATAATGGCTCCCAAAAGATAATTTACCAGTTCTTAAAGTACAAAAAGTATGAAAACTTTCAGTCTACACCACACCAAATAAAACGTTGCACTGATTATTTTTGAACTGTGCTTGCTAATCGCTTTGTAAATATTAAAATTCAGCCATAAAAGTACATCCTTGGTGAACACAGATTTAACTGACTAGGAATTAGTTATTACAATCGAGAAATATAATTACAAATACAGCAAAATCATGATATATAATACTTATTGTAGTATCCACAAAGAGAAAAAAGCAGATTACAAAACATTATGTTTAAATATGTGTCTAACATGTATTTTTCATGTATATGCACACACATAACACAGGAAAAGACCTGGATGGAAAAATCTGTATCTATATCTAAATCTATATGTCTATATCCATCTATATCCCAGAGAGGTAGAATTATGGGATGTTTTACTTTAAAAGAAAAAAAATAGTGTGTTGATTTCTTGAGAAAGCACTATAAATATATACAGCAAGATTCTTTTAAAAAATAAAATTTTAACCTAATAATTTCCCTTCCAAGACTCTATGCTAAGGAGATAGGAACCAGAATTAAAATATAGAATACAAGATTTACTGAATCAGTCCACATGCATTTAATGAGCACCCCCTGTGTACCGGACGCTGCGTGCAGCACCGGAACTCCAGCTGTGCACAAGCCTAGTCCTCGGGGAACTCAAGATCAGTGCCCCTCATCTCCATCAAGATCACCTTGAAGGACCAACTTTTTTTTTCTTAAGGCACCTCTCTCCCCTACTGCTCAGGGTGGAAGGCAGAAATCTCAGGTCTAAAATCTTCCCTGAGTGATTCAGACGTTGTCAGCCTAGAACCCACCGCAGGTCACCACTAGTCAGATGGATCATTGCCATGTTCTGTACAATACTGAAAACCTACAAAGCAAGTAACTGTTCCATAATAAAAACTTTTAATGAAGTAAAGGCAGTTCATATAATGAAATTTTATACAGATAAAATTTTATTTTCAAACACTGTTTAACATCTGGAGAAATCTACATGATAAAACAATGTTTGGGGGGTAAAAGGTTAGTAAGTTTTATATTCAGTATGATAACAATTGTATTACATGAAATATATGTGGAGAAAAAAATAAATAAAAGACTGGGAGAAAATTGGCCAAAAGAACGCTAATATTTATTATCTTACGGTAATATATTTTATTTTCTATTTTTAACTTCTCTGAATATTTCCAATTCTCTACAAAATGAACACATATTGCTTTAATAATCAGGGGGGAAAAGTACGTTTCGAAACAACAAACAAGGAATTATCATTCCTCCCTAGTAGTAAAACTCACTGGAAAGCAGGACACTGGTAGCCGAAACACAGGCCTCTCTCCTAGAGTGCTTGCAGTTCCTCAGTTTATGGAAGGCAGGGCTTTATGAAATAGATTTGATGATCCTCATTTTACAGATGAAGAAAGGAAGGCTCAGAAAGCTCTACTCACTTGTTATTTAAACAATCCTTACAGAGCTGGTGAGTCAGGCTTTCACAGTGTGCCCAGGCCTCCGACTCTTCCCACCGGAGACCCACAGACTGGTAATTCAACATTCAGGAATCTGTTCCAAGTGAGAGAGCAGCAGAGCCAGCCTGAGCATCCAGCTCTTTCTGGTTTCAAGACTCAGACTTTTTTCACTGGGGCACTGCTGATTCTAACTGTGTGTTCAAGATATTTTAGACCATTTTAGGTTTCAGCTTGGGGCTCTCAAGGTAGGCACGAAAGGAGTGCAGCCACATGGTTCAGGCTTTCTAATCTTTAGCTCATCCTTTGCAATCACTACATGCCATCGCTGCACACATTTACAAACTTAGAATGATACAGGGCTTTTACCTCTCATCAGAGAGTGAGGGAGAGCTTATAAATAAACATAAAAGGATTTTATCATATATACTTTCATCATGTCACTCCAGTGCTCCAAAAATTTCCAAGCATTCCCCATTGCCTACCAGCATGGTCATTCAAGGCCCAACACTCCTGTCCACCCTTCCCACCAGGCTTGTCCCATCCATGTGTGCTTTGCCCTTCAAGCAGTCCACTTATTGGGGTATGCATCTTTATGGGTTCCATGGCTTTGGGCAGTTACTGAATATCATTAAGTTCCATTTTCTTATTTTTTAAAAGGAAATAGCACTATCAGAATCTATTCAGAGTTACACAAAATGTTTCCTATTGAGCACTTAGCAAAGTCCAAAAGTAAAGCAATCTGTAATGCTAACTTATTGCTATTATTTTGGCTGCCATTGTTGTCTTTTGCTTTTTGGTTTTCTCCTCCCATATCTTTACACTTCTTCTTTTTCTGAGTTGCCTTTAATCTTTTTCCTTTTACCTCCTCCTCATAACCTAAACCTAAACGATTCAAATACTCTATCTTTCCTGAAAGCCTTACAGGGCAATCCTAGCCCATGGCAAACACTCCCTCCTCTGAATCTTTTTCATACTGGTAGCAATTACATTTATATTGATAGCTGCAGGATAACCTACAGTAGTAGTTGAATGTTTGGGCTCTCAAGTGTCAAAGTACCTGAATTCAACTCCCTGCCCCACTACTCACTAGCTACATGCAACTTACTTTACCCAGAGCTGGTGTCCTGTCACACGGGGCTGTCCTGGAGAGAGGCCATCAGGCTCATGCCTGCCACCCCAGAGTCAGCCTGGCTGTCAGAGTCCTGCCCCCTAGCCCAGATGTGCGACACCAGGTATCTTAATGAATGTGTAGCCCAGATACATCAGGGATAGCTATAACTATACTAGTAATTGATTTATCAATCAAAATATAGGTTTTATTGGATAAGGATAGCAAAATTGACATCTTTGACCCAATAGATCTACTTGTTAGAAATTTCAGCAAAAAATGGTCACACTATTGTAGGAAGAAAGAAAGTTCAAAGTTCAAAGAGACAACCTCAATGTCCATCAACAGAGGACTGAGTAAATGAGTTATGGGAACTCCACACTGAGGAATAAAATGCAGACTTTAAACCTGCAGAGACTCAAGTATGTACTGACTGGGAAAACTGTCCAAGACATATTTTGAAGTAAAAGAAAACAAATTTCCAAAACAAGTAGACATATTTCTATTTTTGTTTATTTGCTAAACTTCCAAAGAATTTATATTTGTATGTAAATGTGGAGAAAGAAAATTCAAAACATACAGAGCAAACTTCTGACAGTAGCCACTTACCTCTAAAAGGGGGAAAGACAGACTGCATGATTGTGTCTGAAGGGGAAGTGTTCTTTAAATCTTTTACAATAATCCTATAATTGTTATTATCTATATAATAAAAATGACAGAAATAGACTGTGAAAGGAGGGGTAAACAATTTAAACTTTGTTAGAAGTAATTGTTTTAGAAATGATACAAGCAAAAACATTTGCCAAAGTCTGACCATCAGATTAAAGAAATTGTTTCAAATCTCTTATTTGCCTCTGTGTGTGTGTGTGTGTGTGTGTGTGTGTGTGTGTGTGTGTGTGTGTGGTTTAAAGGCTGCGTTCCTTTCGGTCATTATGTTTACACTTCCACTTCACTCTGCCTTATCTGAGAATAGATTCTTTTGTTAATGTGTTTTCAAAAATTAGAAAGTTTCCTTACTTAAAAGCCACCAATCAATGAGATTGACTTCGTCAACTAGTGCACTGAGCAAAATCTGATTTGGGTGGAATGACAGGCCCAGGAAATGAAAAATTCACATCACATGGCATTTCAGAATGTGACAGTAGTCACTTAAAGTTAGCTTTATCTTTCCAAAGGAAAGCCTTTTAGGATAGAAGATGGCTAATTGTTTCAGGACATCCAGGTGAAACCAGGCTGCACTCACCTGCTCCCCTCCTCATTGTTCCCTTGAAGGCTTACGTGCCCACACCTCTGTAGTTCTACCTACAGTGGCTTAGAGGGCCAGCCCTGGGGGCTGCTTCTCCTAAGTCTGCATGCTGCATCCTGCTCTGAGACCCTGAAGAGGCTTTGCGGTATCATAACTTTCAGACAGACAAGCTGCTAAAGTAAACAGCCGGGGAGAGGAACGCCAGGCCACACACCTAACAGACACCTACATTTCAACCATTAGCACATGTCAGAATGGTTTAAGACTGATGAAAATAAATAGTCTCAATGCCGTCATAAGCCCCACTCCCCGTCCTTAAATGAGTTTCTCTCTTTTTCCACTTCCTCAAAAACACCAGTCATTAGACAGCGACAGTCTTAGAAAGCTCAGAAATACAGGGGCAACGGCCAAGTTCCTGGGCTAGATAGAGTGCTGCAGGACGTCAAGGAGAAACTACTCCACCAACCATAAAACATTCAGCTGGCTCACAGAATATCTGTGATAAAGATCGAGGAATGTGTTTCAAATAGCAAAAGATAGTAACATGACCAAAAGGATATTTGAGCAGATTTTTTTTGCAGAGGCTAATTTTAGATGGTGTTTTCATCTATCAGATAAATTCTAAGCATCAAAATATAATTTTGAGTCCAAAATTCTAGAAGAGGTTAGTGATATACATGATAGAGGTATAGGGCTGTGTCTCCAATGGAAGAGAAGGTTGGCAATTATCTAGATAAATCAGGTTTTCCAATCTGAGTAAGGCAATCTGACTGATTAATGGCTTCTAATCAACCTGCTTTTAAATCTGTGTCTTGGATTAGATTTTTCAGTGAGAGATCATTTGCCCATTTGTGTAATGTCTGAAAAAAAAACAAAAACACAGGAATACAGATTACAGTGAATATATTTTGCTTTTCCTCTCTTAGGATCTTTTCAGGGCAAAGAGATTTTAGATTAGAAAACTGGTTGGCATGCAGCTTCCTCTGCCCTCCCCTCACCTCAAATACAAGTCTCCATAAAGTACTTATTTACAGAGTGAATTTGGGGCTGTCTCTCTCTCAACATTCACTTTGTCTTTGAGAAATGCTACAAAAACATACCGGTGTTTTCCTGCAACAATTCTTATACTACACCTCACTTTTTAAGTGTAAGATCTGGAATGAAACTGAACACGAATATGAGAACACCGGGCTATTAGATTTCCTTGGTCTGTTTCTGGCTTGATTTGATTAAAGTCCACTCACACTATACTTCCAGTGTTTTACTTTCTCATTCTTTTATCACAGTTTAATCCTTAATTTCCTCTACTTCTGGAATGCTTCATGCTGAATGATTGGATTAAACTCACAGCACTTCAGGATGTACCTAAATCAGCTTGGTGGTCAAAAACTCCTTTAATTGATAACTGGATTTTCTGCATTTATCAATATTAAATGTTGCCTCCTCCTTACTTTAATTAAGCTATTTTCAAAGACAAAATTTTGCAGAAGAGGGTCTAGCTCTTTTTTAGGGAGGGGAATGCTGGGAGAGTACAAATTACATCCACCTTTTATTTATTATTATTATTATTTCTTTTGCTTCAAAACCAACATAGCACTTATTCTTTGTCTCCACCTTTCATGGACTTTTTGTCTTTTCTGTCTTTTAGATCTATGTATGCTTCACAACACCTGTCTCTCCGGGAAGCACATATCCCGTTTCTTCAGCTCACCAGAAGTAGACATATATATTGTTTCCCTCAGGGTTAGAAAAAGCTATCAGAACTTGGCAACATATAAAGTAAATACCCACTAATTGCAATACATTCATTTAAATCAGGTCTTTATCCTCCTTAGGCATTGTAGTAGGTGGCTTCCTTTGAAGTCTTGTTGAATTTGTCCAAAATTACCTTGCCTGAGGCAGACGGCTGTTTGGAACATTTGTTCTGAACCGATCCCCAAAGCAGTAAATCTTAGTGTTGGTAACGGCTCACATGCCACAAAGAGGAAATGTCCTAGGTAGGGCATGGATCCAGGCTTAGATCCTCCATTGTATGCAAAGAAAAGAAAGAGAGAGGGAGAGATAACTGCAAAACTCTCGGGGATATAATTCTATTGTACAACTCCGATGATGTTGTAAACCACAAACCCTGTACATTACTGAAACACATAACCAAAAGCCTCCCTGTGAATTTCTTCTCTCTTTTTTCTGATGCGTCCATTCACACATACATGGGTGCATCTCTCATTTAACAGTGATTCTGTTAGTGTTGTTTATTTGTTTGCTTTAGACACAAGTAGCTCGTATCCCTCATTATTTTAAACTCATCCTGGGAATTTTGTTTTACCTGTATGAGAGAATTATGTTCTATTGGAATCAAGATATCATACCTGTCATAGACTCTCATCCCCACAAATGCACTGATAATCTGATGCAATCTTACTCTGAGATAGTCGAACACATTCAAGGCTTTGTTGAGGTTGCGTTTCAGACCTCTACCACATACGCAAAATAGCTTTCAAGTCTTTTTAGCCTGTTGCAAAGCTTTGCTTTGATTCTATCAGGAACTTCTTTGCAGTAGGCAAAGGAGCTGTCTGAAATTAGAGCAAATGACTCTCTAGTTAACTGTCATGGAGACAGCCTTAAAATAAGGCCTTCCCCGAGTAAGGGTAGAATCGGAATCAGGTTGTGAAGCATTTACACATTACGCAATTTAAGAGCCATATGAAAGCACATCATGGGACACATGGGATAATAACAAGTTATTGAAATGATGCTCCAGTGACGTCCCCATCTTTTGGTGATGGCAAAAGAACCACAGCGAATAAGAGTTATGAACCTCATCACGGTATCAAGCTAACAGAGTTAACTAGGCTTTATCAAAATGAGGGAGTAAAGCAAGGTGACAGGGGAACCAGTAAGCAGGTGATTTTACTCAATAAAAAGGAGGAAATACTCAGAAAGATGGTGAAGGGAGATTCTAAAGGGTGGGATGGCAGTTAGGCAGTAGGCCAGGGAAGTTACCCAGGCTGATTGTAGCCGGTAGCACACTCTGGGAGAATGAATTCAAGAATATGAACTTGACTACTGGATGTGCTTAAATATATTGAGAAAAGATTTAGACAACTGGAGAGTGTGTGAAGATAAATTGGTAATGAATATCTAGAAAAATAAACCAAACTTAAACAAAAATAAGTAAATGGAAAGCAAGAGCTATTAACTTTATAGAAAAAAGAGTTTGAAAGATTCTATAAAAAGAAATGAAAGATGTCTTTACCTACTGCAATGGTGTGATCTCCACAAAATGTTGCTAAGTTAAATGTTCCCATTTCTCTAAGAATACCCTTTTCATTATTTTTAAAAATAAAACAAGAGAAAGGCAAATCATAAAATAAAAATTTTTAAGTTTACCTGTAGGTAGGGCCAGGGATATAATAGCCAGACATATTTTAGTATATATTGTTTTATAAATTTGACTTTAGAATCAAGTTAACATTTTACATAATTAATAAACAAAATTGAATATTAAATTGCAATCTCTAAAAAATTAAATATAAAATGAAACCAATGAACCTCCATGTATGGCCAGTTGATGGCATAACCTTACAGAGAGGACTATTCCAAATGACTTTCACAAATGGTTATTTGTTCGTATGTTCTTAGCAGCATGCACTCTAAGCACAACTCTTTTCACTAATTATAACTGTTCAGTAATTATATCAGTAGCAGTGTTGGTATTGTTATTCTGAGACTGTTGTATAATTATGTTGATATATTTGAGAACTGGAATTTTCAGAGTGAATAAAAAGAAATAAGTATGTAAGATCAATAAAGTTAAGAAAAAGCTCTGAATCTGAATTGAAAGTATCAGTATGAATTCATGTGTATTTTATCATGTAAATACACACACGCACACACACACACACACACACACATCTCCTCAATCTGTTCACTGAAAAGGCCTAGAAAAAATAACTAGCCCAGTAGCAATAAGCACCACCAGTGTCCAGACCTTGCTCTGTAAGTACCATTTCCCAATAAAATGGACCAATGCTCTTTGGAGAAATGTCCGATTTCAAGTCTGGGGTAGGAAATCTTCAAGATGATCCTAGAATATCTTGTCATACCAAAAAACAAAGAAGCTATCAAAGATTACTGAGGTTATATCAAAAGGACTCAGGAGGAGATCCAAGATGGTGTAGTGCATAAACACTGTGCCTGCTTCCTTCCGTGAATGCATTAAAATTACAACTAAATTATAGAACAATCAACCTGGAGAATCATCTGAAGTCTAGCTGAACAGAAGTTTTATAATTAATGATGCAAAGAAGAAGCCATGTGGAGAATGGTAGAATGGGTAGAAAAGCAAAATGGGCTGGCCCCAAATCTCTGTATGGCAGTTGAGAACCAGAAAGTATATCTCAGCTGTGGAGGTTCCATCCAGAAAAGTGAGGAACCCCAGCTGTAATCCAGTCTCCCCAGCCCAGAGTACTTGTGCTGGGAAGAAAAGTCCCCACAACATCTGGCTGTGAAAAACAGTGGGGATTCTGACCATCCGGGTGGGACAGAAGGCTGCAGGAAACCCAGACATCCTTTTAAACGGCCCATGCACAGACTCTTTCACTCACAGGCACTCACCTTGGGCTCCAGTGGAAACAGGAACTCGGGGGGTTGTCAGAGACATACAGGGGGCAGTCTGAGGTGTGTGGTTTCATAGCAAGGACTGGAAGACAATAGCCATTTTCCTTGTTTGAAGTCCTTCTCCCATGCAGCTGGTAGGTGGGCACCATCTTTCCTGTGTTGAGCCCTCCCCCACAGGGCAAATTTGAATCTGATTGGTTTGGTGAGCTCCACTTGCTCCACCCTGCTGACTGACTGGGAACCCACCCACCCAACTTGCCCAACACCAGAAGCACTTTCTCCACAAGTAGCCAGCCCCACCCAGTTGGAAAACTATCAGAGTCCACTGCCTCAGGTGGGCAGTGACTGGGCTCGGTGTGCTCTGAGACTTTCGCCAAGTAGCTCCAGGGTTAGCACTGGAACCAAACCAGATTATACATTAACCTATTGACTACAACTCTTCCCACTCTAGTGACCACCTGACATCCTGCCTTACTCAACTTGTGTACTACACGATGCTTTATCAGGAGCTGAACCTTAAGGGAGCCAGCAGGTGGTAGCAGGCCTCCAGGTGTCTTGGGATTATGTGGAGCTACCACGGGCCCAGTACTGGTAACAGACATCTTCAGTTCTCAGTGTGGCCTCTCCCACCTGCCTCCAGCGTTAGCACAGGCAGCAAACAACTGTGGATCACTGTGTAGCTCCTACTAGGTAGTCCCTGGCTTGTTACAAGTAGTGGCTGACCTAGGCCTGCACCCTGAGCCCCTTGCAACAGGTCCCAGGACCAACATATTTGGAGGTTGGCTCAAACAACAGCAGAGCACTGCCCAATTAGTCCCACAGCAGCACACCCAAAGGATAATCTCAGCAAGCACCAGAGCCCACTGGGGCAAATCCCATACAGTGGGGTAAGCCCCCTGCACAGCAGCCTGTAAGCTGTGGATGGAGCCATATCCCACAGCCAATCAGTCTGAGGGTCAATCCCACCTACTGACATGCCACTAGCAATCAAGGCTCAAACAAAACAGGAAGACATACACAAACCACATAAGGGACATACCTGGGACACCCAGAACAGCTGACCAGGGAAACTATGTCATGCAGGGTCTCTGTTCCCATTTCCCACATAAGAACGCAGGATATGGCAAACCCCAAAAGGAACACCAACGGAGCCATGGATGGGGGGGGCGGTTCACACCACTATAGTCTCACTGGCGGCTGGGTTGGAGATACAGGAAGCAGGCTCCACACGATGCATAATCTACCGTCTACTTCTCTGCCAACCAACCCACCAACTCCCTAGCATAGCCACGGCAGTTATATTAGTGGCTAATGGCTAACCAGAAACAGCTGATGGTCACACAGTCATAGTGAATGGTCATCTGATTACAGCTGATGGCCATCTAATAACCAAGCCAGCACCTTTCCACATGAGGCTGAGAGCCTGGAAACTGCTCTCTGGGACTCTGTCCCCACACTGTGCCAGGACCCCACAGGGCCCCTATTACATAAAGCCACACAGCCAAGACTGGAAGACATAGCAGATCTACCTAATACATAGAAACAAACACAGAGAGGCAGCCAAAATGAAGACACAAAGAAATACATTCCAAATGAAAGAACAGGAAACAACTTCAGAAAAAGCACTAAATGAAATGGAGGCAAGCAACCTACCAGAGATAGAGACCAAAACAGTGGTTATAAGGATGCTCAAGGAACTTAGTGAGAACTTCAACTGAGAGATAGCAAACATAAAAAAACGACATAGAAACCATAAAACCATAAAAAAGAAAACATAAAAAAGAACCAGTCAGAAGTGAAGAATACAATAACTGAAATGAAGAAGGCACTAGAAAAGGAATCACCAGCAGACTAGATTATGCAGAGGATTGAATCAGAGATTTGGAAGACAAGGTAGCAGTAAATGCCCAATCAGAACAGCAAAAAGAAAAGAGAATCCAAAAAAGATGAGGATAGTTTAAGAGACCTCTGGGACAACATCAAGCATAACAACATTCACATCATAGGGGCACCAAAAGGAGAAGAGAGAAAGCAAGGGATTGAGAACCTACCTAAAGAAATAATGACTGAAAACTTTCCTAACCTGGTGAAGGAAATAGACATACAAGCCCAGGAAGCACAGAGAGTCCCCAAAAAGATGAACCCAAACAGGCCCACACCGAGACACATTATAATTAAAATGGCAAAGGTTAAAGACAAAGAGAGAATCCTAAAACCAGTAAGACAAAGGTAACTAGAAACTTATAAGGGAGCTCCCATAAGATTGTCAGTTGATTTCTCAACAGAAACTTTGTAGGCCAAAAAAGATTGGTACAAAAATATTTAACATGATGAAAAAGAAAAGACCTACAACCAAGATTACTCTGCTCAGTAAAGCTATCATTTAAAATCGAAGGACAGATAAAGAGATTCCCAGACAAGAAAAAGCTAAAGAAGTTCATCACCACCAAACCAGTATTACAGGGTATCTTACAGGGACTTCTTTAAGACGGGGGAAAAAAGATAAAAATTATGAATAATAAAATGGCAATAGCTACATACCTATCAACAATTACTTTCAATGTAAATGTATTAAATGTTCCACTCAAAAGACATAGGAGGGCTGAATGGAAAAGAAAACAAAATCTTTACATATGCTGCCTACAAAAAAAATCACTTCAGATTGAAAGACACAGACAGACAGAAAGTAAAGAGATGGAAAAAGATATTTCATGAAAATGGAAACAAACAAACAAAAGCTGGGATAGCAATACTTATACCAGACAAAATAGACTTTAAAACAAAGGCTATAACAAGAGACAAAGAAGGACCCAGTAATCCCACTTCAGGGTATTTATCTGAAGAAACCCAAACGCTACTTAGAGGGGACATGTGCATCCAGATATTCATTGCAGCATTGTTTACAATGTCCAAGATGTGGAGGCAGCCTGGGTGTCCATCGATGGAAGAATAAATAAAGAGAAGGGGATACATACCCGTATATACAATGGAATATTGCTTGAACAGGGAAGGGAATGGGTTCTTGCCATCTGCGGTGGCATGGATGGATCTGGAGGGTATTGTGCTGAGTGGAGTGTCAGAGAAAGACAGATGCAATATGATTCAGCTTATATTTGAAAGCTAAAGAACAAAATAAACAAAACGGAAACAAACTCATAGATACAGAAAACATATTGATGATTGCCAGATAGGAGGGAGGTTGGGGTGAGTGAAAAAGGGAAAGGGATTAAGAAGTACAAATTGGTTGTTACACAGTAATGATGGGATTGTAGGGTATAGCGTAAGGAGCTTAAGGAGTATATACAATAATATTATAATAACTATGTATGGTGTAATTTTCGTAGTAAATTTGTTGGAGTGATAGATGAAAGAAGTTTGGAGGACAGGGTGAAAAAGGTGACGGGATTAAGCACAAACTGGTAGTTACAAAATAGTCATGGGGATGTAAAGTAAAGCAAAGGGAATATAGTCAATAATATGGTAATAACTATATATGGTGTCTGGTGGTACTGGACTAATCAGGGGGATTATTTCTTAAATTATACAAATGTCTAACCACTATGCTATATACCTGAAATTAATATAAAATAATATTGAATGCCAGCTGTAATTGAAAAATTAAAAAGGGGGGACAAAATGTGAAGGGCAATAAGAAGTCCAAATCTCCAGGTATAAAACAAATAAGTCAAGGGGATATAATATACAGCATGGGGAATATAGTCAACATTATTATGATAGTGTGGTACGGTGTCAGATGGTCACTGGAATTATCATGGTGATCACTGCTTTATGTATATAAATGTTGAATAACTATGGTGTACACCTGAAACTAATATAATATTGTATGTTAGCTATATTTTAATAAAAATCTTAAAAAATAAAAAGGACACAGGAGTCAAATTGAAGAGGCTTCCACTAGCTGAAGAAGGGATAATGTGAGCATCAATAAGGATAATAACTTCAATGGATAGAAATATATCAAATATGGCCTTGGCACAGTTCCATAAATGGAATTATTATTATTATAGTGGTTATTCAGAAGCTCATCACTCTCTCTCCCTTGAACTTCTGTGATGCCCACTGCTTATACCATTCATTTGATTATGAATAATAATATGCCGCCTTATTTTATTTTCAATATAGTTTGCCTCTCGCATTCCTTTTTAAAGTTGACTTTTATCTTTAAAATACAATCAAGATATATAGTAAAAAAATCAAAACATGACTAAATGTGTATACGAGTGTGGTGTGTGTGTGTGTGTATAATTCTTTCTTTATTCACGGTTTCCTAACCTCCCATAATTATCCCCAGTCTGTCTCCCAAAACTTAACTATTATCATATTCCTTGTAGGATATTTTCAAAGGTATGCTTATCTAAGTATACACATATATTCACAGATACACTTTTTAAAAAATGCACAAGGAAACTAATTCTGTATCTATTATTATGCTTTTTTTAATCTTTAAAATATTTCATGAGGCTCTTTACATACCAGTACATACAGACCTACCTAATTCTTTTGAGTAGATACACAGTATCCCGTTATTTGGATGTCCCATAATTTATTTCCCTAATTCCAAATTGATGAATAGCTAGACTTATTCCAGTTTTATACTATTTTGTCTATTAGGTATTATTATTTAACTTTCCGCATGTTTCTGATTTATTTGATTGTGAACTTTTCATTTCAGCATGAAGTTTATGGCATGTTCCTTTATGTCACACAATGTAAGCACGAGAAAATAACTTGTACTTCAGTGATGGTGTATACTTTGCCCTCAATTTGAAAAGCTCCTTGAAAAATGCCCATAACCAGTTTTGCTATTGCAAATGTCCACAATTTTACTTTTCAGGTCATTGAATAGAAACTAATAATTCCTCATTGTTTCTAGCATAAGCAAAAAGCTGTTTACAAGACTATAGACCATTTAGCACTTTATAAATCAGTGCTAACACTTGAAATTACACTCAGAGGCGATGAAACAGTTACCACAGTGAAGGAGGGCATAGGCTATTTTGTGCCCCAAAGATGTGAGTTGATTTTGTCTTTATGGGTCTTGTTTTTTCTCAAGGCCTTTGGATTTTGTTTGAAGGTAGAAGATAACATGGTGATTGCACAGCACACCATCTACCAACAAACGCTAGTCTCTCATGCTTTCCTCTTCTACCTCACTGGCATATTACCACAGTAGGTTTACGGGCTTAGTCTACTCTCTGTGACAACAGAGGCACCAAGTGGAACACATAGATCAGAGGAGGATATTCCCTGGCATATTCAAGGCTAATTCCCAGGACATTAAGGACATAAATAATGCAAGAGACTAAATTTTAAGAATGAAGCCATTTTATCAGATAAAACATATACTCTTATTTCACTACTTTTGAAGTAAAGGGGAAAAGCAATAATGGTAAATTCAGAGGCCTTTACACCTATATTTTTAAATAACAAGAAATAGTGGTATCTAGTTCTGTGGCCATTTGTATGGTTATTTCTTTGAAATTTAAGTGGGCTCCCTTCACACTCACTCTCACTGACACACACAAAACAAGGACACACACACAGGTGTGAGAAGCCTAGTCACTCCAGGATTAGCTGTTCCTCAGAAAGCTCAGTAATGATCTGAAATCTGAAGCCCTACTTGAACTTTTCTACTAATTCAGTAATTACTGCTGTGCCTGAAATTGGCCCCTTTCCTGCAATTACTCAACATGCACTTTCAGTCAAAGAGGTTAACACCTGAATTTAGATTCTAATTAGCACCTAAGGTAGAATTTTTTGTTTAAAGCTCATTAAAATGGGGGCTTTTCCCAGCATAAGATTTCACTAGTCTACACAGGTAAACACATATGTTATAGATTGGTCTGTTTCTTGTTATCTTAAAAGCAACAGAGGTTAGAGGTGAAAACAAGATCAACATATCAACATTTAAGATACTAAGTTCAGAATAAATCAAATTCAATCAATATCTGGAATTGTCAAACTGGACAGACTCTCAATACATCCAAAGACCACTGTTTCCAAATCCCCCTTTAAAGCAATTATTTCTCTCAGGAGGAGATGTGCTCTCTGTCACATCCCTGAGAATTGGTCACCCAGGCACTGCTTGGACACCTCCAGCAATGGGAAACTCACTGCTTCCTAAGGCAGCTCATTTTCTTACCAGGCATCTCTGGAAACAAGAATTCCACAGATGATAGTCTATAACCACACAGGATTTGGGGGCATTCTCATCTTTCACTTGGCTCATAATAAGGTTTCGATGCATACTGCTGGTTAACGATTTCTGGCCCACCTTGCACTTACGCAATTGACATTTTAAAATCCAAGTTCAAGAACTTCTTTTTATCTCTTTCAAATTTTCCTCTTCTTCAGTTCCACTCCTTGTTCAACCAATCAAGATGATTTGGGTTGACCGTGCTCTGTTTTTCTTGTGATCCACAAATATAGTAAGCATCCTTTGGTTGTTCCCATTCAAAGATAAACTTGAAAATATGTATAGGGTTTCTCGGCAACAAACTTGACTCAGCTAACACTGCAATACAGAAATGAAACTCTTGTGATTCGTCAGCTATTCTGAGAGTCACGTCATATTCAGAGCCAAATCAAGTAGATATTATGTTTAAAAACAAAGGCAAGAGGGTCAAGGGGTGGAAAGTGATAAAACCACTTGCACTAGTTTGCTCAGGCTGCCATAACAAAGTACCATAGACTGTGGAATTTTTTAAAAAAATAGAAATTTATTTTCTCACAATTCTGGAGGCTAGAACTCTGAGATGCAGGGGCCAACCAGGTTGGTTTCTTCTGAGGCTTTTCTCCTTGGCTTGTAAGTGGCCTTCTCCCTTTGTCTTCGTATGGTCTTTCCTCTATACATGCCTGTACACAATCTTTTCTTCTTATTAGGACCCTAGTCATGTAGGATTATGGCCCATCCTAATGGCCTCATTTTAACTTAATTACCTTTTTAAGGCCATATTTCCAAACACAGTCACATTATGAAGTACTGGGGGGATAGGACTTCAACCTGTGAATTTTGGGGAACAAAATTTAGCCCAAACACCACTCAGATATTTCTCTCCATGTCCTGAGTTATAGATGGCCTGTGCTCCTTCAATGTCAGTTTCTCTACATGCTCATTTTTTTAACTTCACTAACTTTGCAATGTTATTTATTTAATGCACACCTGTTTTCACATGCATTTTTAGGGCCTTAGATCTATACTTCAGAATCTGCCTTCTGATGGATTGAACCTAAATATGAATCTTAAAGCATTTAGCCTCTTTAAATACAGCTAACTCACAAAAGGAACCCTTTGCTGATGGGCCTGTTTACTGCAACAAGCCATATTTTAATTGAGGCTTTAATAAGCATAAATATATAAATACACATAAATTTATGAAGTTAGAGCATAGTTACTTGTATTCCTGCCACCACATTCAGTCTTGTCTAGAAAGAATACAATATGTACACATAGGTCAATAGCCTCAGTTATCTTTAACCAGGTATAACTAAGAAAATTTGGTTACTTGACTGTCATTGAAGTCAATTATATGCCATACACTGAACCTTTGACCCAAATATTTATCTCCCTTTTCCCTTAAATGTGTCTCATCACAGTGGAATCCTCTATTATAAAAAACAAACAAACAAAAAAGCAGCTTGAGGCCCATGGAAGTAAGAGAATATTGGATGTTAGCCACATTCAGTCACTAACTATACCCTCTATGTCACAAAATTCCTAAAATGCAGAAATCATTAGCACATAGTAGACACAGTATAAGTTTGTGAATGAATAAAGTGGTTTAAAAAAACTAGTATAATTCCCTTTTAACCACACTATAACCTATAATGTTCCTTTATAGCCAGTGTTTGCCTATAAACATTTAGACAAAAACTATCACAATGTAAAATTACCTCAGTTGTACCTTGTAATAAAGATAATCACATATTAAATACTGCAAAAATTTGGATTAAAGACAGCCACTAGGCTTAACTATTAGAATTAAAGTAAAATAAAATAGTCCCTTAAAAAACATTTTGCTATCTTTTCCCCAATAACAGAATAGAAATTTTATCCATATCTCCAATTAACCTCAACCCCAGGGAGGTAGAACAGTGACTGAGGGAATGGATTCTGGAGCCAGGCTGCCTGGATGAAATTCTAGCCCTTCCACTTGCTCATGGGAAAGTTACTTAAGCCTCACTAACCTCACCTGAAACATGAAGATTATATTAGTATCTGCTGCTTAGGACTGTTGCAAAGATTAAATGAGGTAAGCCTTTGGACAATGCCCAGTATGGAGTAAGCACTCCATAAGTCTTAGCCATTATTATTTTTTATTAATAACAGTAATACTCACAAAAGCCTATGAGATAGCTATTATTATCTTTATTTATACATGAGAAAACCAAGACCCACCAAAGTTAACGGCTATTAAATGTTGGAATTGAGATGTCTGCCTAACTCCTGTTTCTGTTGTAACTTCTGGTATATATGTAATCTTACATAGAAATTGCTTGTCTCCCAATGGCCCATGGCACACAGCAGTGAGAGATTGGGCTGTTCTTTAAACAATCCAGTCATTACAAAGTTCTTTGCTCATGCTCTTGAGCGGGCTGGCAAATTCAGGCATAATTTGGTGAAACACCTGAGGAGGAGATAGGCAGGACGCCAAGGACAGAGAGGAGGCATTCGGTAGTTCCTGAAGTCAGAGCATCAGTGGCATTGTGACTCCGAGCCATCTGTCCACGAACAGCAGGATGCCGGCCAGTGACAGTTTAGGTTATGGCAGTGGTCTTTGAGGGCAGAGGTCTTGTCTTCTCCAACTTTGTGACATGCCCAGTAGAGCATAATAAATACGCAATAATAACTGTTTATTAAGTTTAGTCGTCTTGAAGTAAATTGAATTGTCCAGCCATCCTCACTGCTATTGCTTGAGAGGCATAAATGGCCTCCCCACTGCCTTGACATACACACATGCCAAAATAACTTTGTTATTCATTTGGTCCTCAGGTGTTGAGTGCTTTCCATGGGCAAAGTCTATAATAAGCAAGACAGGCAGAATTCTACTATCATGGAGCTTAAAGTCTGATGATGGAAGAAACGGATAATTAGGCAAGTAATTACATACGGTGCAATGAGTGGTCTGAGGAAAATATGAGGTGTCATATTTTCACAGGAGTACGTGCCAGGGAGAACTAAATTAAATGGGGCTGAGGGGCATGGGGAATCACAGGGTATAGGGCCCACAGAGATAGGCTGGAGGGGTAAGCAGAGCCTTGAAGACTTTGACAAGGAGTTCGGGCTCTGGTGAGTGATAATCTGTGGGGCCTTCTCTGCTCTCAAGTGCTTTGAAACTAGGGAGTGATATGTTCCGAGTTGCATTTTAGAAAGATCAGTCAGGATCCATTCTGGAGATTGGATTGGACAAGCTCAGTCTGGAAGGGAAAGATCATGCTACTGCCTTAGTCTAGGCAAGAGCTGATGGTGGTCTAGGTTAGGGAAAGGAGAAAATGCGAAAGAATGGAGAGAGATTCTGAAAGTGGAGAAAGGGTGTGGCAGTTGAGTGAGAGAACAATCAAAGGTGAGCCTCGAGTTTTTTCTGGGGAAACTGGAATGACTCTTGTTCTATCCATTGAAATGTAAGGAGAAGATGAGTCCAGTTTTGAATACACTGACATTACAATGTTCACGGGACATCCAAGTTAGCAGCTGCAGGTAGGTATCTGAAGCACGGGAGTAGAAACAATTACGTGCTGATGTGCAATATGTGATAAAGTGGCCATTGATTGATTAAGACCAAAGTGAGACTAAGAAGTGAACATAGGGAAGGATATTGAAGAACACTATTATTTAAGGTCGTGAATTCCCAAGTTGAAAGTGCATCTGAATCATGGGATAAATTGTTAAAAATACAGGGCCTATAGTTTTTCTTTTGAAAATTAATTTGGGGAAGGTATTCTATAATGTTGTAAAGATTTTGTTGGGTATCCGATGGACATGCGTCCTATTTGGGAGACCACCTCAGGGATACTGTGGATACCTGATCATGGCATTGTACATCAGAAGCTAAACATTAATGAATGCCAACTATAATTTTATATATATAATGTGATGGTTCAGTGTGAGGTCGGAGGGATAGTGGATGGGGGGAGGGGGGTTCACAGTATGAGGGATATAAATGATGAACGTCTAAGTATTACCTTGTTTTGTACACCTGAAACTAATAAATAAATTAATTAATCAAAAAAAAAAAAAAAATACAGGGCCTATGAGCTTCTAATTTAGAAAGTGTGACCGGAGGCGTGGAAGTTTGCCTTTTGCTGTATAATTCTAATGCAGATGAGCTATGGAACACACATTTAGAAACATTGATTTTAGAGATGGGTAGGGGAAGAAAAACATTTAATAAAATCTAAGAGCAGTGAGAATGGAAGGAGAAGGACTGGAAGATGGCGAGGGAAGATGTGGTCAGTTATACCGTTCTCTCCACCAGCCTTCCTGCCGTTAGTCACCCCTAAGTGTTACAGCACTGAAGGGTCCCTGTTAAATGGAAATGTGTTACCTAAAATGAGTCACACATTATTGTCCCTTACAGACTCCCAGTCTTTTATCCAAAACTTTGAGGCCATATGTTTCAGAATTCAGAATTTGGGGGATATTAGAAGGCTGCTTATACCACATATTATTTAAATCTCCAGGGAGGTCTGAGATAGCATCTATTTATCTAATGCAAAAATGTTTCCACAGCAAAATGTATACATATATACTCCCACTAAGTGAAATGAATAAAAAAAAAAGAGCCTCACATCAGTTTAAGCCAAGTCATGACCAAAAAACTGAACCTAAGTTGGATCAAGTTTTACCTAAGCTGAGTTAAACACACAAACAAACAAAACAAAAACCACCTTTCAATTCTCACAGCTTTATGGATTTCAAAACTGTAGATAAAGGATCACAGATCTCTACAACCTGTTCACGCCTTGCTATAACTGTCTTTGTCAAACTAGTTAATTTTGCTATACCATTTGTTTTGCAAACACTAATTTATTCCAACACCATTGATGTATTAGGGAACAATTTGAGTATAACTCAGATTGCACATTTGCTTATGCACAATTTTGTCTGCAAGAAACACTAGGTGAACATAGAAAACTGTATCTAACAAGAGTAGCAATGCACAAAACTCACATACATACACATCTTAATCTACCAGCTACCTCAATTCATCACACATTATCCTGCAAGTTTGTGTTTTGCTTGCTGTTCTTTCACATTTATGAATTTTCTATACAAATAAATACTCATTCAGCATCACAAACCTGTCTAAGCATCCTGGTTCAAAACGTCAAGCAGTGCATGCACCAAAGAAAGCACCCTCTATGTGCAAAGACCTTAAACGGAAATCACCAAACCCTGCAAAAGTGGTTATTTTTTATGCTACTGGTGGCTGCTCTAGTTGCTTCAAACATTATTACAATTTCCAAAGCTTTCAGCTCTCCAGTGAAGCTTCAAGTAAATGAGAAAGCTACAAATGAATTTCTAGACATGATACAAAAGCTAATTGAAGAAGGAAATATATTAGATCAAATTATTAATTTTAATGAAAGTTACTTATTATAAACAAAGGCCTGGAAACATCTGCATGTCACAAGCAGAAAACCATGCTCTAGGATTTAAAGCTGTGAGTGACCAACCACTCAACTCTGATCTTTGATGCCAATACCAAACTGAGGACAATAAACTACATCCATCCATATCTAGTACTACAATTTTTTGCAGTTGCTGATTTCAGGTAACTCACCTTCTAGCACTTCACAGTAACTCACAAGAAGCAACCCTTCCAGTGGCCCCAGTTCTACAGATAAACATCAGCTCTTTTTCAAAATAAAGTGCCATATTTATTGTACTGTTTATGTATTTCATAACTATTTGACATTGGTACATTGTGTTACCATTTTTATTAGGTTCCTATCTGTGTCATTGACAAAGTTTTTGAGGGCTTCCCCTTTAATTTCATTTTCCCATAATCACTATGGCTTTTATTGTGCAATTATGCAGAGCGTGGATATTCTCAGGACTGCATACATTACGTTATAACAGAACTGACCGTACCTTTAGCATTCAACAGGATCTTAAAGGAATGAGATCTATAACAAATAAATCTTGATGGGGAGAAAGGTAAAAAATAATCTTAAGGGTCAACTGTGATACCTGTACTCCTACTCAAAATGTGTGTGATATATCGTAGAAATAGGAAATCAAGAAAGTATGATGGATAGAGAGTAACTCATTGTCTTTATTCTTTACTGAACATTCCATGTTTTCTGCAATTAGTATTTGTATCTTTATAAGCAAAAATAAATACGTAAATTGCTGGCTTTTGTTGTTAGTTTTACTATTTTCTTGTTTCTTTTAAAATCTGAATCCCAACCAAGCAATCTAAGCTCAGGCAGAAAATGACCGTTGTGGTACCCCCATTGGAACTTACTAAATACCTGGATTGAGTGTGGAAGTGAATCTGTAAATCAAGCTTTCTCTTCTTCACAGTATTGCCCCTGAGCTAGCTGGGCCCAACACTTAACCTTCAAGCCTATCCAGTCTCCTCCCATGGTACTAGTTTCGGGTCCATCCCTCAAGTGGATGAGAGTTGGCTAGACTTCCTTTCCAGATCTACTGCCAACTATTGGACCAATCGCTAAAAGGGTATTGTGTACGTCAAAACCAAATACCAATCTTCAGGTCGTAGATCCTATCCTTTTTCTTAGAAAATCCAGCCTTAATCCAGTTTGCATTTTTCCGCAAAAGCAGCTTATTCACTAATGGAACAGTAAGATTCCTCCACTTGTTCATTTGTTCACACAGAAAAAGCTGCCTGGGAGACCACCTGTATCGGAAGGGCAGCTGACTAAAGAGTTGTTTTTTCTGAAAACAGATTTTCAAGATAATTCTCAGGATTTTGCACATGTCAGAGTCTTAGTTATCCATAAAACAACAGGCAGCCTCCACAAGGTAGTTCCCTTGTATTCTGTGGAAGTCCCACCAAATGGAGGACAGAAATAAAATATGTGTTAGCATTTGAAGCTCTGAGATTTCACTTCCCCCTCCCCCACCTGACATACAGACACCAAAACCTTTTACCCATTATCTAGAACTTACTCATTCAGAAGTCTGTGTTGGGCCCAATTCTAAAGTCATTATTTAGATATAACTCCCAGTGATGTTAATGGGAATTAGGTCACATAAGGAACTATTAAATCATGCTGCAAAGACAAAACTATTCATATATTGGGTAGTAGATTTATAAAATACAGTGGTTTCCTCAAAGTAGCTATAAATCTCCCTTCTCAGAAAGATTAAACTTTTAAAATTGCTGGATAATATTTAAGAGGTACCATGTGCTTTTATTTGATGCTTTATTTTGTCTCCTTTACTACTATGTCACTATATAACAGTAAAGCTATAAATAAGAAGCTGTTTTATAATATAAATGACTTAGAATATGAATGATTTCCCACAGGAAAAGAAAAAGCTGGAAAATATTATTTCACCAGCTTCTTTACCTGGGATGTCCCAAACTTAATTCAGTTCTTGACCCATTACCATATATCATATCCATATTATGGAAAGGCAGCTTGTGGTGTTGAAATTAACTGTAGTACTTGGAAATAAGTATCACTTTCTTTATTTGGGAAGGAAGCCCATTTAACAAAGTGTGTGAAAATGTTTGTTTCATAGCAAGGAGTTCTTCCATGCTTCTATGGGGGTTTGAGGAAAACCCTTGTATAGTCAGATATTCAAAAGCTCATAATCAAGTAACATAATGCTAATTGGAGGGTGGGGTAGTGGTGGAGAAAGAAAAGTCAAGAGAGATTGATGGTGTAGCTACGCGCATGGTGCACGTAGAAACGTTCATCTCTGTCTTTCATATGCTCTTCTTCTTCATGTTCTTATCAACTGAGCAGGTGGCATGACACATTTAAGAATATTATTAATTTTACTTTCCTTGATCTGGTCTCTAAGGGTCATTGAGTTATTGTTTTGATTAAATTTGTTATCTCTTTCACACAACTTGTGTGGCTAATCTGATTTTTCACTGAGTTAAACAATTTTAGGGTTTTTTTTTTTTTACCCACTGGAACAGTAAGTCTAAATACACTTAGCCTCTGAGTAGGTAACCCTGACTATGCCATCATGTTCCCTATACTGTGTCATAGGAAGAATAGAAAAATAATCAAACCAATCCCAAGAATGTCCAGATTTCTTAGGAATGCTGGGTTCATTCCTGATGAGCCCTTGCTCATCTTTCTCCCAGGACTACAGAGATGATTCAGTAGTAATAAGATGATTCACCATTGTCTCACAAGCTATTATAAAAATACCTCTGTGTGTGTGGTTTAAAAAAATTTTTTTTTAAGTTCAGAGGTCAGGCTGATGCAGTAAATTTCAAGTAGACCTAGATTCCATATTCTATTAATATAAGGCAGGGTTAGTTTTTAAGCCTCTGAAGTTCATCTAATATGGTCTCTTCTCTCATGAAAATCTGAAACAGTGTGACCACTTACTGGAACAGAGTCAGACATGAAGGGAAAAAGATAGCTGTGCTCTTTTGAGTACCTACTATGTGTTCCAATGCCTACTATGTGCTCTGTTTTATAAATAAGGGAAGTAGGGCCCCGAGATGCTCAGTCCTTCCTGAGGTCACACATAAGCTACAAAGGCAAAATCCAAGGAGAGGAGAGTCTAGTGTAGTTTCCACTATATTTTTGTGGCTATCTACAGAAATAGACCTCCATAACTCTAAATGAGGAGTTCTTTCTCACTGAGGCTTCTTCACCCTTTAGGAGGTAATTATGAAATAGCCACATGATTTGGGGCCTGCGCTCTGATTGCAGATCATCTGCCATTTATTGATGTGTGACCCAGGGCAAAACACATAAATTCTCTAAGCCTCCGTGCTTATATTTTTAAAAATACAGATGTCAACACTTTCAAAGTCAAAAGGTGGTTGTGAAGGTCAAATGTAATAATGTTCATAAAGTCGTAGTACATATTAAATATTCAGTAAGGGACCATTATTACTACATATTATTTTCACTGATTTGACCAATGGCTCCAAAGATGTATTTTTACAGCATAATTGCAAAAGGTTAACTTCTCTCTCTCACTTCTCTTCCTCCTCCTCCTTCTTTTCCTTTTTCTTTCTAATTTTTTTTTACGTTTTTATCAGCCTCTTCTTTCTTTGAAATTTTATATTTAACTTTTTATTGGAGAAAATGTTAAACGTAAAAAAATTAGAGTCTAAAACTCTCAAATATCTGTCACCCAGTGTCAACAATTATTAAGTTGTAGCAAATCTTCTAAAAATTATACTGCATAGAAAAATCCTCTTCAGCTCACTTGTTACGTAGGATCACTTGAGTTTCTCTTATTAAAATCTCAACTACCCCAGGAATTCTTTTCAAATTATAAGCACTGCTCACAGTTTACTTTCTTTTATGTAGCTTATTAAAAGAAATTTTAAAATAAAAAATGAAAAGCCTAGTCTTTTTGGAAGCATAGTTTCTAGTATCACAAGCTGCAAAATTTTTACAAAAGATTTATGATCCATCAAATTCTCAAACTCAGGATGGAATCAAGGCTGATGAACTTGAGCAGGGGCTGAGATCTGTGAAAAGTTTACAAATCCTCTGGAAAGTTTTTTCCTGAACCTGATCCAAGGGTTGGATTCTAAACAAAATACAAAGAAAATTAGTTAAACCAAACTTTATCCCCCAGTTAGATGAATTCCCCATAGCTCTATCAATGAAAATTGGGCCTTTGTCTTCAAATGCAGGCCTCCAAAGTCTAGGTTGTTGGTGCAGAACCAGTGAAGTTATTACAAACCACATCTCATGGATTCTGAAAATGATTCTTAGTAATGGCAAACTAATTATGTGATTACTAGGCTCCCTTCATGTGCCATTAGTCATAGGAAGCTGGAAAACATTCCTGTTTTTAAGGCAAATTGCTCATTTTGAATTGTGCTTCAAAATGTAGATTCTCATCTATAGGTCTCAACTGAAAAATTCAAGCCAAATTTTCAATTAAAACTTCTAAACAGCCATCCTTAGCCAGGCTAGCAAATAGTCTGTGATGACTTGGGGAATCTTCTAAATGGCGACAGGAATGAAAAGACTGGAGTCTTCTACATATTTTCTTCTTTCCTTACAAATACTTTAGGAGAGTCAAAATCACAACCACTTTTCTTCCCATAACTCAGAAACACACAGTCTAACTATTTCTTTTCCCTGACAAATCCATGTTCACCAAGTGTGTGGCTCCACTTCTCTGATAATGACAACTGGCCTCGTTTTCAAATTCAGATGCATAGGTCCACCCCTGCAAAGCTACAATGGCCCTAGAATCAGGAAGACTACTAAGGAACAGAGCTGAGGAGTTTTCCCACTGTAGATGGAAGAAAACCCACCCACATGTAGTATAAGAAAGAAACAGCACCCCCTCCAAAAAAGGGGGTGGGTAGAATATGGCTGTAAAACAAGCAAGGGAGAATGATAGACTCCACAATTTGCTAGATCAGGAACTTATTAGGGCACAAACCACGTCCCATTCATTTTTGTAACCACACCACTTGGCACACAGTAGGAATACAATGAATGTTTGGTAAAT
Organism: Rhinolophus hipposideros; assembly: GCF_964194185.1. Lineage (NCBI taxonomy): Eukaryota > Metazoa > Chordata > Mammalia > Chiroptera > Rhinolophidae > Rhinolophus > Rhinolophus hipposideros. The sequence continues at coordinate 63,888,953 of NC_138048.1, forward strand.
TCAATTTAATTGAAATGAGAAGAAACAGATTGACCCAATGTAGCTTGCAGTGTCTCTAACATAATTAATTCTGAAGGTTCTCAAAATCATCTGAGAGTTTCTTGCAGGCTCAGTAATAATTTTCATCCAATGACGGTTCCTCAGACCAGATATGAATTTCATTAAAAGAATCAGCATGCCTGCAGCTAGAATATGAGCAAAACCTTAAAGAAGATCTGTATATCACCAGGGTCAGGGGACAGAACAGGATATAGGTTAATTATGCTCTATCAAGCATTTGCTATGTGGAATTTGTTTCCAAGAACAGGAGCAAATCTGTTTTAGATTTGAATCAGTGTGATAAGTAGAATTCTACTAGAGTATGTGCAGCACGGGCCTGAGCGGCTAACTGCTGGGACACTCAGCTGTGGCCAATCTGGGCTCTACAGGCACACCCTGAGCCATGTAGCACAGAGCTGCACGTAATAATAGGCCCACAAGAAATGTCAGCCAAATTGAAATTAATTGCTGAGGCTGGGCTTTGGTCCCTTTAAAACAACTCTATGAGGCAGTCTCATTTCTACAGTGACGTTTGCTGTTTTAAGTTCCAAATAACACTCAAGTTCGATCTTGTTTCAGCACCTAACTTTTCATTCAGGTGTGGCCTCAGCAAAACTGATAACAACTACGCACTTTCCCTGACCTTGTCCCAACTTTCCTGTAAACAGGTATGGTAAGAAAAAAACCTGCAGAATGGTAACCTAATACCAACTCCAACTCTAGGTGGCTGCTAGGTTGCTCTATTGTGTATCGAGGAATGCTTTCTGCTACCACTTTAATGTAGTCAAAAGAAAGGGCGTGACGCTGGAGGTCTAAGAGACAAGACCGTCAATTGCATCTTCTTTTCATAAACGGAAGATGAGCTTTATACCAATAAACATGTAGGCCTCCTATTGTTCCACGTGGAAGTATCAGGAAGTTTTGGTAGTAGAGACAATGTGAAATGCTAGAGACAAAAATTATTACTTGAATCAGTACAAGTTACATTGGCTGTGTTGATTTAAGATGCTCTATTAGCTACTGTTCCAAGTCAGGGCTTGATTTCTTTTTGTCGTGTTTGCTTTCTTCCCAAGTGAACAAACAAAATAAGTACAAGACCGGAAACTAGAGAGTACATAAACCAGGTAGGTAGGATTTAATTGAGTTAAACCTTTAAGCTTTTGCAGAAAGCTAGACTTTTGGGGGGCAAAAAAATTTGCTGACTGGAGGCTTAAACTCCATGCTTTCATCTTTGGGATGAAAGCTAATTAAATATGTCTTTACAATATCTTACATTAGGTACTCTGCATGAAAAAGCATAGCCTGACATTGTTTAAATGTAATTTTTTGTATTTTCCACTTCTGCTTGGTGGACTTATATTTCTTTTACAATAAAACAAAATGATTTTTTGTTATATTAACTCTTTGAAAAGCAACCACTGAGGAAAGTTATGTGATACAAATGAAAGATCGTTTGATTCAAATTGAGATGGATTGGGGTTCAAGTCCTAGCTCTATCACCTCCTAACTCTATGAAATTGGAAAAGTTATTTACTTCTCTGAACTGCAACTTCCTCCCCTGTAACAGTGAGAATGATAACACCTTCTATTTCATAGAGTTGCGATGTGGAGTAAAACGGTAAGAAGCGCCCTACACATACTGGCCACTTGGCATACGCAGCTATTTCCCTGACATTAACTAAGAAACTCCTTTCAGCCCATAACTTGTAAAAAATAAAAAAGCCAACACCATTCTGCAAGAGAGCATTTTTAAAAGACAAGCTAATTTTATACAACCATATATTTTTAACATGCTAAGTGAGAAGCACAGTACTGATATGAAGGAGTACTTTTTAAAACTGTACAATTGGGTGAAAAGAGCCAGAAGCTGAGAGACAGGAGACTGGCAGCTCTGAGAAGTGGTCCAATCCTAGACAAGTGTCCTTGTACCTCAGTCTCCCATCAGTCAAACTGAGATGACAATGCCATCCCATCCTACCCCATGCTGTGGTTGTGAGGATCAAATGAGAAAAACACATGAAAGAGCCTTTAAAGTTAAAAGATCTATTTGCACAGATGATGGATATTATTATAATTCCATAGTTGGGAATTACACATATGTTAATATCTACTAGAGTTCAGTCATGCTTTTGAAACATAACCTACCTAACCTACAGCCCCAAAACAAAATAAAACAAAACAAAAAAGACCTTGATTGGTATAAAAAGATACTGTGTTTCCCCAAAAATAAGACCTAGCCGGACCATCAGCTCTAATGTGTCTTTTGGAGCAAAAATTAATATAAGACCCGGTCTTACATAAGACTGGGTATTATATTTTATATTATATTTATTATATTATATTATATTATATTATATTATATTATATTATATTATATTATATTATATTATATTATATTATATTACATTACATTATATTATATTATATTATACCTGATCTTAATATTATATTAAAATAAGACTGGGTCTTATATTAATTTTTGCTCCAAAAAACTCATTAGAACTGATGGTCTGGCTAGGTCTTATTTTTGGGGAAACATGGCAAGTTTCTAAACACCATCATGAGAAAAAAATCCCACTTCTGTATATGCTTTTATAAAAGATTCAGATAATACAATATATCTCTACATGTTCCAGAAAATTAGCAAAAATATCAGTAAATCTGTAAAATCAAACAAGCTAACAAGCATTACCTACAACAACAACCTGTTGGCTTTTCTAGAATCTCAATTAATAGAACTCTTCATTTATTCACCATACACAGTCTCCTTGTTTCATTTATTTATTTTTTGTGAATGAATGAGTCAGGAATGGACGGTTCTGGCACACAGGGTTCCTGGGACATGCCTTCACATATGGCTGGTGAATAGTTGGTTTACAATAATCCCTTTAAACGACACACTTTCATTGCTAGTGTCGAGTTCATTATTACTAGCCTTTGGAAAACAATATGGCAAAATCTATTAAGAGCCATAAAAATGCCCATGTACTTTCACCCAGTCATCATACCCCTGGGAATTTATTCTAAGGAAATAATTCATGAACAAAGATGTTCATGGCAGTTTCATAAGTAAAAATGAAATCACTTAAATATTCAACCACGGCTATAGCAAATAAGTAATTATTCTAAAGATAATGCAGCAACCCAGAACCATAGTAATAATAAAATGTCAAACTAAACATACAAAATATAAAATGGTATCCTAGCATGACTTCAAGTCTGTAAAAATGTGGTATGTGAATAATGACCAGAAATTATATGAAAAAATTAAAATAAGATATTAAGAAAGTGAGATATATAGAGATATTTTTTATTTTTTCTTAACTGTGCTATTTTTCACAATTAAAAGAAATAAATATTGATTGAAACAGTTTTAATTTGAATGCGGCTTTGAGGCTATCAAAACATGAGCATTATCTTACTTGATTTTCACAACAACCCTGGAGAGGTACCAAGGGCATATCCATTGCCATTTGGGAAATGGAGAAACTAAGGCTCAGAGAGATTTTAGTCTTGTCAAGAGGCCTTCTCATAAAGTGGCTGTGCTGGAGCTTGAATCAAGTCGGCCTCTTGACCCTTACTCTGGTGTTCTTTCCTTTAGTCTTACCTCAAGTAGACTGATTCCTCCAGCCTGGACTAGTCAGGACATTTGGGTAAAGAGCTTTAACCCAACCCAGGCTTTGAGGAGCCTTGGTATTCATTGAAAGTTCATTTACCTAAAAAGGCCCCACCTGTCACATTGGTTCTCATCTATTCAACAAACACAGCATGGTTTTTTTTTAAGTACCCCAAATTCTGTAGATCAACAGGAATTTTGTGGGAAATCACAGCATTCTTTGATTTGGTGTCAAATAGCATCTTATGTCATACAAGTATCAGTAAAAATATTGATTTAAACTCTGAAAAACAACAAGTTTACTTATCTATTCATAAACTTCATGAATGAGCTGAAAGCAATAATGAGTCACCTTCAAAAAGGTAAAATTGGACATATAAATTCCATAATGAGCTTTACCCTCCAAATATCAGGGATTCCAGTAAAACCTGAACAGATCAGGTACCCCTCTCATAAATCCAGCTACATGTGGCCAGTGCTTCTGGGAAAAGGCTACATTTTCTTGAGCAGCCAAAAATAAAACACCATTCAAATTTAATTTCTGCACATTCAGAACCTCCAGCTCCCTTCCTGATCTCATAGTGATCACTGATATGACTGGTGCCCTTGAAATAAACCCAAGGGGCAGAAGGAGAAAACCGAAGGAAGAGGGAAAACACAAAATGGAGAAAAGAAGAATGAAACGAAAAGAGGAACTACTTCAACCAAACTAAAAATACCTAAGAATTAATTTTTATGGGAAAATGGTTGATGAATTATTAGTACTTTGACTTATGAAATATTAAAATGTTTGGCATATGGTAGCACTTTAATAAATAGTAGATGAGAATAAGTGATGTTTCATGGACATGTTCTGGCTAATAAATGTATATACTATACAAAATAATAGTATAATAAATGAAGAAGAAACAAATTTGAATATCACCATTTTATAGACACTAATGAATTAATAGATCTAGGCAAAAATTGTTAACAATTGCTAACCTCACAAAAAGAGAGAGCCAGTCAATATGTGCCCCTGATGGAAGAACCAAACACCACCTGTGAAACAACCTTGCCAAAAGAAAAATCAAATCTGTATCTGGTCAAGCCTCCACATCCAAATACTCATTTATAAGAAATACAAGCAGAAGATAAAAATGTTAAATATACTACAGGATACAATCTACAAAATACAGACTATGGAAAATTCTACAGGCCAAATGGTCATTACGTCACATGGAGAAAGAGAAAGAGACCTATAGATGAAAAGAGACTTTTAAAAACATATCAACAAATCATAACGTATTTGGACACTGATTTAAATAAAACAATAAAACAAAAATATAAATACAATAGGAAATTTGTGAAGCAATTGCAAATTTAATACTAAGTATTTGATGATATTAAAGAATTATTCTAAATTTTTTAAGATTTAATAATAGTATGTGATTTTTGTTAAAAGTATTTTTTAGTGATACTTGTTTAACTACTTATGGATGAAATGATATGATGCCTGAGATTTGCTTCAAAATAATATGGGAGAGGAGAATGGGGAATTTTGATGAAATAAGAGTGTGCACACATTGAAGCGGATTGGTGATGTGTAAATGAGGGTTCATTATACTCTTCCACTTGTATTTATTGTAAAATCTTCCTTAATAAAGACATTTAAAAATTGTATCAATAAATGTTAATTTCCTTCTTCCCCTTCTTAGTAAACTAAAAGCTTAATATGATAGCCTGGGCTAAAAGAGAAAAGCCATTAACTGCATAACTTTTTAAAAAGAGCAATTGATGTCTGGTAGCCTACAGAGTATAGAACAATGAATGAAATCACTTGCTGCTTTTTCTTAAATTTAAATCTTGATTCTCTTTGTTTAAAAGATATGAAACAAAGAGAATGAAACATATTGAAGAAAGGAAAAAGAATATAAGGAAAGAAAGAGGAAAGAGAGTGCACAGGTCAGCATAAGAAGAGAATAATATAGACTAGTATCTGAATTTAAATAGGCCACTTGAAAATAATCAAGTAAGACCATAGGATTGTGTTGATAATGAAATTATGGTATTGATGATTGAATAAGCAACTGATTTTCAGTCCGTAAGCACTACAAATTTCAGGCCTAATGACTTAATTTCTCTGAGCCTCAGTTTCCTCAACTGCAAAAGGAAGAAGAATCATGCCTACCTTACAGAGTTCATGTAGAGATGAGACGAGGTATATGAAATGCCTGGCCCACAGTGGGCTATGACTAAATAATAGCCTGCCTCTTAGTCTAGTGAGGCCAAAGTCCAAAAAGACCAAAGATGTCCAGTGAGGGATTACTTGGCCTACGGACAGTAGGGAGTCCTACTGTCCACTCATGGTTCTGTGGCTAGTCTAAAACAATGCCATTCATCCATGAGACCCGCAGCCCAAATGTCCATTCATCTACTGTAAGTCTATAGGGTGAAGAGTAGGCCAAGTTCATGAGCAAACCCAGAATGATTCTACAGGCTAAACTAACAAGTATGTGGGCTGGGAATAAGTGCCCTATATAACGTCAAACATTTGGGCTAGAATTTTGGCATCCTGAGAACATTCATCAGCAACAAATATTTGGCTAAAACGTTTCCTTTCCGTGATGAAGTCAGTTTCACTTTGGCTGATGAAACCTCACACCCACATGCATATGCCAGTACCTTGCCAGTGTATTCATTTGCCTCAACGTGGGCTGGGGACTGGAATGAACATGGACACCAAGTTCCAACGTACTTAGGCCCAAAGGCTATGGCTTTCTAAGGGAATTTCTGGATGCTTCTATCATTTGTCCTTTCACAACCACATCACAAGTTTTGTTCATTTTGTTAAATTGGTGCCAACTGCCACGCACAAAAGTGGGAGGCTCCAACAGCACCACATAATCTGTTTCCTTTCTTAAATTGTATTCTTATCATTATTATTACCAAAGTAATACATTCTCTATCTTAAAATTCAGATAAACAAAATGAAGAAAATTCAATTCCCTGCTTTCCTACCCCCTACAGATAACTAATGCTAACATTTTAAGTAGCTATGTATTATTCCATGATATGGATATATTATAATTTATTTAACAATCCCCTATATTAGCCTAGGATGCTTCCATTTTTTCACTAACGTAATCTGATTTCTTAAAGTAATAAAAAATATTAGTGAGAGTTTTAGAAATTTCTGCTTTAATAGTTCCAGACCTAAACTTGTTATCCAAGTAGGCGAAATGTAACCAAGAAAGCCTCGATCTAAAGTTCAAAACCTCTTTGAACTCTGGCGATTCCATTCATGTACCTCAGAAAACCTGCACCTGTGCCACCACCTCCCCACCTCAGCCAGAATTCCCAAGGTGAATGATGTCACGCAACGGAGTAGGCAGCTTTGTTTCTCTGGAATCCTGTGGGAGCGTTCATCTTGGGGTTCAAGCAATGTCATGTTTGCAAAGCCTGAGTCAGAACCTCCACCACCCACTAAATGAAAAGCACTTTTACTCTAGCTTTGTTTCAAGTTTTGCCACAAAAATAAAATGAATGTAGGGAAGGGTAAGAGAAACTACCAAACTTCAGGCATCTTTTCATTTCCAGTTGGGTGGCTAATGCTACATCTTCTGCTTCTGGGGTTCTCAGCCCTTCGAACTGCTTTGACTCTCACGCAATCCTTGACATTCAATGTTATACTCTAGGTGATTTCGTCCAAAAGGAAATGTCCCTTGAACAAAAGCAACAAACCAGGAAACAACTGTAAAAGTAAGTCAGATCTTGTGGGGGTAGAAAGTCGTTCCCAGAATGCTGGCTTGTCCCAGTGTTGATTTTTCTGTACAAACAATGTAAAGTACAAAAGCTGGCAGCAAGGATTCATTGTAAGGAAGGAAAAAAAATACATCTGTGTGCATAAATGTATACCCATTTCTTTATAAATATTTTGGAAACATGAAGCCCAAAAGAATAGCTAGTGTTTTGTGGAGGAGAAAGAGAATGAGAGAGACCTAGGGGCAGAGAAGAGCTAGCAAGGCATACAAGGACAATTATTAAGGCGAGGGAGAAAAAGACTTAGAGAATTCTCTGCTAAACCTGGATTATCATGCTGCTTTTGAGTGCTTGCAATAAGTGCTATTTTTTCCTCCAAGCAAATTAGTTACCGGAAAAATATCCTGCCTCCCAGCCCCTTGCTCTGCCTGACAGTACCTGTCAAAAAGATAAGATCTTTCAATGAATTAAAGAAGGTGAAAGGCCAGTCCCTTCTAGGCATCTCATTGTGATTTACATCAGTATAATTATATCTTCTATTGCTGTGGGAAATTGACTACAGGGAAATGCTACTAATATATAGGAAGTTTCTTTGTTAATTACTACAGAATAACACAGACCTGAAACTTTATTTTTAGACCAATCTCATATTGTGCTTCGGTGAGGAGAGTATGGTCTATAAACACGGAGATATTTTTTTCTTTAAATAAAAACCGCAAGGTAGGATTGGGTTAGTATTAAAGAGAAAAGGAAACCAAAGGATTAATATTAATTCTGGTAATTCTTTCACTGTAAATGTGCATGTGCACGAGCGTGCACTTGCACACTCTGGGAGGAGGGTGTATCTTTAATCCCACAAATCTTTCTATATGTTTTATTTCCTTACACAAGATTGCTTACCAAACAAATTACACCCTTGCAGTTGTTCTTTAAATCACATTTAATTTGAGCTTTCAATGAGTATCATCATCCATTTGAGGTTTTGCCTCTTTGCATCATGTTCACTTTTCTATTTTATGTACCCTAGAATGTTACAAATGTTATTATGTTTGCATCACGTACACATACATAAACAAATATGTGGATATGTACACACACAAATACATATATATATACATATATATATACATATATATATATATACATGTATAATATCTTTACTTAGCCAAAATCATGTCTATCTTCTTCATCTTTTATTAAAGGAGTGAGCCAATTTTAATTATCTGTTTCTTCACAATTTAAACATTAGTCTTGCATGATGTATTAATCTGAAAACATAGGCTCATGCTGCTTACTACCTAGGATAAATTGAGTATTAAAAATAATAATAATAATTAAAAAGTCTGTAAATACAGTTAATACTAATTCAGCTGCCTCTCTTTTCTCACAAATGATCTGATTTTATCTTATAGGAATGATCCTTAGAATCTAATTTCAGAGCATATCTAACTGAGTTAGTTTAAGAAGTAACCTGATATGATTTGTAACTATCTAAGCTAATTTAAATTAGCAATTTAAACACTGATACACACACACACACACACACACACACACACACACACACACACACACCGTGTTTCCCCAAAAATACTAAGATCTAGCTGGACAATCAGCTGTAATGCATCTTTTGGAGCAAAAATTAACATAAGACCCAGTCTTATTTTACTATAATATAAAACCAGGTGTAACATAACATAGCATAACATAACATAACATAACATAACATAACATAACATAACATAACATAACATAACATAACATAACAAAGCATAACACCAGGTCTTATGTTACTTTTTGCTCCAAAAGACACATTAGAGCTGGTTGTCCGGCTAGGTCTTATTTTCGGGGAAACACCGTAGATATGTATATTCCAGATTATCACCATGACATCACTTGATGGACTTTTCATGGATTTCTCAAAAAATTCAGTAAATCTGAGTCTTAGACTTGGGAATTTTCTGAAAGTGAATTCCAAATCTATCTCAATTACTAATATATCATTGTGACACTGGATTAGCCCCAATCCCTTGCCGTCAAACATCATTCAATCAATATGGTATTTAGACAAAATCACAAACTGTCTCAGGTTAATGCAAAAAGATAGCAATCTGGAATACATGAGCTAAATGTGATTGGGTGTTATCTGTGTTTAGAACTAGAGGTCATCTTGTTTATCCTCCTTATTTACAGGTGAGAAAACTGAGGCTTAAAGATGTCACATAATATGCTCAATTTCAAAGGGTAACATGGTTAACTGGGACCATAACTCAAACCTTCCAAATCTCCAATTTCCACACATCTTCTCTGATGAAATGCTTTATACATCAAGCTTTCTATAGGTTGTCTAGAGAGTGTCACTCTACTTTTAGCAACAGGTTTCTCATAGATAGGGTTTCCAGTTGGAATTCCCGCCTGTTCTCAGGAATTTGTTTCACTTTTTCATTCCTAATCCCAAGAAATATTGGTCAGGAAATCGAAAACATCAGCTCCTTGAACCCAGGTGGTTGGTAGTGTCGGCTGTCACTTTGTGGAAATGATTCATCGTGGAGAACAGAAAACAGTTTATATCTCGGGATTTGGGAATGGGAAAGTGAAAAAAAAATCCTGAGAACAGGGCGGAAATTTCCACCTGAAAACCCTACTCAAAGAGATTTCAGTGTCTTTTTATGGGAGATATATTCTGGCAGACTGTATTTTCCAAACATGGCTGTAACACTATCTCCCATCACGCATGCTCTCGTTACAATATATTGACATTCCTCCCATCAAGAAGTGGGGTTTATGTTCCATTCCCTTAAACCTAGGCTTTTGTTTATTGCAGAAGTGGTGCTATGTGACTTCTGACACTAATCTTAAAAGGTGATACAGCTTCCCCTTGGGTCTTTTAGAATAGTCACCCTGGGACCTTGCTACCATGCTGTAAGGAAGTCCAAGCAGCCAGCCAAAGAGGTCCCATGGGGGATGTTCTGGCCAAGAGACATAGTTGAGTTCTCAGCCAACAGATATGTGAGTGAATGAGCTTCAACAATTGATTCCTGCAGCCTGCCATCATCACCTCCATCTCTGGATTCATTGACAGATGTTGCTGCTCACAGGGTGCTAGGAAAGGGATTGGGAACAGTCCAGAGCCTATGATAAGGAAAGACTACCATTTTCCTACTCCTTCCTTAACCAGTCCTGTGCTGCTAAGGGAAGGCTCAAGCTCAACAGAAGCTCATTTCGGTCCCCCTCCTTTTCCTTTCTCCAACCATTTGCTTAAGATTTTTTTTCCACTGCTACCTCTTCTCTCATTAAAGACACAGTTCAGGGCCGGCCTGGTGGCTCGGGCAGTTGGAGCTCTGTGCTCCTAACACCAAAGGCCAGTTCAATTCCCACATGGGCCTGCGGGCTCTCAACCAGAAGGTTTCCGGTTTGATTCCTCAATTCCCGCAAGGGATGGTGGGCTGTGCCCCCTGCAACTAACAATGGCAACTGGACCTAGAGCTGAGCTGCACCCTCCACAACTAAGATTGAAAAGACAACAACTTGACTTGAAAAAAGTCCTAGAAGTACACACTGTTCCACAATAAAGTCCTGTTCCCCTTCCCCAATAAAATCTTTAAAAATAAAATAAAGACACAGTTCAGATGACCTCTCCTTTCAAAAAGCCTCCCCTGAGCCCTCCACCTGGAATATCACTCAGATGAACCAGTTAATGTTATATCAGCTACAACTCACAGACAATGCTCAAGGATGGACTATATTTTATACACTCCAAAGTCAGTGGGATTACTACTCTGGAAAATGTGCATATTATTTCTATAAATGCTATTTTAGCCAGAGTAGTTTTATTTGCTTCTATCATTGGCACATATTTAGTCAACTTAAACCCCAACATCTTTTTCTATGAATTGTTATCCATCTAGACATTCCCTAACATGGACTTCTGCCTAAGACTTGTATCTAAATTCAGAAATTTCCCTATGAGTTTCTTGACAGCAAGGATGTATCCATTGATCTGTTTTGAGTATATACTGAAGCGACGGGGTAGGTACTTGATATTGTAGGTGCTCCAGAAATCTCTGTCTTAGGAGATTATTTTCCCCCTGTCCAATATCGCAACTGATAAAATTATTTGGAATGTTGAATCAATCATGCTTATATTAGCTGTTTACATTTCATATTCTGCAAATTTCCCAAGCATGCTTGCTATGATTTCACACAAATCATTTCTTTTTTAAGTGCTTACTAGAATAAGGTCAGAGGTAGAAACTTTGGTACAATAATCTTTGATTTCAGTATATGTTAATATACCTAACAATGTCATCATTTGGCTTATTTGGCTCAATTTCACTACTATCAATCAAAATCGTATTATAGTAGACATTTTCATAAATCTGAAATATTTTCTTGAATTAGTTTATTTACTTATTCATTCACTTAATTGTTCATAAACATTTGTTGGACACGTATACATGCCAGGCCCTGTACTAAGAACTAGAAACAGAGAAATAAATAGAATTGAATATTTAAGAAACACTGGACAAAATGATGTCACCAAAGATTGCAGCTTTTCTATGTTAACAAAGAGATTGGAAACAACCTACATGCCAGCAATATAGAAATAATTAAATAAGTTGTGATACAGCCACAGCGTACTGTGCGGCAGTAAAGAAAAAAATGAAATACATTTATAAATCTATGATATAAGATTCTCCAAGACATTATACAGTTGTTGTTTAAAAAAAAAAAAACACAAGTTGCCAATTAACAGATATGGTATAAAGCTATTTACACAAACAAATTTTTCTTAAAAATTACATGTTGATATATTTGTAAGCACATAGAAAGAAAAAGGTCTAAAGGGGCACACACCAAACCAACGACAGAAGGTCCATCTTAGCTGAAAGTTGTGGTTCAGGAGCCTTTATCTTTATCTGTAGTGTGTGAACATTTTAAAGAGAATTCTTTCATATATTTCTGGTGTTATTTCAATAAATATTTATAATTAATAAGTTTTAAAAAGTAATTTCAATATAGAATAACTGCTAAAAGAGAGACATGAGCAAGGTACTATGTGGGCCAAAGGATGGCAAAAATAATCTATTCTGTAAAGTTTGCCATGCACTAAATATACATTTATTCTTTTTTTCCCCCAGAAATAAAGTATATATCTCAAGTGTTCAGAACATAGACATCCAGAGACTTACAGTAAAAAAACACTAATTTGGTCATTTAGGACAGCTTTAGAATCCTGGTTAATTTGCAGAAGTTAGAACCAAATTATAAAGCACTCAGTCTGATTAGTTATTCCTGCTGGCAGCTCTCTGTGGTGTCAGCACTGTGAGCTTCATCCAACAGGTGAGGAAACAAAATGGTGGAGAGAGAAAATGAGTGCCTTGTGCAGAAGAGCTCAATAGTCAGTGGCAGGGGAAAAATTTCACATTCAAAGAACCCACTGGGACTGATCCTGTGTTCAAATGAAAAGTCAGGTGACAGTAAGTGATGGTTTAGAGGCATCTCCTATTTTCAAGAAACAGAAGAAAATATGGCTGATCCCACCCATTAGATTTCTTTACCAGGCAGGACCGCTTGGTCTTTCATCCACACTACACCACAGAAAAAGGCCAATCTCCAGGAATATCCTGAGCCCAAGTCTCCAAGCTCACTCTTCTGCTTCGCATCAAACGTAAACACAAATACTGTGCCGTCTGAACCACTCTACCTGAGAGGAATACCTTTATGTAACAATTTGGCTGTCCTTATCACAAGCTAGAAAATCCAATGATTTGAATAAATCTCTTGGCATTTCTTCCATGATAAAGACAAACGTTCATTTTATTCCCCACTTAGCTTCACAAGTAAAAAGTACCCAGAAATGGTTGTGTGTGTGATATGTAAATTCATGAATAAAGCTGAAGCTCCTGTCACTCTCATTTATTCCCAACAGGTGAGTCAAGAGTGCATGCTGGCAAGACGTGCTGCTGAGTAACTTGGCTCTTTTTTTTTCCTCCCTGATTTAACTGAGACCTGTAATGTTATTTGATGCAGTTTTCTGTATTTAATTAATTTAACATTCCAGATTTTTAATTTGCATTTAATTTAACATTTCAGGTTTTTAATTTACCAGATATTGTTTATCAAATATTCATTTCAGACACTTTCACCGTATATACAGTGCATACCCCTCTTTAATTAGTGTGTGGTAAATTAATTCTTCTATCCCTGCTCCTTCATCAGATATTGGATTAAGGAAGTTGCACTGTTTCAACACAACACATAAACTCATTTATTAAACCAAGATGGTAAATTTCCCCATGTATGTGCATTGCTAGTCTGCTTTCATGCTTAACCTGATAAAAACTGTTGTGGTTTAAACCAGGAATCTGTTATTATTTAAAATCTGCTGCTTGATTTGACAATGGGAGTGTTAAATGTTATATTCTTTCCAGTTTTGTTCTTTTCTTGCTCCTGGAACTGTAACTCTGCCACCTCCCTCCCTAGGCTTCTTCCTCGGTCTCCCCTCATCCGTGTTATCATCCTTTCCCTCCCTTGTTAAAATGAGATTACACTCGTCAAAGCTCTCTGTTAACTTTTCTCTATGACCCAGACTATCCCAAGTTACAAACTTAACTTTCTCATCCCTAAGTTTTACACCTTACTCCCCTCTTACCTTCTCCCTATCTCCCAGCAAATAATAACTAGTTCCAAATATGATACTATATTTAAATTCTGTTGGTAGGGACCATCGTGAAGGGATGGGTTTTATCTCTCCTATTGTATTGGAAGCTATGTGAGAACACATTTTCTTCAACTCTGCATTCCAAACAGGGCCTAGCATACTGCGTTGCACAAATAGGCAAACAGTAAATGGTTTGTTAGATATCTGGATAGATGGTTGGCTAGGTGGATGGATGGATGTATGGATGGATGGATAGCAAAATATCTGTTGTGTGCCTGGCACCACAATAGTTTTTTAAACTGTTTTCTCATTTTAGTATTTCTCATAATGGGGAAATATCCCCATTTAACTGATGAGGACACTTGAAGTTTAGAGATTTAAGTCAGGATTCACTCATGATCTCACTGCTAGCAAGGAGCTGAGTTCAACTTTGAACCCCAACCTGTCTGATTTTTCTGAACTTACTGCATATAAATGAGACTAGCTACACAATTAGTGGGGCTGCTATGCTCTGAATATGTGTCCCCTCTCCAATTCATAGGTTGAAATCCTAGTATGACAGTATTAGGAAGTAGAAACTTTGGTGGGTGATTAGGACATGAGGGCAGCGCCCTCATGAGTGAGATTAGTGCCCTTAGAAAAGAGGTCGTAGGGAGATCCCTCGCCCTTCCCACCACAAGTGGTGGCAGGGAAAAACTCGGGAAATAGTCTGCTTTGTTCTGCAGTGCTTCACTGACCAATCAAGTAAAACAAAATCACTAAGAATAGGTACACTGCCCTTGCTATTCTAAGGAAACAGATTAAACACATAGGCTGGTAAGGAAGAGCCAGGTGTTAGACGAGAACCATAAGGAATGAAGTGGTAACAGTCCAGCGTTTGAACCTGAGAGCCAAAGCTAAGAGTGGTGACCCATAAAAAATTCTCCTCTTTGAACTTCCATGAGCCAATATCAGGGCCAGTTTGGTGTGAGCCAAATCTAAGGAGTCCTAGTGTGAAACTCAACACTTTATATGGACACCAGCTAAATGACTGCCCCTCCCCACTCCTATGGCCTTCTCACCATGGCTACTATTCTTTTCAAAGGAAAGATAATGACATGTTGATGGGTTTTTAAAGAAGTCCTTAAGACATCAATTTCAGAGGTGGTGGCTATCAATAAAATATCACAAAACACAGACAAGAAAGTCGTTGAAATCTTGTGGAATGACACAAGTTGTCTGGTACTGGCAGCTCTTCCTATGACCCAGAAGAGTGTGTTAAAAACCAACAAATAATAAAACCAGCACTGAGGTCATTCAAGATGAGACCATGCACCAAGTTAGGGGCAAACACTCCCCCTTTAAGTATTGAAAGACAGGTTTTGATGTCCTTAAGGGCAGAGCTCATGTCTGCCTTATTCCTGGGAACTTCCCCAGGATCTAACTTAGTCACTCAATAAATGTGGAAGAACAGAGGAAAGGAAGACGTTCCAAGGGGAAAGTTGAGACTTAAGTTTAGAAGCTACAACTAACTACAAGTGTCATTCCTTTGCCATTTCTATTTATTTCCAAAAATAGATGATGGCATTTGTATAAATTCTTTGTTGAGTTTGTGCTGTATTTCACATTTAACTTCACCTCTTAGGAAGTTTGGTGCCATGGCTGTCACTAAAGCCCAGAATTGAAGTGTGAGTATTTGATGTCCCTTTATCATCTACTTCTGACCACCTGAACAGCCATGGTGTTCCTGGCAGTGCCCTCTGCTTGATGACAGCACCAACGCCGGGGGGTAGTAGGCACGAGGCCCTGACTGTCATTTGCTATGGTACATTCTTTTATAAACTTCATTTTGGATTGATTTTAGATTTACTGAAAAATGACTAAGATGATACAGAGAGTTCTCATATAATCTTCACCTCTTTTCCCATAATATTAACATCTATGTATAACCATGGTACAGTTGTCAAAACTAGGAAATTAACATTAGTATATTACTATTAACTATAATCCAGACTTTATGTATATCGGCTTTTCCACTTATGCACTTTTTAAAAAAAGAAATTAATAGATTATTTTGGGGGTATAGCTTTAAATGTACAGAAAAATTCAGCAGGTAGTACACATCTTACATACCTATCCCATCCCTGCCCTTCCACCCCTAACATATAGCTTCCCCTGTTATTAACATCTTGCAGTAGTACATTTGTTAAAATAATAAGCCTATAATGATACATTATTATTAACTAAAACTCATAGTTTACATTAAAGTTCTCTCTTTATGTTGTATAGTTCTATGGGTTTTACCAGATGCCTAATGACATCATTTATCCATCATTACAGTATCAGGGTATGTTCACTGCCCTAAAGATCCCCTGTGCTTCATGTGTTATCCCCCACTGCCCCAGTCTCCCACGGAATCCCTGACAACTACTGATCTTTTTACTGTCCTTTTAGTTTTGCCTTTTCCGAAATCTCATTTAGTTGGAATCATACAGTCCATAGTTTTTTCAGATTGGCTTCTTTCACTTAGATATGCACTGAAGATTCTCCCATGTCTTCATGGCTTGACTAATAAATGTTCTTTATCTGTTCCAGGATCCAATCCAGGGAACCATATTTAATATGGAGGATTTTGAACACTCCTTTTTCTATGGTCAGAATTATTTTCAAAGCAAGAGATTCAGTTTAGTGTCCTTTGGTGATGTTTTTCCCCACACTAAATATTATATTTATTTCTTAAACGTATATTAATTGAGCTCTTATTATGTACCAGGCATGGTCTTAAGCAAAAAAAAAAAAAAAAAACACAGATTTTGAACACGCTATAAAGGATCCTTGCTCCCATAAAGTTTAAAAACCATTCCTAAAATTACTATTAATGGCTACATACTATTCCATTTTGTCAATTTATTGTGGAACAGATCATCTCCAAACTTTCCCAATTTTTAATAACACTCTGATGAATACAAATCTTTGGCCATAATTCATTATGACTTAAGAGAGAGTGTTTAAAAATAAAAAAGATAGTCATGTTTTTGAGGTATTTGCTATATGGTGCCACATTCCTGATCAGAAAGAACATAGCCATTGACACTCCTGCCAGCCATAAAAGTTTTTATCTTAACGATGATTGCTGTCTTCCCTCTTACATCCTCCCCTTTTCTCTGTGGTTGTTCTGTTTCTTTGCCCTCTTCTAATGTAGGCAATCTAAGCAGTCAGGCTCCCAGTCCCAAGCTGGACTCTTGGCTCTAGATTGACTCATGCAATCTACGTCCCATCAAAATTCGTTTCTCTGTGTGTGTGCCTCACATGCATGTCTCATCTTAGCATATTTCATTCCATCAGGGACTGCACTTACCTTCTTTAAGCCCAGGTTAACTCCTTTAAGCACTGTAAAACTGGCACACTCTGATGATGACAATTAAACTCTATGTAGGATTTGCATGTTAACAACCATTAATTGCTCCCAGGTGACCAAGCTGTATTTCCATGACCCGAGGAGGTGACGTTATACTATGAAAAGTATGTAAACTGAGGGCAATTTCTTATGATTTATTTCAAAACCCATTCTAACTTCTTAATATTTCACATTGTTCTTGTAAGTACATGCCTAAGATATAGCCCCTCATTCTGAAAAGCTCATTGTTTTTATCCTAATGAACACAGTTACATGTACTGGAAATAATATGGTCTTTGGAAGTGGACAGACCTAAATATAAAAATCAGTGCAACCATTTGCTAATTGTGTGACTTTGAACAAATGGCATGACCTCTTCAAGCCCAGATTCATACATAACCTCTAAAATGGGGGCACTAAAATAGCTAATTTTTGGATAGAATTCCCCATGAGCCAGACACTGTTGATTTGATTCTCATTATAACCTAATGAGGCAAGTTCAATAACTTATCATTCCCATTTTACAGAGAAGCAGTCTAAGGCGGAGACAGGTAAGGGACCTGCCCAAGATTATGCAGCTAGTAAGGAGCAAAGCTGGGATTCAAGCCTGAGGAAAGAGGTTCCAGAATCTACATTCTTGACCCTTACATACATGTCCTCTCATTGATGTTGCACGAGATAATGAAGATTAAATAAGACAACCTATATGAAGGATCTATTACATAGTGTACATGGTACATAATAAATTTATACTTCCTTTTATCCATTGTAACATTGTTATCTTCCTGGTCTTGGCTATTCAAATCTCAGCCAAATAGGTATAGAACAACCAGACCATTCTGTGTATGGAGCAGACACAGTACATAGGGATTTAGAGCAGGTTGGCCGTCCTAGAGGGAGGCATGAGTGGAGAGAGATGAGACTGTTTTGAGGGTTGAGAGTGAGGTCCTAGAGGGGCTTGAGTGTCCATAGGGAGGCAGTATAATGTAGGGTAAAGAATATGGGCTTTGGGGGTGGCCCGGTGGCTCAGGCAGTTGGAGCACCTTGTTCCTGACACCGAAGGCCGCCAGTTCGATTGCCACATGGGCCAGTGAGCGGTGCCCTTTACAACTAAGACTGTGAACAATGGCTCTCCCTGGAGCTGGGCTGCTGTGAACAGTAGGAGCTCAGTGTGAGCTGCTGTGTGCCACCACAGACTGCCATGGGCTGCTATGTGCTACCTTGAGCAGCCGGTGGCCATACTGGCCGGCAGCCGGCATTAGTGGCCAGCAGCTGTGGCCTGCAGCCACTGTGAGCAGCCGGAAGCCAACGAGAGAGCTGCCGTGAGCTGCTGTAAGTGTCCGACAAATGACCGGACACCAACTGCCTCAGCTGGGTGGAACACAAGGCTTGTAATGCCAGCATGGTCCAGGGAGCTATGCCCTACAACTAGACTGAGAAACAAAGGCTTCAAGCGGGGGACGGGGCAAAAAAAAAGAATATGGGCTTTGGAATCAGCAGGGTTCGAATCTCAGCTTGTTTACCTCATAAAGTAGGTAGTCAGAAGGATTAAATGAGATATGGTGAAAATGACACTCACCACACCTTCTCTTCTTAAATTCATTCATACTCACACCATTGGACACTGTTCAGCAGTCCAGATAGAAATAAAACTAAACTCAGAGTGAACAATTTTAAAAATCAATAGTTACATGTTAGATTTAGTCAGCAAATAGATTGCATCTGACTCATTGAAGTTAAGCTGCCAGGAAGGTCTGCTGGGGTCTGAGAACAAGGTAGGCTTTGGGGGGTGGGGGGGAGGGATGGTGGTAAGTGTGGTAGGTGATGGTACGTTAACCCTAAAGCAGTGTGTTTGTTTAGGCTTCACCAAAACCTGAATGAAATAATCCTCATGATTCTCAACCATTTACTGCTCAGATTCTACATTCACCTTCTGATTAATACCTAGATCCAAAAAAAGTTTCCATGTACCGTGCACAGAAATATTCCTGGCCCCAGAACAAAAGACCTCCCTTATAAATATAGAGAAATCCATCTTATGTGAACTAGGAGCTATTGCTGTCCGTAAGGTAAAATAATCCTTATTCAGTTAACCTCCCTTTGATTCTATCATCAAGAAAATTTTGGAAACCCCACCTGGAATCTCTGACTGCCTGAGCTCCTACTAAGTGCCAGGCATGAGCTTGGCACAGTGAGGAATTCAACACTGAAATGACGCAGTGCCTGCTGAAACAACTTGGAATCTAGTAGAGATAACACAGCAAATACACCAAAAACTAAAATAAGGTACAAGTCAGACAAAATGTTATCTCATTATCACCTTGAAAACCCCCCAAGGCCAAGTCTAGGCCTCCTAGTTCTACTTAACCTAAGGAGGTGATAATTAGGAGAAAACGTTCTTGCCCATTAAACGAGTTCTTAACGTGTAGAGTGAGACTAGCTGCTAAATGGTGGAATTTTACCTTTCAAGTTACATAAGTAATACATGTTATCTTTTATGATATATATGCTTTACAAAGACTAGTTCCATGAAAGGAGAAAAAAGAGAAATGCATACATAGGGGAATAGAAGCATAATGAACTGACAGATAAAGAAAGGGCAAGAGGAGCCAATGACAAAGGCCATTCGTCCTCACCGCGATAAATGAGTGAAATCAACATGCACAACTCAGAGGCTGGCTGCCAAACCAAGCCAGTGCTGCTGCGGCTGTTGACAAGGAGGTCTGCACTAGCACCCAGCCCAGCTTCACACATGGGCCATACTCCTCTGATGCACACACTCCACGTCTTTTTCTATAACATCCCACCCTGCCTTCTCAGCCCAGACTCCAGTGGTGTTTCTGCATTAAGCTTTTCCCACCCTCAGCTAATAGAAGGTATCCCTTCCTCCTCTAAATTCTCACATGTGTTGACTCAAAGGCTTTGACGGACTTCCTCACAGTTCGTCCTGCAGGTAACTGGGACGCAGGAAAGAAAATATCAGAAGTTGATTCCGAAAACCTGGGTTCGAATCCAAATCTCACTGCCAATGAACTAGAGAACTGTGGGGATCGCTTCTCGGCCTTTCGGCTAAGATCAAGTGTAGTATTTGTTCTTATCAGTTTAATATCTGATATGTCCTCTATTTTTAGCAAGCAGCTAGGTGATTCTTACCACCATCATCACAAAGCCAAGTCTCAGAGAGACCCCCCGAGTCAACACATTATTGGAATAAATAAAGCAGTCACCGGAAAATGTACTTTAACCTGTACGCAGCTAGGAAGACACTGGGACTCATGGCTTAGAATTTCATCTTCAAGCCAAGATGTTAAACATATCAATGAATGTGCATTCCTTATTCTCACCCATAATGGTTTTCTTCTTCAAGTCTTAAGGGAATACCATATGCCCAGAGTTCCTGGCAGCAGAAACCAAAATATTAACAGAACAAATTACTTCAAATTAGACGTGTGCTGCTGAACTCTCCTAAGGTATTTGGAATATTAACAAACTGGGGTCTGGCAAAGCATCATTAATAGCATTGTCCTCTGAGCATGTTTTCTGAATAAAAACCTTCAGAGTTTGCTTTCAACTGCCCAAGTATTAGCATCTTTATCATCCTGAAAGAAAGCAAGGGCTTGGTTTTGCCAGTTCTTCAAAGCTGTCTCTATGATGCCTGTAGTCAGAAACAGCTCACCTTGGGGACGGTGCCAGAACCCGTGGCTGCTTCCTCCCCTTGCCTGCCAGAGTAGGTAGTGCCAGTTCCAGCATGAACCAGACAGTTAAAGAATGCAAGGAAGACATAGGAGGGTCCTGTCTCCGCCTGGAGTAAGGAAAAGACTCACTTCCTCCTCTCCAGGGATGCCCTCCAAATACGAAGAGCTGCCAAAACCCAAGGTCAAGCCTGTCACACATGTTAATGGTGGAAAAAATCCTAGAATTATGAATAAAATATAAACCTGTGAGAAAGTGCCTCCTTACTATCAGGTACTAGGCTCTCTCCCATGCTATTAATATGTCCTGACTCCGTTTCCTGAACGCAAGTGTAATTCTTTATTGCTGTTTTATTTTTTTTAAGAAGATAATACATTGACATGTTCAAAGCAAACAACATGCAAGGTGAAAAGTCTTGCTTCTCCCCTTGTTTTCCATCTGTCTATTTCCCTTCTTTCTGCCCAAACATTGTCACTGTATTTAGTTTTTTGTGTATTCTTCCAGAATTGAAGCAAAAACAAGCAAATGTAAATACATCGTCACACTTTCTCACCTTTTACACAAAAATATAACATTGGAGGCTGACTATTTTGTACTTTGACTTTTGTCATCCAACAAAGGTCCTTAAAAACTCTTTCTATATTGGTACAAAGAGACCTTCTTCATTCTTGTTTATAGCTGCATAATATTCCACTATAGGATGAATCAATTTGTAGTAAAACTATTGACTTTCAGTCTGTTTTCCCGACAGTGAAATAAATGGCTTTGTTTCAGATACCTGAACGTTAAGTCAGCCCAGAAAGACCAAGAAGGTCAGTGAAGTTGTACATGTAAGATTTCTGGAGATTCTCAGAAAGATATGATTTAAGAAATATATTCTGTCCCATATAATTACAAAACATTATTTAATGTATCATGTTATACAATAAGAGCAACTAGGAAGCATCTGAGAGAAATTAGAAAAGAATTTGAACCCAAATCTATGTTAATTAAGGTAACGGAAGGAAAAACAAGAGAGACAGAAGACCAGCTTTGTTTCCGTAACTCCCTTTCAGTTTCATCAAACTCCTCTCAGTTCCTGGAGAGAACAAGGCCTGTTTGAAAAACCTCCTTGAGAATAAGGACTCAAGTGGTTCATTAGGAGGGGAAGAGAATAGGTTGGGTAAAAGGAAGGCCAAAAGGAAGACAAGGAGGGCCAGGAGAGCAAGTTTTTATTCTACGATGCTAACCGGTTTCCTAAGTAGGGTTTTTCATGGTAGTATTTTCTCCAAGTTGTGATTTTACGAAAGGAAAGCTTTTAACTTATAACTCAATGTCTTTGGCCACAATAGTATTTAAAGGTATGTCCTTTCGTTATGTACTAAGCTCTGAACTGTTAAGTCATATAGATATTTGTGATATTCCCTTTCTAGTGTTTTCCCCTCAGGATAAAGTAAAAAAAAAAAAAAGTTTCATCTTTGGCTAAAAATTGACAAATACATTAATAAGTACATTTCAAAGTCATTTTAAACTTCAAAACAAAGAAGCTTCAAATATTTCTAAAAAGTTAGAATACCTTTAATGTGATTCTCACTTTTGCACTCTAGCTGGTATTCAGTGACCTGGGATATTAGCAACATTTAACCAAAATTAAATGAGCATACTCATACACAAATGATAAGAATATAAACTGATACCACTTTTCTGGAGGGCAGTTTGACACTATATAGATAAACCTTTAAAAAATATTCACATTCTTAGTCTCAGAAGTTGCATTTCTGAGAATCTACACTAGGGAAATGCTCTACTTTCACTACAGGATCGAAAAATTATAGGAAACGGGATTTAGCAGGTATTCTCAAATATTGTGGTCTCAGGACCTCTTTACACTCGTAGAAATTAGTGAGTACTCCACAGAACTTTCGTTTACATAAGTTATAGCTATTAATATTTGCTATATTAGAAATTTGAACTGAGAAATTTAACTAGAAACTCAAACAATACCTCAAGGGCTTTTCCTCCAGATGTTCATCGTTAGTTCAGTATGCCACAGAAGTGCTTTATGAGTACTTCTCATTTCATCACACAGAATATTAACAGAACATGTACTCAAGGGTTGAAACAAAATAAAATTAATATATATTAATTAAACAATTAGTTGAAGGATTATGTAAAAAAATTACTGTTCAACTATTCTTCTCTAGTTATTGTTTAGTTATTAATTATTATTTAATTGCTAAGTATTATTTCTCACTGCAATATGCAAAGTCAGGCAATAAAATCTACAAGACTTATGGGAAAATGGGTTTGGGGCACAACACTCAAAAACTCTTTGTCAGAGACGCCGTAAAAGAAAAGAAACTTAATAAAAAACAACAGAGTAGTTTTACACAAGTTAAATGAGCATTTTATATATATGACACTTTACCTTGAAAGACACCTGCCGTTTGTTATAGAAGCAGGGTTCCCATGCCCATCACCCTGTGTGGGAGAGGCAAAAAACAACAAAGAGAAATAAGTGAGAGAAAGGTGAGATAAAAAGAGGAAAATGAAAGAGGAGAGGAATAATACAAAAAATGCTGAGAGGGACGAGGGAAAAAATTAAAGATAGAGAGGGCACTAGGTGGGCCAGGGTGCCAGAGAGGGAAGAGTTGCAGGTTACCAGTTATGGTGAAATAGTGGAAGGAAGGTTATCTGAAATGGGTCAAAAAGTTTAACACCTGATGTCAGTGGCTGTGGCCCATTGTCTTTGTGAAGGGGTGTGTGTATGTGTGTGTGTGTACGCGAGCACACATATAATATGTGTTCCTATGAGGCACACTTCGGCTGCGTTCAGTGTTCTGTGTTCACTTAGCATTTCTGTCAGAAGGAAGTGTGCATACCTACACAGACCCACTCAAATTGCTCCCTAATATGAATCGTGTTAGAACAAATTTACTTTTTCAAAACAAATGTTCTTCCAGAACTGATTATAAATAGATGGTCTTTATAAATCTGGAAACATGTACACTGTGTTGACATTTGTTTTATCTCGTTGTAGGATTATAAGTGACTTATAGTTTCTTCTTTCTGTTAATTTGTGTTTGCTAAATTTCCTTCAAGCAACATTGATTTATAATGAGAAATTGGAAAATACGTTTTTTAAGTTTAAAAATCCAGCCAAAAATTGTGATCTGGTTCTAAAACTCAACTAGAAAACTGATTCTCTCCCTGAGCCATCCAAAAATGTCAGTCACCAGTGATCTGTGAGGATCACATTGGAGCTCTGTTTTACATCCGCCAGGTCAAAGAATTAAGAGGTGAAACTACCAAGCATCTGAGGACTTGTCTTATCCAGCCTCCTCATTTTCCAAATAAAAAAATGAAGGCCCTATGGCATGAAATGACCTGCCCAAGGTCATTTCAATATAACTTGTTGGTGACAAGGCTGTAACAAAAACCACAGTTTCCTGACTTTCAGGTTAACTATCCTTTTCACTATTTTTTTTCCCCTAACAGTCACAGAGGTATTGGGATTGATATACACAATACCAAATCAACAAATCATTTCAATCCAAAGAAATCTAACAAAACAAAAGAAAAGAAAACTGTCAACTAAGTGAAAAATAAAAATCATGCCAACTTCTTGTTTCACACTGTAGAGACAAAACTGCCGGTCATTATGTGGATGTTTCCTTTTTCAACTGCTTGCTTTGGCCTTAGGTTCTCATTGCCTCTGTGTTAAAAAAACCAAACATGGGGATGGTGGGAGGGAGTGGAAAGGAAATCTTATTTTCTAAAGGCCAATTCAGCCTCTTAAAACCCTACTACTCATATACATAACTGAACTTGGGCATTAAATTTAACTGTGCTTGCAAATAACAAGCAATACTGTAGACTACATAAGAAAACAGACCCATTGAGCAGTTACATCTGCTTAATATGGATACTAGGTACTCACGACTTCCATGGACTTAAGGATCTTCAATCCATGATCTAATAAAAATGAAATAGGAAACATGGAACACTTTTATGCAACTTTTCAGCAAAGAAAAAACTGAATTGTATCTCAATGACACCAAGATGGTTTCATTTACCTGCCTTAAATCATTATCTATTATCAACTATAGAAAATTTCTATTTGTTTTTAATATGCAGCTGATTCTGTATACAACTCAGCAAGCTAAATAAAACCTCAGTAATATATCACAAAAGAAATATATACCTTTGAACTAGAAAGGATGGAAAACCTGGCTAGGCTGAATCCTGGCGGCTCTCAAGATCCTGATGGGAACTAATGAAAGAGGCTGGTTTCCGGCCTTCAACAATTAAGTAATCAGCTGCCTTTGGTTACCCTAACAACTCACACAGACAAGGAGATTACCAGGCAAACAGGCTGCAACAATTCAGGATCCAGAGCCAACTGGAGTGCTGAAATGACACATACTCCCGGGCAGTCACTACCTTCTTGTTTAAAAAAGAAGGAAGTGGAATTACTTTTGAAAGTCCAGTACTTGGCAGATATTTGCTGAGGTACACTCCTACCATAATACATGTTTGGAAAAACAGCCGAACAGGGCAGTTGTGGTCGGAAGGTTCAGGCTTCCCAACTTTACTGGAAATCAGTCTGTCTGATGACTAAGGGCCCTGCTTTTCCTTTAAATCATATTTACTGACAGTTTTATTTTTGTTTTGTTTTATTTGCTGATTAGAATGGTCATGCTCAGAAAAGTTAATCTGGAAAATACAAAATAATAACAAAAATAATAATGGAGAAAATTGAGTTCACAACAGAATCACACCACTTGTCAAAACATCATGTTGTGGGGCTGGCCCAGTGGCTCAGGCGGTTGGAGCTCCGAGCTCCTAATGCTGAAGGCTTCCGGTTCGATTCCCACATGGGCCAGTGGGCTCTCAACCACAAGGTTGCCAGTTCGATTTCTCAAATCCCACAAGGGATGGTGGGCTCCGCCTCCTGCAACTAGGATTGAACAGGGCACCTTGAGCTGAGCTGCCACTGAGCTCCCAGATGGCTCAGTTGGTCGGAGCACATCCTCTCAACCACAAGGTTGCCAGTTCGACTCCCGCAAGCCATAGTGGGCTGCGCCCCCTGCAACTAGCAATGGCAACTGGACCTGGAGCTGAGCTGCGCCCTCCACAACTAACTGAAATGACAATTTGAAGTTAAACTAAGATTGAAAGGACAACAACTTGACTTGGAAAAAATAAAAGTCCTGGAAGTACACACTGTTCCTCAATAAAGTCCTGTTCTCATTCCCCAATAACATAAAAAAAAAAAAAGAAAAAACATCATGTTGTATACCTTAAATACATATGTATTTTTATTTGTTGAGTATACCTCAATAAAGCTGGGAAAAAATGAACAAATGGATAAATAAAATCTCACCACCCAGAGATAACATTTATATATATATATATATATATATACATATATATATATATATATATATATACCCCAAATCTTTTTGCTATGAATATATGTATATCTTTACATAATTGAGATCAAACTACAATTGTATAGTCTGCTTTTTTTTTCCACTTTGAATCATATGCTTATAATTTATGCACAACTTTTTAAAGTTCTTTGGAAACTGTTTTAAATGGTTACATAACATTTCATTATATACATAGCATACCCCCAGTTTATTTTCTCATTTTTCCAGGATTGGACATTGAATTTGGCTTCAAATTTTCACTTAGAAAGATATCTGGGGGGGAAAAATCACTTTAAATGCATAGACACAGATAGGTTAAAAGAAAAACTATGTAAAAAGATACAAAGCATAAGGATGAGGAAATGTGAGAAAAGAGTGAAGAAAAAATATGGAGTCACCATAGCAAAGCTAACAAAAACCACCTAAATCAGAATGGGCTGAAACATGAGAAATAGATTTTACTTTAACTATCCTGAGACTTAAACATTTGAACTTTTTAGTTGTACATCAATGCCTGGAGATATATATAAGTCCTATAGATTGCCCTCTGAAGAATTTAGGAAAGAATGTTCATGTTTCCAGACCACTGGACATATTTGGAACCAACTCAGAAGCTGAGAATACAAGACTGAGTCTTCTCAAGGGAAGTACTTTTTACTATAAGAACTCTCAATTTTTCTCTTTTCTTCTGAATAGTCTGGGTATTACCTGGTAGTGTTTTCCAATTTGCAAATCTTCAGACCCTTGAATAAAATTTTGTCATTTAATTCTAGCTAAGCCTCCTCATTTATTTTCACTTGGTCAACAAATGTCTATGTTAATATCAGACAGATTAATTTCAGAATAAGGAGTATTATCAGAGATAAACAGGGACATAACATGGCCAGCCCGGTGGCTCAGGCGGTTAGAGCTCCATGCTCCTAACTCCGAAGGCTGCCTGTTCGATTCCCACATGGACCAGTGGACTCTCAACCACAAGGTTGCCGGTTCGATTCCTTGACTCCCGCAAGGGATGGTGGGCAGTGCCCCCTGCAACTAAGATTGAACGCGGCACCTTGAGCTGAGCTGCCTCCCAATGGCTCAGTCGGTTGGAGCGTGGGCTCTCAACCACAAGGTTGCCAGTTCGATTCCTCAACTCCCGCAAGGGATGGTGGGCTGCGCCCCCTGCAACTAAAATTGAACACGACACCTTGAAAACATTTTTAAAAATTAAAAAATAATTTTAAAAAAGAGGGACATAACATAATAGTGTAAAATCATTCATCAAGAAAGCAAAACAATATTGAATGTACAATGCACGCAATAGTAGAGTTTCAAAGTTAATCAGGCAAAAACTTACAGAAGTGAAAGGAAAAACTAATCCACATATTTGGCAATTTCAACATTCTTCCCACAGTAGTTCATACAACAAGTAGACAGAAATCAGATCTTATTAACATTTATAGAACACTCTACCAGCAATAGCAAATGACTTTTTCGGCAATTTTAATGTTTTCATGGAGGATGAAAACAATTGCACATTAAAATATCTCAGCAGGAAAGACTACAGCCCTGAAATTTAAAGCAAACAAACAAACAAAAACACATAAGTATCTGGGATCAAGATAGTGGTTCTCAAACTTGGCTGTACGGTAAAGTCATTATCAATTGGGCAAAATGACTCAACCTCTGTCAGCCTCAGTTTCTTCATCTGTAAAATGAGGATAATAATACTATCACATTCATAAGGTTGTTGAAACAAACTTAAATGAATTAATATAAATAAAACTTGTGGAATAATGCCCGGTACAATGTTGGCTAGTTTCATTGTGATTGCTAGTGTGTGGCTTCTCAGAGAAATATGATGAAAAAGACTCAGGCAGTTTCCAAGTGGCCGTAAGTTACTGACAGGGGTTTGTCATGGCAGAGGAGAGCACAGGAACACATGACTACCACACATTTGTGAACTATACAATGACTGCAACTCTAAAAGGATTTGTGCAAATTGACAAATACCAGAAGAGAACAGCTGAGACATTAAAGGTAATCTAATTATGGTTAATTTTTTTCCCTTTTTGAAAAACTTTTCAATGCTGTTACAACATTGTAACTAAAGATTACAATAGAGTAAAACAAAGCGAACCCTTCTTTTGGATTCTAACTTCCATCCATAATATCTATGAGGTCCTCTTGTGCCATATAAAAATGAACCTAATATCCTCTCTGCTATGGTCTGTATATTTGATTTCCTCCAGAATTCATATGTTGACATCCTAATCCAATCCCCAAAGATGCTAATATTGTAGGTGTGATCTTTGGGAGGTGCTGAAATCATGAGGATGAAGCCCTTGTCAATGGAATTAGTGTCCTTTATAAAAGAGGCTCCAGGGAGATTCCTAGCTCCTTCTACCCTGTGAGGATACAAGGAGAAGTCTGTGGCTCAAATGAGGGCCTTACCCAACCATGCTGGCACCATGACCCTGGACTTCCCAGCCCCCAGAACTCTGGGAAAGAAATTTCTGTTGTTTCTAAGCCACCCGGCCTGTGGTATTTTGTAATAGCAGCCTGATCGGACTAAGACACTCTCCCTGGCTCAGAATACTTTGCATCTGTTCATTCTCCTTCGTTCCTGCCATTTGGAGGAGAGTTTTCCAGGCAAAAGCCTCCTGTTATTATCTTCCTAATGTAATTTATTAATGTAAAAAATACCATATGACTAATTTTTCTTCAAATAAAATTTCACAGCTTCATACTGCATACTGCATCATGATTTACTTCTGGACCCCTATTATTGAACATCTAATTTACGTTCATTTTTCACTCATAAATAAAATGCCAAAGAACATCTTTGTTGAAAGGTTTGTGGGTTCATTTCTGATTATTTCTTCAACATCCTAGGCCACATGTATGTTATGCCATGTTGTTAATACCCAGGAGGACATCAGCATTTGGGCAGCAGCCTAAACACACTGCTTATTCATACTAAGCTCTGGGTCACCCAAAAGAGCACTCGTTTTCACACTTGTTGCTGTTTAACCACGTCTCCTCTACACAGAGACCAAAACAGTTTGTTTGTAACCCATCATTCCAAGCCTATCAACATTATTTTTTTTTAAGTTTTTATATCTTGGTTTCCAAAGTAGTACAAGTTCCATATAGGAAATGAAAGACAGGCTCACAGAGGCAAACAAAAAGTATTTGCTAAGCCACAAGTCAAAGAATGATTTTTGTTTTGTACAATTAAGACCACACAGCTTTTAAACTTGCCTGGAACCCGCATCTTATAGAAAGAGCTTTCTGGATTGAGCTATCCCCTCCCCCATATGCACATGGTCTCCTGTCTCACAAAGTTAGACTCACTTCAGAAGTCTGGGCTGGATCAGCTTGCTTACTCTAAAACTTCCTGGCTTTCTCCCAGCTCAAAAGGTTCACAGCCGTTTGGAGATATGTTAAATGTCACCACCCTAAGTCCATCCCCAATGCATCTGTCAAGGAGCTCCGAGTTCAGTGGGTCTGTATCAAATGGGAAGATGGAGTAGAAAGATCCCTCAGGGAGTAATTCACAAACTGTCTACAAAGCAAAGTATTAAGGTTTTCAAGCTAATGAACATAAGAGAACTGCCTCGTCTCCTCCTTCTTGGCTGAGCTGATCACACCCTCATTGGTAATGGGGTGTACTATGTCAGTTCCTCTGGCAGAGCACTTCTCTTACCTTTGGACTTGTTTTGGAACCGTGGAACTCAGTGCCCCACTCCTTGCTGCACGCCCAGGACCAGTACTGTTCCTGAACAAAGCAGGCACTCAGCAAGTACTCACCACTCCACAAATGCTTAAATCTGCATGAAATCGCCACAGGGAAAACAACTTGTGAAACAACAAATACCTACCACCTTAAAACCTGCCACTTACTCTTTTGAAATAGCTAGTTAAGGACAGCAGGGAGGAGGAAAAAATTTATTTTAAAATGTCATCTTCACTGTTGTACCACTTTGCCATCACCTTATGGATTTCCTGGCAAAGCATTTATATCTGGGCAGTGAAACCCATGGAAGTAGAATGTAAATGCCAAAGAATCTGGGTGGCAAATTCACATCAGATTTCAGAAGAGAGAAAATAAAAGCCCACAAATGCTTATCTAACTTCAACTGACAAAATAAAGACAAACTAATATAAGCTCTCTGGGAAGTCTAGAGCTGAGTAAGCTATAGTGCTTGAAAAAAATAGGTAAACAGTCCCTACTTCTGGTCATTATCTTCTGAAGTGCACGAGACATTAAATAAACAGTCATATTATGTTCAAAATACTTCTAAGATGAAAAAGACTGTCAGCCAAGCATTTGCAAAAGATAATGGCAAAGAAAAGACAACATCGTAGAAGTAAGACATCCGGAAAATAAAATCGTTTAGCAGGCTTTCAGAACTGACAGGTTCTGAAGGAGGCAGGTTTCTTCCTACCTAAATTTAAAAAAAAAAAAAAAAAAAAGGAGAAAAGCTTTTGAAAATAATTTTTTGTTATTTATTTATTTTGGTGCTTTAAGGGCTGGAGAGGATTTTGGACATGTTGAAGCCCTATTCTCCTTTTTGCCCTACTGATACATGAAGAAACGGAGGCCCTAAGGACTTTTAAAAGTCAAGAGCAGGGGTCGCAGTGTAGAACCCCTGCTCTAGTACCACAGATCACAAGCCCATGGTTATTTTCTGAACTTGATTCAAGGGGCCATGCTCAAAGGGTTCAGGGAAAACTCCGGGGGCTTTTAAAAAACACGACAGGTAAATGCATTAAACTAGATCCTGTGTTGGGAACAAATTCTATATAGGACATAATTGGAGTATTTTTTGAAATCTGAATATCAGTAATAGTGTTTAATAAATGTTAAATTTCCTGAATTTGATAACTACTATGGTTATGTAAGAAACTGTTTCTGTTCTTAGAAGATACACACTGAAGTATTTAGGGGTGAAGAGGTTGGAAACTGTGCTGGAATAGTTCAGAAGAAACACATTATTTTTTAAGAGAAAGAAATAAAACAAATTTGGCAAAATATTAACAATGGGTAAATCTGGATGAAGGGTACACAGGGATTGTATGAGTCTTGCAACTCTTCTGTAAATTGACATTATTTCAAAATAAAAAATTTAAAAATATTTTTTAAACTGCATATTTTAGGTATTTTTATTCTGGCCCACAGAACAAAAATACTTCCATGACCCCATCTTGACTAGGCCTACTCTGAAAGAAAAGGTGACAAGTACCTACTTTGCAGTTTGTAGGACATAGAAATCTCCACCAGACAGAATGTGAGCCATCGTACATAGTCAGCTGAGCCCTCCATTCCAGTCAGGACCAACTGAAAACAGCAGAGGCACAGTCCAGAGATACCTGAGTTAGCTTAGGGCATAAGCTTTGGGACCCAACAAATTTACAGTCCTAGCTTTGCCCCTCACTGGCTTTCTGACTGAGAGCAAGTAGTTTAACTTCTCTGCATGTCAGCATCCCCATTAAATGGTGCTAACAATACCTACTTCACAAAGTGATGGTATGGATTAAATTTCATAATACATACAAACCTCTAAACCTGGCATAACATATGTTTTTAAGATGGAAATTGTTGTTATGACTGAGTTTAAATGTCTAGGCTGCTAGAAAATACTTAATTCACTCACTCCTTCATTTGTCCCTTCACTCAAATCCACAAACTTGTATTGAGACAAGAATCATCCAGGCACAGAGTGTTCAGCAATGAACATGTAGATTCCCACCCTCAAAGGGCTTACATTCTGCATGTATTGGGGGAGTTGACCGTGAGTGGGCATTTACACTAAAAGTGTGACCAGGGATGTGAGGGGCCAGCATGAAGATGTTCAGCATGAGGTAGGAACACTAGGACAAGGTACCTAAGCCAACCTGAGGGGGCCAAGGAGGACGTGGCATCTTGGCAGAGACCTAGAGGATCGGTGGAAGTTAGAGAGGCAAAGCTGGGTCAGAGGGAAGGACAGTACAGCCAGTGGGAAGAGAAATATAGAGAGGAGTTGTGGTGCCTTTCAGGGAACAACAGCACAGATATATATCACACCCGTAGAGGCGCCAATGCAGCTGGAGATAGGGGTAGAGTGAGAAATGTTTCCTGTGGATGAGGCTTCATGGTAGGTTAAAGCCAAAGAGGGTAGGTCCTGAGAATATTAAGGAGCTTGGGTGTGTCCTGAAAAAAACCTCTGAAAGGTTGTAAGCAGAAGATAGATAAAAAGAGATTAGATTTTTAGAAAAATTATTCTGGCTGTAATCAGCTCCTGCAAGACCAAGGCCTTGGATGGACCGCTGACTGGAGATGATGGTGATAGGAGCTAGGCTAGATTCCAGATTAATCTGGAGGAGAATAAAATGATTTGGTACTAGCCCGAGGGTAGTTTAAAAGAGGGAGGAGTCTAAGAAAACCTAGGTTTCTAGGTCTTGAGGGCTATTTCTTTGGCTGGGTGGTGGCTCCATTAACTGAAACATAAAATATCATGAAGAGGGTAGTGATGCTCTTCTGCTACAAGAAATTGCTTGATTTATCAGTCACGCAGGGTGAGTAGGGTGCATCTGGATAGAATGGGAGGGATAGAAAGAAGGCGGGGCAGAAGAGTGTAATTCTAAAGTGGTGGAAAGTGCTGTAAAGACAAATTTGCACCAAGGGCCAGGTTGACAAATTAAACATTTTGAGAACTTGTAATCCTCCCACTAAGAACTATGTGAACAGATAGCTGAGAACTGAAAAACTTTTTAAATGCATACGTTCTGTAAGCCAGCAGTTCCACTTCTAGGAGCCTGTCCTACAACTATACTGACATTTGTGAGCACAAGATGACCATACAAAGTCTACCAATGGAAAATTAATAAATCAACTATGATACAACTTTACTATGGAAAACATATAGTTATTAACAGAATAAGGTAGTAGGTGTAAATCTACATGGGGAATGGAAAAATCTCTGAAATATATTGAATGAAAAAGCAGACAAGGAATAGAACACCACCTATAATATTACCCCATTTCTGTTCACTAAAGCACTCCATGTGGGTTTGGAAATAGGGGCTGTATTATATGTGTGTGCCTGTGTGTGTGAAGTGTAAAGAAATGGAAAGATACACAATAGATTGTTAATATCCCAGGCATGAGAGTAGAATTGGAGAGAGAAGATTAGGGATAACATAAATCTATATTTGCATTCAAATATTCTGTTTTGTATGAATTTCTTTTATAATAAACATGTCTTTACATTAAATGTGTATATTTTTTTAAAAACATTTAACAGTTCCGGGAGGACTTTGGAAGATGCAAAGAGAGTTCATTCGTTAAATATTTATTCATGTTCTACTCTGCATCAAGCGTTAATTAGACACTACTATAACATAGTGAACAATAGCCAGGGTATTTCCCTCATAGAGTTTATAGTCTAGCAATGAACACAAACCATTAAACATGTGATTATAATAAAGAATGACAATACTTTGGCCAAGAGTAAGCATTAGGCCCTAATAGGGCACATAGGAGGCTTAGGAGAAGTCAAGAATGGCTTTCTGGAAGGGGTACCATCTAAATTGAGACCTGGAAGATTAGCAGGAGTTAGGAGAGAGTTTCCAGAGGAGGACAAGGCTGGATGGGGGCTGAAGAGATCATTGGTGGGCAGATGGGTACAGTTGGGGCCTGGTGGGGGAGGCAGAGAGTGAGATATAAAGCTAGAGGTTTAAGCAGGTCTAGGTTTTGAAAGGGCCTGTGTGTGCCATGCCATAGGAATTGGATTTTATCTTCACTGTGAGAACCATTGACAAGTTTTAAGTAAGGTGATGAAATCTTCAGATTTGCCTTTCAGAAAGATCACTCTGTCAGCAGCTGTTCTCAGTTGTGTACTCAGGCACAGGGATGGGATCAGCTGGAAAGAAAAGGGTAGAAGGGAAGATTCTGAATCCCTGGTTTGGAAAAAGAGACTGTAGAAGAGCAAGTCTGGCTACACTAGACCAGTTTATTTAATACAGGCAAGAGATCAAGTATCAGAGGTGGGAAATAAGCAGCTGACAGTATGGTAGAGGAGGGAAACAGATAACCAATATGTACAAATAATCATATTAAATACTCAGGTGGGGTGAGGCAAATGTTCAAAGTGAAGTTCAAACACTAACCCTGCAGCATAGAGGAAGGAGTAGCTGATCCCAACTGGGAGAACCTAAAAGGCTCTGGAGGAGACGGTAATTGAAATGAGGAAAAAGATTCATTTGATGAGAACCCCAAGAAGGAATTCAGCTACCAAGATGGACACCGCATGGTGAACCTAAGGCCCAAATTTTATAAATAATAAGAACCTAGCGGCCATTTGCCTGCAGGGGCTCCTCATATACTTTGTGTGCTGGGAAGATCCTCAGACTGAACTCTCAGCTTCCCGCACTCTGCCCCGCTTGTCTGAGTCAACCACTGCAGGGAAATCCTGATTTCATCTTTCTACCGACCGACTGAGACCTGCCCTGTCCAATCAGAACTGCACAATTTGGATACCCTATTTACATAAAATGGACCTAATTGAGAATCTGGGTGGGAACGTTCCCTATAAAAGGCAGCCTCTCCTTTGTCTTGGTGGAACACAATTCCTGAATCTATCTCCTGGGGTGGAGCTCCTGTTTGCTCAAATCAATGCTTTATTACAGTCTAAAATTAATTTTGATTTACAATAAGCTGAAAGATGCATAGGACCTTCAAAAGGCAAAAAAACACAGTAGTAAACTTTGTTAGAGGGAACTGTGTGGGCATAGGCATAAAGACAGAAAAGTCCAGAAACAAATTCAATAGAGCTGGAGGACACAATTCTTGTGACTATCATGGAAAACCAAGGTGGAAAAATGAGTTAGGATCACATACTGATTATAACAATGGGTAACAAGAATGACACGTGTGCTAAGCTCTGTCTTTCATAACACTTGGCATAATATGATGTGCTTCCTTGTCTATTGTCTGAATCCCCTTACAGTGAAAGCTCCATGATGGCAGGACCTCATTAGTCCCATTTACCACTATCCCCAAAAGTATGCTTTCAGTGCCTGGCTTCTAGTAAGTACTCAGCAAACGTTTGTTGATTGAGTAAGTGAATGAGTGAATAATAAATGAAAATGTAAAGCACTTAATATAGTGGATGGCACAAACTACATATTTAAGAAATGTAACTATTATTCTTAATAATAGTCATATCATCATCATGTACTGGGAAGAATTGAAAGAAAAATATCTGATGGGTTGGAGAGGTTGGCCAATTATCTAAAGTGTCCCGTTTAAAATATATCATTACTCCTCAAAGTTTGTTGACTATACCATAAACTCTAAATCTTTATTTAGCAAGTATTCAAAGTCCTTCATTCTTTAATTCCAACCTAACTTTTAAAAAGTACAAGGTTCATTTACTATAGGCTATTCTTCCCCTATCCCTACCCCCATAGCCAACAGTTCCTCCTGGTTCATTGCGCAAATTCAAATACCTTGGGGGAGGGGAAGGGCAAATAATTAACATAAAGGCATTAAATAAATAATAATAACAATATCCAGCATTTAGCCCAAGCCCCAGAACTATGCTAAGCAAATTACCCCCTAACAACCTACAGGTATTCTTATTCCCATTTCCCAGAGTGAGTAATTTAAGCAAGGTCAGAGTTCCCAGTTGGGGAGCCAGAGGCCATATGACTAACCCTTTTCCTGGTTAGCACTGTAGAGCTTCAAGGAAAGGCACTGAATCCAGAATCTGAATTTTATTCTGAAGGCAAAGATTAGTCAGGCTCTAGCTTAGAGGGAGGATCTGGACTATATTTAGGGATTGGCTCACAGTCACATTTCTCTGGAGGCAAGATAAAACTGGGAAGTTCATTGGAACCTGATATCAGGAAATTGCCCCTATTCCAGGAAAACAGTGTCCCAGGTACTTGGCAATATAATAATTGTATATGTCCTGCCTTCAGTGTGTTTATTGTCTGGTGAGAGAGGTAAAGCACATACACATTTTAGACACTAAGTGAGGAGAACCTGTCAAAAGCCAAATCCTCCCAACAGAAAAGTATCAAGTGCACACTAGTAGGCTGGCAGGTGATGGGCCTGGTAGCCAGGAACTGAAGGGTAAGTGATTCAGTTCCCAGCCCGCAGGCTCCTACCTTTTGTCCTTCAAGACTAATTGAAAAAAATGTACACTTTTGTCACCTCCTCACTGGAAATCTGCATTCCCATTCTTACTAACTTCTTCCTGGAACCAGAAATCTCTGGTTGGAAATATTCCCCTGAAATCAATCTAGTCATTTGCATTAAATTAACCCTACTACCTCAGGGTGACTTCACCTGTTTCTGACTTCCCCCAGATTCCTGCTGCTCTAATGTAATTGTCATCTGCAAAAGGTTGAAAGAAAGATAAAACCTCAGGGGCATTGCCTGGGTGTAAAGCCTGAGCTGGAGGAATGGAGGAATGGTCTTTTAAAAACTATAGATAGTATATAGTATATATATATATATATATATATATATATATATATATATATATATTACATATATATATATACATACATATATACATATATAATATGTATATATTAAATCACTCTTTAAGAAAAACCTCTACTTAACTAGTTTTTAAAATCTGATCACAAAAGTTATAATGCAATGAATAAATGTAAACAGAATACTCCAGAGAATAAATCTTCCGTAACCCCACCCACATTAGCAATGTGGTATCATTTCTGATTTCTGACTAATTTTAGACTGCTAGATTAGAGATAAAGAGAGATAAATAACATTAACCCACATATACATAAACAAATAAGCACTACATGCTGCTTTGAATCTTTATCACCAAGCAATGTAACTCTTACTTATTTTTAATGCTATATAGTATTCTAGTATATACAAACCCTACTTTTCTTATCAAATCCTACATTTATAGGTAATTGTTTCCCTCAATTGTTATCTATTTATGCATTTACTTATTTATTTATTGCTGTTACAAAAATACTGTGTTCAACATCCTTATACATATGTTTGCACAACTGTGCTATAATACTATGATATAGTTTCTTAAAAGAACTGCTCCAAGAATCCACTTTTATTTGAACCAATATTCAAACCACTCGGAGTGGTTGAAAATGCCTCTTTCTCCACACGTCAGGTATTATCATTCTGTTTGCTGAGGAATCACCTTTAAGAGAGACCAGCCAACTCAGGGGAGGAGCCCATAGCGGGCATTTCAGGAATATTCTTACTGCTGTGACCCCAGGAAGCCAAAAATTTTATAAGAGCAACTACGTATTTTCACAAGACAAAAAAGCACAGTCAGGACTTACCCCTTTGGTCCCCCAGGCAAACTCGAAACAGAAATAGCGTTATAAGTATCATCTTGCAGCTGTATCATTTACAGTGCACAGATTCAGACTGTGGGGCTATTAGTCAGAATCCAGGCATTGGACTCAGAATGAACCAGGGAAAATGGAGGAAGGCCTTTAGTTTTAGGCAGGAGACTAAAGAAGCAAACGATCTTGATGGATAGAAAAATGCTTTTCAATGGGAGATGATAATGTCCTAATTTGGAAAGATTAATTTGGAAATTCTCTAGTGTTCAGCCGGAAATTTTACAGTGCTTTAAAAGCTTATCTTGGGGGCCACTACATAGAATACATAGAATACATTGTTATCAGACAAAATAAGTACTTTTGTGGTTAGGTAAGGCAGTGCTAGAAACTTTGAAGGACAGCTTTTCTCTGGGAAATCACACTTGCTTCTAACACAAGAGCTGGTGGCTGTGTGCCACCAACACTCAACAGTCACAGGAACACTCCTGCACCTACAGGCCCCAAAAGAGCAAAAAGGATAGTGCAATGCATCGATTAATAAGCCAGAGGCCTACGTTTGGGTCATGGCTCAGACACTGTCTGGCTGTGCAACCCTGGACAAGCCACTTTACGTAGCTATACCTCTGTTCCCTTTCTTGTAAAATGAAGGCATCCACAAGATGCTTTCCAAAGTATTTTTCAGCTCTGAAAACTGTCAGATTGTAAGTAAACCAGAAGTTACTAATTCTCAGTTTTGGTATGTATTAGATTAACCTGGAGAACTAATGAAGAACACAGAGGATAGGATCTGGCCGTGGTAAGTTTATTAAGTTCCTTGGGGATTCTGATGCTAACCAAATTTTGGGAATCACTAAATTATGAAAAGTATAAGAGAGCAGTGTTTTGAAAACATATAGCTATTGTGAGAATTAGTGGGATGATACAGCAAATTGTTAAGTGCCACTAAAATGTCATCATTTTTATCATAGGGCCTTATTTATTCAACAACTTTATTTCTGGGAAGGATAAATTCTGAATCATGGTCATGTCTTTACCCAATGGTAAGAAAATGTTTCCAGCATTGGGAAAACCCACCCCAGTAAACAGTCTAACTGCCTGGCCCTTAAGCTCTTAGATAATATTATCTCATTTATTCAGATGTGTTGCGGGTCTCTCCACTGCTAAGACCACTAATACCAACTCTTCCATCAGGTATCCACTTACAAGCTTTCAAAGCCCTTGCAGATTAATTTCATTTGATTTCACACTCATCCAATGGGACAGCAGGACAAGTATCACTATCCATTTGACAATGCTAATTTCCCAGTAATCCCAAATGCCCTCTGAGAGACACTGAACCATAAACCCATTGAGGATAGGAGATGACATTTTGTTCACTGTTGTGTCCTAATTACCTGAAATAGGAGTAAGTATGTATACTAATTTTTGCTAGTCGTATTTCCTAAAGATGTTGTATTTTGATCTCAGCCAGGACTGTCTCTTATTCATCTCCACCAGAACTTAAACTCCAAGAAAGCAGAAATTTTTGTCTGATTTGGTGATCACTGTATCCTAAATGCCTAGAACACTGTCTGGCGTTTATTAGATACGCAGTAAATTTTTAAAATAAACAAATATATTTTTATCCTTAATTCTTAACCTAGTACCTGGACCAAAAATATGCTTACTAAGTGTGTAATGAATGAAACACTATAAGGGAAAAACAGAGGGGGGGAAACCTTAAATATTAAAGATAAAATCAAATTCTCTCTCTCTATAATGGAATAATTATTAAATAAATATACACCAAACCATCAACAAAATTACTATGTGCTATTTGATTTTTAAGCATATTTCTTATCTTTGATAAGAAAGAGAATTTAAATATATATATGTGTATGTACTTTTTCACAAGATAAGTGAAAAAGCAGCATTTCAATATAATTAAACTAAGTAAAGTAAAATATGTGAATGTAAAAAAGACTAGGAAGCTTGATTATGTCATGATAAACGAGTTAAGCACCAATTTTTAGGTTCTTTTTTCTTATCCATATTTTCTGAATTTTCTACACTACAATACATTGTTTTGTAATAAGAAAAAAAAGAGAAAACAAAAGAAAACTAGATGGAAGAAAATACATTCAAATTCTGATAATTGTTTAATATGGTGAGAATATAAGTTATATTTTTTAAATTATTTTCTCTATCTTGAAATGTTTTTGAATTATTTGCATTACTTATCCAATGAAAACGAAATTATTATCAGAAACTTGCAAGAATCTAATTTGCTATGCAGTCTGAGATACACTCTGTTAAGTCGAATATTTGCCAGTAACTGGAAGCACACACCAAGTGTCAAAATTTGAAAAAAAGAAACTTTTACAGGTTATCAGTAAAAACTATAGTTGTGACTTCCCAGAAAATCCCAGAAACTTTTAGCCACAGGCACCAAAATATGCCCTAGAGTGCTGCTGGGGGGGAAGGGGACAGGGGCCGAGTGGGGGAGCCGCTGTGGAATCCTTAATATTCCCATAGAACTTCTATGGCAGGAATGATTGATGGATGATATATAATTAATTTCACTTGACAAGCATAAAGGAAAATTTTCCCTGAGCCACTGTAACCTGAGCTAATGAAACCCTATTTAACTAAGGGTGTGTATTTAGACTGGATCTTACCTTAGTGACTTAGCCATTAGTAGGAATTCATTGTTTACCTTTAGGATTCTTATCAGTACTTAGACTCTGTTTGCATGTGATTTTCTCCTGATTGCTCAACATGCTCAGCGTTATATGATTTGGGAATAAATGAAAACACTGCAAGATCACAAAAAGCTAATCTTAACTATCTAATCTACTTAGAACTTTATGATTTTCTCTTCTCTTTCAGGATGCATTATGGCTTGCTCTGGAAAGATCCTGTGAACAAGCAAGACACCTATTTCGCATCTTGTAAAATATCAAATCCTTCTATTTAAGACTTTCGGAGATTCAAGTCATGTCATCACACTTAAACAACCCCCACTCCCATTAGTTCTCCAATCTCGCTGGGGCAACACCTTGGAAAATCATTCCCCAGAATCCGCTGCCCATGAGACTCCCTCTATAAAGTTCCAGGAAAAAAGATGAGCTCTAAGAATTCATAAGAAACTTTCTATGGGCCTGCAACTGATTAACCCTGGACAAGGAGCCAGATCTGGATTCTGGTTGTACTTTGCCCTGTCCAGATGACCTTGGATGAGTCACTCAACTTTTAGAGACCTCCATTTCCTCATTTGTAGGAAGACAGAATTGAAGTAGATGACCTTTACAGTCTGTTCTAGTTCTAAAATTCTCTGACTCAGAAGAAATTCCTTATGAAGGTCAGTGATAGGAGGGCCCAGCGTGGGCAGATGGGCTCTTCCTTCACAGTAGGAGATACAGGAACTTTTCTCTTAAGTCTCAGGAGAAATGTGAACTATTTCCATCCAGCCTTCCTCTTGGAAAACTTAGAAGTGAAAGTATAGATTCAACAGTCCATAAATACTCTTTGATATAAAAAGCCTGAAAGCATCAGGTGAGTTGGCATTTGTCTTCTCCTGGATGGTTGGAGCTGTGTTTTTATTTCCATGGCAAAGAAACAAGCTCATAGGTGTGCCATGCGGAAGTGTTCATAATTAGTGGGTAGTGACAGCTGAACACCGAAAGGGTTGTTTCTGTGAACCCTCAGATTTTGGCAGCCTCGAGAACCTTCCAAATAGAGACTCTGGGGCTGTGATGTCACCTGTGATGTCACCCAGGGCTTGGGGCCTTCACTTATTCCCACCCAAAAGTCCCTGTCCTCTGCCAGGTGTGCTCACAAGGAGTGGCACAGATCTGTGGTGGGGGAGCCAGCCTGCTTTGGTCTCGATGCTGAAGAGGGTTTTTTAATATCTACTTAGCCCTCATCTCTGCACATCCTACCTTTAGTAGGAGCCTGCATCCCTTCCTCCGTCAGACTTCCTTGGGAGCTCTGGCTTTCTGACTTTCTGCCCTCTGTCACCATCTCAAGTACCTCAGAATTCAGAGGGAAGCACTACAATCAGGCTCTATTTCCCCTTTTCTCCTCCTCCTTTCTGAATGAGTCCCACCTCCACCTCAATACTGGGTCAGTCTTCCCAAAGCATTACTCCATGTCACTTACCAGTGTCACCCTATTTCCTAGTAAATTAAACCCAAATTTCTTAACCCAACCTTCAGCTTTCTTCATTATCAGCCTTACCTCCAAGTTCAACTCCCTAACATATGCCAGGCACTTCTACTGAGATGGAAATCCGCCCCAAAGCAGCGCAGACTCACCCATCTGCACATTTCGCCTACTTTATATACACACACATACACACATACACACACGCACTCCACCTTTGCAGAGCTCCTCATCTTGCAAATTTCAGCATAAATGATTCTTCTCTTGGGAAGCCTACCTCAGCCTAAAGTCTTCAGAACTCCTTTAACTTTCTGATTCACACCTGTTTGGGGGACATTGAGCACTTTCTAGCTAAAATCAGAGGATTAATTTAAGGAACAAAGAATTACTAACAATTACATCTGTTTTATCTTTGTGTATCTGTGGCATAATACATGCTACATAGCAAGTTCTCAATGAATGCTCAATGAACCAAGAGTAGAGGTCAACCAGATACTGCAGACTGATTATTACACACCTCTGGGTTGCTAAAGTTAAAAGCG
The DNA here is from genome assembly GCF_964194185.1 of Rhinolophus hipposideros. NCBI lineage: Eukaryota > Metazoa > Chordata > Mammalia > Chiroptera > Rhinolophidae > Rhinolophus > Rhinolophus hipposideros. The sequence continues at coordinate 63,931,500 of NC_138048.1, forward strand.
GATGTGAGTACCAGAAATTGGAATCCACAAGTTGGCAATACAGGCTTCTTCCTTTCAAAGGACAAACTTCTTGCCAATGAGAAGAAACTGTTCTTCACAAATCAAGATGCTATGTCTGGGCCACTTTTTTCTCTCACAGACTCTGAGGAGAAACTAGGGAAACTTAATGGACCCTCTCCCCGTAAAAAAATGTTCATGTAAACTTTTAAACAAATATTTACGTTTAATTGTTTAACTTCTCATCTGTTAATAATTTCAAACTTACAAAAAGTTGGAAAATAGGGCCAGCCCGGTGGCTCAGGTGGTTAGAGCTCTGTGCTCCTAACTCCGAAGGCTGCTGGTTTGATTCCCACATGGGCCAGTGGGCTCTCAACCACAAGGTTGCCAGTTCAATTCCTCGAGTCCCACAAGGGATGGTGGGCTCTGCCCCCTGCAACTAAGATTGAACACGGCACCTTGAGCTGAGCTGCCTCCCTGATGGCTCACTTGGTTGGAGCACGGGCTCTCAACCACAAGGTTGCCGGTTCGACTTCCACAAGGGATGGTGGGCTGTGCCCCCTGCAACTAGTAACGGCAACTGGACCTGGAGCTGAGCTGCGCCCTCCACAACTAAGACTGAAATGACAACAACTTGACTTGGAAAAAAGTCCTGGAAGTACACACTGTTAACCCAATAAAGTCCTGTTCCCCTTCCCCAATAAAATCTTTAAAAAAAAAAAAGTTGAAAAAATAAAAATAATATAAGAAACATCTATGTACCTTTTACCTAAATTCACCTATTAATAACATTTGTTTTATCATTTGATCCCTCTAGCTCATTCATTCTCATTCTGTATATGTGTATGTGTATTTTTGAAATTTATATATATATGTATATATATATACATATATATATATATATATACATATATATATAATATTTTCCTGAACAATTTGAGGGTTAGTTGCATAATCAAAACCATTTACTCCTAAATACTTCAGTGTATATTTCCTAAGAATAAGGATATTCTCTTACATAATCATAGGACAGGTATCAACTCCATAAATTTGTATAGTTTTATCTAATCCATCATCCCTATTCCAATTTCATCAATTGATCGAATATTATCTTTTATAGCATTGTTTTTCCCTCCAGTACAGCATCCAGTCTAGTCAGGTGTTGCATTTGTCATGTCTCTTAACTCCTTCAATCTGAAACATTTCCACAAACTTTCTTTGTGTTATTTTGATTTTGACATTTAAAAAATAATAAAGATCCCTCATCTTTTTTTAAAATTAAATATGGGGTATACCATTCTTCATTTTGTGTTTGTCTTAGGTTTCTCTGTGATTAGATTAAGGCTTTGCATTTGGAGCTGGCAAACTGCATAAGGGATGCTGTGTCCTTCACAGGCTATGTCCTTCTGTTCCTCGTGGATGAAGTTCATTTTGATCATCCAGTAAAGGTGTTGACCAATATCTCCTCGGTATTGTCTTCTATGCTTTGCTCTCTCTTGCAACCATAACTGTCCGTGCGCAGATACTTTAGGACCGTGCAAAGATCCTGCTCCCCCTCATATGTACTTTGGTACTATTTGAAGTCATTCACACACCTCCAAAGGCCATCAGCACTGTGAGTTAAGAACAGGAGTTACGTGTTTGCCAGTTTTCTCTAGCAGCAACGGTGAGTTTGCAGTAGATCAATCGCACACGTTTTCCCAGCACTAGGCGGACATTGGAATCAGAAAAACACCTCTCACCAGCTCTGCAACTTTTCACCTAGGTTGCTGTGAGGGTTAAATAAGGTCATGAATAGAAAGTCTCTGGCATATAGCCTGTATTTCATCGATATTAGTCCCCTTTCCCTCCTTATGAATCATTTAATGCTGCAGGGGGAGAGCCCTCTGTGCCCAAGGACCCAAAGGAAAGTAATGCACCCATCCCCAGAGAATGGTTCATGTGATCTTGGGCAAACGTCTTAACCTCTCTGTGCATCAGTATCTGCATCTGTAAACAGGGACTATAATACCACCTGACTTGTAGTGTTGTGAGGATTGAATAAATTAATACGTGTAAAGCACTTAGAAAAGTGACCAGCACATAGTAGGCGCTACGTAAATGTTAGCACTTACAGATGCAATATGAGCTCCATTAGGGCAAGGTTTTGCTTCCTGAGGTATCCCTGCTGCCTAGAAGAGTGTCTGCACAGAGTAAGCAATGATACCCCAAGAAAAGAGTCAGAAATGCTAAGAAATCAGAAAGGGCCTCAAATTCTCCAGCTGACATACAACTTCCTATTTGACCTGACGTTTTCTACAGCTGGCTGAGAGAACTTCTCAGCCTCTGATGAGGACCGAATTTTTTGAGGAATTCTTTGCTCCCACCCACTCCCAGCAGGCAGTTCTTCAGTTGAAAGCTTTGTTCTCTTATCACAGGACAGGAACGTGAAGGCCAGAAACAGGTGCAGCCAACCAGGGAAAGCTGAACATTCTGGTTGGGGAACCCCCTCCCCCACAAAGTTCTCACCTCCAGCAGAAAGAGGGAAATAATCATACTGCGGCCCTGCCCAGCATGCAGCCTCCTTCCAGAACAGTCCGGCCTCTGGTTTAACTAATACCTTAATTGCAAAGTAGGGATTCCCAGGCAGTAGATTGCTTCAGGAGCCTGTGGGTTAGTAAATGCATATTGAAAACAAGCATGGTCTGCAGGCTGAATAAAAAGCGGGTCTCCTTCATAAATGAGCCACATCCTCAGCAGGCTTGAGGATGGAGACAAGGAGTTGTGAAAGTACAGTTTCCTGTCCCTGTCAGAATTGCTGAACATGCAGATTCCAGGGCCTCACTTCAGAATAGCCAAATCAGCATTGGTGGGGGGGTAGAGGGGTAAAGATAGTAGAATGGGAATGGGGTAGAATGGTGGAGGGTTGGGATGGTGAAGTGGAACAGAGCAGAAAGCTGCTTTGTTTTTTAATTAATGAATTTTATTTTTTAAACGAGTTTTAAGTTCACAGCAAAATTGAACAGAATTCCCAAATACCACCTGCCCCCACACACTTGCAACCTCCCCCACTGTCAACATCCTGCAGCACAGAGGTCCGTTTGTTAACATGAATGAACCTACCTGACACATCATTGTCACCCAAAGTCCATAGTCTGCATATGGCTTCACTCTTGGTGCTATATACATTCTATGGGTTTGGACAAATGTGTAATGGCATGTATCCACGGTTATAGTCTCATACAGAATAGTTTCACTGCCTTAAAAATCCTCTGTGCTCTGCCTATTCGTCCTCTCTTTCCTCTAACCCCTGGTAACCACTGATCTTTTTACTGGTTCCATAGTTTTGTCTTTTCCAGAATGTCATATAGTTGGCATCATATATTATATATATTAGATATATTAGATATTATATAATATTAGATATTATATAATATTAGATATTACATAATATATATATTAGGTCGGCTTCTTTCACTTAATAATACATAGTTAAAATTCCACTATGTTTTTTCATGGCTTCATAGCTCATTTCTCTTTAGTGCTAAATAATATTCCATTGTATGGATGTACCACAGTGTGTTTATCCATTTACCTACTGAAGGATGTCTTGGCTGCTTCCAGGTTTTGGCAATTATATATAAAGCTGCTCTAAACATCCACATGTAGGTTTTTGTGTGAACATTAAGTTTTCAACTCATTTGGGTAAATACCAAAAAGCATAATTGCTGAATTGTATGGTGAGAATATGTTTAGTTTTGTGAGAAACTTCCAAAGTGTTGTACTATTTTGCATTCCTATCAGTGATGAATCAGAGTTCCTGCTGCTACATATCCTTGCCAGCATTTGGTGTTGTTACTGTTTTGGATTTTTTTTTTTTAAAGGTACATTGTTTTAATTTGCAATTTCCTAATGGCATATGATAATGAACATCTTTTCATAGTTATTTACCATCTGTTTACTTTCTTTGGTGAGGTTTCCATCCCGGTTTTTTGCCCAGTTTTTTAATTGGTTGTTGTTGTCTTTTTAATTGTTGAGTTTTAAGAGTTCTTTGTATATTTTGGATAACAGTCCTCTATAAGATGTGTCTTTTACAAATATTTTCTCCAAGTCTGTGGCTTGTCTTCTCATTCTCTTGAGGAATCTGCCTTTGTAACCAGCTCATTCATGCATGCAATAAAGTTTGAGGGTCACTGGCGTCTGAGGGGTGAGGAAATCTTTTCTTCAGCCATCAAAGCCTAACAATGCACTTAAATTTTGCTTATAAATACAATCCTATAAATAACAAAAGTTACAGATTTATAATGAAAATAATTAAAATTTACATTTGTGAATACCACAAAAATATCTTTAATAGTTCTTGTCCAGTTTTATGAAAATGGATAGAGCATTAGAAAAATTTGGGAGACCTGGGATCTAATGGGAATTCTGCTATCATCTAGCTAAGTGACCTTGGATAAATCTCTTTTTATCTCTAGACCCCAGTTTCCTCAGGTATAAGATGAAGAAGATGAATTAAATGAGCTCTAAATTTCCCTCTGGTCCTGTGGTCCCATCTTTTCTATCAAAGCCAAGGCAAAGAGCATATTTCTATCAATGAAACTTCTGAGTAAACATGGGGTACATATTAATAAGAAAAGTCTTTGATTTGGCCTCCCCTAGACCTTGGGTAACAATCATCAGAGTCAGGATTTAATGCAGATTTGCTAATGCATAGATTAAACAAGGTTATTGTTCCCACCAAAATGCTACGGTGGTCGGTAAAACAAACCCAGATTGCTAATGGCTAAATTTAAATGAGAAAGTGTGTGTACATATACACAATTACATATAGGGCAGAACATAGAGAATTTCAGACTCAACAGAGTTTGTGAATGCAAAGAGAAACAAAAATAGAAACCATCAAATAGCCAGATGGCTGAGTTTTCTATTTTTAAATATGAGTTCTGTGGAAGTATGTCAATGAGTAGAACTAAGAAAAATGTGGTAACCTTGAGTGTTTCTGTTTTTTAAACAAAACAATATCACACAGGGTATCAAATAGCAAAGAAATTATATAATGAAATGGAAGAAGTGAATGCTTTTAAGCGCCTCAAGCCTGGCCTTTAATATTACACCATGATCCAAAGCACTAATCAAACTTTCTTCAAGTTTGAAACTGTGAGTTATTTACAATGACTGTAAGATTTCCAAGAAATACCTAAATTAGTGGGTGAAGTTACCTTTTTTCCCCTCTCTCAAATTTCTACACTCAACTTCTTTTCAAATGTCCCAATATAATCATAACGTAGCCACAAAACGTGACAGAATAAACACATCCGTGGGTCATCAATGAGCCGAACTTTGTGAAACATCTAAGAAAATGTGTTTGGAAAAGGACTACACAGTTTAGAAGAATTTTAGAGTAACTCACGAATCAGCTAACCCAGTCAAAAGATTACTCACTTAAGAATGATATAATTACTTTCAGTTTGTTTAAAGCCAGTGAAAAGTTGACACAGTGATTAAACAAAAATGGGTGAAAAAAATAGAGTTACATTATACGGACTGAATTCAGGCTGTTCCAAGGAGTAGGCCCAAGGCTTATTTGAGGAAAGATTATCTTGACAAATTGGATAAACATTTTCTGCATGACAGGACGCTGATGGAGAGTCTGTTCTGCAAGCACACCTGGTGGTGGTTTGCTTAGTGTTTGACCAAGGTGTTCAGCTTGCCCGAGTTCTCCCAGGGGCTTTGTTTACCGTTTGGCAGGTAGAGGCAGAGCCTGGGTAGGCCTTGGTAACGGTTGTTGGGCTCTGCAGATGTCTTACCCCACCCCAACCCCACCCCCATCTCCCATTTGGGTTAAAACAACTCTTGGCTAGACCAGTCCACAAAAGCCAACACCAGACTTTAACAAACAGTTCATGCTTAAGAAGGCCTGCAGTCTAATGTCCCTGAGGCAAATAAAAATGGCAAATGCAAATAAATGCACCAACACCCCCTCTGCCTTCCTTGGCTTCCTTCCATAGTCAACTGGGATGGAGAGGTCAGGTCCCACACAGGGCATTGCTATGGATGCAGATTTTCCAGCACACAAATCATCTAAGTACCAGGATGGAGAAAGTGTGAATTCAGCGCTTTTCTACTCAAAACCATGCTTCCCTGGGCCCAAATAACTGTAGATATGGGCAGATATGGGCAGTGACCTCTCCTAAGGCTTTTGTGGAGACTCTTCTGCTCTCAAGTTACCTAAATATCTGTGGGCGGGCCCCCAAAAGTGTCTTTGCTATGGCTTGGTATCCTCGAGAAGCAATCACTTGCTGGTGGCAGTAATTTGTGGATGGCGTCTTAAGGTCGGCCATTCAGTACTTTCTAGTGCTACTTTATCATTCAGAGAAGCACTAATTTGGGGAGCAGAACACCCAGAGATGTCACTAGACAGTGTGGGGGCTCCCACTGCATTCAGGCTCTCCAACAAGAAATGAACAAACAGCCCCATTGTTAGAATGATTTTGCATTTTGCTAGGTCTATTTTATTCAGCCAATATTGCTTTGTCAACTAATTTAAGTCAATCTGTGGCTCTTCCAGTGGTTCCAAGCATAAAGACCTTATATTGCCGTGTAGGATACACTGGTTTAAAATGACATTAGAGGCATGGTCTTCGACCCTCTTCTCTTGGAGCACTAAAAGAAGGCAATCCTCTTTGCCTGCCCAGCGCACCCATGGCTTATGGTCCCAAAAAGCATCTGAAGCATGTGGTAGCGCCAAAGTGTTAGATGCTGGATAGATAAACTGACCAGTGTGTTTGTTCCTCATCCATCTACTGGTCCCCACAAGCTGAGAGAATGTCTCCCTCTCATCATCTTCCTAAGGAACAGACTGAAGTAAGCCTTAACAGGAGATGACGTAAAGAAGATCTGCGTGCAGCAGTTTGTTGAGACGGATGGCGAGGTCTGGACTGATGTCACCTACCCTGCTGATTTCAACAAGACCAGAGAGAACTCCTGTCTGAACTACAACACCAAGATCACTTTGCTGTTCATCGCATTACACCCGAGGAGGCCACGTACCAGTTGTGCAAAGTGAGAACGATCTTTGTCGACACAAAAAGAATCCCCCATCTCGTGACCCATGATGCTCACACCATCCACTACCCTGATCCCTTCATCAAGGTGAACCATTCAGATTGATTTGGAGACTAGTAAAAAGACTGATTCCATCAAGTCTGACATTGGTAACCTATGTGTGGTGACTGGAACTGCTAACCTGGGAAGAATTGGTGTGATCACCAACAGAAAGAGACAGCAGGGTTCTGTTGATATAGTTCATGTGAAAGACGCCAGTGGCAATGAGCTTTGCCACTCAGCTCTCCAACGTTTTTGTTATTGGCAAAGACAACAAACCATGGATTGCTCTACCCCCATGTGAAGTGTATCCGCATCACCCTTGCTGAAGAGAGAGAAAAGAGACTGGCAACCATACAGAGCAGTGGGTAAAGTGATCTCTAGGTGACATGATTGGATGAGTCTTCATCTCTAATTAAAGATAATATAGCTTGAGAAAAAATGCCATTTGATGTAGCAGTGGTTTTAATTTGTTCAGTCTACACATCCTTGGGAAGTCATTCCTAGGTACCATGATGGGAAGCACCATGGAGCTCCACCCTCTAACAGAGTTCACTTTGCAATCCTGGAACTAAAACTTTAGTTTTACAGACTACCAATCCATGCTCCCCTCCCCAGTGTGAATGCTTCTCATGCCTTTTCCCACCCCACTGCTTCATTTCTCTGCCCACCCCCTTAACTGTTTTTTGAGAAAATCAACAAGCCAAATAAAGTAAAATCAAATCCTGGGGAATAGCCATAACAATAAAATTGCTTGATTCAAAGTCATCTGACATTTAATGTGTATGTACTATGTCCCTAGACATATCTTGTTTAATCCTCAGCCAGTGAAGTAGGTGTGATATACCTCTACCTTAAAGATGTGGGATCTCAAGTTTAGAAGACACTACATGGCAAGTCCATGTTCACATAGCTAGAATGTCCAAAAGCTAGGAGTGAATTTCAGTGACTTTATGCCTGACTCAGTCCTCATATTCATTTTATTAGGTTGGTGCAAACGTAATTGCATTTTAAGGGTTAAAAAACAATTGCAAAAACCACAATTACATTCGCACCAACCTAATAAAAGACTCCAACTCCTATGTCTTTTACAGGTTGATTGAGTCAAAGCTGATGAGCTTTACTAGTATTTTAGGGCATAACAAAAGAAATTTTTTAATGACACATGTTAATTATATCTTATATTCTAAACCTGATATTTGAAATAAAATGTAAAATGTGTTTTTAAAGACAGGTTTTTTTTTTTTCTTCCCTAATGGGAAATGCTTTTAGTATGATTGGAATCTGAGTTGAAATCTTGGTGCTGATTCTGTGACCATGAATTCATAACTTACCCTCTGGTGGCCTTAGTTTCTGAATCTGTAAAATGGGAATAAAAACATTTCCTGGGTTGTTACACTTTACTATAGCATTAGTTTTCTATTATTTCTCCTTAGACATTTTCTGTTTCCCTCAGGAGACAAGGAGCTTCTTTTAAGCATGGACTTCATTGTCGTCATGTATGTATCCTCCATTCATTTCACTGAATTATGCGTATACTATTTGTTGAATAAATAAATGATTTATGTGACAGCACTTGTCATTTGGTAAGATCTCAATAAATGTTTATTTATTTTCCTTTTCTTCTTTCTTATTGAGGACTAACAATCTATCATAGAAGACAGAAAATTGCTCAAATAATTAATTTTAGGCACTGAGACAAAAATGGAAGAGATACACAATTGTGCTCCTTTCTCATGTAGGTAAAGGATTCTCTCCAGATGACCCATAGCAGTATAGGCAGGTATATGACAGGTTGCATTGCAACATGCTCCCCAGAAGACTAAGTCATATAATGGAAGACTCAACATCCAAATTATCACGGGATTAAGAGAGCACAACAAATTGTCTTGTATATGTTTCAGAAACTATGAAAAAGCAGTTAAATGACTGGTCTTGCCATTCCCTAGGCATCACTTTCCTGTATAATTCATCTCGTTGCAGCTTTTCCACCTCTGTTAAGATATCAAAACTCTGCACAGGCACAAAAGAACCAAGGGAAAATGGTTTAACATGAAGGAAGGCAAAATATCCATTCACACTTTATACATGAGTAATATTGGAGGCGTTCTTTTTTTTTTAAGGGGGGGGCGCATCTCACAGTGGCCCATGCAGGAACTGAACCAGCAACACTGGTGCTACCAACACCATGCTCTAATCAATTCAATTGAACTAACAGGCAGCCCCTTACATAAGTAGTATTGGGATTCATCTCTTTCGCTGAGATTAGTCTAGGTTCCAGAGCAGGTCTAATTTCAGAGAACACCAAAGTATGTCCTACAACCGTGAATTGTTCAGCTAGAAGGTGCCAGATGAAATAGATAAATTGGGGAAAGAGTACTAGCTTGAGGGAACAAAATGCCAAAAGACATGGTTATGCCAGGTAGTTGTCATAATATCTTTGGGTCAGTAATTTTAGTTGTTAATTTTCATGACTATCTGTTTCATCAACTGGAATACTAGAGAGGTAAGGGATTTACAGCTTTGGTGTCATAATGTTTTTATGATACAATTTTCCTGCAGCTGAATTCTGCTGGAGAAAAATCATGCAACTGTGTTGACCGGTCATGACTACAAATCAAGAGGACTCTTTTATATCTTGCTAGCCCTTTTGAAATTTTCAACTTCTCTCCACACTCTCTCTTCCCAGTTTTACTCTCAGCCAAGGAATTTACTTCATCTTTCATCTGGTGCTATGCTGTCCAATATGGTAGCCACGAGCCAAATGTGGCTATTTAAATTTAAATTAGCTCAATCAAAAATTCAGTTCCTCAGTTGTACTAGCCATGTTATAAGGGCAAAGTAGCGACATGTGCCCAGTGGCTACCATACTGAACAATGCAGATATAGAATATTTCCATCATCTCAGGAATTTCTACTGAATATCTCTGGTCTACTGTAGAGGAATTCCTTCATTTACTCAGGTCTGACTCCTAGACAGGTTGCAAAATACCCATCTATCTTCTTTCTTATGTCAATGGAAGAAGGATCCTGATTGTATCAGAGAACCAACCCCTCTATTTGTCCTCAGAATAGTATTTTCTCTCACCAACTCAAGGACCTCACTTTTTTTGTTATTTTTTTCCCTTTATGCTAAATTATTCTCACTGGCAGACATGGACATCTCAAATCTTAAAAAAAAAAAAAAAAATAGTAATATTTTCCACTTCTGGGAAGATATAGTAGAAGTATTTTTTCTTACTATTCCTACTGAGTACAATTAAAACTCTGGCTGTTGTATGCAAAAAAACATTAAAAGACTCTGAAAAGTAGAGAGAGAAGGCTAGGAGACTTGGGATCCAAAAGAAAACACAATGATGAATTCCCTAGGTTTTCTTTTTGCATCACATATCTCAGATTTGGAGATGAAGAAGTTGGCAACCCAGAAATGTCAATAGATACAGACAAAACCCCACCAACAAAAACCTAGCCAAAGAACGAGGAAAGAGAAGCTTAGTAAAACAGAAAACTTTTAGACAATAATTACTCAACTTCAGCCAAAAATCACAGAAAAAAAGTATGGCCCCATCTCCACCCAAGTCAGCAAAAGCCTTGAATTCCATTCTTGTGAGACTACAGGGGGTACCCCAACAACCCCTCTGGGATAATGTCTGAGAAGGCCAAGTAGGGAGCTGGGATTTTCATCCCCACTAGCCAGTAGCAAGGCCCAACTTCCACCCTGGTTTGTCAGTGGAGACACTTGGGATATATCTGGACTTTCACCCACACCTGCAGTAAAAAGGCACTTCTTCCCCTTCCCATCAGCGGCGGGTCAGGAAGGGCCTACGGAAGAGCCCAATGAGGATTTTCACCACCGCCCAGTAATAATAAAGCTACCTCACTGCAGTGTCTTTGGAGACTATGTGGGATCTGGAATTCACTGCCCATTAGTAATAAGGAGCATCCTTATCTCAGGTGTCAGCAGAGGCTGCATGAGTAACCTGGATTTCTACCTTAACCTGGCAGTAATAAGATGGTGCCCCTTTTTCCCCTATACAAGAGGGGTCAGAGAAAGCCAACTAAAACAGAATAATTTAAATAAGATATAGAGTCTCAAAACATAACATGAAAATATCCTGTTTCAAATAAGAAATTAGGCCAAGAACCAGGGTTATCTTGAAATGAATGAAAAAAGACGTTCAAAGGCTGCCAACAACAACATGACAAAGATGTCAGAATTATCTGATGACGGTTTTAAAGCTGCTATTGTCAAAATGCTTTATGAGCAACTATAAATATGCTTGGAACAAATTTTAAAAATTAAAAAGACTAAGCCAATAAATAGATTACCCCCAAAAAAAATTTAAAGGGAAATTTGAGAACTTAAAAATACAAAATCAAAATTTAAAGACTCAGAGGATGGAATGAACAATATAACGGAAGGGACAGAGGAAAGAATGAGTGAACTGGGAGAAAGAACAATAAAAATTATCCAATAGGAACAACAGAGAAAGAAATCAACTAAAAAACAAACAAACAACAACAACAAAAAAAACAGACCCTCAGAGACATTTGGGACCATGCCAAAAGATCAGAATCCCAGAAGGAGAGGAGAAATAAGGCAGTGTTTTAAAAAAGTTCTCAATGAAATAATGACTAAAAACTTCCTATATTTGGGGGGAAATATACATTTATAGGTTCAAGAAACTGAGCAATCTCCATACAGAGTAAACCCCAAAAATGCATGCCAAAATACATCATCATTAAACTTCTGAAAACTGAAAAACAAGAATCTTGAAAGCAGCCAGAGATGAGCAATGCCTTACCTACATACAAAAGAAATGAGAATGATGACAGATTTTTCATCAAAAACCATAGCGGCGAAAAAGTGACTCAAAATTGTTCAAGAGCTGGAAAAAAAAAGAATGTTAATGTAGAATCATATACCCAATGAAAATATCCTTCAGGAATGAAGGAGAAATCAAAATATTCTCAGATGAAGAACTACTAAGATAATTTGTTGTTATAAGACTGACTCAGACCTTTTAAAAAAGAATAGGTAATGAAAGTGGAAGTTCTCTAAACAGAAAGAAAACAAGCTTTCCTCGTTTTTGTTTTTTTTTTTTTTGCACTAAATACAAAATATATTTATTTAGCCAAGAGTCTTTGTGAGGTCTGGTTTGTCAGAGAATATGTTTTATTTTAAAAACAAATACAATATTTTATATGAGATAATTATATGAAGAGATGAAGTAAGACTATGAAGTATGATATATAACTAAAAATTATTGAGTTAAGATCTGGAACTCTTTTTTCCTCAGTTACAGTTGACATTCAATATTATTTTATATTAGTTTCAGTTGTATAGCATAGTGATTAGACATTTATATAATTTATGCAGTGATCCCTCCTAATTAGTCTAGTACCCACCTGGCACTACACATAGTTGTTGCAACATTATTGACTATATTCTTTATGCTGTACTTTACATTCCTGCAAGCTTTCCTTCTTTTAAAAGGAAATGTGGAATATCAAAAAGAAAGAATGTGATAAGCAAAAATATGGTTAAAATCAATAGGCTTTCCTTTTCTTCTTGAGTTTTCTAAATTATGTTACCAAGAGCCAGCATTTTGAAAAACTATACAATGAAGTACACTTGAAAACACTACAGTTAAATAAAAATTAAATTCTAAAAAATATTCAAATAACCTATAGGAAGGCAGAAAGAAGAAAACAGAAAACAAAATACAAGATAATATAATTAAGCCCTATTACATACATATCAATAATTACATTAAATGTAAATGGTTTAAATACACCCATTACGAGAGTAAATTAAAAAGTGACCCAACTATAAGCTGTCTATAAGAAATTCACTTAACATATAACAATATAAGCAGTAAAGGGATGGAAAAGACATATCATGTAAACATGAATCAAAGGAAAGCAGGATTGGCTTATATTAATAACAGATGAAGTGGACTTCAGAACAAAGAAAAATACCAGAGACAGAAAGGTATATTATATAATGATAAATTCTCAACTGACCAAACAGAGCTAGCATTCCTAAATGCATACAAACCAAAAAACAGAGCTGCAAAATATGTGAAGTAAAACTTATAGAACCAAAAGGTAAAATAGAAAAATTAATGATTATAGTTGGTGTTTGAGTTTAAACACCCCCCCCCAACAATTGATAGAAAATAGACATAAAGTCAGTAGAGATATATAAGATCTCAACAGCATCATCAACCAACAGTATCTTATCATTTATAGAACATTCCACCCAACAACAGTAGACTATACATTCTTTTCACAGGCCCCTGAAACACATACCAAGATAGACTGTATTCTGGGCCTGAAAAAAAAAAATTCCTCACATGAGAATCTACAAACACACTTCTAACTAATCTATGAAACAAAGAGAAAGTCTCGAGAGAAATTTAAAAATTACATTGAACTGAATGACAATGAACATATGCTTTAAAATTATCATGATACCGAAACTAGACAAAGACTAGAAAAAAACAAACAAAAATCCTACTGACAAATATCCCTCATGAATATAGACATAAAATACCTTAACAAACTATCAGTAAATAGAATTCAGCAATATATGAAATGAATTCTACACATGAACAAGTGAGGTTTATTCCAGCCATGTGACACTGGTTCAATATTCAAAAGTCAATTGATGCAATCCACCATATTAACAGGCTAACAAAGAAAAAAACCACATGATCACATTGAATGTAGAAAAATCATGGGACAAAATTCAACACCCATTTTTAATAAAAACTTCCAGACAAATGGAATCAAAGGGAGCTTCCTCAAATTGATAAAGAACATCTACAAAGAACCTGCTGGTAACATTATACTTAATGAAGAAAGACTGACGGCTTTTCTTCTAAAATGGGAAACAAGAGAAGGATGTCCACTCTCATCACTCTTATTCAACATAGTGCTAGAAATTTTAACCAGTACAGAAAATCAAGAAACATAAATAAAAGGCATAAAGATTAGAAAGGAAAAGGTTAAATTGCCCCTATTTAAAGATAACATGATTGTCTACGTAGAAAATCCAGTCTGCCCCCCCCCCCAATTAGTGAGTCTGCCTCACTAATAAGTTAGCTGAGCAAGATCACAGGATATAAGATCAAGTACAAAAATCAATTGTATGTCTTTATACTAGCAAGGAACACATAGATACCACAATTAAAAATATACCATTTACAACCGCTCCAAAAAAAGGAAATATTTAGGTGTCAATCTAACAAAGTATGAATAAGATTTGTATACTGGGGGTCGGCCAGGTGGCTCAGGCAGTTGAAGCTCCATGCTCCTAATGCTGAAGGCTTCCAGTTCGATTCCCACGTGGGCCAGTGGGCTCACAACCACAAGGTTGCCAGTTCGATTTCTCAAATCCCACAAGGGATGGTGGGCTGCGCCCCCTGCAACTAACAATGGCGACTAGACCTGGAGCTGAGCTGCGCCCTCCACAACTAAGATTTAAAAAGGACAACTTGACGTGGAAAAAGTCCTGGAAGTACACACTGTTCCCCAATAAAGTCCTGTTCCCCTTCGCCAATAAAATCTTTAAAAAAAAGAAAAGATTTGTATACTGACAACTATAAAACACTGATACAACAAATCAAAGATGTTCTAAATAAGTGGAGAGACATGTTCTAAACAAATGGAGAGACATACCATGCTAAAGGATTAAAAAGACTCCACATAGTAAAGATGCTAATTCTCAAATTGATATACGGTCTTTCAATTTCTATCAAAATCCCAGCCAGATTTTTTGTAGATATAAACAAGATAACAGTTGACCTTTGAACAACTCAGGGATTAGGGGCACCAGCTCCCGTGCAGTTGAAAACTCATGTATAACTTGTGACTTACCAAAAACTTAACTACTAATAGCCTACTAATAGTCTACCAGAAGCCTTACCAATAACATAAACAGTCGATTAACACATATGTTGTGTGTTATATATGTTATATACTGTGTTCTTACAATACAGTAAGCTAGAGAAAAGAAAATGTTATTAAGAAAATCATAAGGAAGAGAAAATATACAATATTTGTTGAAAAAAAATTCATGTATAAGTGGACCCACGCAGTTAAAACCTGAGTTGTTCAAGGGTGAACTGTATTCTAAAATTTATATGGAGAGGTAATTTGCTAAGCAATATGTGCCAAACAAACACTGTGCTGGGTAGTTTATAAATGCATGTTGTTAAGGTCTCCCTCTGTTAATACCAGTCAAAAAAATAATAATAATAAGACAAAAATACTCCTTTCAATTCCCTGTGAATTTTCTACATGCCAGCCCCTAGCTGCAAAGAAATTTCACCGTCATGGAGCAATAAAACCACGAGCACTTGCCTTAGAATACTCAGCCAACTAGCTGAGCGACGTTCGGCAAGGGATTCAATATGTTTCCTCATCTCTAAAATGAGGAGAGCAACATTACAAAGCTATGGTGAGGCTCAAATGAGATAATAAAGGGAAAAGTAATTGTTAAATATTATATGAATTGGGGGGAGGGAGATGAGGGTAAGGGGGATCAAGTATCTGATGATGGCAGGAGAACTGACTCTGGGTGGTGAACACACAATGGGATTTATAGATGATGTAATACAGAATTGTACACCTGAAATCGATGTAATTTCACTAACAATTGTCACCCAATAAATTTTAAAAATATATATTATATGATTGTTACTTGTTATTAATAAAACAAAAATAACAAAACAGAATAATTAAAGGCTCTGGTGATGTCTAAGTTTGTTATAGGCACACACAGACTGCCTGGAAGCACATTCTGTCAGCATTTACACACATGCACACACACACACACACACACACACACACACACATTTTCATTGTAACTGCTTCTCCCCTTCACCATCATTTCTTACAAGCAAATGCTCTTATTATATGAGAACAAGTCTTGGTTTACTTGACGCATGTTAGGGAATAAACATAAAATAAGGAAAAACAGAGAAATGTAGATTTCCACTCAGTTCAGTGCATACTAATTGAGTACCTAGTATGCAGTTAGTACTAAACAATGTTCCAAGGATACAGAGTTGTAGAAAACCAAATCCCTACCCTCAAAGATTTCACAGCCTAGCAGAGGAGACAGGCCATGTACAAACAATTTCTATAAAATAGGATAGAGGAACACAGAGACCCCCTCACCCAATCTGGGGACGTCAGGGAGGACACATGAGCCAAGACAGATTGGCAGGAAGGGGATGAGATAGGCAAAGGAGCAATAGCATGAGGTAGCTGGGTGCACCAGGCAACCCCGAGTACCCCGTGTCATGAAGCATCAGCAAAGGGTCTGGAGAGAAGATCCGACAGAGGTAAGCAAAAAACAGATCAAAGAAAGCTTTGTTTACCATGCTGAAACCTGAAGCTTTACTCTCTTAACTATGAAGAACCATCGGAGAGTTTTTAACCGCGAGAGCAACACGGTCAGAATTGTGTTTTAGATGGATTTCCTGGTGACAAAGACAGGGGAGAAGAATGGAGGTAGTGAGACAGGTGTCGGGGGGTAAGTGGGGTCAGGAAATGCAATAATAGTCCAGACAAGAGATAATGTAGGAAAGAAATCAAGCAGTAGCAGTCAAAAATATGTAAAGGATAAAATTGATAAGATTTTGTGATTGATTGAACATGGGTATGGAGACAGAAATGAAGAAAAGGAAGTAGTCACGGTGTCCCCCACATCGTTTTTGTCTTGGATAAACCAGGTAGGTAAGGTGGACTTAGAGGTGGTAGGTTGGTGTGAGAGCCATTGCTTGGGGAAGATCAATGAAATGGTGGGCACCCATCCATTCAGGTGTGCCTGCAGTGGTCAAGGCAGACAAGGAGTCACTCTCCTTGGTGAGTGACAGCAAGCTTGGGTTGACACAAGAAATACTCAAATATTAGAATCCAAATGGATACTGATGTTAACTACCCAAACAGCCACAGTCTTCATACTTGCCCCCAGAATGGTATCAGTCTATCATTAAAACACGTAGACATTCAAGAGACCAGCAAAAAGAAGACAGTGGCAGTTCAGACTTGAATGGCCAAAGGCAGAATAAGGATACCAGTGTGCTGAGTTGCTGTGCTCACATCTGCTTTTCACAGAGCTGAGAGCAGTTACATATACGCCACTGGCCTCCTCCTTTCTCATCTGAATAAGGAACAAGGAAATACCACACATAAGATGTGACAGGGTGCCAGTACAGAAGTGTCAGCGTCACTTGTGTAAAATAAGCACAACCCTATTCTGCCAAGGCCACATGGTTTTGTAGCCCTTGTGACATTCTGCCCCTCTTGTCATCCTCTGACATCTCCCCTACAGCCCTGGGCTTTACCCCTCTCATCCTAGCTCTGCCACCAATTGGGTTGTTTGTTGTGTGTGTGGTTTTTTTGTTTTTTCTGTTTTTTTTGTTTTGTTTGGGGTTTTTTTTGAGGATTATAGAGATTGGGGAAAAAAAATGTGTTCCTATTATTGCAAGTGCCCCTTACCTCCCAAATAACTTTCATTTGCCCCCAGGTACCAGGCAACTATGTGCTTTCCTTCTGCTGTTTGCGGTCTTAGTCACCGCTCTATGGAAGGATTAGGTGCAAATGTCACTCTGCTGTTTCCTCCAGTAGATTATGCAAGTATACCTGGATTGTGTAAGTGCATGTTAGCTCTTTCCCTCCAGTGCTCATACAGCAAGCAGTGTTTGAGATTTTTTTTTTCGTCCTTGCAGAGGGATGGAATAAGCAAGCAAAGAGTCATACCTTTCTTTCTCTTGGCAGGCAGGAATATTGGACTAGATGCCTGCCAAACTGCCAATCCATGTATGGAACATGTCCAATAACCTAGGGACTGAAATTCAGGATGGCCACTAACTGATCCAGAAGGGGTTTACTGGAAATGTTTTCTTTATGAAGAAAATCCTTTAAGGGGCTCCTTTCAGTTCAGTTGTAACAGTAAGACCTCCTGTGCACCAGAGGGAGCCATGCAAAGAACTCTTTTACTAGAGATTAAAATAGTAATTGATAAACTGGACAGGCTGCATCATTCTCTGTGGTAGCCCAGGAGAGCTGATCTCAACTTTGTTTAGTCTCATTATGAACTCAGATCCCACTTCTCCTTCAGATCTGTGTGGACCAGAGACTTCAAAGTTGGTCTGGGGACCAGTGCTGGTTTACCACCTGATTGTTACTTGTTGGCTGTAAGTATAGAAATGTGGAGTAAGCCTTTAGAAACATTTCTAGCAATCCAACAAAGTAATTTTGTCTCTAATAATTAAAAAGTTAAGCATGTCTTTTTTAATATCATTTTTCTAATAATTCATTTTAATTTTATTTTATAAAAGTATATATCAGCTGAGGATTAGAAAAAAATTTTTTAAAGATCTAGAGTCTCCATTGATTGAGAAGCACTGGTAGATAAAGGAACACGAGACAAAATTCAAGTGTCTTGAGCGCCAACATTTGCTCTTTCATCAACTATCTGTATGGACAATTTGTACTCTCAGGGAGTACAAGTTCATATTTACAGTGGAATGGGGGTGGGGGGTGGACACTGGACATTAACCATACTTCTATGCTTAATAACATCACCTTTTACCCTTGCTAGAACCTATAGACTGATCTTTAATTCCACCCCGTCAACCCACTCCATTAAACACATCCAATTAGACAAAATCCTCTGGACTCCATCACTGAAATGCACCTCGCATCCCCTTGCCCTACCTTCCACCCTATTTTAGGTTTCCTTTTAACTTAGTTTCCTGTCTCCAGGCTTGGCTCTCACCATACTGTTGTTAGAGACCTTGAAGATGTCATCCTGTACTTACAGAGGAGTGCCTCACTGCCATGTACAATTTCAAGCTCTTTGCTGAACCTCCAAAGTCCTTTGTAATCGGGTCTGCCCAATACTCCTGGCCTCAGCTCCAGCCACCCTTCCCAAAACATCCTAAGCCCCAGCCACTCTGGGCTCCTTGCTGCTCCTCAGACACACCATGATCCCTTGTTACACCTCCATGCCTTGTTTCACCCTGTTACCTTGGCCCTGGAATGCCTCGGCCTCCATGTCTTCCTGGCAATTTCATCCTTCAAAACTCAGCTCAATTCCCTATCTCTCTATATTTTCTCTGGAATTTCTCTTCTTCTATCAGCTGTAATTACTCCTTTATCTATGTGTTCCTCTCACTGTATATTCACATTTATATACATGTTTTATAGTTATTAGTTTACCTGTTTTGATTCTGCTTTCAAAACCAAGATACCTTGTAAATCATAATAATCCCAGCAACTATAGCCCCACCTATAGGAGACACTCAGTTGTTTGTCGATATTATGAGTTGAGACACTCATTCATTCATTCATTCATTCATGCATGCATTTATTGGGGATCATCTTGTGTCAAGCTCTCAGGATCTAGTGATGACTAAGTTAGACAAATTCACAGCCATCATGCAGCTTACATTACAATGTGGGAAACAGAAAACAAACAAGTGGGGAGATAAAAACAAATAAACAAACAAACAAGATAATTACATGTTGAGATCATTGATCATATGAAGGACCTAAACAGACTGATTAGACATAGACTGCTTGGGGGAGGCTATTGTCCCTCCATAGGAAGATTAGAGGATCCTGTCTGAGAAGATGACCTGTGAACTGAGATCTGAAAAATGAAAAGAGCAGAAGAAGGAAAGGGACTGGCGTTTTGTTCAAGGAACAAAAATAAGACCAATTTTTGCATAGTGAGCAGGGTTGAGTGGTCTGAAATAAAGTTAGAAAAATAGGCCCCAGTATATAGGACCCCACTAGAGTAAAGTAAGGAGTTTAGACTTTACTCTGAGCTAGAAGTCTGACGTGTTTTAAGCAGGGCAGTTGGCTTGGTCAGAATAAAATTTTAAGACATTTACTCTAGTCCCTGTAGAGAACGGCTTAAAGAAGAGCAAGAGATCAGCAAACAGATGAAGGGGTTATTCCATGATTCTAGGACAGATTGCTTAGACCAGGGGTAAGAGAGCAAAGGAGAAGGATGGAGAGAAGGAGACGTGGCAAAGATGGCATCTGGAGATTAAATGAAAAGGACTTGGTGGTGGATTAACAGCATGTGGAGCTGGGGTTGGGGGTTGGGGGAATAATGGAAATATAGTAGTAATCAAGGATGACCCTGGTGTTTTGGCTTAATCATCAGGGTAGAAATTGGTGGTATTGATTGAATTGATGAAGGCTTGGTGAGGAAGCAGTTGGGACTGGGTTTTCTGTGGTAGATTGGGGGAATGACTAGGAATCAAGAGATCTGTTCGGTTGGAGATGTATATTAGACATCTAAGAGAAGCTGTCAAGGATAAGTAAATAACTAAGTGATAGAAAAGGACACTGGGGGCCGGCCCGGTGGCTCAGGTGGTTAGAGCTCCATGCTCCTAACTCCAAAGGCTGCGGGTTCGATTCCCACATGGGCCAGTGGACTCTCAACCACAAGTTTGCCAGTTCAATTCCTCGAGTCCCACAAGGGATGGTGGGCTCTGCCCCCTGCAACTAAGATTGAACATGGCACCTTGAGCTGAGCTGCCTCCTGGATGGCTCAGTTGGTTGGAGCATGGGCTCTCAACCACAAGGTTGCCGGTTCAACTCCCGCAAGGGATGGTGGGCTGTGCCCCCTACAACTAGAAACAGCAACTGGACCTGGAGCTGAGCTGCGTCCTCCACAACTAAGACTGAAAAGACAACAACTTGAAGTTGAACGGCACCCTCCACAACTAAGATTGAAAGGACAACAATTTGACTTGGAAAAAAATCCTGGAAATACAAACTGTTCCCCAATAAAGTCCTGTTCCCCTTCCCCAATAAAAAAAAAAAAAAATCTTTAAAAAGAAAAAAAGGAAACTGAGGCTAATAAACAGGTACCAAGGTTTAGAACCACACAAGTCCATCGGACTCATAAGCGCGAAACTAAGCAGCCTCATCTCCAGTACATGTGAATTAGCAATTGTTTCTTCAGGCATAATTGGTGAATAAGTACAAAAGATTTGGAAAGAGAAAGGTAAAAGAGACAAGAAAAGAAGAACAGTTTTTGTTTTTCTAAATTGTCTCTCCCTCCCGGAGCACAATCTTAAAAAAGAGAAAGGATGCTGAAACAATATAGCCTCTGCCCTGGGTCTAATTAAGAACATGCACTCTGGGCAGCATGGGTTCAGATACTATCCCTACCAATTACCTCGGTGTGACTTTGAAAAGTTTCCTTCACATTTTGCACCTCTGTTTCTCATCTATAAAATATTTTAAAATAGGACCTTCCTCCAAGTTTGTGAGGATTTACTGAGTTAACACATATGGTGGGTGCTTCCAACACTGTCTGTCACACAGTCAGAGCTCACAGAGGGTTAGCTCTAATCTGAGCTTCTGTAAGGGGTGGCTGCTGAACCCAGCAATGCTGAACCACTTCCAGTTATCTAAATAAGCCAAGCTTCCCTCCACTGGGTCTTTTCCCAGTTTTGCTCTAAGGAGATGTATGTGTCCCTAAAAACCACCATGCTATGCAAAATTGTGCAACAAAAACCACAAGGCTTGTGGAAAAATGGGGTTTAGTAACACAACACTCAAAAATATCTTCAGTGATACATGGAAAACTATAGGAATCAAAATTTTAAATGTTTGTGCCTCAAAGGACACTATTAACTATTAAGAGGATGAAAAGACAACCCATAGAATTGGAGAAATTATTTGCAAATCGTATATCTAATAAGGGTCCAGAATCCAGAATACATATGTAAAGAACATTTACAACTCAACAACAGAGACAAACAATCCAATTTAAAAATGGCAATGGAGTCCAGCAGACATTTCTCCAAAGGAGAAGTTACAAATGCCAAACAAGCATATTACAAGATGCTCACCCTCATTAGTCATTACGGAAATGCAAATCCAAACCACAGTGAAATATCACTTCATACCCATTATGAAAGAGACAGAGAGAGAAAGAGAGAGAGGAAGAAAAAAGAAAAGAGAGAAAGAAAGAAATGCAGAAAATGATAAATGTTGAGTATGTCGAGAAATTGAAGCTCTCATACATTGCTGGTAGGAGTGTAAAATGGTGCAGACACTATGTAAAATATTTTGGTTGTTCCTTAATAAATTAAACATAAATTTACCATGTGACCCAGACATTCCACTCCAAAGTATATATCCAAAGTATATATCTGCCTCAGTTTCCTTATCTTGAAATAGGGATGTCAACAGTATCTATATCAATGGCTTGTTCTAAGGAGTAAATGAGTTGATATATTTAAAGTAAATAGCTATATCTCCTGGCTATGACCTGCACTGGTTGTGACATAAGGATAAACTGTTATTATGACTACGGAAGACTAATTTGGTCCATTATCTTTGTTAGATGCACACCATGTAAGCCTGGAAACACTACTTCATACATGAATTAATCCATGTATTAATAGAAATATCTGAGTATAAAAAAGGTTGATTCAAGACTTTAAGGATAAAATTACTTTTTAAAAGAGTTGAATTAAAATCAAATAAATCTCTGACACCAATATTAAGTCCACAAGTATTAAACAAGGAAACAAATTAGTTAGACAATGCTTTTACTGATGAATGCAAAAGATAGGTTATTTTATTATTTTGCTTCAGAAATTATGCATTTCCAAATAAATATAAATGCTAGAAATCAATTTGGCCATTTTATGATTCTGATTACTCTTCATGTGTCCCCACCCAAGGTTGTATAAAATTTTTCCAGTCTTTCTTTAGAGATGGACTGGTCCCTTTGCAAGTGGATAAATTTTTTGCATATTGAGCCTACATTTATAGGTATCTTTGAAATTTAGTCATATTAAATTAAATGCATAAGTCTTATTTTGCACATGCTATATGTGAAAATATCATCTCTTTATTAATTCTTTTAAAGATAAATTAAGAGCAAAATCTTATTTTATAAATTGCAGGGAAACTAAGTTGTATTCCTAAGAGAAGATTAAAAATATGGTCACTGATTTTTGTATGGCTCATTTTTTATATATTTAATCAGATGTCTAGTGCCTTCAGTTAACTTAGAAAAAAAAGACTTTCACTTAGGTTTGGTAAATGATCCTGAATTACAAATAATTTCATATAGTACTCTCATTCATTCATTCCACATGTATTGAGAACATGTTGTATACTTCACAGATTTCACCATAATAGCAAAAAATGAGAAATGATTTAAGTGCCCATTATAGGAGAACACTGAAATAAATATTATATAGCCATTGAAATAAATGGTAATCAACACGTTACAAGTCTTTGTAAGAATAAAATTAAATCATGTGTGTGAAAGCACTTCCATAAACAGTAAAGCACTTCCATAAACAGTAATTGACTACACAATTGTTGCTTCTATTGTTTTTATTAACATGTAAAGCTACAAAATATAAACAAATGAGCTGTTTAAGAGGGGAAAATTGGAAATAAAGAACAAAGGCAACCCTGGTAATACCTAGACTCTATATTTGACTACAACACACATTTTGTTTGTTAGATACTTGGTCTGCATCAGACAAGAAACTAGACTGACCATATTTTCCCTCTTTGGGCCTGTATTATAAGAAGGGGCATATTTAAAGTGAATACTACACTTTCAGAGACCTAGTTCAGCTGAAATAATGATTTACTTCAAAGTTTTGGAGAAAAGGCTCTGGCTAAACGCAGAAAGGGTGTGAAATCTGTCATTTTCCTATTGTAGTGAAGAGAGGGCCACACGGGAGGATTCAAAGCCCAGGCAACTCAAATCAGAAAAGTCTCAGAAATTTAAGCAAGAGACTCTGAACTGGAAACTTAGGACTCATTATCTCAAACCAAAAATCCCTGGTCATTTCCCATTATTATTGTTCTCCTTAAGGGAGATGCAATGCAGTCATTAAAAAATAAATAACAGCTTTGGAATCAGATTTGAATTTAAATCCTAGCAGCTTTGCTTTATTAGCTGGTCAGATTATTTACCTTTCAGAGTCTATTTCCTCTTAAAAAGGAATAGTAACACCATTTGCTTCAAGAGGCGCTTGCTATGTGGGTTAAGCACGAACAATAATAATAGTGAACATGCACTGAGTGCTTCTAACATGCCCAGTCTGTGCTAAGTTCCTTCCATATGCTTCTCGTGGTGACTCCTCACACCGTCCTATGAGAAAGGCAGTATGGGCTCTATTTTATAGTTGAATAAACTGAGGTTTAGTGATACCACACAACTAACAAGTGGTGAAGCCAAGACCAGTAAAATAGCAATGGAAAGCCTAGCACATAACTGTTATTTTTAAAATGTAGCTCCTTAAGCAGCCTTAGTGGGGTTTCAGAAAGAGAAGACAGTCTTTCCTTTCTCTTTGGTACAGAACTCAGAGGTCCCACTTCCCATGGGGACCTGTAATGGCTCCACATAGACCTCTCCCTCTGACCTTGTGCCAAGGTAAAACTAATGTACATCTTGTGATCTCACACAGAGAAAGTGCAGCAAGATGCAAACATTGAAACAAACTTTAAAATGGGCAGCAGTCCCCCTAAGCGCGTACACCATGTGAAGCAAACGCATATGTCTGTTTTTATCTCTGACTCACTGAAGGAACTGAGTAGTGGGCAGCCATGCGACGAGAGCCTGGCAGAGTCCTGATCAATCTAATTTATGTCCTAATCTGCTGTTGAATCCAGGAAGAGAATGGGCTTCACAATTCTTGACTCCACTCACTTCCCAACAGGGTGTCCTTGAACAAGTTGCTTAATTTCTCTGAGGCCCATTTCCTTATCAGTAAAATAAAGATAAGAGTAGCTATCTCATCAAATTGTTAAGAGGATTAAATGAGATCTTTCTGAATCACAAATCCAATAGAAGCCTGACTTTTACTGCTTGTAGGCACCCCCCACCCCCAGGGCTCTTCTGTACCTTTCTGGTAAAATACAACCCTCCTGGGAAGCCTACACAGCACCCCTCCCATTTGCTTTCTCTTTCTTCAGGCTCCAGTCATATAATGCTACTTGCACTTTCCCAGATACAGTTGTCCTCACTTGCGTCTCTTCAATTGTTCATTCACCCAGCAAAGAAAAATAAAAAAAGTGAGCCCTGTTATAAGTAAGGCCTTGGATTAAATATTGGGACTACAACTATGGAACCAGACACACACAGCCCCTGCTGTCAAAGACCCTGAGATCTAGTGAAAGTTCAGGTGAGCAAAGTGGCCATTACAGTTCTGGGTGCTGCGTGATGTAAGAGGTGCCGTAGGAGTGCATAAGAAAGGGCATTTTACCTAGACTTGGAAGGTCTTAGAAAGGTGTCTGAAGAAGTTAGATTGTATCTAGAGAGTAGCTCAAAAGGGAAGTAGGTGCAACCTTGTGGGAATCACAACTCTGTCTGCATTCTTTGTGTACTGCTGAAAAAGATCATATTATGTACCAAAAGGAGCAGTCTACATCTCTTTGGCTATACTCTCCGAAGGTTTAGTAAATCTCAGTCCAGTATATTTTCCATTTCTTTACAACCTTCTCACAAAAAAGCCTTTTTGTGGTCCAGGGCCCATGGGTGAAATATCCCAGCAAAGGGCCAGTAGAAGAGTGATGTGTCCAGGGAAATTTTCCCTGAGAACAACATAGGAATTTTTTTTAAGAGGAGAGAGGGGGACGGATAGCATTTCTTCTTGAAGAAATTATGGAACTTTAAAATCACCATTCAGGAATCCCCACTGAAACAATCGATTGAATTAAGGATTATTAATGGGTGCTAAAACCAATAGATGAAAAATTGTTGAACAGGCTAGTCAAAAATCCCTTAAAATGAAAAGATCTGATGCTCATCACCTTACCCAAATAACCAAACTCAAAGCTTCCCTCTGAAGCATTTGACAGGTTTCTTCTCTCATATCTTTGATTTTTTTCATTCCAAACTTTATTCTAAATCTTCTTTTGCCATTTCTTAATATGAGTGTCTTTAAAGTTTAATCTTCTGGGAGCAGCCAGCTGGCTCAGTTGGTTAGAACGTGGGCTCTTAACAACAAGGTTGCCAGTTCGATCCCCACATGGGCCAGTGTGAGCTGTGCCTTCCACAACTAGATTGGAAAAACACACTTAAATAAAAAGTTAAAAGAAAATAAAAGTTTAATCTTCTGCCCTTTATTCTTATGCTATAGTTTTCCTGGGCAAGCTCAGCCACTCCCAAGATCTTAACCAAAAACTATATGCTGATAACCTCTGAATAATCTGTGCTTCCATCTCAGATCTCTTTCAAAGCTATTCACCATAGTCCAACTGCTTGCTGGCCTTGCTCACTGGGACTTTCTCAGCTGCAGCTTTTCTATGCTTAATGTCTCCCTTTTCCTGGCCCCAGTCAGTTATGTTCTCCATCTTGCATTCTTTAACTTAGTTAATGCCCTCATGATTCATCAGTTAGTTATCCAAGCCAGAAATCTGCTGGTCCTTCTTTACATTGTCAGCAAAGATTCATTTATTATCTACTAATGGCCACTATATTTATTGTTAGGTATGCAGTAGGAAAAAATCATTTTCAACACTTATTCACATGGAGAAATGGACATTGATTAAATGATCACACAAATACATGAATAGTTATAAACTGAGATATATGTTTTAAAGGAAAGCAATATGGAGCTAAGAGAGAATAAAACAGAGAACCTAACCCAAGCTAGGGGTGGGATGGGGAAGTGGACAAGGAGATTCATTTCATAAAACGCATCTCTGAAAAAATATTTGAATTCAAAGATACGTTGGAATTAATTAAGTGGAAGATGGGAGAGATGGGTGAGTAAAGAGGTGGTGATTTCTAGGAAAAGGGAAGAACATATGCAAATTCCTTGAGGTAGCTGTTTTGAAGAAGTGAGAGAATGATGGTGTGGAAGGAGCACAGATAACGAGGTAAAGAGTCTAAGATTGGACTGGAGCAATCATTGGGGCCAAAACTTACTGAGCACTGAAGACCATACATAGTGATTTGAACATTACCTTAAAAACAATGGGAAGATATTGGAAGCTATTAAACATGACAGGGTAAGGCTGGGGTGGAGGTTAACATGTTATGTGTTGTGTGAATATCACTGGCTGATAAATGAAAAATTGTTGAAGGGAATATATCAGGATGTGGGGATGCCAGTTAGGTGGCAGCTGCAGGAGTCTAGATGAAGATAACAGTAGCTTGCCCTGAGCCAATGGCAATGGAGATGGAGAAAAGCAGATAGAGCCAAGTAATATTTTAGGAGTAAAATCTATAATACAAAGCTTGAAATAGGTAGTATATGTGGTAGGTTGGTAAGGAAAGGAGGCTGGGATGGCTCCAAGATTTCCAGAAATTCTGAATGTGGGCTCCAGCAATCTGTTTCCTAAGAAAAAGAACATGGGGAGAGGACCAAAGGAAAGACCAGGAAGATTATGAGTTCAGGTTGGATACATGAAGACTAAGGTGACCTTGAGATATTCAAACAGAGTTATCAAGTAAACATTTGGATATATGGGTTTGAACTCAGAAAAGAGATTGGGCCTGAGACTTGGGAATCATTGATATATAAGTGGTAACTCTGGCCATTAGGGAGATAAGGTTGCCAGTTGGAAGATTACAAAATGAGAAAAGGGTCTATTACAGAGACTTAAAGAGTGCCAACATTTAATGGCCAGATTGAAACTTCAAAGGAAGACTGAGAAAGCATTGTCAGGTAGGAGGGAGTAAAATCAGAAGTATATAATATCATGAAAGTCAAAGTAAACACATGTTTTAAGTGGGAAGGAATGACTAATAGAGTCAAATGCTGCTACAAGGTGAATTTATATGGGAACTAGGTATATACCCCAGAGAAAGGAAGGCATAAGTCCATAAAATCATGTACACGAATGCTCATAGCGGTAGCCCAAAGTGGAAACAATCCAAAGATGAATGGGTAAATAAAATATAGTATATCTATACAATGGAATATTTCCATCAATAAAGAGCAATGAAAAACTGACACATGCTGCAACATGGATGAACTTTGAAAACACTATGGTCAGTGAAAGAAGCCAGTTATATAAAAAAAAAAAAAAAAGCACATACAGTATAATTTCATTCACATGAAATGTCCAAAACAGGCAAATCTATAGACAGGAAGTAGATTAGGGTTTAAGGAGGTGAGAAGGGGATGAGCAGTGACTGTTAATAAACACAGAGTTTCTTTTAAGGATAAAGAAAAAGATAGAAAACTATGATAGATTGTGGTGATAGTTGCACAACTCTGTGAATATATTACAAACCATTGAAATGTGCACTCTAAATGAGTGAATTCTCTGGTATGTGAATTTTATCTCAATAAAGCTATTTTGAAAAAAAGAAAGAAATTGACTTTTAAGCCAGGTGACCAAAGACTATTTTCTAATTGGTGTTATTTCTTTTTGTTGATTCCAGGGTCCTCTTATTCTGGTATCAATATAGCTAGGAAACTGATTTTGTCATCACAAGTTTGTTTGGGTGCAGACAGAATGAAAACAAGAGACTTAATGGCTTTGAGGGGTCTTTCAAATCAACTAAAGAGCAACCCAATGAATTAGTGACTGCAGTATTTATATATCTTGGATCCTGAGAGTGCCATAGATACTCTGACAAAATTCCGAGTACAGTAGTCTCCCTCCTTATGCATTCGTTCAAAGATCCCTAGTGGATGCCTGAAACTATGGATAGAACCAAACCCTTATATATACTATGTTTTTTTCCCCATACATACATACTTTTTCACTTAAAAGAAGCACTTTACAGATTCTCTTTGGCATATCTGAATTGCCAGCATCACTACTCTTGCACTTTGGGGCCATTAGTAAGTAAAATAAGGGTCATTTGAACATAAGCACTGCTATACTGGGACAGTTGGTCTGTTAGCCAAGATGGCTGCTAAGTGACTAATGGGCAGGGAGCATGTACAGCATGGATATGTTGGACAAAGGGATGACTCACCTCCCAGGTGGGATGCAGCAGGACATTATCAGATTCATTATGCTACTCAGAATGGCCTGTAATTTGAAACTTATGAATTGTTTATTTCTGGAATTTTCCATTTAATATTTTTGGACCACCGTTGACCTCAGGTAACTGAAACTGTGGAAAACAAAACCACCAATAAGGGGGAACTACTGTATTCAATCCAATTAAATTCATTCATTAACATCCCTTTATTGAGAATCTATATGTGGCATTTTCTAATTCAAGCTTGAAACAGTAGTAATTTTTTTAAATATTAAATTGAGACCCATGGTCTAATAGAACCAGTATTAGAAATAAGGGCTACCCCTTAAACCTGGGTATAAGCTCTCTTAGCACACAATTCAATTCTAGATAATAGGAAGATAGAAGTAAGAAATTGACATTTGTTGACTGTCTACAATTTGTCAAGTATTGTGCTAAGCAATTCAAAAGTATAATCTCATTTAATCCTTATAATAATACTTTCAGTCCTCAAGAGAAGAGACTAGTCAAAGAGGTTATATAAATTACTGAAAATCACATAACCTGTAATCTAGAGTGAAGGTATTAAAACTAGGTCTTCTGATTCTATAAGCAGTATTTTGCTTTGTTTTTGGTTTGGTTTGTCTATACTGCCCCTCAAAAGAATGTTTATGAATCAATTAGTTTATCCAATCTTTTCACTTTCACTCTTCCTCTGCTTCTATACGTTCTTCCCCTCTGCCTTCACCCACCTCTTAGGAAACAGATTTAGACAAAGTTGGGGACAGTGAAAGACCTTGGTTTTATCCTGGGTTTGCCTCTTCTTTGTACCACAGTGGCAAATTGTTTAATCTATCACAGCTTCAGTGCCCTCATCTATAAAATGAGAATGATAATAACTACCTCACATGATATTTGTGAAGATTAATGTGATTAACAAGCACAGTGTCTCCAAAAAGTCTTTTAAAAATCATTCTTGAATATGAGAATGAAGACAAGAAATGCTATGCATTAATAAAGGAAGAAATCCTTGAGAGTCAGGGATGCCTCATGAAGAAGGTAAGACTTAAATTACTCCTTGAAAGATGAGTAGATTCTGAATACTCACAATTGCATAAGAGAAGCTGGATAAAGACTTGTTCTTTTGCTGTTTTAAATATTCTTTTACAAGATACACTGTAGAGCAGTACCAGGAGCTGGCTGTAATAAGAAGGTTAAAGCCTTCTTTCTTGAGCAGTTACACATTGTATTCATACGAATGTGGAGATTCTCCCACCCATTTTACTTTCCTGACCCAAAAATGTCTTGAGAACTCCAACTTATCTCCGATCTACCAACTCAACTTCCGAGCCTGACTATGGATAATTCCTCCACGGGTGTTTTCTCTTTATGATAAGCCCACAACCATTCATTGATTCTTTTCAACAGCTATTTATTGAGACACATCTCAAAATCCTAAATTCTTGTTTGAACTTTGACTCAGCAATTACATCATTAGGAATTTATTCCAAGGAAATAGTCATAGTTTTGTACAAATATCAAATTATAAGAATGTTTATCATAAAGGCAAAAAGCTAGAGAAGCGCTAGATGTCCAGCAATAGGTGGTTAGTTATGTAAATTCATGAAAGATAATATTTTACAGCCATTAAAGATAATATATAAAAAGAATGTAGTATACATATAAAAATACTAATGTGACTTCACACTAACCTATGAACAATGATTACCTCTGGGGTGGCCTTATAATTGTTTAATTTTTTCTTTTTTATAATGAATACCTATTACTCCTATATTAAGAAAAAATAGCTTTTTTAAGTCTACTGAGCTTGGTCTGTAGAATGTAATATTAAAAAGAAAAGGTAGAAATTTATGGGAAGTGGCCAAAAAGATATGAGTAAAGTGCCGTATCCATTTTTCTGTAATTTTTTTTTTAATACAAGAATATGGTGCAAGGTTAGATCTTTATTTTTTTAACAAAGTTAACTTCTCTCACCTTTCTCATTTTTATCTTAATAAATGTTCGATAAATAGTAGTATTAGTATTACTTCAGGAGAGAAAATAACACATTACACAAATATTATGATACAGTGGCAGAGTTATCACAGTTTTTGTTTGAATTGGAAAATTGTTAATGATGAAGAAATTTCAAGGGCCTTCTTATGGCTTTGAAAACCATGTTTCCTCAGGCTAGGCAAGGGTAGACTTGAATGAAAAGCAATATATTTTCTTCTCTTTTTATCTTTCCTTTTCTTGAAAAATCTCAGAGCACTTATTATTTTAACAATAAAAAAATTTAATAAAATCATGTAAAACTTAAAAGAATCAAAAGTCATAAAGTAAAAGTTAAAAGATTTTTCTTCTCCTTGCTAGGTTATACTGAGTCACTAACCAAAAAAATAACTTGATGTTTTGTTTAAAAAAATTTTTTTTCAAACACAAATGGGATCACACTATCTAAACTACTCTGCAGTTTATTAACTTGGCATATTTCTGCATTACATATAGAGTTTTCTTACTTTTATTAGTTTCGTATATACATAATTTTAATGGAGTTTTTCATAGTCAAGATTTCAATGTTCCATCTAATTAATTAAACTAACATCAATGATAACTTTACAACTGAGATGACCATTTTAACATCTTGAAATATAATTTCTTAGAATAACATCTTACAATATCATTTCTGATTTCTTCCTATTCCTATACCTATGAGCTTAGAAAAACAACAACTACAATTTATTAAATACCACATGTGTACTATGTGCTTTACAAATGTTACTTAATACATCATTCCCCAAGATGAAATATTATCATCCTTTTTTAGTGATAAAGAAACCAAATTTCAGAGAGGTGAAAGATTTGTCCAAGGTCACACAGATGATATGTGGCAGAGCCTGAATTCAAACCCAGATAAGTCTGATGCCAAAGACCATATTCTCTTTTTTTTTAAATTTATTTATTGGGGTGACAATTGTTAGTGAAATTACATAGATTTCAGGTGTACAATTCTGTATTACATCATCTATAATTCCCATTGTGTGTTCACCACCCAGAGTCAGTTCTCCTTCCATCACAATATATTTGATCCCTCTTACCCTCATCTCCCTTCCCCCACCCACCTTACCCTCTGGTAACCACTAAACTATTGTCTGTGAAAGACCATATTCTCAATCAGGTATCTGACACCACTAAACCAAAAGTTACATAAATATGTACATACATATTTATGAAAAAGGGAGCATACTATGCATATTACTTATTTTCTCACTTGCAAATGTACCATAGACTTAGTTTCATCTCAGTAAATTACAATTTCATCATAATTTCTAATGACTGCCTTGCCCTTCATTATATGGAGAATCATAAATATTGCAGCCAATTCCCCACTGTTAGATGTAGGATTGATTCCAATATATCACTGTTTTAATAAACACTGATATAAATATTTTTATTTGCTGCACACTTTAAAGCATTCTCTCACATACAAAAAACTTTTGGTATAAGTGTCCTTTTATCTACTTGACTCAATAACTTCTTGTAGAACTTCAAAGAAACCTGTATTAGAATGAATCAAGGGGACTGACCCCCTGGCTCAGGCGGTTAGAGCTCCATGCTCCTAACTCCGCAGGCTGCCGGTTCGATTCCCACATGGGCCAGTGGGCTCTCAACGACAAGGTTGCCAGTTCAATTCCTCGACTCCTGCAAGGGGTGGTGGGCTCCGCTCCCTGCAACTAACAACGGCAACTGGTTCTGGAGCTGAGCTGCGCTCTCACAACTAAGACTGAAAGAACAACTTGAAGCTGAATGGCACCCTCCACAACTAAGATTGAAAGGACAACAACTTGACTTGGAAAAAAGTCCTGGAAGTACTCACTGTTTCCCAATAAAGTCCTGTTCCCTCCCCCCCCCAAAAAAAAGGCAATTACCACTCAATAATATACTGAACATTTGCTGAAACAAAAAGAATTAAAAAAAAAGAATGAATCAAGAATACATATAAGAAAGCAAAATATAATTCCTTTTTGTTCTGATACTTTACTTATTTATTTGTCAACACTTAGTTTACTTATATTGGGGGATACTGAAAACAATCTACATGACTAACAATAGATTTTAACATAAAGTATAAATCTGTACTGTCCACTATTGTAACCACCAGGCATATATTGCTATTTAGATTTAATAAAATGAAAAATTCAGTTCCTCAGTTTCACTAGTCATATTTCAAGTGCTCAATTACCACATGGGACTAGTGATAACCACATTGGACAGGGCCGATAATAGAACGTTTCCATCATTGCAGAAATTTCTGTTGAACGGTGCTGATACAGACTACTCATACTATGAAATATTTTAAAGGAATCCAGAAGATTCTATCTATACTGACACGGAAGGATATAAGATTTTTGTTTGTTTTTAACTTTTTAAGTGGCTATGGACTTAAGGCTAAGAGATTTTTATAATAATTATACAAGATTATAGTTATGTGCTATGTAAATTTTAAAAAATAACTAGATTTTTTAAAACACTTCCCATGGAAGTTGAATTTATACAGTAATAAAGGGACACAGTGAAGAAATGAGGTCACTTCAACTTCATTTATTGGGGAAAGGTTTCATGGAGGAGGTAACCCTGAGCTAAATTTGAAAAGGTAAGCAAATAAAGAGACACAAGGCGGAGAGAAGGGGAAACTTATCCAGGGTCTAGATGGAAGGCTAGGTTTAATTGAGGATTTAAAGCCCAAAGTACTTGGACCAGTTTTACATTTGGGGAATGTTACAAGAATTTAGTAACATAATTTATAACAAAAGCACTTTATAAATTATAAAGTACTGTTCTAAACTAAAAAGACAAGGAGCACAATGTGTATGCTTTGTAAACTTGTGTGCTTTGAAAATAAGATTCACGTAAAACAGCATTTTTCATATATATATATTTGAGCCAAGCAGAAGATATACCTGGAAGCAAGATCTCAACAGACTGAGAAAAATGCTTTATATGCAACTAAATAAAATTATTGATAAATACTATTATATAAATAACAAATGCATATATACCATTACATATGCATTAGGACTGAATTAATAGAATATTTACTTGTTTCATACGTCTAAAGAGTCACTATTACAACTTATATTCTCACAATTATGGTAAGAAAGAAAACGAAAAGCAAAAATATCTAGCTAGAAATATCATTCTACCTCATGATGATTTCATTTTTCTTTTGCAGAAGCCTATGTCTTTCAAATAATCCACAAGCAAATAGCTCCATTCTGTAGATGAGAAATTATAAAAGACCATGTAATCAGCTGACAAAGAAACTGAAAACAAGCCCAGAGGAAATGCATGGCTGTTCTTACAAAGTCACAATGTACTGTTCTGTTTGCCTCCTACTCTCAAAGTGTATATTCCTGACATTTCTTGTCTTATAATTGGACTTTATGAATGAGAGCTGTAGGATGCTGTCTGGTGAATGATCTGAAAAGGGTCTGCTGAAACACAGTGGAGGTGCTGCAAAAACTAAATGCTAGGTTCTGTGTGGGAACTTAAATAAGAGGCATAAATTAGAAATTCAGAACCCCAAATTTTATTCTTTATAAAATAAGGGCTATTTTCTTGGTCCTGAATGGAGACTTTGAGTAGGTTTAGGTGATATATAATGCGGAAACCAAATGCATAAGCTGGGATTTCTGCATAGTTTGGGGATCCCATGGCTTCCCAGAGCTTACAAGTGTCCTGGTAAGAAAAGAGTTCAGTAATTTTTACCTTCTTCAATTTAACTTCTTTATCCCAATTGCTGAGCAACCATTAATAACCATACTTATTAACATTTTCATAGCATGTTGTTCTAAGTGCATTCAGTTTCATATCTCATGTGGTCCAGCTGATGAATAGCACCAGTTAGTCAAGAATTAATTCACTGGGTGTCTGGAAATAATCAGTCACAGTTAGTAAACAAACTTTTTCTGTGTGCCTACTATGTGCCACATGAGAACCAACAGCTGCTTGGTTTTCTTGACATTCACATGGGGCCACGACAAGGATTCTCTTTTGTTGGCAAAAATACTGGGGAAAGAAAAAAAAAAAGAAGGAAGAAAGAAAAAAGCATTTCAGAAACGGGGCAGGCAAGAATCAAAAAGTAGGCTTGAAAAAATTCTCCAAGGAAACAGGCCATTATGTTAATGGTCTCTGTATGTCTCTGGGTGGTAGCATTGTGGGTTTTTGATCTTCATTATGCTTTTTTTAATACTTTCTAACTTTTTTTCTATAATAGGCATATATAATATAAGCAGAAAATAATAAAGTAAAAATCTTAAAAGAGAAAAAGGGTCTCCAAAAGACTATACAAAATAATGAAGAGATTCAAATGTAAATAAGTCCATTGATTGGCATAGTTGACTGCCAATCATATTGATGGACAGCCTGACTCCAGCTACTTACTTGATTTTTTTTTTTTTTTTAATCAAGCATTGGGCCTCAGCCTTTGGTAAGAAAGAAACATACCATTCACCTTATGAAGGCATTAACTCTTCCTGGACTCTGGAACTTTGCCTCTACTGAAAGAAGAATTCATGCAATGTCCTACCCATAATAACTTAAAAGCCCTAAAATAACCTGAACGTTTAATCTGTCTTTTTCAAAGAGAAGCATGGGATCCTGGGGAGAATATTAACTGTATTTTGGGTTGCTATCTGGCATTTTCAGATTAAAAAACAACTACCATATCAACAACAACAAAATGTGGAAAATTCACCCATTGCCTTTTGTTTTTACATTTCTGTGATACTTTCTGCTATTAGAAATTACTATGCCCAGCTAAATTCTGGTTAGTCAGAAAAACCAGAGGGAGCCCCCAGTGTATGAAAGGGTCATTCATCAAGGGCTGAGCACGAAGGCCCTTGGTCCACAGTGAGTTATCCTGTGCACATACCCTCGAAGTACAGATGGCTCCTCAGGGCAGGAATTAGAGATGAAGAGAGAAATGACTCTCAAATGGAATACAGTACATTAATTCACTTAGAAGGCACCAGGGTGTGTCTGCTTTACTGACTTTTCTGAAAGCACAGAATTTGGCCCTATTTCCAGTTATAGTAAATATGTTTACTCCTTTAAATGTGCCTCTGCATTTCCCTAAATGAGGGCCGTGGCTTATCACCAAATTCTAAATGAGCTGCTTGCTGGTTTGAAAACACTTGAGGCCATTTGGGTCTCAGAGACACTGAAGGCCCAGATGTCACCTTTGTATTCACCCTCCCCCAAAAGCTCCCAAGAGCAGGCAAGGCCTTTCTCTCAGGAGTTCTGGCTCTTGGCTGAGGCCTCCCTGAAGAGACAAGAAAGAGGGGAAACTGCTGGGTGAGGTTAGCCTTTCCTAACTTTTATTAATAGAGAACATGTGGGCTTAGGCGAAGGCAGGGACTGGGATTGCTGAGTAAACAGGATGGGATGAACAAGAGAATGATGCTTTTATATTCTTGTCTATTATGGGTCCAGGGAGGATCTGTAATGGAGATGAAAGGGAGACATTTAAAGGAAGTAGCTTCCAAAGCTAAATGTGCAGACCACTGTTGTCTCCTTTCCCTTTTCCCATGGAAGGGAGCTTGTGTGGTCAACTGGCATTGCTAACCAAACTGCTAACCAGATTTCACTAAGGTTTTCCTGATCTCTGGCTCTGTTACACCTCTATCATCTGAGAATTCTTATTTAGACCTTTAATTTAGTTATTCATTCCACTAATATTAATCGAGAGCTATTTGTCAGGCACTGCTTTGGGCACTGTGAATCATGCAACAGTGAACATGGACAGCCTAGAGAGAAAGGTGAGTCATAAAGAATTACAATAGGCAGGTACAGAATGTGACATCAAGTAGATGCAGCTGCCAGGGGAGCCTGGAAAGGGAGTGGAGTAAAAAAATCCCAACTTTGTCAGGCGAAGGGTGGTCAGGGAGGGCTCCCCTGAAAAGGAGTCCATGACACCTCAACTGAGCCTGGAGTTAACAAGCTGGAGAAGGGAGGGTGGGTTTAAAGCTTGACATGACAAAAACTTTGCAAAATGAGGGTAATAGCATCACAGCTTAGAAAATTCATGTTCCTCTCAGGTATCAGAGGGAAGATGGCGGTATCCCCAGGACTTTAGGGAAGGATGCTGTAGAAGGATGCTATACACAAAAAGTCTTCTGGTGCTTCAGAAAACACACAGGTGAGATTCCACACCTAGAGGAGGAATGAAAAAGAGTGATGTTTGCATCTGAAACTTTCTTCCACATGCTGACCTATTTTTGTCTAAAGCCCATAAATGCCTTTTTATGAAAAGGGAATTAAAGACTATGAGGCAGGTAGATATGTAAGGGATCAGAAAATGCAGATATTTTTACAAATATACGTATTTAAAGTATCTTAAGTATGTTTGCCAGTTATCAATAGTTTTAGAAGCAGCATTGCTAAGATACATCACATTTTAAATTTTTGTTGACATCTGAATATCAGGAAATTTCATCACACATATGTCATAAATACTGAGTATTTGGAAGATTGCTATACAAAAGTGAATCTTCTGCAAAATAAAACAAATACATGTGAACATATCTATGATAAAATTTTAACCACAAAAAACATAAGCTAATGTTGGAGAACTGAACCGTTACAGATTTTTTTCATTTATCAATTTTATTTCAGACAATTTAAAAGAAATGAGAACATTGTCAGTATAAAAAAGTACTTTATTTCATGCCATTATTTCTTTTCAATCTGCTAGCTAAAAACATGTCCATATCAGGCTTTTGTTTCTTGATCCTTATTATAGTCTCCATAAAAATCATTAAAAATATACTGTCTCAAAAAGAGAAGCTGATTCCTCTCCTGTCCAAATTGTTAGTTTTCTGATTGACTTTGAAAACCAAAACTTTACTCTCTTTGAGGGAAAATAATCTATTTTTCTAGAGAGTTTCAATCTGTCAGTCACTCTGATAGACGCATAGCTCCTACTGTATTATTTTTTGCTTCAGCTAACATATGTTAAAAGAAAATCATTTTTAAAGCTGAAGACAACTATTCAACACTCTGATTAGCTCCAAAAGTTCTTCAGTCAACCAGTGACTGCCAAGTTTCCCCAACGTAAGACCTTATCTTGACTCATTTTCAAGTATCAAACAAATATGTGATCTTCCCCAGAAACTAAGAGCTGCATTCTAACATTATTTCGAAGCAGAGAAGAGCTGCTAAGTTTGTAACTCGTACATTTTCAGTTTTAAATCTTACAGAAAGATACTTTGGCTCCAAGACATGAAATGATTAAAAGAGAAAAAAAGAAGTTCAGGAAGTCTTCACTCTTCATCGTTTTTAGTCAATGATCCATTTGTCTGTTGGCCAAAAAGTATTGTTACAACGAATATTATACAGGCAGAGGCTACAGTTTTCACTGATTTTTCTTCTTGGAGACTAGAGAATTCAGTGCTTTAGCAAAAAGTATAGATTGAATTTAGACAGTTGGGGCTATTTTTCAGCAATTAATTTTCACAGAAATACTTCTATAAAAAACCGTTTCAGTTTATGCTGAAACAAGTTATTCTGCACCCTAACTGAGTTTTACACAAGTCAGTCATCCAAAAGAACCCGGCTGGACATTTGGAAATACAGCCATAGTCACTAAATTGCTATCCTGAAGGAAGCAACCTGATTAAAATGTTAAGTAAGTCAGTGGAATAAAATGAGGGTGCTAGCTTACTTGCTTCCTTTTTCTTCCTTCCTTCCTGCCCTTTTCTACTTCTTTCCCTCTCTCTTGCCCTCCCTCTCTTTCCCTTTTTCTTTTTGTATCCAGATATCTTTAACTCAAAGCTTGTTTGTTACATGTTTTTAAACCAGAGGTCTGTTAGCCAGAGTAGTTACAGCATAACAATTATTTAAATTGTCAGGATCCTCAGGGAAAAATGCTTCAGGTGCCAAAAAGCAGCAAATGTCCTCAGCATGCACAGACAGACATTGTTCCTCCCTAGGGTTTCCGACTGGGCTTTCCTCTGCATCAGAGGGACAAACCTATGGGGACTTCAAACTGGACCTTCTTTTCTGCATTCTGGAACCTGACATTGGAACGACAGCATGGCCATCGACTTGCAAGTCACTGGAGATGAGTCAGTGCTGCCAGGAGACTGCGGAAAAGGCAGATGCCAGACCTCTGGTTAAAATTAGCAGCTCCGCAGAGACACCTGAAGTTTGTTTAAA
The DNA here is from genome assembly GCF_964194185.1 of Rhinolophus hipposideros. Classification (NCBI taxonomy): domain Eukaryota; kingdom Metazoa; phylum Chordata; class Mammalia; order Chiroptera; family Rhinolophidae; genus Rhinolophus; species Rhinolophus hipposideros. The sequence continues at coordinate 63,970,750 of NC_138048.1, forward strand.
CTACTCAGACACCTGGGTTCAATATAATGGGTCTGGGATGTGACGGAGGCCTTGGTATTTTTAAAAACACAAAAGCGTAAAAGCGTGAGGAGCAATGTTTTAAAGTATACAAAGTTCACATTTAGAACTTAGATAAATTAAGGTAAAAGGTAAATTAATTCTCACCTCATGTGAGCTGAAAATTAATCAACAAGAAACAGGAAATAGCTCTTACTATCTCCATTCCTCATAATTATTCTGTTGTCATTTAATATAATCAACTAGCCATCTATAAATCCATTAAGATTTTTTTTGCCTTTTTTTAATTAGTTTCAGGCGTACAGAACAACATGGTGATCAGGCATTTACATAACCCACAAAATGATGACCCCAACAAGCCCACTACCCACCCGACACTGTACGTAGTTATCAGAACATTACTGACTATATTCTCCATGCTGCACTACACATCCCTGGGACTATTCTTTTTACATTATAGTTGACATTCAATATTATTTTGTATTCGTTTCAGGTGTACCATGTAGTGGTTAGGTATGTATATATAATTTATGAAATGACCCCCCACTAAGTGTACTACCCATCTGATACTATACATAGCTTTTACAATATTATTGACTATATTCCCCATACCGTACTTTACATCTCTGTGACTCTCCTGTAACTATCAATTTGTACTTCTTAATCCTTCACCTTTCTCATCCAACCTCCTAACCCCCCACCCATCTAGCAACCATCAGCTTGTTCTCTGTATCTATGGGTCTATTTCTGTTTTGTTTGTTCATTTATTTTATTCTTTAGATTCATATGGTATTTGTCTTTCTCTGTCTGACTTATTTCACATAGCATAATATTCTCTAGTTCCATCCTTGTTGTTGCAAATGGTAAGATTTCATTCTTTTTTTATGGCCGAGTAATATTCTATTGTATATATGTACTAAAATTTATTTTTCCAGTCATCTATTGATGGGCATTTTGGTTGTTTCCATATCTTGGCTATTGTAAATAGATCTGCTGGTGAACATAGGGCTGCATATATCTTTCGAATTCCATTAAGATTTTTTGATCAAGTTACTTTGCCCCTCGTCAGAAGTATGTCAGAAACTTTACATCTGAGCAACTGCAAATAGCTGTCAGTACAAACACCATGTTGTTTCTTTGCTCCTCAAGCCCCTCTGCTAGAGAGGGGTAGAAAACTCAGTAGTCAGGTACGATACTAGGGAGCTGTCCCATACAGAGGGGGCAGGCCTCACCCAGGTCCAGCAATCGTGGTCAGGAAGGAAGGAAGGCCCCGGGTCTCTAGATCTTCTGATTTTTCAAAAGAAGCCAGAAATCTTCAGATTTATGTGAAATCTCCCAATTTCTAAATGTTGGCAAGTAATTCAATTGTGAATAATCAAAACGCATCTGCTGACCAAAAGCAAGCTGCCAGTGTGCAACCTCTGGCCTAGAAGGCTTTTCTTGATCTCAACTTCCTGGAGCAAAATGCTACTCAGCTTTCAATGCTCACTGCTAGAAGCCATCCCTCCTCGGCCTCCCCTGTCCCCTCAGCCTAGTGCTCCAACTCTGGACACTGAAGCACATCTCCAAAGCTTATCTCCCTATAGTTGAGATTGTGTGTCTGTCTCCCTTCATAACTGCCCACTCCCTGAGGGCTGGGATGATACCTTAGTCCTTTTACTTTAGGAATGTATGTTAATCCCAAACTGGATTGTGACTCAGCAAACAGATGCTTATTAAGTGCTTGCTATGTGTATATACAAGAATTCAACAAATTCAAATTACGGCCCCTCAGAAATACAATATCATGGTTTATGAAATGACTTAGCTGTGAATAGTCACTGTAATGTAAACCCTCGTGCTGACCAAACAAAAATTATGACATAATTAAATGGGGTGAAGAGGGGGATGAGAAGAGTGGTATGTATAGTAGAGTGTAGTGGAGCAGGGAGAAAGAGAGCTAAACCTCCTCTTTTATAGTGAAAAGTTATCAGCACCTACAACTGAAAAACCAAGAATTTCTCAATATAGGCATGTTATATAGAAACACGGAGGTAAATATAAAGCTGATACATGAAAGTAATTGCCTCTAGGGAGAGGGACGTAATGCATGGGGAGGTAGAGAACTATTGCTTTTCCTTGTAAACCTGTTGGAACCATTTTATTCTTTAAACTATGGGTGTATATAACTTTGATACAAGAATAGAAACAAAAAACTTAAAATTAAAAAAAAAAAGGTGGAACTGGCTTTTAAAGCTATACATATTTGGGTTGGAATCTCACGTTAGCACTAACTTAGATCTGACAGGCTAAAATTAACTTCCTTAACTTCTCTGAGCCTGTTTGTTTCCAGTTGTAAAATCAAGACAATGGCAGTTATGAGGATTAAATAAGATTTAATATGCAAGACCTTTTGCTCTTATTGAACAATTCATGTCAGTTCCCACGTCAAACGGCCAAGGCTCCCACGCTTTCTCTTGGCCATTGTAGGAGACTAGCAGTCAGAGTTTTCTGACCTTAGAGCAGAGTTCTAACTACACCAATGCCCAGACATCTGACGAGGGAGACATTAGATCAATGTTTCACAGTCATGAACAAGGCACAGACCGTTTCAAAATAGAAACAAAATAAAACACCAAATTCTTACCGATCCAGTGTTGACTCAGACCATTTCTATTATCATGTTTTTAAATATTATAATATTATCTCAATATGTATTATCTCCTTATATACATAGAACTTAAGCAATAAAAAGGAAAAAGAAATTTAAATGAAAACCAAATAAAAAAAACCTGTAGAATTCGAACGAATGCCAGTTTAATGTGACAGCTGGTGACATTTGGCTGCAACTGAATCATGGCTCTGGAAGAGCACATGCTATAGTAGGTTCTCATGGGTGTCTATGCCCAGGCCACTGGGTGCTAGTTGATGACCCAATTTCTCGCTGCTTTTCTGTGAGTCCTCCTTCCACAGCTGGCTGCACAACTCCTCAGCCTTTGCATGGTGCGAGCACATCTCTTATGTATCAGGTCTTCTCATGATATTTTCTTGTTAACCAGGTAATTAAAGTGACACAATTTGGCACCAACTCAATCATACACCGAAACTCAGGCTCAAAAACTGAGAAAAACCCTAAATTAAAAATCATTATGGAAAACTAGAAAAATCTCTGAATGGAACTCTTTGGTGGTTAATTAAGGCCTTTTGGGACGCCTTCACCCAAAATCAAGAGTAAGGCCTTTCTAGTCAGCAGGCACCATCTGCCCTCTTCCCATCTCTCCCCATCCCCTCCACAGTGTCCAGTCAAAACTGCTGGTTTCATTACACTTTTACCTCATTGCATGGGGCATCTATGAAGCTCTAATAAAGATTTCCTTCTTTCTACACCCAATTGTTCCTCATTCTATTGTACTGGTTGTGATGGGTGCTTGGTTTACTTTCTTCTTTTAAATTTGCTTTTTTTCCCCCAAATACATATTACAATACTGATCTCATACATAATGCAAAAATCAAAGACATGTTGTCTGACTCATCAAAGGACATAACTTCACCTTACAATGAAAAATATTTGCTGATTTTTTTATGCTAAAATATCTATGTAATTTGATGGAATTCAATAATAGGTTTCTAATGCATAAAAAACAAACTCAGATTGAGAAGACCCAAGATGGCAGAGTAGATAAACACGGTGCCTGCTTCCTTCCATGAACACATTAAAATTACAACTAAATTATAGAAGAATCAACCTGGAGAACCATCTGAAGTCTGGCTGAACAGATGTTTTATACCATGTTTCCCTGAACATAAGACCTAGCCAGACAATCATTTCTAATGTGTCTTTTAGGGCAAAAATTAATATAAGACCTGGTCTTATTTTACTATAAGACCGGGTATAATATAATATAATATAATATAATATAATATAATATAATATAATATAATATAATATAATATAATATAATATAATGTTAATAGCAGGTCTTACATTAACTTTTGCTCCAAAAGATGCATTAGAGCTGATGGTCCAGCTAGGTCTTATTTTCGGGGAAACATGGTAACCATATAAAGAAGCCACATCAAGACCAGTAGGAGGGGCAGAGACGCAAAATGGGCTGGTTCCAAACCTCCATGTGGCAGATGAAAATTGGGAGGATGACTTGACCGTGTAGGTCCCCCCCCCCCCTGCACCCCCTACCAGGAGCGAAGTCTCCCCGGCCCAGAGTACTGGAGCCATGAAGAGGAGTCCCCACAACAACTGGCTGTGGAAAACAGTGGGGATTCCAACTATGTGGGTGGGACAGAAGGCTGTGGGAAACCCAGAGGTCCTCTTAAAGGGCACATGCACAGACTCATACGCTCGCAGGCACTCACCTTGGGCTCCGGCGGAGGGACAGTGACTCGGGGGCTGTCAGAGGTATACCGGAAGCAGACTGAGGTGTGGCTTCAAGGCCAGGGCTGGAGGACAGTCCCATTTTCCCTGTGAGGGGTTCTGCTGCAATGCAGCTAGTAGGCAGCAGCCATCTTTAAAGTTTTGAGCCCTCCCCCTACACTTACAGCCAAATCTGAATGTAATTGGTCTGATGAGCTCTGGCACTCCACCCTGCTGACTCACTGGGATCCTGCTGCACCCAACTCCCCCAACACCAAAGGCACTTTCATAGTGAGCAGCCAGCCCCAAACACATTACACTCTTTCTTGGAAAACTATCTGAGTCCATAGCCCCAGGCAGGAGGTGATGGGCCTCAGTGTGCTCTGAGACTATTGCTGAGTAGCTCCAGCTCAGCACTGGCACCAAACCAGGGTCCACATTAACCTGGTGACCACAGCGCTTCCCACTGCAGTGACTCCATTAGACCCTGGCTCATCCAATTTGCATAACACATGAGGCTTTATCAGTGACTGAACTTTAAGAATGCTGGCAGATGGCAGCAGGACCCAGGGTGTCCTGGCGTTTTGCAAATGTACCGCAAGCCTGGTACTGAAGGCAGATGTCCTTAGTTCACAGCGTGGCCTCTCTCACATGCCTCCACGTTTAGCACAGGAAGTGGAAAACTGTGGATCACTTTGTAGCTCCTACCAGGTAGTCCCCAGCTGGTCACAGGTGGTGGGCGACCTGGGGCTGCTCCAGAACCCCTCCTAAGAGGCCCCAAAACCAACATACCTGTGGGTTGGCTTCAGACCACAGCAGAGCACTACCTAAGTAGACCCTCAAGTGGCACACACAAAGGGTGGTCTCAACAGGGATCCAGAGCCTGCTGGGGTGAATCCCACTCAATTGGGTACGCTCCCCACACAGCAGCCTGTAAACAGTGGCCAAACCCCACAGCCAGTCAGCTTGAGGGTCAATCGCACACACTGACATGACACTAATAATCAAGGCTCAACTATGACAGGAGAGTACACACAACATACAAAAGGGACATGCCTGGAGCACCTGCAGTAGGTGACCAGAGAGACTGTGCCTGGGCCCCCCAGGGGACCTTCTACATAAGGCCCGCTGGCCAAGACTGGGAGACATAGCAGATCTCTTTCACACATAGAAAAAAACACAGAGAGGCAGCCAAAATGAAGAAACAAAGAAATAAGTCCCAAATGAAAGAACAGGAGAGCACTCCAGAAAAAACTAAATGAAATGAAGGCAAGCAATCTACCAGAGATAGAGTTCCAAACAATGGTTATAAGGATCCTCAAGGAACTTAGTGAGAACTTCAGCAAAGAGATAGCAAGCATAAAAAAGGACATAGAGGGGCCGGCCAGTGGCTCAGGCTGTTGGAGCTCCGTGCGCCTAACTCCGAAGGCTGCCGGTTCGATTCCCACATGGGCCAGTGGGCTCTCAACCACAAGGTTGCCGGTTCAACTCCTCCAGTCCCTGAAGAGATAGTGGGCTCTGCTCCCTGCAACTAAGATTGAACACGGCACCTTGAGCTGAGCTGCCTCCCGGATGGGTCAGTTGGTTGGAGCGCATCCTCTCAACCACAAGGTTGCCGGTTCAACTCTCACAAGGGATGGTGGGCTGCGCCCCCTGCAACTAGCAAGGGCAACTGGACCTGGAACTGAGCTGCGCCCTCCACAACTAAGATTGAAAGGACAACAGCTTGACTTGAAAAAAAGGCCTGGAAGTACACACTGTTCCCCCAATAAAGTCCTGTTCCCTTTCCCCAATAAAAAAAAAAAAAAAGGACATAGAAACCATAAAAAAGAACCAGTCAGAAGTGAAGAATACAATAACTGAAATGAAGAATGCACTAGAAGGAATCACCAGCAGACTAGATGAAGCAAAAGATCAAATCAGCAATTTGCCAGACAAGTTACGAAAAACACCTGACTGGAACAGCAAAAAGAAAGATGAATAAAAAAAAAAAAAAAGCAGGATAGTTTAAGGGACCTCTGGGAAAACATAAAGCATAACAACATTTGCATCATAGGGGCACCAAAAGGAAAAGAACACAACGGATTGAGAGCCTATTTGAAGAAATAATGACTCAAAACTTCCCTAACCTGGTGAAGGAAATAAACATACAAGCTCAGGAAGCACAGAGTCCCAAACAAGATGAACCCAAAAAGGCCCACACCAAGAAACATAATTAAAATGGCAAAGGTTAAAGACAAAGAGAGAATCCTAAAGCAGCAAGAGAAAGACGTTACTTACAAGGGAGTTTCCATAAAATAGACAGTTGATTTCTCAACAGAAACTTTGTAGGCCAGAAGGGACTGGCACAAAATATTCAACATGATGAAAAGCAAGATAATCTACCCAGCATGGCTATCATTTAAAAGAGAAGGACAGGGCGGCTGGATGGCTCAGTTGTTTAGAGTGTGAGCTCTTAACAACAAGGCTGCTGGTTCAATTTCCACATGGGATGGTGGGCTGTGCCTCCAGCAACTAGATTGTAAACGGCGACTGGACTTGGAGCTGAGCTGCGCCCTCCACAACTAGATTGAAGGACAACGACTTGGAGCTGAGGGGCCCTGGAGAAACACACTGTTTCTCAATATTGCCCAATAAAAACATTTTTTAAAATAAAAATAAAATAAAATACAAACAAATAGGACAGAAAAAGAGCTTCCCAGACAAGAAAAAGCTAAAGAAGTTCATCAGCACCAAACCAGTATTACAAGGAATGTTAGAGGGACTTCCTTAAGACGGGGGGGGGGGGGGGGGGATAAAAATTATGAATAATAAAATGGCAATAGCTACATATCTATCAATAATTACTTTCAATGTAAATGGATCAAGTGCTGTGATCAAAAGACATAGGAGGGCTGAATGGATAAGAAAACAAAACCCTTACATATGCTGCCTACAAGAGAATCACTTCAGATTGAAAAACACAGATAAAAAGTAAAGAGATGGAAAAAGATATTTCATTGATAATGGAAACAAACAAACTAACAAGGAAAGCTGAAAAATCTGTACTTATACCAGACAAAATAGACTTTAAAACAAAGGCTATAACAAGAGACAAAGAAGAACCCAGTAATCCCACTTCAGGGTATTTATCTGAAGAAACCCAAAATGCTACTTTCAGGGGACGTATGCATCCCTATGTTCACTGCAGCACTGTTTACAATGGTCAAGAAGGCAGCCTGGGTGTCCATCAATGGAAGAATGGATAAAGAGGATGTAGTACATAAATACAATAGAATATTGCTCAGCCATGGAAGAGAATGGGTTCTTGCCATCTGCAGTAGCATGCATGGACCTAGAAGGTATTTTGCTGAGTGGACTATGTCAAACAGAGAAAGACAGATGCAATGTGATTTTGCTTATACATGGAATCTAAAAAACAAAATAAACAAACAAATCAGAAACAAACTCATAGACAATATTTTGATGGTTGCTGCATTGGGGGGGCAGTGGGAGTGTGGGGTGGGGGGTGGGTGATGAGGGTAAGGGGGATCAAATATATGGTGATGGAAGGAGAACTGACTCTGGGTGGTGAACACACAATGGGATTTATAGATGATATAATACAGAATTGTACACCTGGAATCTATGTAAATTTACTAACAATTGTCACCCCAATAAATCTAATTAATTAAAAAAAAAAGAAGCACAAATTGGTTGTTACAAAGTAGTCATGGTGATGTAGGGTATAGCATAAGGGATATAGTCAATCGTATTGTAATAACTATGTATGGTATCAATGGATACTAGATTTGTTGGGGTGTTAGATGGAAGGTGGTAGGGTGAAGAAGATGAATGGATTAAGAAGTACAAATTAGTAGTTACAAAATAGTCATGGGGATGTAAAGTAAAGCACAGGGAATATAGTCAATAATATGGTAATAAGTATGTATAGTGCCAGGTGGGTACCAGGCTAGTCAGGCGGATCACTTCTTAAATTATATAAATGTCTAATCACTATGCTGTACACCTGAAAATAATATCAAATAATGTTGAATGTCAATTGTAATTGAAAAATTAAAAAGGGGGACAGTGAAGGGCAATAAGTGGTCCAAATTTCCAGGTATAAAACAAATAAGTCATGGGGATGTAATGTACTCATACCGCATAGGGAATATAGTCCATAATATTGTGATAGCATAGTGCAGTGTCAGAAGGTTGCTGGACTCATCATGGTGATCACCTCTTTAGGTATATAAGTGCTGAACATCTATGGTGTACAACTGAAACTCACGTAATATTGTGTGGTAGCTATATTTTAATAAGAATTTTAGAAGAAAGAAAGAAAAGAGAAGGGAAGGAAAGGGAAGGGAAGAAGAGAAGAGAAGAGAAGAGAAGAGAGAAAAGAAAAGAGAAGAGAAGAGAGAAAAGAAAAGAGAAGAGAAGAGAAGAGAAGAGAAGAGAAGAGAAGAGAAGAGAAGAGAAGAGAAGAGAAAAGTAAAGAAAAGAAAAGAAAAGAAAAGAAAAGAAAAGAAAAGAAAAGAAAAGAAAAGAAAAGAAAAGAAAAGAAAAGAAAAGAAAAAAACTTAGCAAGCTGTCCTTTTGTGAAATGACTTGGTATCCAGAGCTGTTGAGCTTTCCTTAGGAAGAGGTGATGCTGTCAAAAGAAAAAAAAGATAGAATTATTCAAACTTCCCCAGTCCTGCTTCTGCTCTTACCCCCCAACCCGGGCTGTTAGGCAGGGTATTCTCAGACATGGCAGGCTGTGTCCTCTGGCCTCACACACCCATCCACATGTGTTCTGTGCCAAAGGCCAGGGAGTGAAATGTTTCCAATCACAGCTGTCCACAGAAGTTATGACAGTTTGACCAGTCATGGCCATTTCAGGAGCTCCAGGTTACTACAATGAATGGGAGGAAGGTTAAAAGAAGTTGCCTCTGCTCGCACCAAAAAGACCTAGGACTGTATATTCATTTATTCAGTACTTATTAAACAACTACTGTGTGAGCTTCCATGTTTCTACTTGGCAATGTGAGGGATATAAAGATGAAGACATATAACCTGCCTTAGAAAAACACACAATCTAGGGGAGGGGATAGACAGACTCATAAAAACAAATAACTGCAAAGGAGTATGAGAAGTGCTAAGATTGGTATATAATGGGTTATGGGAGCACAGGCGAAGAAGCAGCTCAGCTTTACCTCAAAGGAGTGCCTTTGAGTTGGTCTTCTGGCTGAGATGGAGTTCCTCAGCTTAACAAGAGATGGGTGGGGGAAGAAGTCCAGGCAGAGGATACAGCGCAGAGGCATAACAAAGCTTGGCTCATGCAGGGAACAGTAAGTAGGTCTGGGGTTACATAATGTATAGTAGGTAAAAATAACCAGAAAAGACATCCTGGGAGAGATGGTTAAGTTTGGATTTTTCTTATTGGTTTCAGGTTAGAGCGTGTGTGTGTGTGTGTGTGTGTGTGTGTGTGTGTGTGTGTGTGTGTGTGTGTGTTTATGACAATATTTAAATAAGGCATGGTTCTACATTTGGGGGATATAGTGATGGTTGTTTTCTTGTTTGTTTGCTGGTTTTTTGTTTGTTTGTTTGTTTGCAGTGCTTCTCAAAAAGGAAGATACACAAAGCAAATAGTAACTCATAGAAGGCAATTTTACAGAGAACCACAATAGTATTGACCAAATACTGCTTATGGTTTTTTCAATGAATAAAATCTAGAATGGATAGGCTGCATGTCCTTCAAACAATTCTTCATAGATAACGTTTCTATCCACCAGGACTTTGATAAGGGTGGGCAAAAAGTGGCTGATTTCATACTCTTTCCAAACGCCTAAGTCTAAAGTTGATTTGGATGGCAATTGGTAGGCATTGAAGAATTGTAGTCAGTAAGCTGACATAATATGTATGAATTGGGGTGGGGGTGGTGGAAGGGAGAGCAGGGAGATTCTTGAAGAGTTTGTTACATTGTGTAAAGTAAGAAAAAAACCAAAAAAACAAATACAGAATGGGATTAGGTAGTGGTAGTAGACATGTAGGAGACTACAGATACTAAGGTAGTAAAATTGCTAAAACTTTGTGACCAATTAGTGCTGGAGAATGAGAAGTGGGAGGGATCTAAGAAGCCTCTCAGCTTTCTGGCTTGAATATCTGCGTGAGCTTTAGTTCCCTTTACTAGAGTCCTAAAGAACAGATTGGAAGTGGCGGGACATGACAATGCGTTCTGGTAAAACCTGATGTTAAGACATGGTGAAAGATTGGATGCAATTCATCTTTTTAACGTAAGAAGAATATTGTTGGGACAGTGATGGGACCATACATTTATACAGCCACATTAAAAGGCCATTCAGCAGTTTCTAATATAATATTAAAATACACACATGACCCATCAATTCCATTGCTCATTATCATCCTCAGAAAAATAAATGTGCACTGGGAAGAATAAACAAGAATGTGCACTGCAGCATTGTTTGTAATGTTGAAAATCCAAACTACTTAAATGTCCTTTGAGTAGTTAAATAAACCATGAGAGTGTTTCCAAACTTCCTAAATAATAAAATCACCTGGGATATTGGTTGAAAATAATTTCTTCAACCCCCTTCCCAATCCTATGGAAACAGATCTCTTGGTAAGGGCCCTGAATATTTCTGGGTGATTTTTATTAATACCATCAGGAAAGTTTCTTAAAGTTATGACAAGTGTTTCCAAAACTATCTCTGGAAACAAACAAATGCTAGGCAGGATTAAAAAGAATGAGGGTAGATCGCTGTGAAGCAACTCAGAATGAGCTCTGAGATACATTGAGTGATAAATGCAGTCTGTAGAAGGAACACACAGTATGATACCATTATGTAAACATAGACCCACACACAGAACAATGTATTTCTAGAAGTAAATATGGGTTTGGTGGTGGTGATTTCAAAGGGAACTTCTGGTGTGCCTATACTGCTTGAATTGTGTTAAAAAAGTATTTGTGTTAATTCTGTAATTAGAAGCAAATATGGATTTACTGTTGGTGTGGTTGAGGTGCTGAAGGTAGTAGCCTATGCAAAATATAATTTGTCCTAGACCACGTATACCCAGCATATCCTCGGTAAATTTTATCTGTGTACTACTTATTCACCAAATATTTGAAATATTTCTCTACACACAGTGAAGCAGGTTCATTGCTTTGAGGGGGAGGCAGGTGAAGGAGGAGGCAAGGATGGGGTAGAGGGGCCCAGAAATCCCCTGCTACTTCCATGTCTACCATCTTTCAAGATCCAGTTCAAATACTGTCTTTACTGTCCAGTTCCCACAACCCGATACTGCCTTCTAAACCCCTCTTTGTCTTCTAAATCCCCATCCCAATTCCTTCATCTACTCACATATGTGTGTACAGGTCTCATCCTTCTTCCCACACTATCTCCCCTTGACTCCACTTTGCATTTCTCCGAAGCCCAGTAGTGCCCTGCATACACAGCTCTCAATACTAAATGATTATTGAATGAAATGCTTCCAGCTATGCCTCAGAGGTCTGAGAACGGTCTTCTACTATCCACTGTAATTACTGCTCAGTGGAAGTCACTTAGTCCTCTCTACCCTCATATCCTCACCCCATCTCTCCCTCCTCCTCACTGCTGTCTCAAATACTTGCAATAGGAAGCATATGTTTTCATTACATAATTAAAGCTGAGGCTCAAAGTTCAATCCCCCTGGGGAAAGCCATGAAAAGTAAATGGTATCCTTCCCAGAGCACAGGATGGACAGGAGTGGAAAGAGAAGAGAGTAGCTGGTTCCTACATACCTGGGGTATGGTGAAGGGCAGAGGTGGAGAGTGGAAAGTCTGTTGGCTCCTTGAAAAAGAAAAACCAGCTTAGAAAAGGGGGCTTTTCTTTCTAAGTCTGCCACATCAGTCACCCACAACCACTTCTACCTTTTGTCTATGCTCTGTAGCTATCCTAATAAGAACAATCCTGACATGAGACAGTTTATTTCAAGGCCCTCCTCTTGAAATCAGTCCACCCATTGAAATGGCAACAGCATTTTACGGTGATCCCCTTCAATCATGTCATGAGTGGCTCACAAGGCTGAGGACACCCTCCAAGAGCCATGCCATGTCTCCATGTGGCTCCAGACTAGCAGCCACAAAGGAACGAACAGACCATTGTACTTAATATAAATTATATGCCCTGGAACTTCATGTCTTTTGGCATTTCTCTGCCCTGGCCTTCCCCCACAAACACATTGATTTTATTACTTAAGTTATGTACCAGTCAGGGGCCTGGCAGAGAACATTTAGTAGCTCAAATTGGGTAATTTAGGGAGAGGTAATAAAAGGACTATTTGTAAACAATGAGATGGTTTCATACCTCGGTGCCAGTATCTGTGAGGTGCTTCCCTGCCTCTCTGTGGGAGGCAGCAGGAGACGGAGTGATTGGACCTCAGGGAGAGCAAGCTGTGTGTGAAGGTCAACTGACTGGTGCTGCGATCTTTTGTCAAGGAAATAAATACCTCAGTCTCAGTTTCCTTCCTGTTCATTTCTTCCCTGTGCCCCATTGGCCAAACCTTACTGGATGCTGGAGGATGAGGAGCTCACTGATGTGGTCTACCGCAGGTCAGCCCCCTAGGTCATGAATAGAGGGGTGGGGGGAGTGAAGGGTGACCCTGGAGGGGCAAATGGACGATGCTCAGCACAGCTACATTGTCTGTCTCTTGCTCAAGGAACCAAGACCTGTGGCATTTGGGTGGACAAAGCCATTTCCCTTTTGGAGCAGCACTGCCTTTCCACCTCATTTCCCACCATTCTTAACCATGTGACAGTGCAACACTCAGGACACAGGGCCACATCCCTGCCCAAGCCTCGTGCTTTGTGCCTTTATGTCTTCCTTGTGCTTCCTCCTCTGCCTGGACCTCCCTCTCTCCCTTTCCTCCTGGAGAAATTTTACTCGTCTATCCAGGTGACGTTCAAACATTCCCCTTTGAAGCCTCCCCTGGTCTTAGCCTCTTCACATAGGCGTCATGCCTCTGCCTTCATACAGTACTACGGAAACACTGAGCACATACTTTCATTCAGGACTTGATACATTTTCCCCTGCTGCTATGCTGCACATTCCTCAAAGAGGAAGGCTTCCTATCATGATGGATAACAACCATTATTATCATTTCCTGAGTACCTACTATGTGCCAGACCCAGGCCCTTTAAATCATTTTCTCAATTCATTCTTCTGTCTCTGAAGCACACACTTTGTTTTTTATCCAACTTACCAGTGTAAGAACTGATTCTCAGAGAGATTGATAGGCTTACACGTCACCCAGTGGCGTAGTAGTCCCTTGAGCTGCTAAACTGGGGATTCAAACCCTTGTCCCTCTAACTCCCAACCCGAAAGTTGAAACTGAAAGTAACCACAGTGAACACTGCCTCTCAGCTTTGAATTCCCAGAGCTGGCCCAGTTCTGGATAATTCATAATTAGTGGCTAAGACATGTTTATGAATGAACAGCCAGGAGCATAATATTCTGACAGAAATCTCTTGACTATGTGTGTATTTCTCATAGTATGGGTTGGCACATGGCCTTATTTTTCTTTAGTCTTATCTCCAGGCTGATAGTTTATAGCAAAGTCCCACTTTGCTGGTAAAACTAAATTTTGTCTTGACTGTGTTTGTTAAGTGCCTTTTCAGAACAGAATCATCAGCAAACATAATCCCTTAGAAGACTAAGGTATTGGCCTTGCTCCTAGAGTACTGAGTTAGAAAATTTTCTCAAGGACTGGAAAAACAGTGTATCAGAAGCTTCCAAGCAACATGTCTTTGTATTTTTATATATGAACCATGGGAGTAGGGAGCTTAAGGAAAATATTTTTAAATTGATCTTGTTATAATAATAACAGCCACCATAGATTGGGCACTTATATGTGGCCAACTCAATGCTTGGTACTTTACACACATTATTCTTAATTTTTTAGCAGCCTTGCAAGGTACGTTTTACTATCCCCATTTTACAGAACAGGAAATTGAGGCTCAGTGGGTCTAAATTACTTGTCCAAGGCCTCCCAAACACACATAATATCTGATTCCAAAACCCATGTCTAAATGTACATAGCTTTACCCCGATTTCCTGAAAGAAAGAAATTAAACATCACCAGCTATAACAGAACCAACAATATCATGAGGGAAATATAGAACCTTTGGAAATTCTATGGCTGATCAAAGGAATTCTAATTGTCAAATATAATTGTAAAATGCAATTGTCTTAGAATTCTAAGATAACATTTCTTCACGCAATTACCTCACTTGAACTTTCCTTTTATGTTTGTGCAAAATAAATGAGGTAGAGCAGTGTTATGAATTCATTTATAGATAAGATTGAATCTCAGGGAAACTAAACAGCAGGTAAAAATGGGATTGGAACCCAGGTCTTCTACTTTCTAATCTAGTAAATTTAAACGCAAAAGCATTTTTGTGTGTGTCTGAGTTTTTTTGAACCTAACCTAACTTTTGCATTGGCTGAAAGTCTGCCATATGTAGAACTGCTTGTTTCTAAAGAGTTACCTCAAGCCCATTCCCTCTTCCTCATCCTCCCCTCTCCACCGTCACTTTTTTCCTATCTCATTTGTTGCACAAATATTGTAAGACAAATAAAGGAAATAATTAGAAGAAAGTTCATTTATAATTCCACTACCCCAACATATCAATTATTTTAGGTTTCTATTATTGCTATCTAGTCCTTATCCAAATATTACCCAAAAAGTATACGCATACACACACACAAATAAATAATTAAACTCCTCTAGGAAAGCATTCAAAACTTGGTAGTGATCAAAAGTTGGTGGTCAGAAGCACGTGAGTGACAGAGTCCAACAGAACTGTGTATGTAATTCCTTCTGTGACAGCACGGATCTTCATATCATGAATTAAGCAACTAGAAACCAGAGACAGCAATGAGGAAAAAGACTTGCTCAAAGCTCGTGAGCGTTCATCTAAAGATAATTAAAAGAGTCGCCACTACCACATCCAAATTCTGAATGTGTCAATTATTCCTCAACAGGAATCAGTGCCTAATTATTTGTATAATAACCTTCCTGGCCCTTTGAATGTTATCTTAATCAGAGTGAAATTGACCAAAATGTTAACAGTGGTTATCTCTCGATAGTGAGATTACAAGTGATGTTTATTTTCTTCTTGATTCTTTTTTGCATTGGCTGAGTTTTCTGCAATGAATATGTAACATGTTTGCAATAAGATTAAAATTAATAACAGTGATGCCGAATATGGTGTGAAGTTGATCTAAAGAGAAGAGCCTATAAAAATGAGTCACACAGACAGATCACATAGTCCCTACTAGCTGCTCTCTCAGGTCAAAGAGCCTAGAACCCAGAAAGTATACTCTCCAGCCCAGTCCAGTTCTCTCTCTAAAATAACGTCTGCTAACTAGCTTCTGTTTCCTTTTATTTTTAATTTCTTTAAAAAAAAAAATTTTAGCTCAGAAAGTTGTTCCTAAACCATTTGTCAACAGAGAAGATTTGATTCTGAGAACATTTTATGGATTTTCTGTAGCAATGGTCCAATATAATTTAGTAGACAATAACATCCATAGAAATGTGTGGGTGCTTTGCTGTCAAGTCCTACAGTGATTTAATAAAGGAACATGTCATTTTTCTTCAGCTAAATTTCAGCTAGAAATAATATTAGATGAGTTCTCATTGCCATTCATTCTGTAGCCTTTCAGTAATTTGGATACCTTAATGATTTCATGCAAAAATTCACTGTCTAAAGAGTCTTGGTGGCTTCTGTCTGATCCTGGTTTTTCCTTTTGATGCGGATTACTTATGTGCATCCATCATGGTAAAAACAGCAGAGTTTGGGCAAACACTGCTCTCTGAGACCCCCGCTCCCTTTCAGGCCTGGAGATCCTTCATCTAACCCAGTTCCATTCTTGTGCCTCTTCCCGCTGGCTTCCCCAGTGCCATTTTTATTAAAGCCCCAGCTCATCCCACATTCAGCCGCATGACTTCTTACAGGCTTCAGAATAAATCACCACATTGCTCCGATCTTGGCTTCTCTGCCCTCGGCTTTCAATTAAATTTAGAATTGACTTTAAAGGTACAACCTCAATGTACATGGTTGAAAATGACCTTGTTTCCCCTTTCCCACCACCTGCGACTTCCTGCGCGGGGCTCTTATACTCCAGCTCCTGGTTCAAAAAGTAGAAACAGGAATTTGCTACAAGCTCCTGTGGCAAACTATAAGTCTCAAGCTGTTTAAAGTCTTTAAAGTCCCATCCAAAAGGTAAAGTACACTCTGCAGAGAGAAATCTGGGGACCTGAATCTCTGGCTGCCTGTGTTCAGGAAGAGACACAGAAGGAGAGGAAGAGGAAGAAGAAGAAGAAGAAAAGAAGAAATTAGAAAAGAAACCTTTGAGCTAAACATTTATTTTGTTTAATTTCTACAGTTTGCATTCAGAATGATTAGTCTATAATATGCACCACTATTAAAGCAATTATATTAAATTAATATAAATGATCTCTGACAAGATTAGAAGGACACCAAAGGGCACCAAAGCAGACTTAAACATCAAAACTGACTTTCATCTTTTGTCTTGTCATTTGGCTTTCCACTCTTAGCAAGGAATGGAGCACAGTAAGCCGCAGGTTTGGGCTGTTTAGAATTGGGGATGCTCCTGCTCATTTCTCCCTCCTCCCTTTGGAAAGCTTTACCAGTCAGAATGACCAAACTGGAAAAGATTTCTTCCTCTGTTCAAATCTATTAATATTTTAAGGCACTTAGTTGTACCTAAAAGCGATAAGGCTCCTCCTAATTTGGAAGAGAAGAAGGAAAGAATGATTTGATTGCCTGAAAAAAAAAAGATAAATCAAGATGTGGTATGTGAAAAGGATGTGCGAATTGACAGAGCTCTGCAAGTGTAACAGGCCAGTCTATTCATTCAGTCATCAATTAGTTGTTGAGTATCTACCATGCATGAGGTTCCAAGGAGGCTGCACAGGTTTAAGATCTTGAGCCTTAGCTTTCTAGCCTCTAAAATGGGAATAGAGACCCCTTATTTTAGAGTGTGTGAGAATTAAGTGAAAGAATAAATGTCAATTACTTAAAAACCAGTTCTTGGCTCATAACAAATACTGAGGGAATAGCTTTATATAAAAATACAAAAGAAGTATTCCCAAAAGCTAAGGAGGTTACAGCCTATGATTTATTATTATTCTACAATGTGTACGAGTATGTTTTATCCTTTGATGCTAAAATTTGGACGGCTACACAAATTTAGCTATGCAAATCTCAGATCAAAATACTCTTCTATTGATTGGCTTTTAGAAAGATTTACTAAGAACGTGTGGGTACATTGCCAAATAAGGAAGAAAGGGAAAAGGAATTAACACTTATTAACTCACTAAATGTGAGATCTCAATGATTTCTCATCTTTGTTCCTATTGAAATCTCATTAAATTCTAATTAATAGACAGGCATTAATAGTCTCAAGTCCTAGATGGAGATACTGAGGCTCAAAGAGAATCAATAACCTCCCCATAGCCAAAGAGGTAGAAAGTGGAGAGGATGGAATTGAAACCAGGTAATGTGGCTCTTGTCCAACATCACCAGCTGTCCCATCCACCCTGTTAGGTCCCATGGGGAGAACTCTTGAATTCCTATAGGAAACACAGCGATGTTTGGAATCTTCTGAAATAGAAGGGGAAATTTTTAAGAAGAAAAATATGGCAGTAATTAATTTCTTGCTCAATCTTCTCAATGGTAGTATTATAGTGTGATTCCTTCCTCTCCATTTAAACTCTTCTAGGCAGAAACTTTATCTTTCAGTTCTAAAAGATTACTGTTGACAGGGACAGTCTTGATATCTTTGATTCTCCTTCCTTTCTTTCTTTTCTGGGGAAAGAAACCATACAAAAGTTTAAAACTAAACTGTGAATCAAAAAGTTAAGAAGTTTACACCAGACTAACTCTGTTTTGAAAGGCTACAGCCACCCCCTAGGTTAACTGATCTTTCCACACTAGTTCTACATTTCACAGCCTTCCTGAAACGTCACTCTTTTAAGTGAACCATTCCTGCTGTCAGATGAGCCTCCCTCCCTGGACTGCAGGAACAATGGTGATGGCACATGGAAGTTCAACCTAGAAGTTCAAGTGCCTACTAAAGTTTTCTTTGCTGGGAAGTCCTAAATAGACAACTTCTTAGGATTTTAAAGGTGTTAAGGAGTTGTGCTCTTCTATTCTATACTTACTCTAGCATAACTAGACTTCAACTGGTCAAAACGAGCTGATTAAAACTGAGTCACTCCACAGAAGGCCACATGGCTATACATAAGCAGAAATTTTTCTTCCCTGCCCTCTATTCTTCCTTCCTTTCCTTCTCTATCTCCTTTGTACTTTCTAGAAATAATCGTTCTTTTTCTAGCTCCTAAAGAGAAGGCACGCCAGTTCATTTTAACTTGGCAATAGCCTAAACAGCTCCTTATCCTCTCAATCTAGTCTTTAAACTTCAAGGATGAAAAAGACTGAAGGATGAAAAAAAATACCCTGTGAGGTATTTTTTATAATAGAGAGAAGTTTATAGTTATTTATCACTCCAATAGTTGTGTATGTTTATGTGTGTTTTAATATTCAAAACCTCAGAAATTGAACCCATCACTCATAGGGTGTTGTTATTGGTCAAAGAAAGTTCTAGGAATTTAATAATTTCTTTATGTGTATATCATTTCCTTTTGAAAACACTTTTACATGTACATGAGCTAGACCTAAATTATAACACCCATTTTGCAGATCAGGAAACTTGACTCAGACAGATCAAGAGGCATACCAAGATCACGGGGCTAATCAGTTGCAGGATCAGAATTCGAATGCTGGCATTTTTATTTCTAGTGGTTTTTTGGTTGTTGTTGTTGTTTTTCTTTTTTTCTTTTTTTACTGCACAAGGTTTATATCCTAGTTTTTGATATTTCCTCATGAAAATAAAAGTACCATTCTACAAATTGTACCTTGCAGCTGCTGTCAGGAGCTGACTTTTAGGTAGAATGTACTATTGGCACACCCTATTTAATGCAACTTGTGGCTCCAAGCCATTGAAAGACAGGTAGTGAAAGACTTGAAATCACCTTTTAATAGAATACAACCATGGAAAAGTTATTTAACCTCTCTGATTCCTTTCCTCACCTGCAAAACGGTAACAATATTGCCAATCTCCTAGGATTTGTATAAGGCTTAAATAAATGACATGGGTGAAGCACTCTGCCAGTAGATTGTACATGTTCAATAAGTGTTAGACTTCCTTTCTCCTGAAACAAACAAACAAAAAAAAACTGTTGGAGTAACAGCTAGAGTGAGGAGAATAAGGTTAAGAAAAGTAGGGGTACTAGGATTCCCTCACCCTCAAGGACACCCTACTTGCAGACTACAGCTCCCTCCCAACTATGGGACTCAGGTAGGAGGTAGGAGAGACAGGTAAAGGCCAGATCATGGGAAGCCTTGTAGGCTGTGGAGTTAGGAGTGGCCAAATCAGAAAGGGATTTGAAGTTCTTTTTGTTCCTCCAACTCACCAAGCCTGTTCCTACCTCTGGGCCTTTGAACTTCCTGTTTCCTCTGCTTGAAACTGTTGAACCGCAGATGGTCACTTGGCTCACTCCCTCGCTGCATTCAATGCCACTCCTTCAAGAAGGCTATCTTTATCTGAATTAATTAAAATACTATTAATGTCTCCCAAATTACTAGTCACTCTTCAACCTCCGAACCCCTTATCTTAATTGGATTTCTCAACATTTACCAACACCTGAAACTGTATTACATATTAATTTAATTATTGTCTATATCTTCCGCTAGAAGGTAAGCTCCATAAGACAGGGACATTGTCTGCCTTGCTCACTGCTTCCCCAGCACCGAGAGGAGCACATGGTGACTATCAGGGGCTTAATAAGTAATGAGTGAATAAATGTAGATATTGTCATATAAATGAAACGATGTTATTCTCGGACCAGTTATTAGCATTGTGGATTCCTCAGACTGCCACTTTTACATCTGGTTTTCACTGCTAAGTGCAATTTTAGCATTACATTAGGATCCTTATAAAGATTAAAGCTAAGCGACATAATCAAAGAAATTGTGGAAACAGTCTCTAAGAGAGGCACATTTCATTCAGAATAATGTTCCAAAATCAAGACAGCAGGGAGAACTTTAAAACAGAGATGTGAACTTGTCACCAGCCTGCCACTTGGCAGCCCTTGCCCGGGACAATGAATGCTCTAACGCTCTACTCAAAAGGACCTCAGGGTCTGTCAGAGCTCTCGTGCCTCCAGCATCATCTACTATGAGGGGTACCTGTTCCCCTCATATTACACATGATTGTAATTACCACCTCTCACTCTCACAAGTGTCCTGATTTGAGTAATGATATATATAGTCATCATACCTATATGAGGTAATAACCCTTTTTGCTAGGCCTTCACTCTAACCAGACCCATCTGCCAGCACCTCTCCTAACAGGAGAGGCTCTTTTTTATACCTCCTTTGAGTACTTTTCCCTTAGCCTAGAATACCTTTGATTCTTCCTGATTCCAACTCTAATATCAACTCCTCTAGAAACGTTTTCCCAGAATTTTTTTTTCCAGCCTAATTTAGATTAGGCAAACATCCCAGGGCTTCTTTGTAATTGCCTAAAGAGCTTTTTGAAAATACAGATTTCTAGGTTTCATCACCTAATGTTGGGATTTAGCAAATCTAGAGTGGGGCCCAGGAAATCTGTTTGCCTCTCTTAAATGTTCCCACAACATCTTCTACATACTTCTACAGGTAACTCTCTTATGACCAATATATTTAACTGTTTCCTTCAGGTGACTCTGAATTCTTTCAGGGAAGGAACCATGAACCTCACCTTTAGTGCGTCTCCAATGGCTAGAATCAGCACTCAATAAACTATACATAAACAAATGAGTAATAATGGCAAATATTTACAGAGCACTTACTACGTACCAGGCACTGTTTTGTGTGTTTTTTGTGCATTAACTCACTATTTCAAAAAAGAAGGTTAGCCCTTAGGGGCATAATAGCCTGAATGACAAAGGACATTAGACACATTAAGTTACTAAGAAATAGACCCACAGACACAGAGAACAAACTGATGGTTCCTAGATGAAAGGGGGGGTTGAGGGATGGGTGAGAAAGGTAAAGGGATTCGGAAGTACAAATTTCTGGTCGCAAAATATTCACAGGGATGTGAAATACAGTATGGGGGAATATAATCAATAATGTTGTAAAAATTATGTATGGTGTCTGATGGGTACTGAACTTATCAGAAGGATCACTTCATAAATTATATAACTAACTACTGTACTGTACACCTGAAACTAATATAAAATAATATTGAATATCAGCTATAATTCATATATGTATATATACATACACATACAAAGGGTACCAAAAATGTAAAATGTATGCACATTTTAAGAAAGGAAAAAGCTGTATTAAAATTATAATACTCAATATATATCGATAACGAAAGATGAGTACAAGTCACGTTTGACTTCTGCAGTTAAAAGAGGCCTTCAAAGTGGTACCGTCAGTGTAATTTTAATACAGTTTTTTCCTTTTTCAAAACGTGCATACATTTTTTGGCACCCTCTGTATATATAGTCACAGGAAATACAGTCAGTGGTATTGTAATCGCTATGTACGGTGTCAAATGGGTAGCAGACTTGGGGTTATCGCTTTGTGAGGAGTGTAAATGTATAATCATTACATTGCTTTGTATACCTGAAACTAATAAAAGTTACTAAGAATTAACTCTGAAAAGCGCAAAGTGTGACATCCGAATATATTTTTTTAAGTAAACATTTATCTTAGGACAAACTATGTCTTGAAAGTCTTTCATAGTCCTACACACACAGAGCAATGTTGATCATTTCCTGGATGTGACCCAGTGTGCCTTGTAGGGGACTTTGTAAGGATGACCGGAAATACTTATGATTTCACTCCTACTTCCAACACTTCTTGGTTGTTTTATTCTCAGTTATCACATTGCACCTTCCAGGGTTTTATTTTCTATCTCAGACCGCTTTAACAAAACAGTTTCTATAATGCCGGGGGAAGAAAACAAGAGTGGAACTGCTTCACTCTTTTAACGTGAACCCTTCAACTCCAAAATTAAGTGCTCTCTGTGGACAGCCTATAAAATTAACAAGAGCTCATGAAGGGCTTGTGACCTACAAAGAGCTTAATGCATTTTAAATGTACAATTCTGGTAACGGTGTCAGATTATGCATTTCCAAATGGCAGCCGCAATCATGATTTAGAACAGATGGCCAAACCGCAGGCAACAGAATCAACAGAATTTTCTGCCATCCCAAGAGGCTAACAGAATCCAACAGAAGTATCTGACATCACCTAAATTGGTAAACAGCTCAAAACAATCTTAATTAACAGTTTGCTGGAGCACTTAATGACAGAGAGCATGCCTCAGTAGAAATTGGTATTCTTAGGCAGCTCTCATATATTATTAACCGCATAAGAAGACGGTCTAATGCACTGGAAAAAACAGTCAAAATTAGGAATTAGGAAAGCTTGGTTTTGGTCCAAGCTCTGACACTGGTGAACTTGGGCAATAATTTGAACTTTCTGAACCTATTTACTAGTCTATAAAATGATGTCTAAGTTACCTTCTTTTAGCTTTAAATGCCTACCCAAGGCAATGGGGGAGGGGGGGTGTATGGTGGAGCGTATTTTAACCGTAAATGAGCACAATAAGAATCATGCAAACAATTTAGATTACGATAATGTAAAATTCATCTTTCAATATACAACAAGAGGCTCAACAGATAAAAGTTAACTACTGGTATTCATTTTGTCACCAGTTACTATGGCAGAGGATATTTGCTAGAAGTGCTATGCTTGCTGCATAGCAAACTATAGTGCCTATGGGTAAGGAACCTTTCTTAAATCAACAAAATCATGTAACATTGTCACAGTTAAGAAATGTTGAACTGTATTTTTTTATGGGGTGCTCCTTGGTTCTTCGTGTTGTCAGTCTTCTGGAATAGCCTTTGAAAAGAATGGATAATCTTTCCAGCATTGTTTATTATCCAGTGCAAGAAACTCCAATAAGGACAGACTCCACAACGGAACCTCAGCAAGTAAGCTACAACACACACACAAAAGTTTCAGCCTGAAACAATACAGAACTAGTTAGGTCTAGATGCCAACAGGAAGTTTTACTCTATTTTTTGCACCTTCCCTGTTTCTTTAACAGAATGTTTTTGAAAAGTTATAATATGTATGTATTTCGTGGAAACGATGGAAGAAGAGAGGAGAGAGGACGAAAAGAAGGGACAGGGTAGGAGAAGGGGACAAAATTAAGCTCCCGGGAAGGAAGCCCACTGCTTCTCAAGTTACCGTTTGTAAACCCTTTACCCGGTTCTGTTTGGGCTATTGTCCTGGGTAAATCATCCATTGAAAATCAAGCTCTTCAGCTCATTATATATTCTTCATTTGAGGTGACCAGAACTATTTCCTGAAACCTGGTTTGGGTACTAATTACCTGCTCAAACACCTTGTAAATACCTCCGTGGATTTGTCATAGGAAAATTTCACTTTTTTTATTTTTCTTAAATTGAGCACGCTTATTGCAAGTTCCCCTTTCAACTTCCTACGTAGTCGTGACAAGAAAGCCGCCTGAGCAGAAGAGCGTTCTGCCGCTCTGGTTACGGTGAAGTGACTGACGCTCACTCCTCAGCTACCCCAAAGCAGAGCTTGCAGCTCTGGCTCAATTGTGGAGAAATGTTTACCAAAGTCAGCCACGTATTTCTATTCAGAGAAGTGAGCTGCTTTTTCTTCTGCAGGCCTCCCTCCCTCTGCAATGAGGCAAGAGCCCCTTTTTACAAATACCCGAAAAACTTGTACAAAAGAGACTGGCACTGGCAGACACTTCTTTCCCTTTATATTTTAAAATAGCTGTTACGGGTAGCCTCCCTCTTCTCTTAACTAAGCCTCTAAAACAAAACAAAACAAAACAAAAAACCCTTAAACTCATAGCATATATCTTACCATAGTGATAAGATTGTATTTCCATCAATTTTGAAACTAAAAAGAGAATATATTTTCCTGGGGGAAAATGTGCATTTATGTATTTCTAATTCATCCAATCCAAAATCGTGTTGCCTTTTCTTTCCTTCCCGCATCTAAATAAATTTAGGTCCAAAAGCACGCATACAGGTGTCATCTTGAAGAAAAATAATCAAATAAAGCCAGAAAAGCATGGAATAAAACCGCAGCGAAAGAACCAATATAAGTCAATATTTTAAATACACAGTACTTAAATCTTTTTATCCCTGGGGGTGGGGTGGGGAACGGAGACTGGAAATTCATCGATTTCATTCTCAGTCAATTGCATCCCGACTAGGCAAGTTGGGTTTTTTCCCCCGATTCCTTGAGAAAGCGGAAGGTGAGGACTGTCTCTACGTGGCACTGTGGTATAAGTGACCGCTGTTGTGGAGGAGAAAAGCCCATGAAGCTTAAAAATTTTGCAGAGAGAAAACAATCCTCCTGCAGACCACAGTAAATAAAATAACAGCAGTGGGGTGATTTGCAACCATGTAACAGGGCTTTTGTCTGGGTCTATTTCTCTGTGCCTTGAGGGTTTCTGTGTTCCTTCTCTGCAGGATCTCAGTGTTTCGCCCCTCCATTACAAAGGCCCAGGGCTTGAGCCCCTCCTCCAGCTGTTCACCCCCAATCTTGCCCATGCTGAGGCTTACTTACAGCAGACTGAAGAGTTCCAGTGGGGTGCAGGGCACTGCAATTTAGGATTTCTGCAGTACGGGGTGAATTTTCAAGAGTGCATCAGAGAGGGGAGCCAGGCTTAAAAATAGCCTTTACTCATCCTATTAACCATTTCATTGCTGAACAGGTTTTGAAGGCAGGGCCAGCAAGCTTTTTTTTTTCTCCAACAAACACCAAAATTGCTAACAGCTGCCTCTGACAGTTTGTATAAAGGCAACACTTCTCCACGTCTGTGATAACAGCTGAATAAATGTTATGAGCCATTGCAGAAAGAACTATCAAAAAATGTTGTATTCTTGTCTATGCTGTGCTTGAGGATGGAAAAGAAGGGAAGGGATTAGAGAAGTAGAGGGCGAGTTGGAGTGAAAGAGAAGGAAAAGACAAATCCTGGTGAATAGAGGAGGGAAGAAGGTCTTGTTCTGGTTTGTATTGATCTTATTTAAGCATGAGGAGAACTGATGAGTCTGTGATTATTTTAATGACCATGAAACCTGTGCATTCAAAGAGATAAATGAAGCTATGTAATCACCTCCTAAGTAATATCAAAGCACCCATAAAAGGACTAGGGGGAGGAGTCTCAGTGTATAGTAGTATTTGCATCAGACAGGGCACGGCAGGCGAAGGTAAACCCGGGTTGAAGTCTTTCCTGGGAGAGGAGAGCCTCAAACTCGATACTTTATGGCCAGGACCTTAGGCAAGGAAAGGTGAGGCATTGAAGCAATAGTTGTTTCTATTTTGGGGTTTTGGCAAGGAAAACACTGATGTTGAAGTAGTTTATAAAGCAAGTAAAACTTTGGAAGTCCAACAACACTGAATGTGCAGAGCAGACAAATAGAATCAGAGATTGTGTACCAAGTGAGGGTTTTTGTGAGAATATGCTTTCCATTTTGAAAAACAATGAAAACACACTTGGTTCAATCAAAAGACAAATTTCTGATAATCTTCAATAATATGACATTAGTGTGATGTGACATTATAACATAATCACCCTAAGGGGTGATACTAAGAAATAGGAGACACAGATACTGCCCTTGAGGCTAACGAGAAAGAGAGGACCTCCCTCCCCACAAAGATGACTAGCAATCTGATGTTGTTTCATATGAGCGGTAATTAGTTGATTACCAACATTTGTGATTTAATGAACTTTCACATTTCACAAACTAGTACAGCTGAGAGGAAGAGCCTCAACTCTGGGATCTGCAGACCTGGTTTCCCATCCTAGTTCTTCCACTTGTTAGTTGTCTAACTCAGGAAAAATTGTTTGATGTTTCTAGGCTTCAGTTTTCTCATCTGGAAAATGGAGATAACATCATTTGTCTCCTCAGGTTGCTCTAAGGATGAAAAAAGATAACAAATGTAAAGCACCTGGCTAATATGTAGGCAGGTGCTCAATCATAATAGTTATTATCATTAATTGCATTACTCTAAATACATAAATGAAATTCTTCAGGAAATTCTTTGTGAACCCCTTGGTGAATCCTTTGTAAAAATTAATTTAAGAAAAAAAACAAAACTTTTTTTAAGCCCTTCAAGCCATGAGGCTTCTGATCACAAATTTGTCATTAATCAAGCTCTGCTACCAGTAGGGTTGCCAGATGATAAACCAGAACACCCAGTTTGAAGAACAACAAATATTTTTTAGTATAAGTATATCCCATGTAATATTATACTAAAAAATTATTTGACGGAAATTCCAATTTAACGGATCATCCTGTTTTGTTTTGTTTGTTTTTTCTAAATCTGGCAAATTAACTAAAACAGTAAAGACCTGAGTATATTTCAGTCCTAATTCGTTTAGCCCATGTCCCTACTGAGGGAACAGGAAAGGAATCCTTCTTTCAGAAAGTTTTTTAAAATTAATGTGATATTGTTATTAACATTTGTTAAATATTCAGAACATAACTTGTCAGTACAAGAGAGGAAAATAACTGCTATTTTTCCACTTTACAGTTCAGCAAGCGGCTTTTGGTTTTTAATAGTTCCTCCCCCAAATCATGGCAATGAGCTGCTTCTTGGTCCCTTTGGCCTGTTCTGAGCTGACTGCTTAGTGGGCCCGAAGGGAGTTCTGTTTCGCCTTCGCTTTCTTCAGGGCAGGGCTCCACAGAAACTTGGTTATGCCAACAGACCTGTGGAGCTGATAGGATTCTGACACCCAAATTGAGATGCTTTGTCAAAAGGAATGGCCCTTTCCAGTACAGTGGGATTTGGTAGGTAAGGGAAGATGGACGTTCAGGAAATGTTTAGGTCAATGGAGTAAATGTAACGTGAATGGTCCTAGGAACACATCTATGACATTTTGCATTTGCTTAATTAACACTTGGTATTCCTTTATTATTTTATGCCTTCCAAAGAGGGTAACAAGGTGAAGGCCTATCACAGTACAAGAAAATTCAGAAACTTATATCAAACAATAAAGTTAATGTTAGAAGCATGAGCTTTGAACTCTTAATTCCATGAGACACTACCGACGTGTAGAGAATGTTAATAAGGATTTCTGATTTCACTTTGTCAACAAAAGGCACCATACTAAAGTTTGCTTTCACACGTATTTACTTGGCTTTGTGGTAACATGGTTGATAAGACACACGCTTACATGTAAATTCAGGTATATTATTCACTGAGATGAAAAAGAAAAAAGGATTTCAAAAATAACTTTAAATGGGAATTTTGTTTTAGTGTTTAAAAATGTTATAAAAGTTTTAAAGTTGCAGTTTTTGCTCTACTCTATTAATAAAGTTCCCTTATCCACCGCTGATGCAGAGGTGTTCTTGTTTTAAAATGTTATGATATCCCAATATTTGCTCAAATGCCATAAATCTCTTTTAACCATTTCTAAGTAAATTTTGAGGACTGATTGGTTTTGAAAACTCTTTGTAGATACTATTAACCTACTAAAGTCCCTATTTCATCTTAATTTAGAGTTTGAAACAATGTGACAAAAAAATTGTGAAAACAAACAGAAAGCCAAAAGAACGTTAGAACAGCTCATTTTCTTTGATGGGCAGAGAAAAATCATGGGTAATTCAGGCCAGTTGATTTCCAGAGAACTCCAGCTATTAGAATGACTTTGTTGGGAGCAGCCGCTCAATGGTCCTGGCCATTACATGTCAATCTGTCAAACCAACAAACAAAAACACCACAGGCTTTAGCACAAACGGCATATGACAAATGCAGATGTGCCTCTCAAAAGAATCCTTTGCTTTTTAAACACCTGCAAGAATTCCAAAACAACTGGCATGCCTTCCACTCTGCCATAGCCACTCTCCTGACCCTGAGTGCGGAGTGGTAAAGGAAAAATGCCTAGAATGTACAGTGTTCCATTCCCATTTGGAAGAGCAGCAGGGGGCTCACGAGGAACAAGTACAGTGTTGATATCACGATGCCATGCACCTGCTTTGGATATAAAAGAAAGAGTTTATTACAGAAACTGCAGCATTTTTTTTCCATCTCATTAAGTAGTCGTGAGCAAATTCAAGTGTGTTTCCCTTTTATTAGGTTAACCCATGCTGAATTAAAAGGACCTACTGAGAGTTTTTCCTTTCCCCCCCACCCCAACAGGTATATTGTCTTCCTTTCACAATTTAATTGCTTTCCACATTTTGGTTTAGGCAGATGAGTAATTTGTAGTACTGTTGTAAAGTAGTAGCATTTCTCAGCTACTTCATAGCCAAAAAATAAAATTTAGTTTATACTTGTATAGGCTTTTTTTTTTTTAATTTTCAAAAGACAAGCATCCTTAAAATACCTTTCTATTTGATGAACACTTTTATGTGTAGAAAATATATTACAAAAGAGACACAATTGATTCCTAGGGAATATTCTCACTGTGTGAATTTTAGCTGGTATCTTTTGAAGTGTCATCCTTATAACACCAGTACTATGAAACAATGGCCAACATAAATTTTTTTAAGGTTAACAGTGGGTAGAGGAAAATGTCACTTCAACCCAGCAATTTGTTTGCCAGAGTCAGTCCTTTGATAGTGTTTTTGATCTCTTCCTTAATAACAATCTGTTATAAGATATATACATAGTTACCGACTAGAATCTATTGGGTTAGTCGTCAAACTATAAATATAGATAGGCCACTACTATGTTATCAGAAAGAATGTCAGCCAGAGCAGGCTGCCCAGTAGCAAATTACAAAGTTTGGGCTCCCAAGAATGAGATGCGTTGTTTGCTCTTGCACATTGCAGCTGCCTCCCCTCCCCTCCCTTTTTTTGGTGGTTTATTACACACAAGCTACCAATGAATGGGAACCGCTGTTTTACAGTACACCACACTCACAGGACTTATCGCTAGGCCTACCACAGATTTGACTGATCAACAGCAGGGCACCGCCATCATAATTCTTCCTAGAAACAGGAGCATAAAAAGGGGTTTGTTGGAGGTTGGCTGGGTCTGCAGAGAATCCTGCCCGCAGGGCTTGCCGATGCCATCACTAGCTGTTATGGTCTTTGGCCTAATAAGGTACAGAAACAAAGATTGTTCACTTATTCAAGAAGACTAAAGCACCAGGATGATGGAAAGTAGAGGCAGCAGGGCACAGATCCAAGTGGGATTAAGGCCACAAGTGCAACTTTATAGGGCTGTCTGGGTGGCAGAAGAAGGATCTGCAGCTGAAAATCCCGTTCAAACAGAATTTATTATATGTCATTCATAGTTAGAGGTGGCTGTCATTAGGAGTTAAATTGTTGCATTGTGTCCAACTGATTTTGATAAGCATTTTTATAAGCTTCTTATATGTTACCGTAACTCAAAAACAGAGGCAAAAGGTAAATGACAGTTGATAAATAAACTGAGTTAGTGCCATCTAAGCAGTATATACATATATATATATATATATATATACACATATATGTATATATAAACATATATATATATATACATATATATGTATATGGAAAACACCGTGGTGCTTCGTTGTTTTTTTCTGTTCTCTGCTTTAAAGTTACACTGCTCATGTGTCTGTCATGTTTTTTCATTGTAAGTTTTAGTATTTCTCTGATTGCAGTAAAATTTTACAATTTGCATCTCCTAGACTTTTTCAGACTTTCAGATAAACATCAACAAAATGAATCCACCTATTTCACAACAAAGAAAATACACTAACCCTGTTTTATATAAGAGAAAATTTTAACTTGGAAAAGTCGTTTGCCTCTATCCTAAAGTCATTGAATGAGCTAGCTGAGAATAAAATTCTGGAATTAAAACTTTTAGTCTTTTCATCACACTTTCCCAGTGTTGGGAATATAGCAAGATTAGCAACAACAGCAATATACTAGGATAGTAATTTTTTTTCCTCTGTTCTTGGATCCCAAGTAATGCTGGAATTAGAAACATGGGTATTAAAAAGGTATTCCCACAACGAGCCCTGCATGTTTTGAAGTCATTGTCTCTTGTCTGAAAGACAGAGGACTACTCAGCTGAGGCTTCATTGCATATAAAGGAACTCGATGTCCTAAGATCACAGGAACTTAGTCAATTTAATTGGCTTTATTATGTATTTGCATTTGGTGAAGTTTTGATTATCGTCACTATTTAATAGGCCATGACAGGGCTGGAGAGTGTGGGTGTAGAGGAGTGTAGGTATCAGTCTTACTAGAGCCAGATCAGAGTTAATTGACGGTATGCCATCTGGGAAGAATAAAAGTTAGATGTGGCAGTTTTTCAAATAATATTCTCCTATGTAGTCAAATAGCAAGTAATCCTCTCTATGCCCTCTCCCACACCATGTTTTATTTGTCCCAATTTCAAACCACTTAAGGAACTAAGATTGGTGTCATAATTTTAATATTATCTTTAGCACCTAGGACGTTGCCAGGCTTACTATTTTAGTTCATCTTTTAGTATATTCCTTTATATCTCTTGACTCATGCCCCCTTTGGCAGCACATAAACATGTAGCTGCCTGATGCCTATTTCAGAAATCAGAAATATCTTATTGTGACATAAAGACCACTGTATCTGAAAAGCTATTCTACATCAGATGGGAGCCCTTGAGGTAGGACAGTGTGAAACTGGGTTAAACTCATTCTCCTCTGAACTCTGTTACTTACTAGCTATCTGACCTTATACAATTTACTAAACTTCTCTGAGCTTCATTTTGATCATTTCTAAAATGGGAATATTTTTATGCCTGCCCCTTCTGCGAGCCTTGTTTTATATTCAAGTATATTAGCAGTTGCTTTGAAACAGAAACACCTGAAAAGAGCTGAAATAATCATCAACAGGAAAATGGTTAAAGAAATTGTGACCTTACTCTACTGTGGCATAGTATGCAGCCAACACAAAGAGTGAAATAGATCTATCTGTGTCATAAGTATGTTCTCCCTGACATATTACGAAGTGAAAAAAGACACAGTAAAATCTGATTTGTTTAAAAAAACAAAAAACTTGGTGTATAAGTATATCCATAAGAGTAGATAGCCCTTATAAAATGCTTACTCTGTGCCAAGCAGCACTCTAAGCAATTCACATATAAATTCACTTAATCCTTACAATAATCCAATGAGAGAGTACTGTTTTCACCCCCACTTTTACAGATGAGAAAACTGAGCTCATACTCGTAGCAGGTAGCAGAGGCTGGGATTCAAAGCTTGACTGTCTAGATCCAGAGTCTATGTTATCTATCTATCTATCTATCTATCTATCTATCTATCTATCTATCTATCTATCTATCATCTATCTATCTATCTATCTTCTATCTATCTATCTGTCATCTATCATCTATCTCTCTATCATTTATCTCTCTATCCTCTATCTAACTATCTTTCCATCTACATAGACATCTTTTTATCTGGGATGCAGAAGGATGTACACTTCTGTGGAAATGATAAAGAGAACTTTCATTTTTTATTCTATACATCACTTTCCCTTCTACTTCTATAAATTTCTGTCTTGTTTGCACTGCCATAGGCAAGTTTAGAACTATGGTACTGGGGATATCTGACATACAGCAGCAGGAGTTATAAAGGAAACGTTGTCTTTAAGTGGGTACTGAAAGCAATGTCAATAATTTACTCTGGATGGAGCCTTAAATATGAATATTGTTTGTATCTGAGGGCAGGATGTATGACACTTTTCCTTTTCATTTTAACATCTTTCTCTTTAGATAGCACCTACATCTCCTCTATGAGCACTCAAAAGTTTTGTTTACTACTGAAAGGAGCCTATGTAACAGAACAAAGTTGAATTGAAATTAAATATATGGTTTTAGAGAATTAACCAGTACTTTATCCAACATGCTT
The DNA here is from genome assembly GCF_964194185.1 of Rhinolophus hipposideros. Taxonomy (NCBI): domain Eukaryota; kingdom Metazoa; phylum Chordata; class Mammalia; order Chiroptera; family Rhinolophidae; genus Rhinolophus; species Rhinolophus hipposideros. The sequence continues at coordinate 64,003,108 of NC_138048.1, forward strand.
AACCAGCCACTGATGAGAATGAGTGCATCTATTACCCTTGCAAACACTTGTATCCATCCACATTATTTGCTTATATTTAATTCTAGTTTGGTGTTTAATATATTTCAACACTTTTCCCCTGTAAAATACTCCTTTGGCCTGGATTTCTAAGCTTTAGTTCTAGAATTTAGTTTCAACTTGACATGAAATTTCATAGTAGGATGATGGACGCTTATAACAAATACTCTATTCCTGGATGCTTGTGCTTTCATGTCACAAACATTTGTATTAGTGTACTATTTTGATTATTACAGATGACTCTGATGTTGCTAGAATGTATTTGGTGTGCGTTTATTCCCTGCTTCTTTGCCTTTTGGTATCTTTTTCAAAAATTCTGAGGTTGTTCATGCAATGGGCTGATACTTCCTGATTTCAATATATCTCTGAGGGCATTTCAATATACAGAGGGTGTTAAAAAAATGTATACACATGTTAAGAAAAAAACTATTAAAATTGTAACACTCAAGGGGGTGGCTGGTTAGTTCAGTTGGTTAGAGCATGATGCTCACAACACCAGGGTTGCCGGTTTGATCCCCGCATGGGCCACTATGAGCTGCGCCCTCCACAACTAGACTGAAACAACTACTTGACTTGGAGCTGATGGGAGCTGGAAAAACACACTTAAAACAAATAAAAGTTTAAAAAATAAATTGTAATACTCAATAAATACCAGTACCAAAAGATGAATACAAGTCCAGGTTGACTTCTGCAATTACAAGAGATGCTCAAAGTGGTTACCATGAGCGTCCAGACACGTCTGATGACGGTGAACTACTGCTTGAGCAACGTTGACCAAAATGTCCACTGGTATACATTATTTTTGGTACCTCTGGTATTCAAATATATTCCTAAACTTTCATTCACTTGTGTAAGCATGAATGTAGGGCTTCTGAATGGCAGAATTCAAAATAAAAAAACAATAATTTTTGTTTTCTTTTTAGCTGAAGAGTCATTCACTTAAAAGTACATTTTTAAGATGCAGTCTTTATGTGTAACTCTATAATGGAACTCTGGTAACAAGTGACACATAAGAAGTGACCCATGAAATATCTTTGAAAAGAATGACTGATTTGTACACCTGAAACTGATATAATGTTGTATGCTAGCTATATTTTTTAAAAAATATACCTTTAAAAAAGATGTAAAAAAAGAATGACTGATTTTCCATAAGAGTCTTAATTTTAATATTTGAAATATTATTTCATAAATTTGAGAACTAGATATCCAGATGAGAATAACTGAGGAATGCAGAAGTACCTAGATCCAAGAATAATGTAGTGTGAGAAACAGTAGATTTCTCACACTTACTCCTCTGCACTGAATTTTAACTTTAGAAAAAAACATTTTTATTACTAGTAAAATGTTTTCATGCACTTATGATGACAGTATTTCCTGAATGAAGAAAGCTATAGAATGGCCTATTAAAACAGATAATAGGAGTGGCAGGTTAACTCGGTTAGAGCGTGGTGCTGATAACACCAAGGTTGCCGGTTCAATCCCTGCATGGGCTACTGTGAGCTGTGGCCTCCTTAAAAACAAACAAACAAACAAACAAACAAAAACAACAACAACAAAACAATATTAGGACTCATTTGGTGTTATTCTAGAAGCTTTCTTTTAAATTCATTAAATAATTTTTTTGTGGTACACTGTACAATCTCACCTCTCTACCTTTCTTCTCCACCTGGAATATGGTCCCAATCTAACACAGTCCCATCCGTTTTTCAAGCCCCATTTTCTCCAAAAAACTTTTCCAGGTTACTCCATATTTTCATAGCTGTTTGTTCATACCTTTAACATAGATTATTCTGAAGAGACACTTGTGTACATGCTAATTTCTCTTTCCTGCAGAGCTGGAGCCAAATCTTGAGTCTTTTTTGTATTTTTTAATTCCAATCCCTACTTCCTCCCAAGACCCTAGCACAGAGATTTAATAATTTCATCTTTGTATAATTTGGAGGAATGCCTCATACCTATTACAGAGATAGTCAATTACCCTCAAGAGGGTAGGCACCCAACAATACTCAACAGAACAACTCTAGGTTCCTCTAGTAAATTAAGTCCAATAATCATGAATTGTATCTATCAGCACTCAAATGCACTAGATACATTCACAATATTGAGAGACAGAGAAAAATCTGGTATTGTAGAAACGACTACCCAAATAGTTGACTGAATTTTTCACTACTCATTGTGATTTTCTAAATAGATGTGGATGTATAGTTTTCCTTTCAGAAGAACACAAAATATTTTTTATCCTTGGTTGAGTTGCTTAAAACCTTCACTAAGTAAAATTCTTATAACATTTAAAATAAAATCATATTTTGCCAAATTAGATTAATCTGTCCAGGTTGATAACAGCTTCAGGAGAAGGAGAGAGAGAGAGAGAGAGAGAGAGAGAGAGAGAGAGAGAGAGAGAGAAAGAGAGAGAACGAGAACCTATCTTTGATACCACAGTGTATTGGGCAGGGGTGACTTAAAAGGAAACTGAGGAGTTGCTGATGTTTATTTCTGCTTTCCAATGCTAGCATGATGCTTCCTTATACTCACATACAAATTATATATAGTAATTTGACAATATTTCTTTTCAAATTTCTGAAATAATTTTCTTTCTTCTTTTTCTTCTTCTTCTGCTTCTGCTTCTGCTTCTTTTCCTTTTGCAACATGAGAAGTTTCCATGAAAATTAACCAATAGCTTAGACGAATTATAAAGACTACAAAGATAGCAAGAGGAAACTTGCCAGGATCTATAACACTCAAAATTCATCCCTCAGGATTGGATTTTGGTTGTCAGAGAAGTCTTGATATTATACTTGAGGATTCTCTGACTTGTTACAAGTTGAAATGAAGTGAGTGTTTTGTTGTGCATCATATCAGTTTAGCGTAATATACTGCATTAGATAAGCTCCTTAATTCTAGCTGCTCTACATTTTAAAACAAAACACCAGAAGGAGGGAGGGAGAAAAGTTGGAAGGAAGAAAAAGAGGGACAAAGGGAGGGAGGGAGAGAGGGAAGAGAAGAGAAGTAAAAAAGAAAAGGAAAGAAGAAGGAAGGAAGGAAGGGAAAAAACCTATTTGGATAGTGGCAGCTGTTAAAGATACATGAGCACAAAATGAATGAGGTTGGTAATATAAAAAGAAACTTAAAAAATTCAAAGAGCATCTAAACAGACAAATTAATGTTAATATAAGTCCTTATTTTTGCATTTCTTAATTTGCAAATTAGTAGAGACGACTAGAAGTTTGAGTTTTAGGGCTTGAGCATTTACCTCCAAATCAAAATGAACACTTCTCAGTCTAAAGTTAGGTTGTAAGTTAAAAACCTTAGCACAAGAAAGGTTACGTGTCATTGTTGATACAGCCTACAACTTCACAAAGACAACATCCAACCAGAACAGTTGATTTGCCTTTGTGGACCCTTTCATTTTTTTCCAATCCTAAAAAGTTTGACTGGATTTGTTTGGCTACCAGCATAATTCAGGAGCAAAGGCCTTAATTTAAGTACATATGAAATGACTAATTTAAGTGTATACAATTTAAGAAATAATAAAATTAGGATTCCCACATTGACGTCCACATTGCCTATATTACCTAATTAAAACAATAAAATGAAAAACCGAAGAAGAATAACATAATGTTACTCTTTTCTGTACGTTTACATAGGTGATATCAATATCAGGTTGACTAAACCTTTCACTTATTATTTCTAGACTGTTTTGCAAATATTTTTTAACATGGGTTAAGTAAAAACCCAAGAGAAACAAAAGTAGTCCTACACAATTTTGTTTAGCCAGACTTGTTCAATGTTAAAAGAGACCAATCTGTAAAACTTAGAAGGGCAGGGGCTGGGGACTGAGGAAATAGGGAAGAGATTGATAAAAGTGTACCAACTTTCAGCTATAAAGTGAGTAAGTTCTGGGCATCCAAGGTGAAACATGGTGACTACAGTTGATAACACTGTACCAAAAGATAAATATGTGCGGTGATGGATGTGTTAATTTACTAAACGGGAGGAATCCTCTCACAATGTATACGTGTGTCATGTCATCAGGATGTATACTTTAAATATCTTACCATTTTATTTGTCAATTATACCGCAATAAAGCTGGGGGGAAAAAACACTAGAGGGGAAACTTCATCTATAGCACTCTAGAACTTGATCAATTTCATGCTCTCAAATAATTACTTTGAGAACCTGCTTCTTCCCCCGCCCCCTACCCTCCCTCCCTCCCTCCCTCCCTCCCTCCCTTTCTCCCTCCCTCCCTCCCTTTCTCCCTCCCTCCCTCCCTCCCTCCCTCCCTTTCTCCCTCCCTCCCTCCCTTTCTCCCTCCCTCCCTCCCTCCCTCTCTCCCTCCCTCCCTCCCTCCCTCTCTCCCTCCCTCCCTCCCTCTCTCCCTCCCTCCCTCCCTCCCTCCCTCCCTCCCTCTCTCCCTCCCTCCCTCCCTCTCTCCCTCCCTCCCTCCCTCCCTCTCTCCCTCCCTCCCTCCCTCTCTCCCTTCCTCCCTCCCTCCCCTGGTTCAAGCCATTGTTTCTCAGTCTAGTTGTGGCAGACGCAGCTCACTGGCCCATGTGGGAATCGAACCTGCGACCTCCATGTTAGGAGCATTGCGCTCCAATCACCTGAGCCACAGGGGCCAGCCCCAGAACCTGCTTCTAAAGACTTATTTACTATTATATTTTATTTTGAGACAGATAATCTGTAGTTTTCATGTACATTAAAAAAATTCCAGGAGTGGCCAGTTAGCTCAGTTGGTTAGAGTGCGATGTTCATAACGCTGGGGTTGCCAGGTTCAATCCCGGAATGGGCCAGTGTGAGCTGTACCCTCCACAACTACCTTGAAACAACTACTTGACTTGGAGCTTATGGGTCCTGATAAAATACACTTCAAATAAATAAAATTTAAAAAAAAATTCCAGGTAGTTATTATACTTTATATAGGACTGCTCATGTTTGACTTTTAAAAATTAAGAACTTTAACTCTGCAAGACCATTGAAATATGTGTGCACAAAGGAAAATAACTGGCAAAATTCACATTACGTGAATAGAATTCTTTTCAATCAAGTCTTTTAACTTTTTAATCTGTGAAATATAAATACTTTGCTCTTTAATACAAAATCAGGGATATAGAACACAAAAATAATTAAAAAGCCTATTGCTATAGGATACTCACTTGAAACAGAAGCTATAAAGTCTAAGTTTGTATCCCAGTTCTTCCATTTATCAGCCAGATCAAAGTGTGCAAATACCACAGCGTCCTCATTGGTAAAATCGGATTAATGACATGTGTTTATTTCATAACATTATTCTAAGGATCAAACAAAATTATGAATCAAGAAGTGTTTTGTAAGCTATAGGGCATTAAACAAATTTAGGATTTTTAAATAATTTTATCTAATTGAGAAACTATAACTTATGTAAAATATCATTCCTAACAGTGAGTTTGATGTCTAAGCACAGGTGCCACTTTGGAACCACATATTGAACCAAATGGGAAGTAGAATGCTGTGCTGGTCACCTCTTGGACAGATTAACAACCTGAAAGAAAATGATCTACAGTTAGAGCCATGCCGTATTAGGTGGACAGTGTAATCACTAGGACAATTCTTAATACAAAGAAAGTGGAAACATGAGTCTGAAGAGGGGAAATATCAAAGGTACTCTTTATCAAGAGTGAAACTTTGAAATCCATCTATTTAAGATTAATCACTATTCTTTCTGTTAAGCTGTTGTCATGTTTAACTTTCCCTGAGTAGAAAATAATCTACACTTCCAACTAAGTTATTCATGGTCCAATTTGTTCTCAGAATACTATAATAGGCTTTGTGAAGATAAGTTTTATAATAGGGATTTAACATAGTGAGAAGCCAAGACACAGAAGTCTTCAAACACGAGTATATATACATATATAAACTGCTCTGTCCCCTCCCCCCTTCTTCCATTCTCCCTTGCCCCTTTCCCCAAAAGACACTCACCCCTACTTAAAATCTAATTTTTACAAAGGATTCAGATGAAATGCCATCTCAACAATTTCATAGTACAATTGGTTTAGCTGCTGCAGTGTTGCTTTGGAGCCATTTTCAACAGTGCTGGGAAAAGGGGAAAACTTTGAGTAAAGTACCACACTGGAAGAAGGAATGCTGTGCCGGGTTTTCAGAAAGAGAAACATTCAAAATCTTCCCTGTTGGCAGTTCAGTCTTGCTTGATGACCACATTTACATACTGAGTTCACCGGCTAGAACTCTCAAAGAGAATTCTACTTTTCTGGAGAAAATAAAACTTTCCGGGTGGCATCCTGAAAAAAAGAAAGACGGAAAAAGAAAGAGTCACTGATGATTTAAATACACTATTTTTATTTTCCAAATTAATTCAGACACTATTAATTTACTGTTTTCTCCTCTTTAGATCTATACAAGACCTAACTTTCTCTCTCTCTCTCTCTCTCTATATATATATATATATTTTTTTTTTTCAATCTCATTTGTATTCAAATGAGAGTATTGGCTATGTGTTTTACAAAGTCCCAAGGTACTTGGAGAGTCACACAAGTTGATCTTCATTCCACACTGTTTTTTTTTAAGGTTCCTTATTTTCCCATTTTAAACATTTCAACCCACACACACACACATTATTAACAATACTAGACAAATCTAGGGATGCATTTGAATACCCAGCTTCCCTTTTCTGTACATGTCGCATCCCTGCTGTACCTATTTTGTTACAAGTCAGGCTATCTTATTTGCATATTTGTAACAAAGTATATAAAAGGCTAAAGATGTGTGGTTTATTGAGTATTTATATTAAAAACGATTCTTTGATGAAGAAATCCTACAAATCACAGAAGACTTCTGTAACAAATAAGCATTGCAAACTTTTTCTCACAAAGAAAATTTCCTTCAATTGTTTTTTAATGTGCTTTTAATGATTTCTAGCACTCATACCTCCTTCCTTGCTTTCCAAACTGTTTATACTGTCCCCAATAACACTCAGTGGAAAGCTGTCATTCTTGGCTAAATCCTTACTTAGGGTGGATGCTATGCCTCCGTGAGACAGGGTCAGGGGGTCAAAATCGATTTTGGAGGCCACCTGGAGAGTCCAGGCCATGAACTGACTCGAAAAATTTATATCTGAGCCGGAATAGTCCACCTCCCAGGGTCAGCTCTGGCCTGACACTCCAAGCGCAGGCTGGGGCATGCTAGACCGAGCTCAGAGAGAGGCCAGAGCTGTTGACCCTGCCAGCTGACCTCTTCAAACTTCAGGAGAATTTTTTTGGCAGTTACCACGGTGACTGGGTACTCTAAAAGCTTATCCTTCTTACTGAAAGGAAGAAAAAAAATTAGGAAAAAAATATGTTAAAACCTACCTTGCAGAGATGCCTCTCACAGTTAAAGTAAAAAAAAAAAAAGAAAAAAATTGAGGGAGCTCTAAAGTGTCTGTCTTTGATATTAATTTACACTGCTGTCCTAAAGAAAAAAAATTTATAAGATACTTCAAACAGCAAAATTTCACATTTGCAACAGATACTGCCATTTTTTAACAAATAGAGGACAATTTACATAATCTATTAAAATACTTTTTAAACATATAATTTACTTGTAAATTTTAATATTTTTCTGCTTTTCTTTGAGAATAATCAGCTTTGAAATAAGATCCATCATAAATGCTAACCTATTAGGGAAAAATACTGTAACTACAAAATCATTTTTGCATCAAAAATACTTTTTTTCTGAGAGAAAAATGTCCATTTTTGCTTGATTTGAAATAATAAAATTAAGCAAGAGGTCATTATTATTATTATTATTATTATATTCCATATTTAAATATTCCATATTTAATTTATAAAAACACTGGGGGGAAAATACAATGTACATTTTATTTTAGTGTAATGCACATTAAAGCTAAAATAGCCATAGAATATTCTTCCATGTTAATACCAAATGCTGCCTTGTCCTAAAGTTCCACAACAATAGACTTATGAATTAAAATTTAATTGCTCATGGGGTACACCTATCTATGCACATTATCAACTTCTACTAGTTGATTTTTGTTGACAAATTGTAATACAAAATACTTTAAAATGGCTCGTATGTGTGCCTTTAGATTAGATGAGAATTGTAATAATTTAGAAGTATAATATTTTTTAATCATAATAATACTTGCTTTTAAAAATACCTATGTACTGTACAATGACTTTTCACAAAGTGAAATCATTGACTTTTAGTATTGCTATTGCTCTGGTCCTCAAATTTTCTCATGTAAGTCTTGACAGGACTTTCTCTGTCTACCACAGGATTTTGGTGGTGGTGGTGGTGGTGGTGGTGGTGGTGGTGGTGGTGGTGGTGGTGTGTGTGTGTGTGTGTGTGTGTGAAAGAGAGTGGGGAGGGAGAAGGCAGAAGTGCATGAGTACCTACAAAGATCAAGCATTGGTGAGGGGAGGGTGGGTTTGCATTTTAAAAAGCAGAGGCTATGTAACAAAACAATGTCTTTTGGTAGAAATATCATTTCTCATCTTGACTCTAGGCCAAGAAAAAAATGATGAATTACAGAGGTGTAGTAACTGACACTCCAAAAATGAATAGTGAAATTTCAGAGGAATGTTTTAACCTAATCTTGAATGTTCATTTCGCTGTGACCTATTTTCACTGTTTTATGATTACCACTAAATTCCTAGAACAGAATAGATATAAAACCAAGTATCTGTTAATTAATCTTAATTTTCAAGAAGCAAACTATAATTCAGGATATAGTTTCCTTTCTTGTCTTGTGTTCAAAACAACCAATGAAAGGGAAGATTGGGGATAGCGTTTGAGGTGACTTTGCCCTGTAATCCAATTGCACTTTGCTAAAACACAGGTCTTTCAATTAGACAGTGTGGCTCTTGCCATTGCAAAGTGGGCAACCAGGCTGGTGAGTCACTACAACTGTGGTGCCAGCTCATTCTCTGTGATGAACTCAGACTGTCCCTCCCAGCCGGGAACTCTTGGCAAGCTTCCTTAACGACCCAGTGGCTGGCAAAGCATGAGGAACTCTCAAACAGGAAATGAGGTCCTCCTCAGGTTTTGAAAAGAGATGATAGAAGTCTTAAAATGAGGCAGGCCAGACCAGAATCTCCTAAACCACAAACCTTATCTTGAGTGAAACATTATGTCTTAGTTGGATCTGAAAAGGAAAAGAACTTAAAGTATAAGACAATGGTCCATTTGTACGCAAGAAAACAAGGCCAAGTCTCAGCTTGGTTTCCTCTCGTCAAATTTAGGATCTCTCCCAGGAAAAGACCAAAAAACATTTGTTAGTCTTCTGCGTAAATGTTTACTAAAAGAACTGTAAAGTAAATAAATATTTTATTTGGTAACTCTTAGATCTGGATCTTCTTTTATGTTGAAAATTCACAAATATGTAATTGAACTACAAGATTTAGGAACTGAGACGGCCCTAAGAGACTATGCAGTCCTATCTCTTTACATGTGAGAAATCTGAAGCCCAGAAACATGAACTGCCTTAATAACATGCCTCAACTGGAACCTAGATCCTGCTTGGCGTTTCTAGCCTAGTGTGTTCTCTACTACAATATGAAGCTTCTTCTTCACTGGGAGAAATAAATTAAAAGCCCACACCAGTAGACATATTCAAAACCTTGGAGACAGAGGCCAGCCCGGTGGCTCAGGCGGTTAGAGCTCCGTGCTCCTAACTACAAAGGCTGCTGGTTCCATTCCCACATGGGCCAGTGGGCTCTCAACCACAAGGTTGCCGGTTTGACTCCCCTAAGGGATGGTGGGCTGTGCCCCTACAACTAACAACGGCAACTGGACCTGGAGCTGAGCTGCGTCCTCCACAACTAAGACTGAAAGGACAACAACTTGACTTGGAAAAAGTCCTGGAAGTACACACTGTTCCACAATAAAGTCCTGTTCCCCTTCCCCAATTAAAAAAACAAATCTTAAGAAAACAAACACATAAAACAAACAAACCTTGGCGACAGAGTTATTCTGGGACCATGGAATAAAATGATTGTAAAACTCATTCAAGTTACACTTCTAGGAAACAACTATAAGTACCACCCAAGCAGAAATTCCACAAAATCAGGTAGTGAAACAATAACATATGTTCTGTGGGAAGCTTGAAAATTCTCAGGAACTTATGTCTGATGGTAACAAGGGCATGTGGCTAATATTACTTCTCCAGCTAATTGTTTTTATTGATTTGTTATGGCTAATAAGTACTGATTGATTTTCCTTTAATCGGCAGAGTCTCCACCCTGCCAGGTTTGTAATTAAATACTGAGAAGCACAGCTTTGGGTGTTAGTCTATGGAGGTTTCCAGCAGTATAAAAGATTCTGTCCAAATAACTATGAGCTCTATAAGATACGATGGCTGCCAGTCCAGAAAGGGCTTAATCTGGTCTTTCTGTAGCAATTCTCTATTTTATTTCAGTTTTAACTGGTACCTATTAGGATCAGTAAGTAGATCCTGAAAATTAAGTAAAAAGAAGCCTTTTTACTTAAAATGTGGAATTCATTGCTGACACTTGTCAATTGCATTCAGCTGTAACATCTACATTCTATATCATGTATTTTCAGGGCAGTCCCCAAATTCCCCCTCTAAGTTGTCATGGCATTTGGGAGACGATCATAATTTAATTCTGAGAATTTGGCTCAGGGTGGCAGAGGAAAAAAGAGAAAGGGATAAGAATTTAAAGGGAGGAGAAAAATTACTGAGGGGCCAATGGTTTTGCAGGAAAGGAGGCTGGAGGCTGGTGTTTAGGAAGATAGTTACGTGTGATTAAGAAGTGAAGGCAATCCTAGTCCGGTAGTCCTTAACGCCCATCTAGAATTTCAAAGAAATTCTATATCCCTTCCACAGATTCCAATGGGTGTTAGTTAAGGGAGGTATTTTTTGGTACTAATCACATATTAACTTTTGGGAGCAGGGAATGAAAAACTACTGTGAGGTTGGGTCTGAAGAATGTTTGTTTGGCAGCTCTCTGTCCAAAGCCCCTGAGGAAATTCAGCTACCGACTGCATGCCACCCATGTGCCTCTATTGTTCTATTTCTCAAAACACGTTAGTCGTGATTCTTAACCCAGAAGCAGACTTCTCCACCCAAAGGAGAAAGAGCTGGGAAGGGATAGTTCTTGGCAGAAGGGAACTTTCTGATACACAAATAATTTTCTTTTGGGAATCCAGGAAGAGAGACCAGCAAGCTGAGCAGGGAGACAGATGCCAGTGAGGAACAAGGAGTGAACTTTGCGCCTGGTTCTGAGCTCTACCCCCGGACGGGACAGGCTGTGTGACAAGGGCAGTGCTGCTGAGGGAAAGACTGGTTGCCGCCTTTAGCTTCTCGGCCTGCCTTAAGCCTGTCCCCGAGCTGTTCCCTCAGCCCAGGTGGACACAGCACTCCAAACTAGACACTGTCCATGGAACTGCTCCTACAAGGACACAGCCAGGGGCAACTTGACTAGCGCCCGTCTGCTGCCAAGACATGACCACTTGAAAAAAGGCTCACTCTTTTGGCGTGCTTCATAGCCTCCTTGGGAAATTGTTCAAGACAGAAATTTTGAAATTGAATTTTAATGACTGTCAGAAAAGAGGGGTGAGGCACAGCAGCTGCCCCAGAGCAGCTGCCCCAGCTGCTCCACCCGAGGGACAGGCCAGCCTTTTGGCCACCACACCCACCAGTCCAATAAGAAAAGAAAAGGAACTACAGAAAAAGGTGAAGATTTCAATGTTAGAGTGAGGGCTCTGGCCCTGAGCGTTTGAAAGTCATTCACAACCACAAATACAAATAAATAAATAAATAAATAGATAGATAGATAAAGAGGCAAAACAAAACACTTAAAACTTCAGGGTCTCAGTCCCAGGTTGCTTAAATGAAGTGTGGTCCCAAGAACACAAATTTTTGTGGGGTAGGTGGGGAGGGTATAGAAGGCCTCTCTCCCCATCATATCTTACCCACAGGGACAGCACAGCCATCCTCTGGACAATGATGCCCCGAAGGACATTGGGAGAAGAGAGAGTTTTGTAGGAGAAGGAACCAGTTTCTCCCCTGGGTCCCCATGGTGTGGTGGAGTGACTGTAGTTCGGTGAATGTTCCTTTTCCTTCTTCTGCTGACCTGGGCCATGTCTAAATGAGAAATCACAAGATAATGCCAGTTTCCTAAACTCAAGTGCCTGAGAGTGAAACTTCATGAAAAGTTATTGCCAGTGACAAACAAATCCAGGCTGACAAATTGTCCGTAATCGCACTTTCAACATGCTGGATGGCTTTCAGGCAGATGCAAGAAGGGGAGGGCAGGACGCAGGCCACAGTGGGTCTGCAGCTTTCTGGTTGTGTCCCCCCACCCCAAGCCCCACTCTGTCCCCCAACAAGGGGATGTGCTTCAAGGGGGACTGCAAGGCACCTGGCAGCCGGTCCAGCTTCTGCTCTTTCTTCCTGTCACTCACACAGACTGCACTGAGGAGTCTCTCTCTTCCTTCTTCTCCGATTAACCCTTCTGGGTGTGCCTGTCTATGGTCTCATGAGCCCTTGATTTAACAGTTACCCGAGTTTTCTTTTTTTGAAATCCTGGGTCCACAAGACCTTGGCATGTGTCAGACTTCTAGTTACTTCTGCATGCCTGTCTGTACCCTACGACACAGAAAATTATTAGGACTTGACGTTAAACATAAATAATAACAATATTTTTACCTGTGGATGCATTGGAAGAATGCGTGCATATTAAATCATTTCAGAACTTAATAAATCTGAAAAAAATCTTTCGAAGTGTTTGTAGGTTAGCACCTCTATAAACAGCCCCCACTTCTGCACTACGTCCCACATACATTCACAAAAGTGCCCTTTGATTTGTTTTCTTACATTTTGGGCTCACTGTATCTTTTAAATTTAGGAGCAACTTTAAATGTACACATTGATCTAAATACAAATTTTCTATGTAAGATATAAGTTCTTGCATGGTTTACAAATCCAGTTACCCAAATCATAAGGTTTCATATTAAATTATCAGTCACAGAACCTCCTAGGAGGTTGATTTATCTATAAATGTTTGGGTTCACAATTTAATTCACTCTTCCCCTTTCTCCAACTTGAATTTTGATTTCTGCATTTATATACAACACAGCACTTGAATTAAGGGCTGTCTTGTTAAACTAGAGGTTTTTCTCATTTCTCTGAACTCTATAAATGAACTGCATTGTCACATAATCAATAGGAAAAACTCTACTGTCACAGATCCTAAGCAACTCTTTGCCACAGAAATCACATGATCTGGCATTTCTGAGTTTGAAAAATGCGCTGTTCGGATGACATGAGACCAGGACTATCCCGTCGGCTTAAATGCCTGTGGTCTCTATGAAGTGCTGAGGACCAAGCTGCTAAAGTCTACAGAGATGTTGCAAATAGGCTTCTCTCCTGGTTAGAGACCAGGCGCTCCCTCTTTTCTTCCATAAACAAGTAGTATAACAAGTGTTGAAATCTGGGATTCAAAGTGGTTTCTAAGCTCATCTAAGTTTGTTTGATCTTATAGAGTTTCGAATTAGGCGTTTTTCCTCCCCGAACCAATGAGCAATTCAGATTGGGACTTTGGAATTGAAATCTGAAACTAAATGTCCAACAACTTCAAAACTGATCCTTTGAAGTCCTAGGTCATTCCCATTGATGTGATCAGGATTTCTGCAGTATATAAATCCTTTAGCTCACAAGTAAGTGAATGGCATCTGATCATAAGTAACATGAGCCCATAAATCTCCAGCAAGCTCTTTCACTGCCTCCATGTCACTGTCTCTTGTTGCACTCGCTGCCTTCGCTCTACAATCTGCCACTTACTTACAAATGCTGCCATATCATACCAGAGCGTGAAGAAGATGTAATCCTTCCTTATCTGTATTCTCTCGCCTTTTATCTATGATGTACTACTCTGTATTTTTAACTCAATGACTTGTTTCACCAAGGGCATTTTTCAAAAAAGTGGTACTGGGCAGACCTACCGTGGAATCCACCCCACTTGGTAGATCAGATTATGTGATAAACATGTTAATTTATCTCAGAAGAACCTTGCTATAAAAAGCCTCATGACCTTGGCATGCTACGAATCATTTACACACCAAAGGTCAAAGGTAATCTGATTCATGAATTTGCTCTGTCAGTGAATTGATGTATTAAGTATTACCCTTAGTCTACCTGGACCCACCTATACAAAGAACAGTGACGGAGGGGATCAGATAGGTAAGACAAACTCAGTTTATAACTTAAAGCATGGATGCATGAAACTTGTCTTTCTTAAAACTAAAGCTGTTGGAGCCTGCATTTCCCACGTCTACCATCGCTAAGATCTTTGGGATGAACTAAGAAACACCACCTCTAATTAGTTCATTTGTCATTAGAGAGCCACTGCATCAAGTCAGGTGTTTTGCTCCTATTCAACTCTCCTAGAAAAGGAGACAACGTGGGCTATTATAAATAGCTCAGCATTCGGTGCCAACATTTAAAATTGGCCTCATTTTACAGGATCTCAGAAGCCCCAACTCATTCAGACTATGTCCTGGCAACCTTGCTTTAGCCCCAAATAAGACTGTTAACACAGAGTTTATCCATTAGCATAGTTCACAGGCTTCATAGATGCAAGTTGATATTTGGTACCTGTGTCATGCAGAAGGGGTGAAAATCCATCCAGCAACCAAGTCACTTATTTCTGAAGAAACCGCCATGGGTAGGTGGATGTAGTGGGCAGCAGGAGGAGGGGGAGAGGAAGAACTGGGCATACAATAACTCGGCTAGGAGTGACTTTGCTCTGATGTCCACGAAAGGCAGGTAACTGATAAAAAGAGTTCTCTTCTTGGATACTTGATCAGTGTGTGAATTTCTTATTTACCATTGTGAGAAGCAACTAATCCCATCCCAGCCCTATATACTGAAGATTCTTATTTTTTGAGAAATATGGTGCATTAAACTACCTTGTCCTTGATTTCCAAAACATAAATCACATGATGTCAATACCACACATTTGAGGATTTGCCTAAATTCTTAACCACACTGTGCTGAGATACAATATACTGGATACAGGAGATGTACTGGACAACTCCACCATATATGGCTCTAAAATTCTAAGTTTTTCATTTCTCTCTACACTTGCATACACCTCCCCAGAGCCCTCCCTGCCCCCCACCCCGCCCCAACCCAGAAATATTTATTTCCTTTATTCTCTGCAATCTAACCTTAAGAGTGCATAAACCATGAGCTGGAGGGAACTGCTTGTTTGCAGTGCTATGTATGAAACAATTCTCTTTATTCCCTTCTAAGTATCCACCCCAAGGGACGGAGCAATGCACTATGCTACCACTCTACTAAGTCTGAGAGAAAAGGCGGGGTTTGCAAGAGCATCTCTTGCAAAGGCCTGGCTGCCAGCACCTGCTTTCTCACCTAGTTTCCCCCTGCTTGCTCTCAGCTTAATTTTACAAACATATCTGGGTCTCCATTTATCTGTTAAAATAGCCCAGGGTGTTTGCTAGGAGTATTGTGCCACCATTGCTGGAGCATTTGTCTCTTCTGTCTACTATTTGTCATTACACAAAGCATTCTAAAAAGCTAATTTCCAACCCTGAAAATATACTCTTACTCCAGAAGTCATCACATTAGCATAACAAGCACAAAGTCCCAAGATGGTGATTTGATTATAGATCTGAAATCCTTCCTGTTCTATGTTGAGGTGTGATGTTGCCCCTCTACTGCTAGAATCTGGGTCAATGGAATCCCTGCTTGAAGGAAGTTCTACGGGGGCGAACACAGTCCCTGGGAACTCAGAGTGTGGTAAAAGCTTCAAGTTTCTCCTGCCCAAGTTGGGACATTTCTTATAGAACCAAGATGCGGCCATCTCTTTCTTCCTCTTTCTGTACTCTTCTTTCCTTGATCACCAAGAAAATATGTCCTAAATTATATTCTTCCGTGGGTGTTTCACTGGATAAGGGCAAATATCAGGACTTCTCTCACAGTCAATGCAAGCACTTTTGGACCCTGTTGTTGGAGGTGGGGCTTGGGAAGTCCGACCTCAGTCTGCCCTCCCAGTTGTGGAGGTACAGATTAGCTGCAACTCTGCAGAAGCCCGGATGGTGGTGGCGGTAAGGGTCAGTAAGGTTGAGATGTATTCAGATGTTAATTTACACCTGAAAAGAATGAATGCATGCACCCACATGGGGTGGGGTGGGGTGTGTGTGTGACTGGAATTTCTCATGAATACTGGCCCTGAGTGCTTCCTTGGGAAAGATGAAAGTTGAAATGGATGGGGAAGTAGTCTAAAAGTTATAGGGGTACGAAGAAGGGCGGGAACAGGGACGGCCTTGATGAGTTAAAGGAAATTTATTTGGCCACCATTTGTAAATCTGTTTCCAACTTTATCTTTTCAGTGTAGTTTTCGGGTACAATGGAGAGATGGTAATCTTTACTAAATATTTGGAGATTATGTATCCAATTCAAAAATATTGATGTGGAAGGAGCCTCATTTTTCTGCCATTTGGGATAGGCTTTCTTGTTTTGCACAGTCTTTCCATTTAATAACTACTACCTACCTCGCCGAGGGGAAGGAATCACAAAGTACCTCCTAAGTATCGAAGAAAGAAAAACCTACATTCCAACACTGCCTTTAACCTCAAACATAGTAAAGGGCTCATTCAGACCCCAGGACCACACGGAGGCATTAATTAGGCTGATGAAATCCATCGAAATGTATGAATTCAGCATAATCAAGTTTCTGCCACAGACTATCGTTAAGGAATACGTGAGCAGCTGGGAGAATAGAAAGAACTGTTAGAGTTAACTCATGCATGTAATTGAGTATATTTAACATAACCATTTTAATGATCAGTGATTAAAAGTGCATCTTACTTAAAAGGTGCATCTTACTTAAAAGGTATATCCTCTGCATTTGTTCATAGCAACTCGATAATATTCTCAAAAGGAGAAAGTAAGGGATACAAGTTTCTAAACAAGATCGTTTTTTGAATTTGAGGGGAAACAGCAGGAAAGTGGATGGAAAGAAAAAAATGCCTTTTGCATGCAAATAACTACAACGGTGTGATATAAATTGATCACTGTTTTAGTCACTTTCTGTGCTCAGTTCAAAGTATTAGGAATATATAACAAATGATATATATTTTTTTACCCCTCAATAAGACTGTATTTCATTAAAGATGCTTTCTCTGACAAGATTATTTTGTCAGAGAGAGAGAGAGAGAGAGAGAGAGAGAGAGAGAGAGAGAGAGACACGTCTGCTCAAATCCTGCTGATTTTAAAAGCTTCTCTTAGGAACCCGTGAAGTTCACCTTTCCAATTCTTTTTCCAACCTGTTGGGTTGGCTTATCAGTGGAACTCACCTCTGTGAAGATAGCACTGGGAAGAAGAGGGAGAGCATCCCAAGGAGATGCGCCTGGACCTGGCAGTCTAGGGCCACAAGCAGTAGAAGCCCTCAGAGAGAGACTAGCTGTTCAAATGAGCTAGGGGCCTGAACCAGAAGCCCAGGCAGTTTAGAGGCACACTTTGCTCTGTTCTATTCACTCAGACCTGGCCAGATAAATGAAGTCACTGTGGAGCCATGCACAAGCCAGCCCAACTCTTTTTGTTGTACTCTCAGCTGTTGCGTTCAAAACACGGATTAACCAGGAAAGAATCGAAAGAGAGAAATGGCTGTAGATCTGCAGCTAGGAGTGTGGAAATCCCACATCTACACATCTGTGCAGGCACTACACAAGTGAGCGTGTAAGAGAAGGGATGCAGTTGGCCCAGCTCCCAAAGGTTGCTTCACCAGCCTTTTTTTTTTTTTAAATCTCCCTTCACTCCTGCCCCCACCCCACCCCATCCCCCTATGGAGAGACCAATCTATCCTCCCCCTAAAAAGAGTTTAAAAAGTGGCACATTTTGAATGTCTGGGAGTTGCAGTGCAACTTTTACAAACCTAAGAGGGAGAAAGGAAGGCACAAACACATAAAAGTATGTTGGGGCTACTATCTGCTTGCTGCAAACAAAACAAAAACATTTTAAAGAGACATTCATTTGAACCCTTCCTTTCAGCCAGAATCATGTCTTCCTTGGCTTAGAGGGACAGCTCTTGGTAAATCATTTCTCTCAAGGAGCTGTCCCGCACCCAATGTATAGTCTATAAATATAGTGGAAAAGTCATGCCAGGGGTAGTCAGTGCGAGAGAATCTGGAGCCTTGAAAGCATCTTTTTCTTCTGGCTATGGTGGCACTTAAATGATAATGCGGGCAATGGAGCTAGGAGATTTATATCTTTTGGAAAGTAGGGCGAGCCAGATGGTAATAGCGTCATTAACACACAAACTTGGGATGTGCAAGTGAAGCTTGAAATTGGGAAAGAGATCGGAAGAACAAAGGGGGCTGCTGTTGAAAGGCTGCCCCTCTTCTGCGGCCAAAGCTAAGAGCCTCTTGGTACTGGGGTCTGCTCCTGCCCAGAACTGGATAATAAACGACAGCTTCTCTTCCCCACCCTCCCCTGTTGTGACTTAGAAAGCACCGAGAAAACTTTTGCAATAGGCAAATGTGGCACTTATTTATGTGTAACCCTTTGTAGTCTGAAGTGGCAGGAATGGGCCTTTAATTCAACTGCACTCCCACCCTCCACCCCCTACCCTAGTGTGATAAGCTCTTGCAATTGTTGACATTTATTTTATGAAATCAAAGTGCCGCTTGTTGCACGTTTCAGACAAAAGTTCATTTTCCTCCCCTTATGTAAACACTCTAAGTCAATATTAAAGGTTGAACAGCACCTTCTTTTTCATTTTGGTGGTGGGGGTTGGCGCGAAGGTGTTGACGGGGTTAAACTCCAAAGTTTTACTTTGGAAAAAGCCTTAATGTTTAAGTTAAACTCCCACTTGACGGAACAGATATAATTCAGAGAGAACAGAGAAAGCATTACAACAAGATTAACAATAACATTAATAATAATAACGCATGCTTACAACAAACACCCACACAAACATCTATAAACAAGCAGAGCAGTTTGGAACTAAAGAAAACGAAATTAATGACTTTGTTCTTATTAATGCGTTGTGTATATACACATATATATGGCTTCTGGGAAGACAGCTAAGGTAACGGTCATTAAGTATTGAATGGCTTGAGTGATGCTTGTTAGCGACTAAAAATTGACGATACTTAAACTAAAATCGAACGTGTTTCTTTCTCAAAAAAAAAAAAAACACACAACAACAACAAAAACCTGGAGCTCTTTAAAGGCCTGGAGGACTTACCCTCAAGGCATTATTCGGGGAAAAACTGGGACTGGCCGTTCGTCACAGGCAATTGTAAAGGGTTTCAAAGGGCCGATCAAACGATCGCCAGAGCAATCTACATTCAAGTCCGGAGGGTGGTGTTAGGGCACACACCTGCGGGGTGTTTGCTGTCCGTGCCCCTCGCCGAGCTACAAATCATCATTAAAGCAAGCTGCTTAAGCTTCTTCCCAGCTTCTAGACAAGTTACTTGGGACAGTTCACTTTGATACACCTGCAGCTCGCAATTGACAAGCAAGCTGCGTTGGGGCTCAAGCCGAAGCCCGCTCTCTAGTGCGCACCGCGAAGTCGGGAGGGTGTTGTGGTGGGAGCACGGCGGTGGAAAGCAATCGTAAGTCTGTTTCACCAACTTTCCGAACAGAATCACCACAAACAGGTATGGGAAACCAGGTTAGAAGCAGCTGAAACCCGCCTCAAGTTTTCTGCTGAGGACTCCTCCGAAACTTCCTGGTCTTTGCCACAACTTTCAAACGACTCAGATTAGAGACACAATCTCAGAACCTCAGTTTCTCGCCTTCCCTCTCTTAAATGCACACAACAAGGGCCAGCCCTCTCCCCGAGTGCAGGATTCCATTTTTCTTGAACAGGACCAGGGTCTGGTTGGAAACTTTCACTTTTGATTCATTCGTTTGGGATTATACTCCCTTTCTAGGACGACCCTGCCCTCTAGGCTGCCCTCACCTTGAGGGCAAAACAAACAAACAAAATCTGGAGTTGGGTAGAAAGCAGAGGACGTGAGGGTGCGACAACTGGAGGCGGGGAAAGGGGAGGAATGAATGTCTGTCTCTGCCTACTGCCAGCCTGGATTTCGGCAAGCCCTCGGCAATCCGTGTGCACCCCATTTGGGGGCGGGGAAGAAAGAACCGGCTGCGGGGGATGCCAAGACCAACACTCGGAGCGAATGTATCAATAGACCAATTTTCTGCTCCCACCGCGAGCGTTTCCATTTCAATCCAGAGTGGAGGCGTCCGCGCGCTGCGCAAGACGCGCCAGCACGCTGGCGTCCGGAAAAAGAGGGCGCTAGATGCGGGAGGTTCACATATGGAAATGAACTCATTAGGAAGGGGTGTGGTTATCGAGAAGCCCCCTCCTCCATCCCTTCCTTTCTCTCTTGCTACCACCGTCCCAGCTTGCTAAATATGAGATTACAAACAAACAAATAAAGCAGAGGCTGACTACGCAGCCCCAGATCAAACACGCTCCAGATAGTTCCTGTCACTCGGCGCTGCGGCCAGACCTGGGGCGCAGCGCGGGCTCCCGACGCCCGCCGGTGGCTTCAGCACCCCCTCCATGCCAGCCCCGGCGTCCGCGGCTCGGAAAGTCAGGGCCCACGGAGGCATTTCGAAGGCCCAGCACGTGGCCCGGATGCCCCGTTTCGCATACGTTTTAAAACATCAGACGAACGCTTCCACCAAGATGGTAACCCTCTGAGGGCTTCTGCTGATCTCAGAGGTCCTCTCCTAGAGGCTGCCTGGAGGGGAATGTGGCGGTGTTCTCTCTGGGAGAAAAAAATCCCAAACTAGAATGTAGTGTCCTAGAGTGCCTGGCCAGGGGGCTCTTCCTGCTGCTCTGCACCCTGGGTTCGAGGGTGAGGTGGGGGTTTGAGAAGACCTGCTGAGGCCAGGCGTGAGCGCCGGGGTCTATTTGAGCATTAAAGACCCGGGTTCAGACATTGAAAACCATAAGTAAGGGCCAGGAGGTTGGAAAACCTAGAATGCGTAATCTTGTGTCAAAATAAAATGTTTGGGTGAGAGATGGGTATAAGAAACAAAATTCGAAACCTCTCATATCCCGCTGTCCAGCAGCCCTGCCTCAGGTCCTCAAACCCTGCCTCTGTGGAAGGCCGGGGGCGCGGGGGGGGGCGGGGTGGGCAGGAAAATTGTACCTTTATGGCTTTTCATCCTGCGTGGCCCGCCTCCCCAGACCTGCTCCCTGCCCATCGCTCCCCCAGCTGCGGGCCCCTGGAGGAAGGCCGCCAGGTCCCATCGTCTCCCGCTGCCTGCAGGCCACCGAGCCTCAAAGCGCGCATTGTCCAGAGGGGGCGGGGAGGCCAGGGGGCCCCTGGAGAAGAATAACACTGCGCCCAACTCGTCTTAGGGAAAGTTTCCCAGTGCACTCTTTGTGGTATAAAATACACTTTTCACGGGACGGGGAGAGGTTGAAAATCCACTGCCTTCTCTTAATTCCCCAACTCTTCCCCTTGTCACTCTAGGTTCTCAGAAAGTGGGGGAGTGAACCGGAAAGAAATTAGAAGGTGACCGAAAATGTGAGCATAACTCTAGAACCGTCGATGTGACGGTTTTAAAATGCGGGTGGAAAGAGAGAGGGGAATGTCTCCACTCAGACCTGGGCCGAGGACAGCTGCACTGTCGGTACCAGGGGGGTGAGGGGCCCCGAGGGCGCGTGTGCAGGCGACGCATTTCGCACCTTCTGTTTGTCTTAGAAGCGAGGGGTGGGAGGCAGCGAATTGTTTTGCCTCCCAACATACAGTAGAAGTTGAATCAAATGGAGAGGCGGGCACACGCAGAAACAAAACCTGCTGTAGATTCAGAGTCTCTCTCCTTGACCCGAATTCCAAATGGTGGGGATTCGTTTGCGACTTACGATGCCATAGATAGCAATCCTCCAGTGACCGCGAAAGCCGCGATAGGGAACCGTTAGAATGGAGGCTTTGGGGACAAATGTGATTAATCTTTCATCCAAGCAGCGGGAACCCATTCCCTCCAAGCCTTGCAGTCTGCATTGGAGGGGTCTCTAGGTTTGTCTGCTCTTCCAGGCATTTGCAAAATAATGGCTCATGTCCCTTGCAAAACTCTTCCTGAAACAAGTATATTCCAAGGCACTGCGTTGGTGACTCCGTTATAAAAAAAAACAAATCAAAACAAAATAAGACTTTTAAAAATCCCCAGGCCGAAGTGCTCGGTGTCCAACAACCAAAGTGACCGAAGGGGCGCATTTGTGGTTGTAGCTCTTTGCGCGTTGCGTTAATTTGTTGTGTGGATTCAATGCCTTAATGCTAAACCGGCAATATAAAAGGCTGAAGAGCAAGCCAGATAAACGCTCTAATTGCTACTGGAAGATTTAGGTGGTTGCAGGGATCTGAGGACTGCCAGCACCAGCACCACCAAAAACCTCCAATAGAGTGTGCATGAGGGTGGGGGTAGAGCTTCTAAGGCGAATAGTGCCCACATCTGCTGGAACTTCCATATCTAAGCTGTTCATTTACGGGAGCCAACTTAGGAAATCTCCACAATTAGATCGTCATTGTTCTTCCCCCACAACACTGTCTAGAAAGAAAAGGTCTTCTCGGTCGGGGCCAATCCAACGAAGCGTTTGACGTTATTAAATAATAAAGCGATTGTGATTTACATTGTTGTTCAGAAAAAAAGGCCAATTATCCACTGTTATGTTGCCATAAAGATCATATTAACTCGAATTAGTAATCAAACAATATGCGAGCGTTTAAAAAAGTACAGCCGAACTGGGTGACAGCTACCGCGACGTCTTCACTTTCACCAGCGAACCCACCCGTGCCGGCAGCCGGAGCGAGACAGGCAATCGCCGCAGACCCGAAAGGAGGAATGAGGCGGCAAAGTGGTGATTAACGGTCTCCAGTGTTAATTATTCTCAATTAATACCACACAATGCAAACCTCCTCTGGTTCCCTGGAAATTTCCTGTTTCGGGATGCTCTGAGAATTCCACCTTTCTGGGAGGGGCTATAAGAAATCCCGGAGGCGGCCAAGTCACTGCAAGTGTACCTGTGAGCAGAAGGGTAGAGGTGTAGGGGTGTGGACCGAGGCTGCGTGCGGTGTGCGCGCGCGGGAGGCTGGCTGCCTTTCCCAGAACCTGGCGTGCACTGCGAGGCGGGTGCCTGGGGCGGGCAAGGCCTGCAGCACCCTGACACCCCTCGTGAATCCTTCCGTTTTCTCGACTCAAATCACTCTCTCTCGCCCTCTGTTATTAGGTTTATAACTCATTGCCCACTTAAATTTGTGCAGCCAACCAAGGAAATCTAAATAGGTTTGAGTCGCCCCTTGGGTACAGCATGGAGGCTTTAATAGGAAAGATTAATTGTGGGTGTGTACCTGCCGAAAGACGCGGCAGTTATCAAGTGGCGGTGGGCAGTGGGTCGAGGGGAGGGAGATGCCTATGTCCTAGGCCCAGACTTTAGTAGGCGCCGTAGGCATACTTAAGGCAGGCCACCCGGCAACCCGCAGTCACAAGCAAAGGCTCCACAGATACAGTAAGACCCGACCCATCTCTTCCTGAGTTATTTGAGGTTTTACAGAACTTGGCCTTTATGTGCCCCGCCCCGCCAGACCCCCAACTCCTCGCCTCCACGGCGGAGGCGGGAGTGGGAAGAATGCTGTAGCCGCTGCCCTGGGAGGTCTGCCTATTCATGCCCCGCCCACTGAACAATATTTAGGCAAATGATAAAAATAGGTTTTGCTCCGAGCGCTAGAAAGTTGATATTTTTGTTTCCGCGATGAAAAATGTATACGGTTATGGTTTTAAATGCGCAAACAAGGTGCAATTTTCCTCCGCGCGATGCTCCAGCAAGTGTGGGCAGAGGGAAATGTGCCGGTGGCAGGGCCGTGGGGATCTCGCCCTGCGCGGGGGCACGGCTGGGGGAACAGTCCTGGCCCGCACGGCCCTTTCCTCGCTCCTCCCTCTTTCTACTTAAATGTTCAGACGCCAGACTAAGAAGTGGAGAAGGGGATGGGGGCGGAGAAGAGCAGGAATCGGGTGGGGGTGGCGGGGAGGGGGGGGGAAGGAATTGACTAGAATAGTAGCTGTGGTAGCGTTCCCTCCTTGAATAGTTCCATTTAAAACTGAGACACCAAGGCAGGAGTTTAAACAAATGTAAAATGAAATCTTTGGAAGGTCCAGCCCTTGCAGAGGTGGGGCAGCCAAAGCGTGGTCGCATCTTTGTAGAGTTTTAAAACAGTTGTTGCCTTTGCTGCCTTTCCTAACCCCCTTCTCTATCTCCCACCCTCTCCCCAGTAAAACCAATTCAAACGGGGACAGACGCCACTCCACAAGATTATTGTCCGTTCATTTACAGGATTAACCCTCTCACGGCAGCATAATAAAATACTAGAGGTCCTTTTAAGTTTAAATACATTCACGAAATTCGTAACTTCTTTCCTGTTTGGTCTCTCTCGGGACATGAGAAAATAGTGCCTTGGAACCTAAGTAACTTTTAACAGAGTTTTCAGATCATCCGGGGTCTGTTGCGGGCATTAGTATTGGGAAAGAGGGGAGAGACCAGCGTAACTTTAAATATCTATAGCTATATATTTTGATTTGGAACTCACTGTTAAAAATCTAGCTGTTCCTCCCAGGGCTCAGAAGATTTCAATGTTGGTCATAGGAGCCACAAAAAAATGTTCATTAAAGGAACCTAACCAAGGCTACTGTATGGCCACTTTGTGAACTCAGAACTATGGATGGGGGGGGTTGGTATAAAAGTGTGAGTTGATGTCACGCTGGCTGTCAGTGTGTGGTCTATTGTGGAGAATGGTGCTTTTTGACTGAACAGAGGGAGCCCTCCTCCCCCCTTCCCCAGCTCTACTGCACCTGCACTGGATGAGGGAGTCCCTGCCATTCAGCCCATCGCAGATTGTTCAAACAGAAGACATCTCTGACAGCACTCAATTCATTACATTTCTTCCTGCTTTTCAAACCAACACACACACACACAAAATGAGTATTGCCAGCCAGTGACAGCCAAAAAAAAAAAATCTTAAAATACTTTATATGCAGCTAATTTGGAAGCTCACACGACTAACCATGAAATATTTTGTATCTTTAACTTGTAAGGCATCCTGAAAAAAGATTACCTGATTTTTCCCATTGAAAACATACCTCTACGGCTTACACAGGGATACTTAAGTTTGTAGAGAGACACTGCAGCGTGGCTCAGGGAGAGTTTCAATGGGAATGAAAGCAGAAATGAGCAAAAGAGAAAAGCCCCTGATTTATCTTATCAGAAGGACCGGCTTGAAATGCATTCATAATTTATGCCGGTGAAACAGCTTGCTAATAGAGGTGGGGTATCCGAGAGCCAGGGGCAGGCAGTGAGCAAAGCAAGAGAGGGTGGGTAAGGGAGGCATGGAGGCTGAAGTGTGATCTAAACATTTAAATCAATTTCCTAACAACGAAGTCTTCCACCCATATGCTTCGGTTTATTTTGCCATCTTAGTCTCCAAGACGTTTTTGCACCATTTCACAAAGCTGATGAGAGAGTGTTTAGAAAGCTGATGAGAGAGTGTTAGTCTAGTTTAACAGAAGTTGGGGTAAACAAACTCTCACAAGGGAACTAGGTTTTTAGAAATTTATCTTGGAGGAAGGAGGAAGGGGAAACAAAGAAAAGGAAGAAGACTTTGAGTAGAAGAAGACAGGTTTGCTTAGTATTTCAGGCTGATTAAACTGAAACATTATGCAATAACTTAGATTTGAGATGTTAAGTGTGATAGTCAAATAGACCTGGATGTGAGTTGGTAGTAAAGTTGATACTAAACTGACTGCATGTGAAATATTGGCTAATTCTCAGCAAATAATTAGTCCCTTAGATCTTGGACCAATATGGAACATAAAGCCTAGTTTCCAGGACCCCTCCCATTGGAAGGGTATTCAATGAATTAATTTGTAAAGAAAACTTGGTAAGTGCATCTTCTAGAAGTGCCAAGGTTCTTTCAACCAACAAATAATTCTATCCATTTTACCGAGTCCACAGACCAAATGTCTTTCCTCTTATTTAAAATTTAAATCATGGTTGCAAGTAGTTCTCTCAACAATATTTTCTCAATTCTAAAAAGATTATAAAAAGCTATACAAATTATTAGGAGTGGAGGGGAAAAGAGAAAATATGACAAAGCAATGGCAAGCCAGAAGCAACTCTCCTAATCGTGGCTCTACATCAGAACTAGAAAACTCTTGAAAATCCATTGCTTAATCTACCGCTGAAACTCGTGCAGGGCCAAATAAAATCAAGCTATGGTGTACTTTGTAAAGGCTTTTGGTGTAATTGGTCCAGCCTCTCAAAACAAATCAAACAAAAACCAAAATTAACTCATTCAAACCTGACAACAAACTCTAGCTGGCAAATCAAGTAACTTTAACTATGATATGTATATATATATATATATATATATATATATATATATATATATATACATATTACATATACACACACACATACACATACATACTGCGGTATATATAACTATGGTATATATGGAGGAAGGGCCTGCCTATGAGCTCGGGTGCCATGGTGATGGGTGTTCTGTGGTGACTGTATAGTATACATGCTGAAGACTGGCTATTTGTTGTTTGGTTATGCTCTGGGGTCGAAGGTGGGGGGGCAATGAGGGCCTCCGCAGCCTCACAAGCAGTGGATGGAGACTGGTTCCATTGGCCTCGCCCTGCAAGTGTTTGGATTGCCCTTTCTGAAACACTCAGACGAATCACTTTATCCCCGAGGCCTTGCAGACCCTGACGTCACGAGGTGGGGGTGGGGGCGCAGTCCCTCTTCTGGCCTGGCCGCCAGCGATAAGAACCCTCGGGAAGAATTCACTGCTCTTTTTAATACAGTAATTATTTTTTCTGCCTTCGACGGGTGGGGGCTGCTCCTGCCCGGAATGCCGGTATCCCTTCAGGAAGATACCCAGGGATGGCAAGCTTGCAGGGTAACTTCCTAGGCAAACCCTAGGCCAGGAAGAGCACTGGCAAAGTAAGAAGAGTGGTCTGAAAAAAGCTAAGAGCAGAAAGGAGAGGAAGGACCCGAATTTCTGCATTGATCTCTGGGGTCTAAAATGAAAATTTCGTGTCTTCCCTATCACCTAATTACTCTGCAAAGTAAGAAAAGTACTCGCTATAAGTGAATTCTAGTTTGTGTCTGTGGCTTTGCACTCATCTTCAGCGAGGTAAATATATACCTATTTTACCAATGGGAAAGTGAAGGGTCTGCATCCCCCTCCCACCCCCGTCCTTACCTGCTCTAGTCCTAGAGGGGCCCAATATTTCGGGGAGCCCAGACCGCTCCTGTGGCTTCCCACAGCCATGCCAATCCACAGCCTCTAGCATCAGGAAGGCCTAACAGCGAGATTACTAATGCTGAGCCTAGGCACAAAACAGGGACAAACAACCCCTTAAAAGTAAAGGCCTGGGGTGAGAAGCAAGAGGAAGGCAGAACTGGGGTCGGACAATCTCTGCTTTGGAAGGTTTGGGGCCCAGAACCACCTCTGGGTCATGAGGTCCACGTGATGAGGGCTGGGGCTGGGGTTGGGTGCAGGAGGTAGAGGCCTCTGGAGGGGCGAAGGCCACAACACCTCAGGTGACTTTCCAGACTTGCCCGACGTGGGACCCATCAGGGCTGAGAGAGGAAATCGGGCCGTTTTGGCAGGGTCCAGGCGTAGAGAACTCGAGCCCCATGAAGCAGCTTCCCAGGGAACCGCATGGGGGCCAGGGCCAGGACCTCGGTGACGTCAGGTCCCCGCCGGGTGTTCGCGGGCCTCAGCCTCCATCAGTCCGCTGGGCGGGCGCATCCGCTCCCGGCGCTGGGCGCGGCGCGCTCCTTAATGCGGGAGGGTGGGAGGCCGGCGCGCTCCCAGCCCTGCGCTGCACCCAGCACCGCACCGAGCACCGCAGCCCAGAGAGGGAGTCATATGATGGTTCAGAGCGCCGAAATCCTAACTGACAGTGCACATTTCATTCTGTCCATGCAGGCAGACCAGAGTAATGAAACAAGTGACTCCTTGGAGTTTTAAATCACCTGACACTTCTTTGCAAAGTAAGCATCTCAAGTCCCCAAGCCCCAAAGCACCAAACATCTTTCGGTCTTGAAAGAAAAGGACATTCTATTTGCTTTTGAAGAGCCACTGAGTACACCACTCAAAGAATGAAAAATAACACCATAACACCAAAAATATAAAATAAAAGCCTGCATAGAGAGAGCTCCTTGCCATGGGAAATCTTGGCCTTGTCTTAGTAACCCACCCTCCCAAAGAAAAGTCTGTTAGTCAAAATAAGTCAAGTTCATTATTTCCTAAAGGCCACAGAAGAAAAACAAAAACTGAAAACAAGAATTGTAAAACTGGACAGCATCGTGAGAAGGGAGAGAGATTACAAGTCTCCCTGGGTGATGATATCAAAGGTCAGGTTTCCAGGAAAGTTTTAATAGAAAATAACTATGAAACACGCCAAACCAATTCTCTGGTTTGGGCTATTTATCTTTGGAAAGCTCCTAACACTGCTGCTTACTCTAGGACTCCAGAGGCTGTGTCCCTTTGAACTTTATCCATATTTTCCACAGTAAAGGTCAAGAGTTTCTACGCCTTCTCCTGTCTTTAAGGGATCCACCTCGTAGACAGGTCCCAAATGAAATCTACCCAGCAATCTTCTAACTTAAGTCAAAAAAAAAAAAATAGCCATGCAAAGAAAGCAAGCAAAGAAAAAAAAAAGCAAAGAAAAGAAATAAATCAACTGCCATCCCCAACCTCACTGTGGCTATCCTGAAAAGCAGCCTTTGCTCTAAAAGCAAGGAAAGACAGCATAATAAACAATGAGATGCAAATTATTTTAAGGCAATAATGAGGAGGGGGAGAGTGTTGGAGAATGTTAACCAAAGTCTTTACTAAAGCTCGTGGCAAAGGAAACTCTTTTCACAAAGCCAAATATGGAGGCCTGTTTTGTAAAATTCCCCGAGTAGGAAATAAAGGGGATTGGGGGTATAAGAAGCTTTTTAAATTATAATAAATAAATAAGCAGTGCCAACTAGCAGGTGACAAACCAGTCAAACTTCAATCTCAGAGCAGTTAGCTATAAACTGTTAGCAGTTGAAACGTAAACCTTCTGCACACAAAGGCACTGTTTAATTTTCTCCTTGTAATGGTTCTAAATGAAGACCCCATCACTACACAGTTAAGCGGTATTTCTTGTCCCCCTGAGGCACTGATCAGTTCTTTTTAATGTGAGAAAAATGGCAGCTCAAAATTCGTCAATGGAGCTCCCACAAAAGTTCTGAAAAGCTGAATGAATTGGGTTTATAATTACTGCATCCTGTCCCCCCACCCCTTGCAGCTTATCTCTTATTCATTCATCTTATATTATTATTAAGGAATCTTACTCTGAAAATCATTCCCTTACCATTTTACCTAGGGCAATGGAGGAACTTATGACAAGGCAGAAATGGAACACTCAGTCCCCACCCCCACTACACCTGGAAGTGTTGAGACCAATAGGTAGGGAGGAGGGACTATCTTGTACCCCAATTTACTCTTAGACTACTAGAACTCAGAGTACTCAGTCTATGGAGCCTTTTATTTTACAGCCCAAATTTTATTGGCAAACAGGAATATGTACCTTTTCTACATTCAGACCCTGCCTGAGTCTCTAAAATCGTGTGACATCTCCGCTTAGAAAAGTCAAAGAATTTAAATAAATCCCCTGCCCTCTCCCCAAATTGCAAGGTTCTAAAAGACCTTGCCAGACATACAGAAATTAAGATAACTTATATTCTAGTTTTTTTTTCTTTTAAACCAAAAACAGTAAAGGAAATAGCAAAAGAGACTATTCCCCCACCCCCCAGCCCAAGAAAGGGTTTTATGAGAAAGTCAGCTTTAGAACATCAGGTCTCTGTGTGCTGAATTTCAATCCCAGGCATTACTGATGGAGAAGATTCTCCTGAGATTTCCTACTGTAAGAATGTGTCGGTTCTAGAAATAAGTACAGCTATTACAACCAAATCTACTAGCAGACTAAATAATTAATTGAAGCGTTGCTCTTTGACCCTTGAGAAGTCCAGTAGGGACACGTTTATAGTAATAATACCTCCGAATGAGCCCTTGTCAAATATTCATTTAGTGGTTAATGTGAGCCATTTTCCCCTGGGACCGGCAGTAATACCAGCTTCCCAGCATTGGCAAGAAACCTTGCTAATCTACTACAGCTCAGCAAAATATTTTAACGCTCTTTATTTAAAGTATGGAGGGGGGTGCGGGGACAGAAAAAAATGCAGAGGGAACTATAATCTCATCCTGCTGCACATTTCCATTCAGTGTATAAGGTTAACAAAACATTAAATTCACCCCGTTGGACTGGAAATTGAATGGTTTTAGTGAGCAGAATAATATCCCAAGGAAGGAATTGAACTCAACAACTAACTTCAGCACCGGGAGACAATCATCTCTGGGCAAGTTTAAGGGTTTACCTCTTGGAAATCACATTATAATGAAAATATTACATGTTCAGTATTAATCTAGCCATGAAACTATACACATTTTGGGGAACCATTTAATCCAATCAAATAAATGATGAAACGTACCGTTTTTTCTCAAATTCAATTTATCAAAATAATTTATATTTGCAAATAAAAATATTTTGACTTTCATTTGTTTAAGAGATATGGAGGGATAAGAGGGGGAGTGGGAGTTCTCTTGTCTAATGGAGACAGTGACAATCATACAAAACTAGTTTAACTTCCCCAACTATTTCTGTCCTCCCTTTTGCAAAATATTTGCTTGCACCTGAGCCTTTTGCCAAAAAGTTGTTGCTTTTTTTAGTCCGACCCTGAGTGCTCTTTTTTTTAGGGGTGGTTAGTGCAGTGCAATTACTCTAAACCCCAATACATATTTCTAACAAATCTCTATTTTTCAAATATATACACTCCATATAGTTGATTAGCTTAAATTCGGGGAATATCCTCCCCACCCCCCAGCAAGATCATTTGGATCTTTATTCAAAGTTTCTTTTATTCCTATGTGTGAGCAAGAACTGTCGAAAGTGCTCATTACCACGTGAATAATCCGTATATGCATTACAATGGCTGGCCAGGCCGGGGGAAATTCTTTTAGAGTCTCTGCATTAATTAGGGGTGGGGGGCGGGCGGACGGACATGCCTCGCTTAGAACTGGGAACTGGCATAATAATTTTTCTTTTCCAGTACGATATTACCCTTAAAATGATTTTTTAAAAAGGAATAAAAACCAATACACTTAAAATAAAGCAATCCACATGAAATCAAAATATAGAAAATGATGATATCCCCAGCTGAGCCCAGACTCAACATTAGCAACACCACGAGAAAGAAATACTTTCTTGGAAAACTAGAAGGTGCAAACCAACGGGATGAACTAATTTACAACTTAGTGGCTGCAGCCGGTACTTTACTCAAGGCTGGAAGGCGCTGCCGGATTCCAACTTCTCCAAAAGTTGTAGAAGTTGACATAACAAGCCCTTCAAATTGTGGGAAGCAAACCCACGCTCTTAAGAAAGTCCGAATCTTGGTTTCTGGTCCCCTTTGGTGGGGGAAGATGAGCGAGGTAAGTAGTAAATAAGGAAGAAAAACCCCAGAGTCGTTCTTATGGATTCTCCGGCTGCGACAAAGCGCGGTTCGGTTGCGATGCAGAAACATCATTAACGCAAAGACCATGGCGATTCCCCAACTTTTCCGCTCCCACTGAGGACAACTATAGTCTTTCTTTACCTTTCCTAGGGCAAAAGAAAACAAACCCAATTTTGTTTCCCCACTCCTTCTCCTTCCCCTCCTCTACTACTGTAGTAAAACATGGTTAACAGATCAAAAGCATAATCATCTCCAAATGTGATTAGACCAGACAAAGTAAAATATCTACCTCAGAGTTGATTGTTTTCTTCGTTAATATGGCTGTTGCCTGGCTTCTCTTTTGCTTGTTATCAGCTGCAGAGATTATCCGATTTGGGTCTACAGGCTTGGACCCGCGCTGCCAATTTAAGAAATGGAATTCGTGGAGGGAGAGAGAGGAAAAAAGAAAATAAATAATAATAGCCGTGATAAGTCGGGGAGTTTTGCAAGACGCTCTTCGCTTTCCCTCGCCCCTAAACAGGAAAATGTGGGAGAAAGTTTATGAAGTCAAGGAACAAAGAAAGCAAACCACTTGTTTCCTCTCAGACAATAGCAGGGCTGGAGTAATCCAAACACCCACCCAGCAGATGAGCACTTTGCATGTCTAGTTTGCAATTATCCCGATACAAGAAGCATCATTTTCCCCTATAACCAGGTTTCCAAAGCCATTGTGCTGCGAAGAAAACGAAAACAAAAAACCAGCCAACCTGGTTCTGATTTGGCTCAATACGCCATCTGCTAAGCTACATGAAAAATTTCAGAATCGACTCCTTCTTTCTGGCAACAAGTGGCATAAATCAGTTTAAGTCCCCATCATGCTTATTCATGCTGCTTAGAAAAGGAGGGGGTGGATTTACAATATATGTCTCTAGTTTCTACTTTAGAAATGACATAAGCATTTCAATTTTTCGAGTACTTATTCAATTAATCATCCAGCCATTTAATTGTTGCAGTTAACATTAGCACATGCTACTGGACTAGAATACCAAGGTTTTAGGTATTTTGCTTTCTTGGCTGAGCACAGTATATTCCCCAAGGAGTTATGTATAATCACAGTGTTATCCAAATAAATGAAAGACTCAAGAATAATTTCAGTGTCCATATTTCAAAAATTTATTTATCTCAAACTGTGCATAATGGAGTAAAAACTTAAGTTGAAAATGTACCTGTTATAAGGATGGTATTAGTTCAAATATATATACATGGATTTTCGGCAGACTGATTCAAATAATTCAGAGCCGAATCTTTAAAATACAACTACGGAAAATGAAGGGGGGAAACCTTAAAATATCACAATAAATTTACAGAAATATTACAAACCATAAGAAAATATTTCAAACACAGTAATTTCATGTTGTATTTTTATCTGAACACAATGGAAAGTTGGGAAACAAAAGCTATTATAAATTACCAATGATGTCAACCTGCATGGCCATTTTTGCTTTTAAACAGTAAGTTAAAAAAAAATTTAGTACAATCTAAAACTTTTGCTCCTTTAAAGAAGACCACGGAGATCGTTTTGCCAGTACTTGTTCTAGTTTTTTTTTTCCTTTTGTACAATTTTTAAACAATTAAAATGTCCAAAATCTGAATAATTTTCTTCTTTCCACGTTTGCAACTGTCCTAAATTTCAGCTGCAGAATCAAAATTCAGCAAGAAGGCTCTCCTTGAAAAATATTGGCAAATTCTCAGCTTATAAACAATGGACATTTTGATTGCCATGTTTATCTCGATAAATACTGTACAAAAGTTGCTTGCAAATATTAAAACATTTTTTCGTCGCTTGGAGACTAGCTCTAAATATTATTGGTAAAGACTTTTGCAAACTTTCTGCAAAGCTCCTACCGTATCACTAGAACTTTTAAAAAGTTTTGTGTAGTTTTCTTTCCTCCAGATCTATACAAGGTCCATTCCCTCGCCCTCCCTACCCCCGCCCCCACCCCGTTTTCTCTGTACAAAAATAGTCCCCCCAAAAGAAGTCCAGGATCTCTCATAAAAGTTTTCTTGTCGGCATCGCGGCTTCGCGTGAGTGTAGATGGGATTGGTGTTCTTTTTTGCAGATGTCATTTGCTGTGGGTGACGACTTTTGTGTTTTGAGCGTACCGGGTTTTTCTCCTTGCTGTTTCTTACTCTCCTCCCATTTCCCTCGTTTTTCTTTGAAAATCCCCCCACCCCCCAGCCCCAGTTCACTGTCCGGCCCTCACATGTGCGAGAGGGGCAGTGTGCCGTTGATGGCCGTGCCGGGCACCGGGCCGCTCTGGTAATGCTGGGACATGTGAAGTCTGCTGGGGGCGGCCGGCTCCGGCACCTCGGCGCCGGGGAGGTACATGCTGATCATGTCCCGGAGGTCCCCGGCCTGGCAGGGCGCCCTGGAGTGGGAGGAAGAGGTAACCACAGGGGGGCTGGAGCTGGCCTCGGACTTGACCACCGAGCCCATGGAGCCTAGCGCCATGCCAGGGGTGCCCTGCTGCGAGTAGGACATGCTGTAGGTGGGCGAGCCGTTCATGTAGGTCTGCGAGCTCGTCATGGAGTTGTACTGCAGGGCGCTCACGTCGTAGCGGTGCATGGGCTGCATCTGCGCGGCGCCGTGCGCGTTGAGGCCCGGGTGCTGCGGGTAGCCCAGCTGGTCCTGCATCATGCTGTAGCTGCCGTTGCTCCAGCCGTTCATGTGCGCGTAGCTGTCCATGCGCTGGTTCACGCCCGCGCCCAGGCCGGCGCCCACCCCGACCCCGCTAGCCATGCTGTTGCCGCCCGGGGCCAGCAGCCCGCCAGGCAGCGTGTACTTATCCTTCTTCAGGAGCGTCTTGGTTTTCCGCCGGGGCCGGTAT
Source organism: Rhinolophus hipposideros (assembly GCF_964194185.1). NCBI lineage: Eukaryota > Metazoa > Chordata > Mammalia > Chiroptera > Rhinolophidae > Rhinolophus > Rhinolophus hipposideros. The sequence goes on from NC_138048.1 coordinate 64,037,648, forward strand.
TTATAATCCGGGTGCTCCTTCATGTGCAGCGCTCGCAGCCGCTTGGCCTCGTCGATGAACGGCCGCTTCTCCGTCTCCGACAAAAGTTTCCACTCGGCGCCCAGACGCTTGCTGATCTCCGAGTTGTGCATCTTGGGGTTCTCTTGGGCCATCTTGCGCCGCTGCCCGCGGGACCACACCATGAAGGCGTTCATGGGCCGCTTGACGCGGTCCGGGCTGTTCTTCTGGTTGCCGCCCGCCGCCGCCGCCGTGGAGTTGCCGCCGCCGCCGCCGCCGCCGCCCCCCGAAGTTTGCTGCGGGCCCGGCGGCTTCAGCTCCGTCTCCATCATGTTGTACATGCGGGCGCTGTACGCGGGCCCGGCCCGCCGGCGGCCGCCGACCCTCGGCCCGGCCGCGACTTTGGGGGCCCGCGGGCGGGGGGCGCGGAGGAGGGGAGGCGGGCGGGGGTGTCGCGAGCGCAGGGCTCCGCGAGGAAAATCAGACGAAGGATAATTTGGGGGAAGAAAAGAGAGAGAGAGAGAGAGAGAGAGAGGGGGAAACTGGAATCAGGATCAAAAACAAGCGCTTCCCTCCTCTTCTGGCCGATCCTGCCGCCGCCGATGATTGTTATTATTATTTTTTGGAAAGGCTTAAGCCCGGGGCTCAAACTTCTCTCGCTTTCTTTCTCTCTCCTCTTCTTTCTCTCAGTCCTAGTCTTAAAGAGGCAGCAAACTACTTTCCCCCTTTGCAAACACTCTCTTCTCTGCCTTGACAACTCCTGATACTTTTTTGAACAAGTTAATAGACAACCATCCATGTGACGGGGGCTGTCAGGGAATAAATGGGTTTCCAGCGACCAATCAGCGCGCGTCGGCTCCTCCACTCGAGCCCAGCCTCGCGGCCGGGTTTTGCATGAAAGGGGGCGGGGCCTGCCGGGCCGCGGGCCGCGCGGGGGAGGCGGGGGGAGGCGGGGGACGGAGGGAGGGGGAGGCGGCTCCCACTGCCAGCCACTGAGAAACCTTTGTATCCCCTCTCGCAGCAACAGGTCACACCACACGCCTTTTCGAAGGAAGTGGGTAAACAGCCCTAAGACTGCGATTTTCTTCTTTCTTAAAACTTAATATTGATTTACTTTTTGGTGCGGGCTCTTGAAATGAGGAAGGGGCGCGAGAAGCCGCTAAGGTGTGGGGGTGGGGCAGGAGAGAGTGGGTGGTTCAGGGCGACTGTCCTACTGGTATTTCAGGAAACAGGCAGTGTTGGATGGAGTCGGTGTGTCATTGTTCTCCCGCTCCTCTGCACACTTCCCCCACCAACTCCAGCCTCTGTCGTGCTTTTCCCCAGCCTCGCTCTTCCCCTTGCCCCTCTTTCTCCACAGGTGCCGACACTCGCTCACGCACTTCTCACACTGTCCCGACAAGAAGTTAGGAGACGGAACGCTCTATCCCCCAACGCTTTCTTGCTTCCAAGTAATTTGCTCTGTTTTAAAAGTAAATCCTGCTCGGACTGTGCGGCCGACTCGAGAGCGAGGCTAGGCAGGCCCTGGGTAAGCTGCCGCAACCTCGCTCTTCCCTCCAACTCAGCTCCCTGGAGCAGGAAACCCCAGTTTGTTCCCTCACCCTCAGCCCGGTCTCCCACCCGTCTTTCCCCATTCAGGCGGTGCAAAGGGGATGCACGTCCTCTCTCCCCATTCTCCTGCTGAGCCTCCCCGCCAAAGGATTTTAGTTGGGCCGGATTCAGAAGGAGGCTGGGGGAAATAAAAGCTCCACAGAAGGACGCTCCGAGTGCAGGCTGTGGGCGAGCGCTAAGCTCAACTTCTTGGCATCCCAGGGCACTGTGCGGAGGTGGCATCTGGGCCGCACTCACAAACTCCCTCCCACGCAGAGTTCACAGGACTCGAGCAGAACCAACCCTGGCATTTCCCCCTAGTGACTTCTACCGTGATGGCCGCATTTCCCGGGCCGCCCGGGTCTGGGGTGTGCGCTCGGAGGGGGCTCTAGGCCTGGTAGCAGGGAAGGGAAGTGCTCGCCAGGCACAGGTGCAGGCATTGCCGGCCAGAAGATGGAGGCCAGGACTGGGGAAGAGGGGATCCCAGTAGGGCCAGGGCTGAAGGAGGATGGGATGGGGGCGGGGTAGGGACTCAGAAATCCTGCCCGCCCTGGACCCAAGAGGGTAATTTTAGCCGCTCTCCCATTGTCCGGACGTAAAGATTTCAATAGGTAGGCGCTCAATGCGGAGAGCAATGGCAGCACGTCCGTTACAAATAGGTAGTTTTGTTTCTCTTGTTGTCGCTACACGGAGTCAAACAAAGCCCCGTCTAAGTTTCCTTCCACTCTCTTGTTGGGATCTTTGTGGCTAAAATGCACTTGACTACAAAGGGGGGGAACCCTGATGCCATTTCTTTTTTTTTTTTTTATAAAGGGCTTAAACCATCAGGGTTACTTATTTTCTTTCTTCTGTAACACTCTCCGCCCCCTTTCCCCCTGATCCACCCTTAGTCACCCTAAGAAAATGTACTGAATAGTATCTGTCGGCCATGTTCCATTTATTATCTTTACAAAACTTTGCATTGTTTTGTTCTTTACTAACCTTCCCATAACCGTCATCACCCCCACTCCAACTTCTTCAATCCCTGCCCTCCCAAGTTTTTCTGTTCTTGTCAAACTCAAGATTAAGTATGCTCATTGGAAACCCAGAAAAGTTGAGAAAAAGAATCCTGTAGACTTTTCTTAATAATTTGTTATTTCTAATCACCCCCCCTCCCCCCCCCACACACACACCGGAGGTTCTCCTTTTTCTCTTAAGTTATGGTTTGTTTTAGTTCTTGGGAACCCGGGAAGGACGAGACTGGCCTTCTCAAAACGTATAAATGTATGTCACTCTTCAAAATAAAGCAATGTCTTTTTTTATTTAAAGTGTAATATTAAGCTAATCACGCACATGAAGATTAGGAAAGAGAAAAGGTTGAGTTGATCTGGAGAAAAGGCGGCCACGGCCTTTTCTGAGCGTCTTGGTTTCAGGGATGTGGCTGGTGCGCCCCCTACTGGTGGATTCGCTTTCCCAAGACTCTGGATTTTACCTTTAAAAGAAGGTGTTTGGAAATTAAAAAATGGGGGGGTGGGAGGAAGATCAAACTAAATACACGTAATCTAAACAAAAGAGAAGTTAACATATATAAGCTATGGAACCGAATCATAAGAATCAGATTTAATTTGCTTAACTTAGAAATGTACATATATAACCTCGAGAGAAGTGGGAGGTTAAATCATGGGGAAAAAATAGGTACAAATTGTGAGATTCAACATATGAATGAAATATGATTGTCCAGATTCCACGAAGGGCAGACCAAGCATTCACTTTATGATTGTGTATGCATTGATCTGCGCTTAGTGTAACAGCATTATTCCAAAAAAATAAAAAGCTTATGGATAATTAAGTTTGAGGAAAAAACCCAAGGGGTTGGTATGGGTGATGGCGGTGTATATGTATTAAAATAAATGTTAATAATGGATGGTTATAGAAGCAAATGTTTTTAACCTTTCTCTCTCCCTCTCTCTCAAGGGGTAGTAGTAAGAGGCACAAGATTTTCCTTAAGATGATATATAAAAGCTTTTATACATCGTCAGATGTCTGTGTTTGTGCCTGAACTCTATCATAATTCATTTAAGAGGTTAAAGGGGCTGGCTAGGTCTTTTGTTAATTGCTTTTATCATATAAATAAGCTATGGAAATACATTACAATTGTGTTATCATTGGTTGCATTTATTTACAGCTTTATTTTAATTAAGCCTGCTGTACTTATCAAGGCAATAAACTAACTGGATGGCGTTTATGCATAATAATGTGCTATGAAAATAAGATTAAAGAAGATGGTGATAGCAGAAACAATTTTCTCATTAGATTTTTTTAGAACATATGCATTTAAAAAAATCAGATCACTGGCCACTCTATTTCAGTTCAGCACCATCACTGGCCCCTAAATATAATAATAACTATACCAATCACGATGTATGATAGAAGCAGTACTGTTTTAGATTTATAACAGACGGCTACAGTACTAATAACAATACACCATTGACTACTAAGGAATCAAAATAAGACTTGAAAGAGGGTGCTTCATCCTTCAAAAATTTTAAATGTTGCCATTGGTACAATTTATGAAAAGTGAAGTGCTTAATATAAAGAGAGTGTAACATTTCCCTTCCATGGGCAGCAAAAAGCTGCATACTTTTAGAGCAAGATTAGAAATTAACAACAAAAATGCACAATTCCTGAGATATTCGGATTTGATTTTGTTCTATTATAGGCCTCTGCCAAGAATCCTTAACTGATTAAGTGTAGTTCAATTTTACTTAAAAATCTTTTGCACTGATATGTCTCTCCTAAACTCCCCTCGTCCCTCCTCAAGTATTATATCTGAAGCCAACTAACAATTTTGTGGATAGGGGACTGTAGACTTATTTTTTCTTCTTAGTGGCAAATAGAGGTTTAACTTGCAGTAATTAGGTGAGAACTAGCCAAGCATCGTACTATTATGATGCTTGTTAAAAAACGCTTCTTTTCTGCATCTGCATTTGAGTGTGTTCCCCTCCTCTCTTAATCTTCTTATGGAAATGAAGGCAAACGGCAGGGAACCTGCAGAGTCTTGGAGAATGTCCTTGTTAACTGGAATTTCTCAGCATTGCTAATTAGCAGAGTTTGACGACGACCACCAGTATTGGGGGGGAAAGCTCTGTTTAACCACTCACAAACCATTCTGAGGAAGAGCAGACTAATTTTATTTTGTAATTAAAATCTGAAAAGGGCCCTATTTGACAGTTAGGGCTATGAGAGTTTTATCTCCCCGTGAAATAATTACTGCCTTGATAACTCAATTTTCTGAAAAAATGTCAACTGTGGGCTCCAAAAGTTTTAATTTCATTATGTAAGGAAAAAAAGAGAGAAAAATAGAAGAAAATGTACAGAAAGGTTTTCTAATTCTGGAGCTGGTTAAATGTATTAGGAGCCAGATTTGGCCAAACGAAGGTGTTTTTTTTCTTCCTCCCTTTTTTTTTTTTTTGTCACGTTTCCTCCGGATCTTAACCTTCCAAACATCTCCACTGAAAGTGACCATAGTAGTGATTATACTGCAGTAAAAGAGATCATACCAGTGTGGCAAGTCAGAGGCAAATAAAACTAAAAACAGAGGTATGGCAACCCAAGAAAATTTCCCGATTTTAAAAGCCAAAAATAAAGGAAAATTCCAGTGTTTACGACAATGCTGATGCAATCTGGTAAGATGAGATTTTATTGATATTTATTCCCTAACACAAGAAAACTGAGAATTACGGAGTAAGGAGACTGGTCTAAGCCAATTTTTAAAATGTTTCCTTTTCCCCACTAAGTCACTAAACACTTCAATCATTCCAAATTAGAGCATGCCACAAGACTTCCTGCATGATCAACACTTGATTCTCTAAGACTTATGAAATACACAGATACATGGAGTGAAAGGTATTAGAGGATTTCTTTTCCTTAAGAAAGCATTACATATTTTCCAAAAACAATCAATAAGCCATAAGCTGGAAAAAACTAAGATATTAAAAGTAAGAGCAAAAATTATAATAGAATTGTACTGTGATCAAACTACATTTCTTTTAGACTGTAAAGGATCCCTCACAGGAAATCCTAGAGGGGATACTTCAAATTTTACAAAGTAATTTTCAAAATAATAGAAACTCTTTCATCTACATTTCCTCCATTTCCTTCCTGTTTCCAAACTTGACAGATTTTGGAAGTGTGAAGAATTATTGACGGGAACTATAATAAATGTTTCTGGATGATACCAAAACAAGCACATACCTCTATCCCTCTTTATTTACTAAGGCATAGATATGCATATGGATGCATGGGAGATTGGCAATTTAAAATTGCTTAATCATATTTTTTAGTTCTTGTCTGTCCCTTCAGCACCTTGACTTTAATTTCTAGAAGGGGTATTACACATAGCAAATGAACAAGGGGATAGCAAATGCTATTTCAGTCCAGACCCAATTTCACCAAATAATTTCACTCAAGAGCTGTAAGGACCCTTGAAACCTAAGGAATGCAGAGCTGCTCTGCATTCAACTCCTTTTTATACCCACTCTCTTTCATCTAATTCCCACTGATGAAATAAATACATTTTTTAAAGAATTCAATAGTTAGAAAACTAAATATATTTTCCCCTTCAAATTATAGCAACAAAAGTAATATATAATTACTTGTGAATGTCTTCAGGACTATATATAATAATCATATTGCTTATAGCATTACATATATGTTTACATCCTTCATATGTTCCAGTTCAAATATTTCACTTCCATTTTTGAATTATCAAGTAATTTTAACATAAAATTCTGTCTCTATTCTGCAGCTATTGTCCAGGGAAAAATACACTGTGCCCATTAAATGATCTAATTTTAAATAAAATTCCCTTTAAAAAAAAGACAAACTGAAAATGTAAAGAGCTGTCACCAGTGGTTTTTAGTTGCATTGGGAAAAAAAAAAAACAAAGAGCCTCTGATTTTGATTTTAAAAATTAGGATAAGGGAATGAAAAACCAAAACCCCAACCTGGCAAACTGATCACCAGAAACTGCCACTGTCCCAACAAACCCATGGGCCCTTTCATGCCTCTAAATCATTACTTGGGAGTCTAAATATCTATCTCCCCGACTGACCACACTATCTTTGCAATTAATCATGCCAAAGGACCGGGGCTCCCTGAGAATCCTAATTTTCCAGTGACTAGGATTGCTACCCTCGTTTTTAGGAAAAAGACAATTGTTTTAAATTCTCCAATTGTTATTATTTAATTTAGTTGTGACCACAACTTTTGTGGGAAAAACAAACCTAAATGGTGCATGAATGTCACCCCAATGCATGCCGGGTTACACCCTCACTGCTCCGGCAATCTACCAAGCAGGGAGACCGTCTTAACCTTAGCCTGGCAATGGAATTTAGTCTTCCTTCTTCTGCAGATCTCATGGTGCATACTGCCCCCGTGTTACCTGTAAGTCCTCTTTCTAGAAGTATAATCGGATATAATACAAAATCACAAAAAGTGACAAAACCCAACTATCTCAGAGGGCAGAGGTGTTTGTCCCCCCAAAAAGCAAGCTAGGGAAAGAAATTAGATCTGCTTAAGGGACAGGAATACTATCAAAGGGAAAGGGAGAAAGTCTTTTACCTGTTTGCATGAAAAGAAGCTGAAAGCAAACCATTGGGGGAAAATCACCCTATAAGCACCATCAGCCCTAAACAAAACAATTATGCACTTTGTCCCCAAAGATTTGCAGCTGTGGCTTGCCCTGGAAAGTGCTCTAAATCAAAGTGTACACCCATCCTGGGCGGGCTGGCATCCTCAGGGCCTCCCATTGACATCTGGGGCCCTCTCCCCAAAGCTCTTCTGGCCTCAAAAGAAATGTATGAGAAGTCTGCCTTCCCAGGGGCCCACTTCTGCTCACCTCCTAGCACCCCTTCCAGCTCTGGCTCAAATGGAGTTGGGCTTCCAAACCCATCCCAATGGAATTTTCAGATCGCTAGCCTGATAATCTTTAAAGGCTCTTTCCGAGCTGGGGTCTGACTTTTATCTCCCCTCCTACCCTTCCCTTTTTGTAGGCTCTACCCGCTCTTTTTCCCTCCTGCACGCCCCCCCCCACCTTAATTTGAAGATCATTGACAAGATAGGCTGTAATGAGTCCTTCAGAAACTGTTATGATCTACAGTGACAATCTCTGCACCTAATTCACAGATTATTGACAAGCACCGTGGGCTCAATGGTGTCAAGTTGTACTTGTGGTTTCAACACCCTTCAGCAACCCATGTAGCAGCTGGGCCCTGGATTAGGACCCACAGTCTGGCAGCGTTTATCTGCTGAGTGGTGGAGAGATGAGTATCTGTCTATACTTCAGCTCCTTCAGGCCTGGCTGGGCTTTCTCTCTGACACCTTCGTTTGTCTCAGAGTTGGATCAAAGGAACCAAAGTATCTTCAAAGTTTAAAAACAAAGTGAAAGAACAAGCTTAGTAAATGAGGGCTCATTCTTGAATCGCGGTCTTAATAATCAGTCATTTTTCTCCACCCCCAAACAGCTACCAAACTCTAAGCCACACATACTGTTTATTGTTTATTTATTTATTTTTTATGTTTTCAGAGTGAGGCTTGGGTTCGTCAGGAAAAGTGTGATGGAGAGAAGAGGGGGCTGAGGGCTTGGCACCGACTTCTTGGGTCTAGGCTAGACTGGCTCATCCTCCTGGATCGCCTTCAGAATTGGGCAAGATTGACTACTTACAAAACAGGGCGCTCAGCCAGCAGGCACCGGCTCAGGCTTGGACGCTGGGACAAGAGACAAAAAATAGCCGCCCCGCCCCGCCCCTATAAGGCCGTTTGCTGCTGCGGAGAAGCGCGGCCAGTTACCAGCCGCGGCTTTGCCTGCTACTAAGGAGTCAGTCACGCTCTTCCCGCTCCCCAATTCCCAAAGACCGAAGGGCTGCTCTGCTATTTGCCGCTGTGAGGTGTGGGATTCCGGCAGGGGTTGAGGCTGCTGGAAACCACAGAAAAGACACTGCACTGGGAGAGCTGGGTGGCATTCCCAGGCCTAGGCCACCCACTTGTTTAGTTCTCTTCCTAAACCAGGGTTGAGATTTCTCCTTGGGCTCGGGGAAGTTGGGGACTCAGCCAGGTGCGGCTCCTCCTCCTGCCTTCTTCCTACCAGTTGGGACCCCCGGGGGCGGAACGGGCTGAAATCTCCTGGCCTCTGCTGTTGCAAATTCTACATCACTTCGAACAGCAGGCATATGTCCCCTTTCGTGGGTCGCTCCCAAGGCTCTGCTGGCTTTGGCCTCCCCACGCCGCGGGCAGCCTGGGATCGCGGCGGTCAGCACACCGTGTGTTACCTTACGGGGCTGGCGCTGGTTCCAAAGCTGGCCGGGACTTAGTATTTCTGTAATGGCACTAGTCTTTTGGTAAAGCAAAGGGCGAGGTTGTCTGTAGCAAGGAATTCTGCTTGCCCGTCATTTCGATAGAATTCCCGGTAAAAATTGATCGAAAGCCTTGATGCTTTTCCTGCCACTGTATCTGAACTAATTTATTGAGAAACGTCAGCCGAGATTTGATTCTGGAATCGGATGGAGAAGTCATGTCTCATCACACCAAATTGTTTTCAGTAATTCCCCCTGAAAACACAGTCTTGGACCCCCTGATTTGGAGAGGTGGGAGGAATAAACGTAAGACCCACATGAACAATTTGCGTAGCCACAGTATTAAATATCTTAAAAAGTAATTCTGTTATGTACTTTTAGCTGGTTTCCGTCAATCGGCAAACAAACAAACAAAAAGCAAACCCTAGACTTCTTAAGGGTTTTATCTAAAAGTTAAAATTCTAAGTACATCCCTGAAGGTCGAAATCATAAAACACCTTGTTGAGATCATATATGTTAATGTAGCACAGGAATTGTTTCAATTTGATTTTTAAAAACCTACGTAAGCCTATATTTTTCCATTGTTTTAAATTCAGAGAATGTCATTTTTATAGTTTATCTTTCTGAAAAAATTCAGATTGTACTTTCGCCCTTACTTGGTGACCAAACAAAAAGTCAAAACCCTTTCTTATGTAGACAGCTAGTTTTTGATAGTGTAAAAATGCTCCTTTTCCCCCCAGGATAATTTGGATCCCTGAAATTTGGAGTCCATGAAGATGCTAAATTTAAAAAGGAAATACGCTTTATCATTGGCATACTTTCCTTGAAATCCTAAGACTGAGATAAAAGAAGAAAGGTGTCAGGAACCTGTTTCCTAAATAATATCTGGAATTTAACTGCTAGCGGGGAGGTGGGGGTGGTGGTGGTAAGAAAAGTTTGATAAAATTGATTTGGGGGATGGGAAACATTCAAAGAACAGATTAGCTTTTTAATTACATTCTGAAAATTAACAAATAAAAAGGAGCCAGTATTTCGTTTACTCAAGGACTCGAAGGACCTCTGAGGGCATTCAAGATGCTGCAGCAAGCAGCAGCAGCAGCACCTTCCGTGTTATTTTTTTGAAATTTTGACAGAACGGGAGAAATAACTTTTGCTTGGTTATCCATCGCTACAGAAGAAAAACAACTCTTTGATTTTTAAATCATGCTTCTCTACCTGTTTTGCTGTCGCAGAATCTTTAATAAGAGTCCCAAATCCAAACGGGGACAAGGGAGTGGCTGGGATGGGAGGAGGAGGAGAAATAATTTAGTCTTTATTTTTTATTGAATTAAAATTATATTATCTCCTTTTTGTTTTTTATTGAATTAAAATTATATTATCTTTCAAGGATATAAAATCTTGTTTCCTTGCCTCACCTTTTTTTTGGAGAGTAATAAAGAGTTTTACTTAACCCCAGAGCAAAGTTCTAGCGATTTCCAGGACTGGCGCTGTGCAGCTCCTACTGTGTCCAACAGGGGGCGCTGGGCATGAACCTGCGTGGCGGCTCAGCGCCGCTTCACATCTGAGCCGGGTTCCAGCCCCGGAAGGCGAGAGCCGCTCGCGGGGTCGAGTACAGAGCTTTAGTCTTCGTGGATAAAAAGAGATTAAAGGCTGAATTCTTTTTTTGGGGTGTGTGCGTGTGTGCGTGTGTGCGTGTGTGTGTGTGTGTGTGTGTGTGTGGATGTGTGTGTGTATAGGGAGGTTATCAATTTTAACCAACTACGAAAATGTAGAGCTTTTTATCCTTTGATGTTCTCATAAAGAAACTCCTATCGGTTGAGGAATTACACGGTTTCTGAGCCAACTCTAGCTACAGTGTGGGGGAAATTATTTAATTAAAAATATATTTTTCCATCTGTTCACATGATCTTTTTAGAAGTCTTAAAAGCTGACACTGATCCGTTTGGCCTGTTAACCCTGCCCCAAGTTTCAAATACTTCAGCTATTTCGAAGCCCTTCTATTAATTTGAAGGGGGAAAAAAAGAGACCCAAATATTTAAATCCCTCCCCCCCCCCAAACAGTTACTCCTCTGCATCCTTTTTTTTTCTCTTTCTTTAAACAGGGCTTTTATGTGATTGACACATTTCTCACTGACGATTCTGCAAAGCCAGGTATAAACGACAAGAAGCGGCTCTTTAAAAAAATCTGATGTTGGACTACATTACATCCATGTATAAGATGAAATCTAAATAAAATTGTAATCCACCCACCCCCACCCCAACTTAAAAAAAAACACCCCAAAACCTTCACCTGTATTTAAATAGCGTGTCTTTAATTACAGCAGTTGGAGATGCATGAGGCTGAAATGAAATTAGCAGTCATTACCAGTCCTTTAACTCTGTGGTGCTTTTGATCAGTACTAAATTAGCTTTCCAGTCCTAACAAAGACTCTACAGCAAGCAGTGGGCTGTAAATAAGACAGCGCGACCTGCCCTCAACACCTTTTCTCTTGTCAATCATAGCTCTATCATTCAGCCCAAGATTAACCTTTATCTACCAAATTAAAAAAAAGAAAAAAGAAAAAAGAAAAAAAAGAAAAAAGAAAAAGGAGGCGGGAAGGAAAGCCCCCTGACCACCACATGTCGCAATAACAGAGGTTCCAAAGAGCCCCCTTTAAATTGTATTATAATGAGCCCGTGTCAGAATCTGCAATTTCCAAATCATCCTCCCCACCCCATCCCCCTACACCTCTCCGCGTATATTAGAAGAGTCAGAGTGATATTCAGGTAGCAATGGAATCCCTTTCCCTGAATTACTAAACGGGTCACCCTCCATTAATCAATTTGCCATTAGCCTCTCCTCCTCTATTAGTCTAACAAAATTTGGGAGAGGAGAGGATGTTTGAGGAGAAAACATTGACAATTTTAAAGCACTTATATATATGTATGTATATACAGTTCATATATATACATATATATGAACTTTTATATATATATATATCAACTTTTATATATATATATATATAAAGTTTCTGGGGTGAAAACAATCCATTTACTCCACGAATCGTCTCCAGTTTCTGAAGGAAGAAAACCAACAGCAACAACAAAAACCCAGCTGCTTTTCCCAGTACTGAATTAAGAAAGTAAAACATTGGTTCAAATTACCATTAGAGGGCGCCAGAGAGCAAGCCCCTATCACCCCTCGCACAACTTCCCACAGAAGCCCTCCTAGCTTCCAGCTTCTCCATGCTCTGTAATTCCTTCTCTCAGGTAATATTTCCTGCTTATCAGCTGCCCTCTTGCATCTCTAGATGTCAATGTCAATCTCTCTAAAGAACGACGTGTCGCCATGTCCCTTTCCTTCTCTTTTTTTTCACCCCTTCAACCACCACCGAAACAGGAAGACCCAGATGAAATAGTAGCAACCCCTTAATGACATGTACCTTTTGGCTTAAATCACTCTTTCCATTCTATGTAACCTTAATCTGGAGAGGTTCTTTGTAGGGATGAAATGCTAGAATTTAACATTCTGAAAATGGAAGCCTGAATTTTTCATTTCTGCATTTCTTTCTGGGGGCTTACAGATTTCTTCATTTTCACAGGAAAAAAAAGGAAAAGAAACACACACTCTTGCAAGGCAACTGATTATGTCCAGCACTAAAACTATTCAGAACAGAATGTAATAATGTCACTTCATTTCTGCATTTGTTAAAAAAAAATCAAAATTAGCATTTAATCCCAAAAGTGAACGTTTTCAGGCTTAAATCTGTCTGTGTTAAATAACTGCCACACAGGGTGTGTTTCCAGATCTCTTAAAGGTCAAAAGGAAAAAAAAATAGAATGAGAGGGGAAGAAAGTGAGTTGGGGGGTGGGCAGAGAGGAGTGAGCGAGCAGTGAATGTCAAAGTTGGGTTGCAAGCTACTTACGTGTCCGTGCCAGATCAGGGTGTTGTCTTGTAGCAGTTTGATTGGCAGGTAAAAAAGCGAAAGAACGTGAGGGCTCCCTGAGCCTCTTGTCAGCCCAAACTTGATCACTTCTCACCGGACAGAACAGTTGAAGGAGCTTGCAATTCCCCTCTCGTCCTCCATCCAAGGCACCGTGAATCCATTTCGGCTTTTCTTCCCCCCAGTCTCTCCATCAGCCTCCTGCCTTCAACCGCTTCGCCATACACCAGCCTCCAAGACCTAGCCTAGCTTTGCCACTGCAATCCCCTGCAACAAGAAAAATCGTTTATGGCTTAAAACCCCAAATGGCTGATTTTTTAAAAGAGAGAGAGGGAGAGGGAGAGAGAGAGAGAGAGGAGTGAGAGGGTGAGGGGGAGCGAGAGGGGGAGCGAGAAGAATGCACCCAGAGAACAACAAAAAAGTCAGTTATCCTAACACTGCTCTATCCCCCCACCGTACAGAAGAAGAATAAAAAAAAAAGCTTTATGTTTTTTCAGTGGGTATTCAAAGATAATTTGATGCCATTGTTTCTGCTACAGATGGTTCTTTTAAATACAATAACACGGCTCTTTGTGTAGGCTACCCACAATAAAAATCGAAAGCGTTCCCCTGAATAACCATTTTGTTCTCTCTTGTATGGGGCCAACAAAAGATGCCGTGAGGTAATGGGTTCTGTTTATTGAAGCCATAGAATAGGGGTTTGATAAAGATTTTTTTTTTTTAAAGCAGAAGACCTTGCAAGGTCGGGCTGATCTCTTCATATTTTTTTATTAAAATATTTTAATTTTTGTCCAATAGATTATTCCTTGGTGCAGCTGCAGGTTTCCTCCTCAATTCTTAATCAGCCCAAACATCTGTCTCTTTGAGGAGGCTTTTAAAAATCTGCAATTGTATCAACGGTGCAGTAATCTTATCAAATCTTGAATTTTTAGGCTCAGTGCAGGCAAAGGCAAAGGAGTTTCAATTCAATTTGGTCCTGATGGGGCGAGGCGGAGGGTTGGGGGAGCGGAGACACAACCCCAGAGAGTGCCAGTGAAGAAAACGAGTGAGGCTTTCCTCCCCCCTCCCTTATTGACCATGCATAACTGCGTGAGTCACACACACAGATCACTGAGGACTTGAGGTGTGTCTCCTGGTCTCTGCAAGCTCCCACCCAGGCATGCATGTTGGACAGGGGCTAGGCATGTTTCCTTATCATCCTTATCTTCTCCTCTGGATAGGTTTTCAATCCCAGGACCCAGGATGGGAGCCCAGGGGGAGTAGTGGAACAAGCTAACGGTTAGCCTCTAGCACCCAATGGGTCCTGCTCTTGGCTCCCTTTCATTCACTGTTAGTGAGCTTTGACTCATTGATGGCTATCCTGCCAGGGGACTGGTGGCCACAGCCCTCCAGTCATAGCGCCACACTCCCTCAGGCTTGTTCTACAGTCACTTGGCTTCCTCCTCAGTTCCACAGAGAGCATTCGCTTCCCTTCACCAGGCAAGCCCTGCTACCTAGATCTCGCTGAGGCTGGTATCAATGTTGAGAAAGTCCCAAACCCTTGGGCAATGAGGGAGTTGCAAGGGAAGGGCAGGGCAAGATGGGTAGGTTTAATAGGAATTAATGCCAGGTCTCTCCAGGCTTCCAATAACCCAGAGAGACAATAATCCACTTTCATGACTTCTTCTCTATGTGTTTTCATTTGTGGCAGGACAAGAGTCTGGGAAAATCGCTTCAATTTTAAAAACAAGTTTTCATTGGTTCTCAGTCTCTGTCCCCTGCTCCATTCAGTTCCCCCTTTCTTCCCACAAACCATCCAAAATAAAAGAAGGATAAATGCTCAAATGAATCCCTTGACAAAAGTGACCTTAGCTTCTATTTCCCTTTCAGCAACAATAATATTACTGGTTTACAACTGGTCTGGAAGTCATCTAAGAAGGGAATCTTGGGGATTATTACTTAGAAACCAATTAAAGCCTTTCCTATGAAACCTGAACATCAAACACAAACAGAACAGGGTGAACTCCTTAATATCAGTTCGAAAAGACTGACAGGGAAATACTAAAAAAGTTATGCACATCCCAACACTGTCTGTATCAAGAAAAATGTGCTTGTATAAGCGTTAGTGTGTTGGGGAAGGGGGGAGTGAAGAGTGTAAATCAAAAATGACCTTCAATAGAACAGGCTAAGGAGTGTGTGTTTGTTACTTTTGACATTGTAGCAAAGGTGGGGGGCGTTATGCAAAACTGAATCTCAACAGTAGAAACACTTCTCCCAACTAAAGATGGAGGGGGAGAGGGCAAATGTAAAATGTTTATTCCAGTGTTTCTCAACTTTGCACTAAAAAGTAATCCACTGTAATAATGGAATGATCTCTTTCTGCTTCCCTTATCATGTTCTTTTTTTCTGAATAGCAAAACTTACAAAGGAAAAAAAAAACTTACGAAGGATGCCCCAACCTGATTAAATGCTATTTCCCTTTTTATGAAGAACTGAAAGAATCTGAACTGCTGTCCTCTCTCCATGGAGGGAAGGGTTTGGGGCTGAATTTAAGTCTGTAAGATAGGAAGGCATCAGCGAGTAGCCTAAGGTGACAGTAAAGGTGAGGAAACCTTACACATCTTATCAACTGAATCCCAGCCCTAAGGAAGTTGAAAATCTCTCAGTTGGCCTTACTCTCTTGTGGAGGATCAGGGAGAGTTTTGTCCCCAAAAGGTGTTTCAAAATCCGAAATGCAGTGACATTCTGACATGGGGGAAGACTTGAGCCTTTTAAAAATGGGTTATGTGTGACGGTGAAGGGCCACAGTGACTAATTGCCTTGGTAGGTAAGGGAATTAAGAACTAGTGGTCTGCAACTGGAAAACTGCTTATAAAATAAACTTTCTGTATCCAGAAACTAAGTTGACTGGTCAGCTCCTTTCTCGTCGGAGCAAAAACACAGCACCAATAAGATTCCAGGATAAAGAAACGGCTGTCTGAGGGGCTGGGGAATCCGTGTAAACCGATTTATAGGCTCTGAATTGGAAACTTCACTAACTAAAGTGCTTTGGGGCCAAACCTGAGCTCTCCAATTCTACAAATGCAAGCTGTCCTGGGAGGTGTGGGGGGTTTACCCCACCACTCCTCGACTGGCGATGTCGTGAGTGAGTGGCATTCAGCACCAAGATTCAGGTGGAAGGATGAAGAGAGGGAGGGAGGAAGAAAGGGGAAGAAGGAGGGGAGAGAGGGAGGGAGGAAAATTGGAGGAAGGGGATAAAAAAAGAGGATTTAAGTGGACTCATGGCCGAAGGGATTAGAAAGAGGGGCGCGCGAAACCTGATGTTCAAGTGGCCAGTGCTGCTTCTAAGGAAACACTATACGCGCGATCAGGGTCTGGATGTTCCAGTGATCTCATAACAAATCACGGGTTCCACCGAGATGGCATAGTGTCATGCTTTATCCATCAGCCATGGTGAAAGCTGTAGCTTCTCTCTCATTAAGCAATCAATCATTCACCAACTGGCCGCTGTCCCCCTACCACATGGAAGTAAGTCGGGCGCGGACAGCTCGGGTCCCCGACCCTGGGCCTGGCTCACGGTTGTCCCGCCGCGGCCTCGGGCTCGGGCTCCGGGGTCCTGGGGAAGCCTGGGGGGCACGGCGCCGGGCTGGGCGGCCGACCCTCACGTTCTCTCCTCGGCTGCTGCCCGACTTCCCCGAGTGGGTCTCGGAGGGGAGCCGCGGGCGCCAGGTCGGAGGGGGTGGCGGCTCCCCCAGCCCGCGGGGACGGTGGCCTCCAGGGCTGCTAGCTGTACCGCAGACTCTGCATGTGGTGCTCCCTCAACTCGCCCGGCACCATTCAGTCATTCACTTGGACAGAACCACGCAACACACCACCGCCAAGTGGCCAAGTGACTGGGGAGCGCGACCAGGCCGACCCTCCGCGGGACGCGACTCGGGAAAGGACGCGCTTTAAATCCAAACTCTGAATTAAGATTGTAAAAATCTCACCCGAGAGCGCGTGAAGGGACGGGGACCTTTGCTTTTTCGAAGCCTCCGGACGAACCTTCTAGACAGAGCCTCGGCCTTCTGGCCTCCCCACCCGTCCTGGCCTCGGGCAGCGGAAACCCAGGGACCACGGGGCTGAGGATGAACGTGCCGTCTCAGAGCCGCCGGCCTTCTAGGTTTGCCGGGCCCTGCGGAACGGGCAGCCCCGTCAGTGTCGCTCCGGTAGGAAGCGGAGGCCCGGCCGGCCTGGCTGGGTTGCGCCCAGAGCCCGGGAGGAGCCGCGCCCCCCGCTGCCCGCCCGCCCTCGCGCGCCGCCCAGTTTCCCGCGCTCTCGGCCCGCGCGTCCCGGCGCGGCTCAGGCCCTGCCCGCGAGGCCTGCACAGCGCGGCTCCGAAAAGGAAGCCTGGCTCCTCGGGTGGCCTTCAGGCCGGGCCTTCCAGACCGCCCTTGCCTACGTTCCTTCGCTGGACTCTGGGCTGCTCCGACGCGCGGGCGGGAGGGCCAGAGCTCCCTGATGAGACTCAAATGTCAGAGTGACTTGGGAACCGCTCGCTCCTCTGAGCGCACAGTGCGGCCCGTTTGGTTTGTTCTGCAGTGCGCCGTGTGGAAAAGCGAGCCCGGGAGAGCGTCGGGAGGCGTGCGTCCTCCTGAGGGCTGGACCAGGGTCACCTAGAGAGGTTCAGGGATGCAGAGCCCTCCCCTCCTCAGGGCGGCCCACAAGGCCGGGAGCCACGACCTGGAAAGCCGAGGTGTCGAAGGTGGGAGTGCAAGCTCCAAAGGCGGCCTGGTGTCTTAGTGGCCAAATACCAGCTTTCCAGTGGGTCTTCTTTCCCACTCGTGTTCAAACTTCTGGAACTGAGGCTCCCCCAGTCTTTGTTTTATTCTAAGACTGACAACTGGGAAGAGAGAAGGCTGTGTTTTTATAGCTAAGAGGAAAGTTAGAGTGGTAGTAAGACCTATGGGGAGCATTCATCCATGACTTTTTACATTTTCTTGATATATATATATATATATATATATACATATATATATCTTTATATATATATAATGAAGTTATACATGCAATCATACATTTTGTGTTTGTATGTTAACAGTATTAATTTTAAAAATATTAAACATTTAAATATGCTACACATTTTGTGACCCTTTTTTTTCAATTGCTTACTTTATCAATATTTCAAAGTTTCAATAAATGGAAATATCTCTAGTCTCTCAGCCTCTGAGTCACAGGGTAGTGGAGTGAGGGGACGAGGCCATGAGATTTTTGTCTTATGTTCCCCTGACATATCCTTACCAGTACCATTCTTTCAAGATTACTTCTTGCATCAATCTAAGATAAATTAACTTACATTTTGGATAGAATATCATCTGTTGGACTTCAAGAACAACTTAAACAGAGGATATTTTCCAAATGTACACCTTATGCAATATTGTAACTACCTGTACACAGTTGGATTTGCTAGGCATGCATTTGAACCACAATTCACATAGCACAGCCCCATGAGCACACTTAGAGACCCAGTGCAAAAGCTGTATGTACATAAAAGTTTGAAAAAGTATCCCAAAGTGTGATTATTCTTTGTTTCTCTATTTCTCAGAGGTCCAAGGACATGCAGTTGATCTGGGTAGCGTACTGAGACATTCTTAAAAGAGAGTTAGTGGTGAATTTGGGGAGAAAAGGAGCTATTTTGGGAAAGGAGTTAATGATCCAAAAAAACTGATTCTAGGGAAAATTTATACTTGCATTTCCCTTTCCAATCCCTTGTCCTAACATTCCCCCTTCACTCTTGAAGAAACAGAAACATTCTATTTGCTTGAGGGTAAAAACAAGAAAGTAACTAACCTTTAATGAGCGTCTATTATGTACCAGATACCTTTTCTTATCTAATTTTCATGATATTCTATAAAATGGGAATTATCACACCTCCCCTTTAAAAAACAGAATGAAGGAAACATCTACCTGGGTTAAATATCTATGGTTACCCAGGTGGGAAATAGTAGATCTGGGTTTCAAATCTAGCTCTATAATTCTAAAACCCAGCCTGGTCTTTACCGTGTTTTCCTGAAAATGAGACCTAGCCAGACAATCAGCTGTAATGCATCTTTTGGAGCAAAAATTAATATAAGACCTGGTCTTATTTTACTATAAGATCGGGTCTATAGTATAATATAATAAGATATAACCGGGTCTTATATTAATTTTTGCTCCAAAAGACATTTTACAGCTGATGGTCTGGCTAGGTCTTATTTTCAGGGAAACACAGTAGAATCTGGTGGACTGAATCCAAATGAACTCAAGCAAGTTTCATTGGTTACTTACTGTTGTGGGTACAGAAGGAAATTGGTTGTGAACAGTGTGTAGTCTCATTTTTTTCTTCTCTCCTTTCTCTGGAAAGCAGCCTCTTAATTCTGGCTCTCTTTGGGATCTTTAGCTACGAAGAGATTGACTTGAGGCAGGAATATAAAAGTCTATGTCTTATTTCTGTGCCATACGAAAGTTGGACCTAGAGTTTAAACTCAATTTTCTGAATATAGGTTTCAATTGGCATCAGGTTTAAGGCTACCCATAGGCTGGCTTGATCAGGGTAATGATTTCACGAGGATGGTTTTGACACATAGGTCAAACTAAGTATCACTCTTAAAACCCAGCCTTAGAAACCAAAAGGATGGGAGGGAAATACAGTAATAACAGAACACATGACTGCTAATTAACCTTATTAACAACTGCAAGCCAGTGAACATTTCTATTTTTATTTTCTCAGAAAGGCAATTAAATTTTTTTGCCTTCTATTAACTACCTTTCCCCCCCAGATAATCACCTATATCAAAACCACCCTTTAAAAGGTCAGTAGAAATTATTTTAAGACATTCAAATATAAAAAAGTATTGTTATTTTAATAGGCACTGTGGGTTGTTTAATTTGTATCTTGTATTAAATTAAACATATGGTGAACAGGGTATAATAGATTTTCTATAATTTAGCTGCCAATGTGGCAACAGCAGCCAGTTACTCTCACCAGCAGACTTGTCAGTGGTTTGTTTACTAGCTTATTTGAATTAAAATAAAGCTTCGCTTCTGCTGACTGCACATCATTATCTATGAGACCATAATCCTGCTAGCAAATCCTATATCTTCCAGAACTGGCTCTTTTGTTTGGGATTACTGAGAGCTTAGCCTATAACAAAGAGGAATAAGGCATCCCTCTCATCCTCATAATTAAGTGTGGGGACTAATTTAGAAACAAACCCAGAAAGATGTACTATTTGGAGTTATATTTCTATACAGAATGGAAGAGAAACAGGATAGGCCAAACACCTGATTGTTAACAGAATGTTTAAACTATTAAGCAAGTGTACTACAGGAATCCAGCTTGTTAAAATTAAGAGCAACAGCAAATATGGCATTGATGGCCTTTGCACGGGGCAGTAATTCCCTATGAAGGATCTGAAGGTATGTTTGGGAGGAAGAAGTATAAGGGTGTGAAGCAGGAGAAGATGTGCTGTATACTTTGTGAATGCCATTTATGTTGTTCTTCCATTATCCTAACAGGCTGCACAATTAGTAATAATAGTTATTATTATGAGCAGAGTTATTAAAATGCTGAATAAAAATAACAAAACACTTTTTTATTGACTAGGAAAAATATAGTTCGTTGGAAATAGCTAACCTTACTTCCAAGGTACGAAAAGAAAAGGACGGATGATTCCCTGGCCCTCCCATGCACCCAGCTCAAAATAAATCTCCATGAATTCTGGTAGCCCAATTCTATGTGTGTTTAAGGAAAGATATCACAACTAGGATGTGTATAAAAAAACGGCTTTCGCAATCCACAACTCATCTATGAACTGATGGCTGTTTGTTAAAGAAGAGGGAAAACATGGGTTGATTTATCAATGTCTTTAACATTAATTGTCACAGATGGGAATTCTGAGGACCTCTGTGAAACCAAACCAGACCCTGGTGAATTATAAAGTAGGTCCTTAGACTTTAAAAAACATTTAGGCAAAGTGACAGTTCAGAACATCTGTTAGCCTTCTGTCTGAGTATAAACTAGATGTCATGGAGTGCACAGCTGTAGGCATTTTAGGCTTTTTTGCCAACATCTGTCACAGCAGTACAATAATATAGGTAATTATCAACACCTTATATAAACTGCTATTTTAATTTTTAGAAAGAGTAAAATTAGTGTTATAGTCCTTGGCAAAAATAATTAAGATGAATATAATCATTTTTCTCTAAAAGATGAATAAATGATCTGCATTCTTTGAAAAACACATTTTAAATATTTTCTGCAGTCAATATGGGCATTATACCATTTGAAAAGCAAAAATTCTAAGTGATTTTTTTTTTTAAGTAAAGATACAAGTACATGTAAAATAAGGGGAAAGGTAGAAAGAGGCCAATAATTTGCTTTTTGTTTTGAGCAACTGAAGATGATATGTTTTGTGATTAAAAAAATAGAGTTTGTGAATACCATACAATTGAGCATTAATTGGACATTAATTGAGTCCATAGTCATAAAGATTAAAAATTCACTTTGTAATGTCAGTACACCAACATCTGTAGTGGTGACTTATTAAAAAATGCCTTCCTCCCCTCTCCTTGCTCCTCTGAATCCTAGAATTTTGCAGAGAAATGACATATAAAACTATAATTCACATCCTGCCATCTTAGTAACTAAAGTTAATTTGAAAAGGGTTAGCATGTTATGTCAACCCAAGGACCCTTCATTCTTTAGTGTCACCTAGATATGGATCATCGACAGAGCTCATCCTAAGATACAGGGCATTATGGTGTCATATCTGAGTCCCTTGACCTGTACCATGGCTGTTTTTCAGTCTAAGGAACACGAAGCAGCAAGACTATATTCCAAAGCACCTGTTCTGGGGAAGATGCCAGTCAATAATGTCTTATTGAAAGACCAGGCCCAGCTAGAGAAAATAAAGGAATTGAGCTGCAATTGGATTTCATCATCTAAACATGCAGTGTAATCTTAACCAATTCATTACACACTCCTTTTGTTTCCACTACAAAAGGGATGTTACCTTTGTCAGAGGTTGTAATTCCAGTATGTTCAAGCAAAGACAAGGGAGAAATTGAAAAAGTACTATCAATTCTACCCACAGCCAGGAAGAACTGTAGGGTCAGCAGGTCATTATCACTGTCCCATATACAGTTCAGAGTAGACCACAGATAACTAAAATTTCCACACTGCAATTGAAAGGTATAATAAAGGAGACTCACAGAATATACTAAGAATAGGAGTAGGAAATCATATTTTTGAATTAACACATTGTGAAGAATCAGATGAAGTGAAATCTCTATTTGGACAATAGTTGCTTGAAATTATGCTTTCTTAGAACACTCTTGGAGAAGAAGGAAAATTTTATTAATGGGAGGCCACCATAGTAAAAACAAAAAAAAGAAAACAGAGTCACAAATTTCAATGTTCATAAAGAAAAGTCTAGAAAGGGTTAAATGAGAAAGAGAAGGAGGAATATAGATATAAAAGGCAGAAAACTTGGCCTAAAAGGAAGGATTTAAAGTGAAAGAAAGAGACTAAAGAAAAATGTGATAGATACTGACAGAGAATAAGGCTGTTGGGGGTAGGGTAGGTGGGGAGCAAAAGAAGATAGCTGATTACGAAACCAAGTATTAGGGACCAAATGAAAATTTAGGGCCTGTGAGTGTTAGCACTTCCTTAAGAGAGTTATCAGGTTAAGAAATGAGTCTCACAAAGAGAAACATTTAAAAATAATAGCTGAGTAGTATCATTTCCAAGCCTGTCAAAGTAGGTTCATTTGATACTTCTCAATGCCACATTTCTTTACCAGGGAGGGAAAATCAACATATTTTGATGTCTAGAAAAGGTGGAAAAAAAGAGAAAGTAACCCATTTCCCTAACTACTTGGAAATGCTTTATTTTTAATGATGAATTTGACTCCTTAAGGGCATTACATTTTCCATCTGGTTTTAAATGTCTGGAACAGAATAATAGAACAAGGTACCTCCAACAACAGATATTAGAGTGAGCTTCAATAATTATTGGGCTAAAACTGCGGTGCTGGCTTATAAGGAAATACATACTATTTCAGAGTTTATACTGTGAAGGCATATTTGTCTATAAATATTTCTCCTTGGTTACTTGGCACTCTTTGATTGATAGGCAAAATACTTTGTTAGGGGTACATTTTATATGTTGAAAATTATGTCCTAAGAGTCAAAGCTAGCTCTGAATAACCCTCTGAAACAGACAGTTTGCAGTCAGCATGCTCTCATCCTCTTCCCTCTTTTGTGCTATCGCCTCTCCCCATTTATGCCCACTGCTCTCGTTTTCCTTCATTAAGGATCTTAATCCAGGCTGATCTTCCCTAGGTAGTGTCTCAGGCTTGCCCCATGCTTCCTCTTGTCAAAATCTGAAACAAATGGCTAATAAATGTATTCACCGTAAGGTACTAATGACTGATAATAACAGTATTCTTTCTTTAAAGTTACTAGCTGTAATGCCAGAAGGTATCTAAACGGGTGGGGCACAGATTTGGTCATTTTTACATTTTTTGTACGACCCAACAAAGTGCTGTCCCCATAATAAATACACATTAACTTGTAAATGAATATTTGTTGAATTTTATGTGTTTCTCCTTAAATCAATCAGTCTCTCTATATTATTGAGGAGTACTCTTTAATTTTTTATTTTAAAATTTTATGTATTTATATTTTAGGTTCCAATAGCTAGAGGGATACAGTAGTCAAGCAGAATTAGAGTCTTTAAAAGTGATATTAACTTTTTTCTTACTGATGTTTATTACAAGCACAAGGAAATTTTAAAAGGAAAATGTATAATATTACCAAAATAACACCATAAGTAACTTAAATTTTCTATATTCCTTTCTGATCGTTGGACCACAAATACTTAAGAATTATGTAGTATACCTATCTTTGGATTTTTATGTTCATTTAATTTTGCCGTGTTTTGAAATTTAATTTGTCATGAAGGGACAAAGACTTATTCTAAATATTAAGATTTCTAAAGGTGGAATTTTTTAGACCCCCATAAAAAGTCTGAGAAGATATTTTTGGATTGGGGAGATTTTTTTCAGAGCTCTCTAAGGCTAGTCTTTCTGAAAGCAGCTGATCTTTTATGATCTAAGTCTTAGGATCTTCTGTTTTAGAAGCAGAAAGTGGAAGCATAGGATTTTAGAGACACAAAGTAGACCTTAGAGAAAGAGAAGATCCAAAATGAGATTTAATGTAGGTACTAGCTTCCATTTTGACTATCGATAACTAAAGGCATTTATCTGTCCTTTCTGAAGTCCTACCTAGAAAAAAGTCTCAGATCTCTGAGTTTTTCGATCCTTTTCCCAAATACATATCTCATAGTAGAGTTTGGTCAAAAGGGTTTGGATGTGTAGACCATATTCACCAGCATAAAGAAAAATGAAATTAATTTTCTTATGAATCTAATCAGTAACTATCACTCTTGCAGGCAACCAAAAGCCCTTTCAAGAAGAAACACTAGAATGTTTTGTTAACCAAGGGATCATACTGAACACTTTCATGTTGTATTTTTATCACTATAAGTCAAAAAGATTTGGAAGAACTGGCACAATGTGGAGTTAGCCTTGAATGTCCATTACCAGCAAATGGAATGGCTAGAAGAGTATGATAAAGCAGTCTATAAGAAATACACATTTGAATGCAGTCCATTCCTCTCCTTTCCCCTACTCTGTTTTGACCTTAACTATTTGCTGTGGGACTTATATATTAAAGGCAAATAGTGATCCCTGTTCTCTCTCTCTCTCTCTCTCTCTCTCTCTCTCTCTCACACACACACACACACACACACACACACACACACACACACACACACGCACAGGCTCGCCCCTTGACACCTGATTGCAGGAGGCTGATTCATTGTGTTGTGCCATTTAAGCTACCATTTCTTATTTCAGCAGGATGGCCTCTAGAGTATTTTTCCTTCCCTAACATGATACTAAAATCCTACAAGGCCACCACCAATATGTAATAGTATCAGTCTAAACATAGAAGGAGATTGCTTCCTTCTTAAAGTAGGTTAGAGTTCATAGGATCAATAGAGCAAGATCCCCTGCAATTCTCTCCCTTAGAACTCAGCTTGTCCTGAAGGGGCCAGAAAAATCAGGCCGCAGCCCAGAGAAAATTGTGCTATGGAGAAAATGCAGAGCTGATTCCGATCTCACACCTGCAGAATCTGCTGTCAGCTGTTCAATTCTAAGTTCTACGGCTTTTCTCTATTCCTGCCTGTTGGCTGGCTAATTTATTAACTCCTTAATATCTGCAGCAAAGACTGCATAGGCAAATATTTATGGGATCAAGAGAAACAAGAATGAAAGAGTGATTGAGCAGGCTGACTGAATTTTGTGTTTACTGCACTAAATCATTCTTGAGAGTTGTCTCAGCAGCTGCATACGGTCCAGAGTAGCATCTCAAAATTCAGCCTTGACTTCCTAGCCTAGCTTCCATTCATTCCACCTTTAGCAGCCAGCTAGCCATTCAGTACACCATCCTCATTTTATGTCGCAGGCAAAAAGCCAACAAAAATATGGTCACATTTAAAAGCCTTTTAAGCAGTGAGCACCTCCCTCCTTTCCCAATTGTTCCCTGCTTTTTCACGTTTCTAGTTAATAGGTTTTTAAAGCAGCTTCCCCAACTCTTTTCCTGCCACATACTGTCTTGCCTGGCATATATGCAGCAAAAGGCTGTTCTTCAAGAGGTTTTTAAATCCATTGTTCCTCTTTGTGCCTTTCAACTGCTAACTCTTCAGGTAAGGGCTGTTTCTTGCTTAACATATTTTGCATGTTCCAAGTCATTCATAGCAACTATAACAAAAATGCAGAGAAAAATAAAAATAATAAATACAATCATTTAAGTGAAGTTTAGGGCCATGTCTGCAGTTTTTTATTTGTTCAAGGTATCTCACAGATACCCAATAAGAGGAACATTTTCAGGAAGTGTACAGTTTTGAGTTGAAATATAAATAAGGTTTCCTCCCTCCTTCCCTCCTTTTCCCTTCCTTCTTTCCTTCCTTCCTTCCTTCCTTCCTTCTGAATTAAAGTTCCCTGGTAATTCTTAAGGCTTTAGTTTGTTGAAACACCGATATACTATATATTAGACTATTTGGAAATCCTCCCCTCTCCTTGTTCATATTAGTTGAATGAGGATAAGAAAAAGATGTAAATGATGAGCATTAGAAAACTGAAATCTTGAGAGCTTGTAAGGATCTAAAGGTCTACATTTAATTTTTCATTTAACAAACATTTATTGTTTGCTATGTGCCATAAATTGAATTGTGCTTAGGCATTAAATGCAAAGATAAATAGGAAATAGTCTTCAGCCTAGATGAAGCTCACAGTCCAATGAAGACACCGCCAAGTAAATAACCAATTAATTAAATATGTATTTTGAGAAATAGTGCTTTGTGGTTTTGCTTAGAATTAAAATGTTTCATCTAGCTCAGAGATAAGAAATCTGAGGTAGGTAAATATGATGTGAAGTAAACAAACATTTTCCCTCCTGACTAAGGAAAATAATAATGACTAGCACTTGCTTTTAAATACTTATAATCATATGTTCTTTTCAGGCTCTGCAATGCTGCATGCTTTTTCTTCAACTATGAGACCAATGATCTCATCACGTTGCTAAAATGAATTGAAGTTTTCAGGGTAATGTAGCTATTACAAATTATTCAAATACTTAAGTCTTAAAATATGTTCTCTTATTTCTGATTTTGTCCAATGGTGATATTTTATAGTAAGTTATAGAAAACTAGATCAGCAAAGGTTCTCAAGGAGAAAACCATATGTAACAATCATTTTTTTTTTCTTTTTCTGTCCTACTGTTATATTTGGCACAAACCTTCCATTTAAAATTTTTCTAATCTTTGTTTATAAATCTGTCTCCCTTTTAAAGAAGGTTTCAGGTCTTTATTCTACTTGATATCCCCAGTGCCTACCATGACAAGGGATAGGTGAAGGAAGGAAAGATGGAAGGAAGTAAGGAAGGAAGGAAAGGAGGGAGGGAGGGAGGAAGGGAGGGAGGGAAGGAGGGAGGGAGGAAGAAAGGAAGGAAAGAAAGAAGAAAGGAAAGAAGGAAGAAAGGTGTTTAATCTTTTCTTCACACTGAAATAGTAAACAGATCTATTGTTCCCTGTGTCACTTAATCTTTGAAACCACCAGTTGTTCTCTTATTTTATACATTATATAACACCTCACAGTTTAGCTTTTAAGATGAGTTGGTCACATAACACATTCAACTTCTGACAGACATACTTACCATATTTATTTTTTGTTTGCACTGATTATCTACAAAAATACAGTAAGGCAATTCCATTCAAATAGATTTGGATAGTGGTCTCTCTAAAGAGGAAGTGACCACAAGGAATATTTCAGTGAAAGTCCCAGTAGAGAGAAAGTCCCAATTAATTCTATTCTTTCTCTGTAGAAAGAATGGCTTGTGCCACAGTCACATTTACTTTTTTTTTTTTTTTTTGATTAGAGAACAAACGACAATTACGGGTCATGTTGTGATCAATCGTACCTTGGGTTGAACTGCAGTATAGGATTTATAATCTTTTAAAAGTCCAAAATAAACAACTGTTACAGAATATAGGTGTGCATGCATTTTAAAAGCCTATTTTAAAAAACAAAAAGCTTTCTAAATCTTCATCAAAAAAGAAAAAACTTGGTTCATTCTTTCTGATTTGTTTTCATTGACTAATTTATTCAATGCATTTTTATTGACTACCAATTTTATGAAAAGGACTATGTAGGTGCTGTGAGGGAAACAAAAGTAAATAAGAAATAGTCCCTGGCCTCAGGGAACTTTTAATCTGGTGAACAAAATGACAGTACATATCTCACATAATACAAAGCAGAACGTGATTAATATCTCAAGGAAGGCACATTAGGGAAGTAGGGTCTGAGCAGTACCTTGAAGGATTTAAAGCAGCAGAGATGTGAGGAAGACTTTCTAAGCAGAGAAAACAGCACATACTAAGTCTCTGTGACTGGAGCATGGGATGAAGACTCATGTAGGTTAAGGAGATATAAAAGAGACATTTGGATACAAAGCATGAAATTCAGACTTACATTCAGGGAATGTATTTTTTAATTCAGAAAATTGAAAAGTTGTGTTTTTAAGGAAGACTGGGCTCTCAATCTGTTGGATTGCTAGGCACGAGGGGAGAAAAAAACTAGTGGTGGGAGCTGAGTTGGGAGGCTGTCATGAGATTCCAGGATAGGATCATTAGCTTGGATTTTGGCTGTGGTGACTGAAAGAAGGAGATGAATACTGGATGAATGCTATAGCTATATGATCTGCTAAAATCTGTCCTAGAGAGGACTGATGAAAAGCAATAAAAAAGAATCAAGTATGGTACCAACATTTTGAGCTGGGAAGACAAGGAGCTTGAGGGTATTAGGGATAGAAACAGGGGGCTCAGATGGA
Source organism: Rhinolophus hipposideros (assembly GCF_964194185.1). Taxonomy (NCBI): domain Eukaryota; kingdom Metazoa; phylum Chordata; class Mammalia; order Chiroptera; family Rhinolophidae; genus Rhinolophus; species Rhinolophus hipposideros. The sequence continues at coordinate 64,065,936 of NC_138048.1, forward strand.
GGAACTGGATTAGGGGGAAAGAGATGAATTTGGTTTTGATCCTGTTGTATTTGAATTGCTGTTAGTACATTCAGGTTGGGGATAGCCATCAGAGACTAATGAAAATGGAGGAATTTGGGATAGAGGGCAGGGCTAGACAGAGATTTTGGTATCATATGCATTGTGATAATAATTGAAGCTGGCAAGAAATAGATCTCAGAAAGAGAGAGTGGTGAGAGAACCTTGACCAAACTATGGACAGAATCTGGACACTTAATCTTAAGAAGATAAACCAAAGGGAGACAGAGGTAGTCATCGAAAAGATTAAAAGAGTACCAGGATTGTAAAGAGTTATAGGGACCAAGAAAATAAAGGGTTTAAAAAATGAGTTAAGGTCAATAACAACCAGAAATGTTCACGTCTTAAAAATAGGTCTCATTTTAATATTTTTACTGATATATCCCCTTGGGCAAGGGAATGTATCAGAGAAATATTATATAAGAGAAAAATAAACATATGGGATTATGTCAAACTAAAAAGTTTTTTCACAGCAAAGGAAACCACCAATAAAACAAAAAGGCATCCTACTGAATGGGAGAAAATATTTGTCAATGATATATCTGATAAAAGGTTAATATCCAAAATTTATAAAATACTCATTCAGCTCAACACCAAAGAAACAAGTAATCCAATTAAAAAATGGGCAGAGGACAGAAGAGACATTTTTCTAAAGAGGACATACAGATGGCAAACAGACATAAGAAAAAATGCTCAACCTCACTAATAATTAGAGAAATACAAATAGAAACTACAATGAGATACCACCTAACTTTGGTCAGAATGACTATCATCAATAAAACAACAGACAACACGTACTGGAGAGGTTGTGGCGAAAAGGGAACCCTGGTGCACTGTTGGTAGGATTGCAAACTGGTGCAGCTGCTATGGAAATCAGTATGGAGGTATCTCAAAAAACTGGAAATGGAACTACCTTATGACCTAGCAATTCCACTTCTATGTATCTTATCCAGAGAAATCCAAAACACTAATTCAAAAAAAATTATGCACCCCTATGTTTATTGCAGCACTATTCACAATAGCCAAAACATGGAAACAACTGTAATGCCCATCGGTAGATGACTGGATTAAGAAACTGTGGTACATTTATACAATGGAGTATTACTTGGCCATAAAGAAGAATGAAATCTTAACCATTTGCAACAATATGGATGGATCTTTAGAACATTATGCTAAGTGAAATAAGTCAGACAGAGAAAGACAAATACCATATGATCTCACTTATATGTAGAATCTAAATAATAGAATAAATGAACAAACTAATCAGAAACAGTCTCAGAGACATAGAGGAAAAACTGAGGGTTGCTAGATGGGAGGGGCTGGGGATGAGGGAGAAGGTGAGGGGATTAGAAATCACAATCTATAACCACAAGATTGCCATGGGGATATGAAAGACAGTTTGGGGAATATAATGAATAATGTTGTAAAGATTTTGTAGGGTATTCGATGGACACTTGTCTTATTAGGGAGACCACTTCATGGACAGTGTAGGTGCCTGACCACTGCAGTGTACACCTGAAGCTGAACAATGATGAATGTCAACTATAATTATATATATATACATAATTTAATATAATATATAATTTTATATTATATTAAGTTATATATAATTTAATATAATACATATATATATATATATATATAGTCACAGGATGTGGAGTACAGCAGAAGGAATAGAGACAGTGGAAATGTAACAGCTATATATGATGTCAGAGGGGTAGTAGATTGGGGGCCAGGGGGTTATTACTTTGTGAGGGGTGTAAATGTCTATTACATTGTTTTGTACACCTGAAACTAATAATAAAACTAGTTTAAAAAATATTGTCTCTGTTTTATCCGCATGTTTTTGTGTTATATATCTCACAAATATATTCTGTGTTTGGAAGGATACACACCAAACTATTAGTAATTGTTAATCTGGAGGAGTGGGGGGGGGAATAGATTTTCTCTATACAGGTATAAAAAGGCGTATCGATCAGGACCCCAAGAGGAAACAGATGGCACATTTAAATTAGGATAATCAAGAAGGGTTTAATAAAGAGACTGTTTACAAACATGCAGACAAGGTGTTGGGAAACCCCAAACATTAGTGTAGTACCCCAGTAGCAACAGCAGGATGTGGTTAACATCCCTAGGCCCAAAAGGATGAAGAGGGGGAGCAATTTCTGGAACTCAGAGTAAAAGAGGTCCTACCTTTTAAGGCAGGATGAAGGCATAAGGCATGTTAGAATTGGAAGAGAAAAAAATCATTATTAGAAGATGACTATCTACACAGAAAATCCGACTGAATCAATAGACTATGAGTGCTAACAAAAGTTTAGCAAGATTAATATAAATATACAAGTCAACTCATAAAAGCACCCCTTTTTGACAAATGATTCTTACAATAACAATGAGATTATTTTAAGAAATATAAATCCTCATTTTTTGGTTTCTTTTAGTAGAAAAATAGAAAATGACATAAATAAGATTTGAATAACTGGAGAGATATACTGTGTTCACAGTTGACACGATTTAACCTAATAAAGTTATCAGTTCTCTCCCCGTATACATGCAAGTAAATGAAATTCCAATAAAAATTTTTAACTGGATTTGTGAGGAACATACAAATTTAAAAATTTAAATGGATGGCTAAAGGCCGCAACATTTCTAATAAAAGTACAGAAAAAAGATGAGCCAAATAGATAGTAGTCACTCTCATTCATCAGATATTAAGACATATTACAGATGATGATGATGATGATGATGCTCTTGTCCCAGCAATATAAAATAGACCAATGGAACAGAATCAAGAACTCAGAAACAGATCTATGCATATGTAAGGACTTGTTATATGACGGAGGTTTGTATCACAAAGCAATTCAAAAAGACAAATTGTTGAGTAGATGATGGTAAGATAACTATCTCATTATATGGAGGAAAACATAAACCTCTAACTTACACAAAGGTTGGCTCCAGATAGATTAAAGACCTAAATGTAAGCGATAACTCTGTAAAAATAATAGAAGAAAGTGTAAAATAAAACCTTTCTGACCAGGGGGTAGGGAAAGTCTTTTTAAACAAAATCTTAAAAGCATCAAATATAAGTCAAAAGGAGTGGTTGGATTTGGCTACACCAAAATTAAGAATTTTGTTCATTGTAGTGCACCATATATGAAGTTAGCAAACAGATATTAGATGGGAAAGGATATTTGCAATGTTTAAAACCAGCAAGGGATAATATTCAAAATATGCAAGAACTCCTTATGTCAGCAAGAAAAAGATGTTCCAAGAGAAAAATTAATGAGTTTCTTAAGAGGGTAGACAGGCAGTTCACAGAAAAGGTTTGAATAAATAACTAATATATAAAAAGTTGCTAAAATTCATCATAAACAGGTGAAATGCAAATGAAAGGAAAAATAAAGTACTATTTTTAAAGTATTTGAATGGCAGCAATTAGAAAGGTGGATAATACTAAGTACCGGAGAGGATATGGGGCATGGAGATCTTTACACTGCTGGTGGGGATATAAATTGTACAATCACCTTGGAAAGCAATCATATACACAGCAAACTCACTCATGGATATATACTTCCAGAGAACTAGCAAAAGTATGAGTGCGGACATGTTCATGAATATTTTAGTATCACTAACGTAAGTAGAGAGTTAGATGCATCTGAGATACCCAATAAGTAAATGTAATCAATAAATAAAATATAGTGATGTGTACTATGAAATGCTGTGCAGCAGTAAGAAGCAATGAACCACGTGATTGTGGAGAAATTTACAAAACATTAGCTTGCAAACATTTTAGTCTCTGGATCTCTTTATACTCTTAAAATTATTGACGATCCCAAAGAAGTTTTGTTATTTACCATATTAAAAATAAAAATTGAAATATTTAATAACTCAAAACTATTATAAAACCATTAAATGTTAACATTTAAAAATGAAAAATAATTATAAAACAAAATGAAATATAATTATGAAATAATTGTATTTTGCAATACAAACATTGAGAAGATGCCACTCTTTAATGTCTGACTTAATCGAAGATAGCTGGATTCTCATATTTGTTTCTGCATTCATCTCTTGTGAAATGTTTTGATTGAAGTATATCTAGAAAATCTAGCTTCACACAGACATATAGTTGGAAAAGTCAGGAGTATTTTAACAGCCTTGACAGATAATTGTGGCTATTTTTCTTTGATACTGCACCAAAGCTTGACAAGTGGTAATGTCTTGAAGGTGATTTCCAATGTGAAATCTGAAACTATTACCAATGAACTTTCTGTAGTTTGTTATATTAAAATCCATTGGTATGTTTTGTACTTTGATGAATCTTTTACCCATGCATGATTTTGTATTTCATACATTGGTCATTTGGAAAATATTGATTCACTGAGCTATGCATACTATTATACAATATTAAAAAAATCACATGTTAATGGTAACATTGATCTCATCAGCAAAAGTGCTTAAATATTGAGAAGCTGTAAAGCTCACAGTGGAGCATACAAGTTTTGCATAATTCAAATTTTCACTTTAAAAGTTATCATTGGAAACAATACTGTCATTTGTTTCCCTTTGAGGTCACAGAATCACTTTATTTTTTAGAAAACATCAAATATGCAAGTCTGAATAAACCATTGTTTATTTGTCAATTGTTCTTTCAAATAAAAATGGCATATCATGATAAAAGGTGCTAGTAGTTCAGCTTGCAACTCAATTGCAACTCAAAATATGATGAGCTACCCATGGTCTTTTGTTCAGTATGCAGAAGTCCTTTATGTATACTTCCAATTTGGTAATATAGAATATAAAGAAGATTTGTATTCAAGGGTTGAAATTTAATAAAATTAATAATGTCCACTGATTTATTGAGAACACTCTTAAATGAAACTGGCATTCCTCTCTGCATGCAGGTGAACAACTGTTAGTGCCACTACCTTGATATATGCTAGGGTGGCAGCTGTTTTGAGAACTTGATTTCATACACCCTTCCTCAGCCTCCATCTCTTCCCAGTTTCTAAATTCATGAATTAGAAGAGCTTAGTTTCCCTCCATGGACTCAAAGCAACACTTAGGAGGAGGACCAAGAAGTAGAGAAGGAGGAATAGGAAAGACAGTGTGTGTGTGTGTGTGTGTGTGTGTGTGTGTGTGTGAGAGAGAGAGAGAGAGAGAGAGGTATTTGGATTATATTCTCTAGTCTGACTGTATTGCAGTTTTAGAAATCTCCATGTCAGAACTTGTTTTTAACCTTCAAGTGTTTGAGTAGGGAAAGGATTCTTAACAATGACTTCAGAAATTATATAAAAAATTGTATTTTTTAAAAAAGCACTTCTGCATGACAAAAAATATAAGGTCAAGAGACACATATTTGTAACTTATATCAAACAAAGGACTAACCTCCTTAATATATAAAGAACTCCTAGATAACGAGAGAATAATGGATGGAACATATAAACAGATATTTCATAGAAAAGGAAATATGAATGGCTTCTTAACATGAAAAATGCTCAAACTTACTCTTCATAAGTGCAAATTATAGCTACAGAGAAATATCATTTCCCACTTATCCAACTGACAGAAATCCTTAAATTTGACAAAAAAAAATGGCAAGACTATACGAAAAAGAATATTTTCGTACACTGCTTCCAGGAGTATATATTGGTATATCCTCTATGGAGGGCAATTTAAAAATATCTATCAAAACTACAAATTACACTTTGCCCCAGCAGTTCAACTTCTGAGAGTTTTTCCTATATGCTTGTAGATGGACTTCCATATCCATATATGTAAAATGATATTTAAACAGTTTTTTTTTTCGGTATTTGTTATGTTTGCAAAAATGTAGAAACAGCTAACTGTCCACTAGTAGGGAACTAATAACAGGGGTTCAACAGTTGTTGAAGGAGTTAATGGTAATGGGGCGCATTGGGGGTGGGGATAGGAGGAATACTTTTCACTGTATATCTATCTCCATATATTTAATTTTGAAAATTTTTGAATATGTTAGCCATTAAATTTTTTAAAGGAATTAAATAAATTTCCCTATACTACCTGGTAAATACTAAATTTGTCCTTTACAGTTACTAAGATAGAAAATGGGAAGAAAAAGAATTAATCTGTTTTGAGAAGTGAAATTGAAATTATATACCTAATGGTATCTTATTTTCAGTAATCACCTAATATATATTTGGTTGAGTGAATGAAACAAATAGACAATGACATTGCATTGTTATTAGATAGATTTTATGATAATGGTACACACAGAGATAAATTTCACTTTTAGTTCCACTATCTTTCCTCCTTGGGACACTATCTTCTTTCCTACCCTTCCTTCCTCCTTCTTTTCATTTTTGTCAACATTAGCTTCCACTCATGTTCCAAAACGCAGGCCTGAATAAAAATATGTTTGATAGAAGAGCTCCTCCATGTGAATGGACAGATGTCTTATGAAATCCTGGTGGTTCAGAATTATGCCCATTTTCTTTTCCAAATAATAAAACAGGGTCTAAATTACACCAAATAAACTGACTGAAAATTGAAAATTTTATTTAAAACTCTGAACATGTATACAGAAGCTGGATTGCTGAGTTCTGAGACAAGTCCCAGAGTTTGAGATTTTTATAATTGATCTATTGGTTCCTGAATGTATACACTTTTCCCATACAGGTCAATTGCCTGGTCAGAGAGAAAATATAAGAACTTAGAATCGAGTAAAGCAAAATATATATTTACTGCAATATCATGTAATATAACACATACTCACTATATGTGACTAATAACAGAATAAGAAACCTCTTATTGTTTTCTCAATTAAACTCTCATGAATTATCATACATAATACAAATTGTTATAATAAACTTTTATCATACACTGTAATTGCCATAAATTTTTCTTTTTTTACTATCAGCAACTGAGGTTCAGAATACATTTACATGGTGTCAAATTTCTGACATGTAATTGGAAAACAGAACAAAATGCAATTCAGTTTGATGATACATTTTACAGTTTTACATATGTCTTTATGGGCATATACATATGTTGATACACAATAATCCATTTACCACTTTTTAAAAAGCTTTCATTGATGAAAAATGGGGTGTTCATAGAAATACATATTTATAAATGATATAATTGTAGGCATTCATTTTGGATATAGTACCTCCATCACTAAATTGTTCCTTATTTTTCTAAGAATTATTATCCTTTATAACTTTAATAACTAACAGAATTAAGATCAACATTCTCCTGAATTTATTTTACATGATGAGATCAAATTGCTTCATTTTTATTTCAAGTTAATTTTGTTTTAGGAAAAGTAGGAGGTAAACCTTTATACCTCATTTCCCTGAAAATAAGACCTAGCGGGACCATCAGCTCTAATGCATCTTCTGGAGGAAAAATTAATATAAGACCCAGTATATTATATTATATTATATTATATTATATTATATTATATTATATTATATTATATTATATTATATTATATCATACTATATTATAATACATTACATTACATTACATTATACCAGGTCTTATATTAATTTTTGCTCCAGAAGACGCATTAGAGCTGATGGTCCCGCTAGGTCTTATTTTCGGGGAAACATGGTACTTAGAAGAAAAATCAGAAAAAATTCAAATGGGGGCAGAATCCATTTTTATCTTTACTGTGCAGAAGTACCTGAATGGCATCATTTCAAACCTGGAGGTGTCACTGCTCTATTTTCACATATGGTTGGAATGAGAATTCCGTTGCAGTGACTGCCTCCCATTCACACATGGGAGGAGCTGGAACACAGCTACAGAGTAGTCCACCGAAGGTTTTTTCATTTTTAACAGAAAAGTTCTACTGTCTGTCTCCCTGAGAATGTTTATGGATACTTGCGGTTTCTACATCTTGAATTCGTTTTTGAGAGTGCATGAGACTCAAACTATTTAATAGGTAACTGATATTTCACTCCCCTAGAGACCCAACTTGAGGTCGTTGCTACAACTGCCTCAGATCTCTAAAGTTCTCCAACACAGTTGAAAAAGCCCAAAATGGTTTATCCTAAGAAGTGTTGGAAGCTCTTAGAAGTTGCTTTTTAAGAATAGGATAGATTTCCCCATTTCTAAAATGGTTTATTAAAACCTCTCCTGGAGCCTTCCACAATGAAGGATACAGCCAGAAGTTAGCTGCCTGGAAGACGTACCCTCCCTGCACCATGCTGGCACCTGACCTCAGTCTTCCAGCCTCCAGAACTATGAGAAATAAATTTCTGTTGTTTATAAACAAACCTCACCTAGAAACAGAGATAAGATTGTTTTATGTCTTAAGAATTTACAGTTATTTTGGTCAGCAAAGCATAACAATAATCTATTTAATCTTGAATAAAGGCAGCCACATTTCCACAAATATCTTTCAAATGCAATTCCTAAAATAATTGGCATGTCTAGACTTGGCATTATGGATACCAGTGGTTCCTAAGTAGTGATTCGTGATTAAATTTTCATCCCATTTATAGTGAAATAGGAATAGCAAAACAACATAGTGAATTTTTCATAATTAAATTGATCCAGTTTAAGTTAAAACTATCCTTTACACTGAGATTGTCATTGCTTACTTTTAAATGTTAAAATGTTCGTTTTGTTTTTATTGCATAATGGTGGTGACAGATAATCTTTTGGTGGCAGTTTTCTGTAGATCTCTGTAGTTTTTGGGAAGTATTATTGGCTTTGAAATCCAGAAATGTAGGAGCTGTATTTCATACAATATTAAAGCATCTACCTAAAGAGTGAAAATTCAGAAATTAGTGCAAAAAAAACATTTGCTTTACCAAATATTTCACTATTCATGAGGGCATTGAGATATTTTCTTTAAATTAAAAGTTAAATATAGTCTGCTATAATACAAAAATTAAATAATGAATCAATATAGTCCAATGGCCAACATGTAAGATGGAGTGAATTAAAAAGGGAGTTAAAAAATGTACAAGGTGACACTGGCTTGAGATGGATGGGTTAAGGAAGAAGCTAACAGACTGAAAGATCGGTCACACTTGCCATGCCTCTGAAATTATTTTACAGGCTTGGCTTTAAAAAAATGACATTTTATGTTTAGTCAACCAATTCTAGGATTTAAAAGAGGAGAATTATCACTTTTGCAACCTTGATGAATTAGGAATGGTACAAGTAGATGGTGATTAATGAGAGTCCAAAGGTAATTAAACCTGGACAACAAAATCTTTGCCTGTCTTACGTGCCGCTCTTGTCCTAGTACCCAGTAGATGCTCCATAAATATTTGGTGAATAAACATGAAAGAAGAAAGAGAAAATAGCTGCTGGGAAAGCAGAACTGTGCAGAAAACCCAGAAGATGAATTTTAGGAATAGCTAATAAATTCTGAGTGTTTGAAGGATTATTTTAATCAGGCAACTTAATTTTATTTGCTATCAATTTTTCTTTCAATTACAATATAGATACTGATACTGAAAATCATTCATTTGAAAAGATTTTGTATTGGCCATCAACTGCTACTACTAGAATTTACATAATTAGAAGACTACAGAATTTGTGGTTTAAGATGGTCCTAAATCTCTTAGAAACTCTAAAACGTTAGTGAATTTGGAGTGGCCGGATGGTTCAGTTGGTTAGAGCATGAGCTCTGAACAATGGGGTTGCTGGTTCGATTCCTACATGGGCCAGTGAGCTGTGCCCTCCACAGCTAAATTGAAGACAATGAGCTGCCGTTGAGCTTCTGGAGGGGCAGCTGGATGGCTCAGTTGGTTAGAGCTTGAGCTCTCAACAATAAGGTTGTCGGTCCAATTCCTGCATGGGATGGTGGGCTGTGCCCCCTACTTATGATTGAAAATGGTGACTGGACTTGGAGCTGAGCTGTGCCCTTCACAACTAGATTGAAGGACAATGACTTGAAACTCATGGGCTCTGGAGAAACACACTGTTCCCCAATATTCCCCAATAAAATTTATATAAAAAAATAAAATAAAAAATAAAACGTTAGTGAACCTTTTCTTTATGCAAAGAATTTCATATGCAGTTACATATTTATGGCCCTGAAATCATTATCAACTCCTTAAAAGCACCGAGGAATAGAGTCAGAAGATGATTCCAAAGACAATCTATATTATTTTTCTTCTTTATAAAACCAATTTTCAAGGATCTTATTGACATTCTGCATTGTATTGTATCAGGCCTCCTTTTAGATTGCTTATACTTATCAAAACCCAATTTCTTATTATTGTGTTTTAGAAGTTACTTGACCAAACAGTCAAAATTTGGTAAGGAATAAGTATGAATGAAATTCATGAAAATTCACCATTTTGTCAGATTAGCTTATTGAAGTACAATTAAATATAAGATCTAGGTTTAATTTCTCTTCACTTTACAGGACTTACTTTCCCCATAAACCAAAACAGATACCATTTTGTGGGTTATTTCCATAAGAGAATTGCATTGACATCTCGACATATTAATATTCAAATATACAAAAGTCCATATGGTTCTAATAAAAAAAATTCTGTGTCCAATATATATGTGATAACACAGGACTATTTCTGTGGGATATTAGAATTTTCAACAGTAAATTTGTTCTCACTAGTTCATCTCATGTTAGCATATTTATATTCCTCCCTGCCTTGTCTCAACGCATGAAGTACGACACTCACTAATTATTTCTATTGTGTGTACTAGACATTTGAAAGTGGGTGGTCTTGCAAACCATGAGGCAGATTGGAATTCTTTATAGGATAAAGTTAGTGACATACAGTTGCTTCAAATCATATCCACTATTCTGGTAGCCAAAAGAAATGCAGTGATATAATAGAAGCTGTTTCCTTTTCAGTGTATAATTAAAGATCCCCCCCAAAACACTTAAAAAATGATTTCTCTTATTCAGCAGAGGAACTTGGGTTTGTAAAGTATATATTGCTTTCCTGAAGGCTTACTGCTTGTGAAACTTGTGCATACCTGCAGAAGTGCGTATGTCCAATAATTATTAAATAGAATCATGGAAGCAAAGAGAGAAATTCACTTGATCAAATTATCAGTGATGAGACCAATTTAGCTATCCAACATGTTCTTGATGTTCTCTTTAAGATTATGCTGTTCCTCCATTTTTACAGTCCAAGTATTCCCCAGGCAGTGGGCCTCACTGATGTCTCCTTCCTGTCATTTACTCAGGCTTGAATGGAATGTACATCAATTAGACATTCATGCCTTGTGTTAATTCCCTCAGAATTAACAGAAGGGACTACTCTCCTCCCCTGACTCCACTTGTCTCAGGTGGGAGAGCATCTTATTTCTGAAGTATAATGTCTTTCATGTGTGCAGCAGGCCCTTGAGGATGAAGTTACTCTTATCACCTTTTACCTGGTCTCCCTTCACTGCTGGTTTTTTTTTTTTTTTTTTTTTTTTTTTAAGACCATCCCATATGTCACCTTTTACCAAAGTATGTTTGCTAGTTTGGGGAGATTTATGATTTTTCGATCGTATGTTTAAACTCAAATAAAAGGAGCAAGTATACTAATAATCCTAATAGACACTGCAATCATTTTCTAAGTTTTAAGCAACGTGTTTCTAGACTCGAAAAATAGAGCACATATGACACAAACAGCTTATATCCAGCAAACTCTCATTTAACCCAACCATACATTATGGAACCTTATTAAAAGCTCTCCTGAGTTTTCCTCTTTCTGAGGGGCGGGAGGTGTGCACGCACAGGAAGGAGAGGGCCATATGAGAAAGAGGGGGGTCTTTTCCTACTCTATCTTTGTGCATTGAGTCTCCTTTCAGGAGTTACTTGTGTGTGTGCACAAAAGTAGTCTGTGTCTGAGGATTTTTTTCATGTCAAGTTAAATTGTACCCAGCTGCTCCAGCTGTTTTCATTTCACATTTGAATGTTTACTATTTTACTAAGCTGGGAAAGCAGTTATTGAATGTTGCATGTATCATTCTAAAAAGGGGCACTTTTTCTGTCCTTAATAGCTAAAGTATCAGAACTGTCCAGGAGGTCAGAGACCATGTCTGTCTTTAATCAACACAAAGTTTCCTGAATCCAACCTGGTACTTGGTAGCTTGTAGATGTGTAAAATATATTTAAGAGGGTAAAGATGGATCATTGTTCTACTAATTGATAAAATAAATAATGATGCCTATATAGTATGATTGTAAAAAGTTAAATTGCCTTTCATTGTGTTTGTGTATATAAACTGTATCATTAAAACATTTTTATTGTTAATTTGCTCATTTATGTTATTTTTTTACTAATTTTTTTTTTATCCTGGAGTCGGAGTACTTATAAGAGGAATATGTACAGCAGTTTTTCTGTTGCATGGCAGTTTGAAAGATACACGAATTGTAATGGTTTGCTTTTTGAGGCCTTGTCCATGTCAATTGCTTTGATCTAACCAATCAAAATATTTCCTATAGTTCAAAATTCAAAACGTAGAAAGTTTTCTCTCCGATCCTTGACTCCCAGCCACCTAATTCCCTCCTCACAGTTGATGTATTAGTTTCCTGTGTAGTTTTATAGAGATAATTTATGTTTTTAAAATTTAACAGGTAATTTAAATTTAGCTCTTGTGGAGGTTTCCATATCAATTTACATAGAGCTTCTTCAATCTTTTTTATGGCTTAATATTCTGCTGCACGGATCTACCACAATTTATTTAAACAATTCCTTATTAATGAACATTTAAGTGATTTCCACTATTTTACTATTGCAGACAATGATGCCATGAATAACTCTGTATGTATGTCATTTTGTAAATATTTTTTCATTAGAATAAATTCCTATTGTAGAATTGTTTTATGTTAAAGGTATATGCATTTATAATTTTGATAGCAATTTTCCAAATTGCCTAAAGGATAGGTTTTGATGATTTTTTTCATAAAAATTTGCTTGACTCAGACTATTTTACAAGCTGATTTTTAATATTCTGTAATCAAACCCTAGAAAATTGAACTGGTAGTCCATAGGTAGAATAGCAACCATGTCGGTGGAGTGATTTAGGGAGCATTGAGTGTCCAAATATCCAGAAATCACCAGTCTGTCATAATGTCATTTGAGGCAATCCTTAGAAGCTTTCTACATTATAATCATACCCAAAACTTTATTTTCTTTTTTGGTTACAATAATTATTCGTATCTTGATAAACTACAAAATGCCTCTCCAATACTTTCCTTTTTCTTGTACATACTTTCTTCTTATCTATTGAAAGACTGAAGTGAAATACCATTGCCTTTTTACTATTATAACCTATAGAACATTCAGAAAGTGACACAAAACGTTGATAACACTTTGGAGTGGGTAAGGCCCTAGAATGAGGAAAGTTAAGAGGAAAACTCTGTGATACTTAGTTTCTTTAGTAGGGACCAAAGGGAATTCTGGGAAATAAATGTTTGCATCAAGGGCAAATGTAGGTGGTATCTGTTCAAAAGGGAAAAGGTTAAAAACTTGGGAGAATTTAGGAGACAGTTCTTTCACTCAACAGCACTTATTAAACACCTACTCTGTGCAAGTCTCTGTGTGGGTCACACGAGGGCCCATCAAACATGTTATTCCTAGGTCTTGCTGTGGATTGGTGACTATTACTAGCTAGCTAATGTCGTCCAGCATTGGTTCTCCAACTTGAAACTCCTGGAGAACTTGTTAAAACTCTTTCCTGGGCCCCTTTTTCAGAGATTCATATGCAGCAGGTGAGAGTGGGGTCCATGATGCTGCATTTCTAACCAGCTCACAGGGGAACCAGAGTGGCTGGTCTGAGGTCCACACTTTGAGAACCACTGTTCTAAGGCAATGAACTTAATCCCTGAGGTTCCTTTCAGCTCCAAACCTGAAATCTGTGTTAGCCTGAACATAAACACACAACTGTAGGTTAGCAGACCAGAAACCTGGTCAGAGGGGCACCTAAAGGTACCTACTAATAAATAGCAAACTCAGCTTTAACGATATAATTGGTTAAAATATACACAATTAGAAGAAACTACATTAAATGTTAGCTGTGGTTAACTATGGATGATTTTTCCCCTTTATTTTCATGTACATTATAAATTTAATATAATGAATAGATAATGGATTTTGTTTTGTTTTTGTTTTTTTAGTAGAAAACTTTTTGTTTTAAGTCAAGGTCCAGGATACTTCCTAAGACTTTCACATGTATTTCTATCATCAAAACATCTTTCAGCTAAATGAAATATGATCCAAAGTTATTTTTTTTTAAGCTTCTCTGTTTATACCAAAAGAGGCTCTCATTTTTTGTTTTCTGTTTTTTAGCAATAAAGTCTTTGAAAGGCTAAAATACACACATATTGTAATTAAGTATTCTATGGCAAATCTTTCATCTAAGGGCAATCTATATATACCTCTAAGGACCACTGCAGTCAGTAGGCATTACATTTGCATGTGCATGGATATGTGCGCATGCTTGTGTGTGTACGTGCATGTTTAATTGGCTCAGCAACACTCTGTGAAATGATCAAGGTTGCCTTCAGGGTTTTTACTGGTCTCTATCCATCTATCTCCCACAGAACTCATAAGTTATACACTGAGTCCATTGCTCTAAATCACCTTTTTCTTCCAGTGCCTACTCCCCCCGCCCTCCTTTGCTCTGAATTACCTTTTCAGCAAAGCTGCTATTCCAATCAAACCAGTAGCTCTCTTTTCCAAGAGAACTAAACTGAAGACCCTTGAGGACATATCATTTCTATCTATTCATCCTGTACCAATAAAATCACCTAGCACAGGGCTTGGTTAATGTTTCTTGAATGACTGTCACTAGCCTTTGTTATTTTGAGTACAACCCTCTCCCCCACCACCCCAAGCAGGCATTTGCTCTCACTCTCCCCAGCAAGCCTTTCCCCTTTGCTTCATAAGGGTCTTGGAAGCTGCTTCAGTCTTCTCCAGGGCATGCCTTTCCCTGAACTACCACACTGAAATTTCCACCTTATAGATTAACGCATGTATTTGAACATTTTTGTGTAATAGGATTTCAACTTCCATTACAAATTCTGCCAAAATTTTAAAGCTCTGGTTTCCCACAGTTTTAGAGTAAGAATGTAACTCTGAGATTAATTCCCAAATGGTCTCCCAGGCCCCCACTT
Source organism: Rhinolophus hipposideros (assembly GCF_964194185.1). Classification (NCBI taxonomy): domain Eukaryota; kingdom Metazoa; phylum Chordata; class Mammalia; order Chiroptera; family Rhinolophidae; genus Rhinolophus; species Rhinolophus hipposideros. Next base: position 64,081,080 of record NC_138048.1, read on the forward strand.
ATTTTCTGGAACACATTCTTCAGATATATTAATGACTATTACTGTATTCTCACTATTATGATATATAAATATCAATATAATACATTACACATCACCTTTTCCTCACCCTCCCCTGCCAGCCTAAACCCCTTTGATGGTTCTCAGGATACAGAGAGCGCTTCATGTCCAACCTGTGTTTATTCTCTTACCACTCTCTTACCACTCCTTTCCAGCTCTGGGAACCACCACACCCATGCCTGCTGCTCAGTATGTCTCACCTACCCTTTCCCCTTTTCCTACTGTCTCTGCCACTGCCCTTCAGGTCCTCTGAGTGCTTGACAAACATCCTAACCCTGTGCTAACATCGTTTTTTATTTAAATTATCTTGTTTCTTGTCTCATTCTCATCTAGATTTTGAGCACCTTTAAGACAGAGACTGCTTATTATTCATTCATTACTTTTTGTTGGCAGGGGAGCACCAAGAACAGTGTTTGGCACACACGTTCTTAATAAATACTTCTTTAATATATTGAATACATAAATAGTTCTTTGTCCCAAAGGAATGACTCTTTAATGTGGGTTATATCAGCACTGCAGCAAGTCACTAGAGGACATATTCTTTCAGAGGTGGGAGGACTGTTTCTCTCAGATCATACTGGGAGGTGGTTATCTATGCCTCCATCCAATCTTACATATCTTTCAATCAAATATCAGACTAGAGGAAGAGTGAAAGCATTCTATTGCTCTTTCTCTCCCAGTCCTTGGTTTTCACTAGTGGACATGAACCTTCCTTAGGGTATGGCATTTTGGAATCTACCCCATTGGAACTGTTGGCTCATCATTCTCAGGAAAATGTAGCTAAGGGAAAAGAAAGTGGCTCTGACTGCTGGTGTTAAAGCTTACCTGTCTACAATCACCCCACATCCCTGTTTCTTCACCCCAACCTCACCAATATCTGATACCATCTCTAATCCAAAACCTGTGTGTCATTATACACTAGCCCCCTCAGATTCAATGTTACATAGTGTTGTCCAGTCTAAGAATTCTGTGCCAGGAATCAGGAGACCTGGATTGCAGTTCTAGCTTTGTGTGTAGCTATTGGATTAAGGGGATCGAAATTCAATCCTTTGTGCCCTATTTAACACACCTGCCAATTGAGAACGCAGGGACTATATTTTCTTGCTATAGTGCTTCAAGTTTTCCCCCTGATACCCATTCTAACCTGATTTCAGTAAAAAAATAAGGAAAGAAAGAATAAGAGAAAAGAGTGGTAGGTTGGGTGCTATTGCTTGATGGTAATTTTGTCTAAAGAACTATACCGCTGGAAGTGACAGGTACAGATTGATCTGGCAGGTTCAGCTCACTGGCTTAGGGATCCCTAGATCAGGACATTGCCAGGAAAAAAGTGGCTGATCTTAGAGGATGGTTTTTGAAAAATGGAGACAATAGATTTAAAGTAACTTGCTTTGTTCATCCTTTTTGTCAAGAAACCCACAATTCATATTAGCCTGCTCAAAAATTTTTATTCCAATGTACTTTAAAACAGTACTTGAATTTCTAGGTAATTAGACAATAGAAAGAGATTATTTTTGTCTCTCCACTGATATATCAATTTTTGATCATTGTAAAAGACAAGTTGCCTTTTCGTATTCTAAGTTATATAGCATCTACCAATGGAAATATGTTCTCTAGAAAAAACCATAGGAAGTCTCAAAAGGCTGCATTTTATTATTTTTAAAAAAGATTTTTTATAAGAGTATATTCAAGCCAAACTAATGACATTGTCAAGGAGCAAGATCTCAAATGCTTCTCAAAACACTGCCTTTTCAGTATTTAACTTTACTAGAATAATAATCTTCAGTGCTGATGGTTACCAGAAGGGAAGGGGGCTGGGGAGCTGGGTGAAAAGGCAGAGGGATTAGGAAGGACAAATTGGTGGTTACAAAGTAGTTGTGGGTATGCAAAGTAAAGCATAAGGAATATAGTCAATAATATGGTAATAACTATGTATAGTGCCAGGTGGGTACTAGACTAGTCAGGGCGATCACTTCTTAAATTATATATACATCTAACAACTACACTGTATACCTGAAACTAATAAAGATAATATTGAATGTCAACTGTAATTGGAAAAAAAATCTCCAGTGCTTTAAAACACTATTGGTTGTATCCTAGAAGTATTTACTTTAATTATTTTTAAAAGTACAATATGTGTTCCTTGTTGAACAAAATCTGAAAATATAGTTAAGTAAAAAGAAGGCAGAAAACACCTGTAATGCCATCCATTGAGACCACCACTTCAACATTTCTCTCTCCCCCGCAGACTTTTACATTTATTTACATAAATGTGATTGCATTATACATACTATTGTTCAACTTCTTTTCTTCATATCAGTGTTCCACTAATATCTTTCTATGTCACTATATGTGGGTCTTCCAGAAGTTTCAGATTTGGAGTGAGACAGTTGATTTGGGTTGCTTAATCTCTGTGAGCTTCAACTCCATCATATTTAAAATGATAATTGTAACCATATCTATCTCAAAGCATTGTTAAAAAGGCATGGACTGGGAGAGAAAGAGGAACAGAATGAGATAACACAGAATTTTGCCAGTGGAAATCCTTAGAGGTTAATACTAATAATCCACCTTAACAGCTGTATAGTATTCCATTATATGGAAGTGCTATAATCTATTGAACCATTTAGTTATTGATAGACATTCAGTGCCCTCCCCCCTTTTATGTGCAATTATAAATATAACTTACTGCACTAAACATCCTTTTACACACATAGTTGACAATATGTACAATTATTTCGTGACATCAACTCTTGTAAATGGAATTGCTGGGGTACAGGGTATATGCATTTTAAATGTACATGTCAATGGATTTCTCCCTAAGAGATGCTGCAGCCATTTAAATTCCTTCCAACAATTTTTCTTTCAATTTTTAAAGAGTTACTTACTATATACAAGTTTGTTGCTGTTACCTTGTCATAAAATTAAAGCTGTCAGAAATTTGCAGTTTCTGGCCTTTATTTTACCTTAGTAAGATTAAATAAATATTCTCTTATAATTCCTTTCAGTAATTTTATAGTTTAAAAAGTCACATCTAAGTTGTTAATACATAAGAAACATATTTTTGTGTATGGTTTGAGGCAGATAAATATTAATGAAAATTTATGTAATTAAAAAAATGGTGATTGGTATGGTATACATGTATGTATGAGGTGTGTATACAATACCTTGTGTAGTATTATTCTGAACCTTGCTGTATTTTTGATTTTTCATTCAGTGATATGTTGCGGAGATCTTTTTGTATGAGTATTTTCTCAGCCTTTTCTACCTACGCATCAAATTCATAATATGATACTTGAATAGTTATTTAGCTAGTCCCTTCTTGATGGGCATTTATAGTTTCCAGTATTTCACTGTTTAGCTCATTCTACAACCTTGTACCTGTCCTGTTATGCAAGCGTACCAATGTTTTTCAGAGAGATATAGAGAAGTGGAATTGCTGGGTCATGGGCTTTGCATGTCTTTCGTTTTAACAGATTCTGCAAAACTGGCTTCTAAATTGGCTTACCAATTTTACATTTATATCAGAAATATATGAGAGCAACTTTATCTATTTAAAATCTCACTTTACCAATCCCAAATTCCCAGAGTCTGTTTCTAGTGTCTATTCTATTCTACTGCTTTGTCTGTTTTACTAACATTTCATTGCTTTGATAGAATTTGGAAATCCAGGAACGAGGGCTAGGCCTAAAAGCCATGTAACAATTTCTACTTTTTCATATCATGTAAGACAATATTTTTTCTATAATCAGCTCCAAAAATTGTTGTGTGAGGTTTGGAATTGTCATCCCTTCTTTTCCAGAAAGGTGTTGGAGTTTTAAAATAACTATTTGGGGGACATTTTAAGGCATAGCTACAAGGCATGTTACTATAACTTTGACTAATGCAATGGAGACAGGAATAGGGAGAGTGTAAAATATTTCTCTGTGTGCCCTTTTGAAATGAATTCTACCCATCTGTAAGATGGAAAAACAGCTAGGGCACCCAGGTTTCCCAGTTTTTTATGTGCTCTTATGATAGCTGTCACTTCCTCCTTTAGTCCTCTGCCAGCGGTCAAATCTAAGGAATTGCGGTAGGAAGAAAAGGTCTCTCATCATTGCTGTTACTGCTTTGCCTATTTTCTCCCCTTTGAGATTTGGAGAGTGCTTTAGGCTGTAGGGTGCTACAATTTAAGAATGAACATCATCCTTCTTATTTGTATCCCAGGGGATACAAATTCCTAGAACACACACTGTTTAATTACTGAAACTTTATTATGCTTTGCCTTCTGGTAGAACAAGTCCTTTCTTAATTTTCTTTCTTAACATTTATAGGCTATGATCATACATTTATTCTTCCAAATGAACTTTAGAATTAGTCTGTAAGGTTAAAATGGTATTCGGGCTTTCATTTTGTTTATATTACATCTATACATTTACTTGGAAAGAATTAATCTCTTTATCATATTGAGTCATCTCACTCAGAAAAATGGTGTCTTTCCATTTTTTTCAAATCATCTTTTGTGTTCTTTAGTAGCTTTAGAGTTGTCTTTATACATCTTTTTTTCTTAATTTGATCCTTTTCTCATTTTAAAAAAGATTTGATTGAAAATATTTATTTGCTATAGTAAATGTCCCTAAAGTCAAATGGTTTTTACACACACACACACACACACACACAGTTGCTGTGCTAAGTATAAATAGTGCTATCAGAAGTCCTTTGAACTTTACCTCATAGTCATTGGAAAAAAGCTGTTTTTGGAAAAAAGACTCACCATTGGAAAAGTGGAGTTCAAAATTCTCTGTCCCATGGGAAAATAGATATCATTTAATATCTTTGATGCCTTTAATATGTATTTATGAAAAAAAATTGGTTCCAAGTCACTTATAAATAATAGACCTCTTAATGATTTTTCTTTAATCAGAGGAGGTTTAGAACAGGGTTATTAATGTGAAATTAGCCACATTAAAAATATTCCCACGAGAAAGATCCAAGATGGCGGAGTAGATAAACACTGTGCTTGCTTCCTTCTGAGGACACTTAAAATTACAACTAAATTATAGAAAAATCAAGCTGGAGAACCATCTGAAGTCTAGCTGAACAGAACTCCTATAACTGAAAATATAAAGAAGCCACCTTGAGACTGGTAGGTAGGGAAGAGATGCCAAACGGGCCCCAAACCTCTGTGTGGCAGTTGAGATCAGAAGGGATATCTTGGCTGCGGATAGGGATATCTGCAGAAGGGATATCCCTCACCCCCCCCCCAGAGGAGTGAGGGACCCCAGCACCACACAGCAGGCTCCCCAGCCCAGAATACTGGTGGCGTCAAGAGGAGTCCCCACAACATCTGGCTGTGAAAAATAGCGGGAATTCCAACTGTTTGGGTGGGATGGAAGGCTTTGGGAAACCCAGGCATCCTCTTAAACGATCCACGCATAGACTCTCATTTGCAGGCACTCACCTTGGGTTCCAGCGGAGGAACGGTAAGTCAGAGGCCTCAGAGACTTACGGGGGGCAGACTGAAGAGTGTGGCTTCAGGGGGAAGACTATAGGGCAGTTGGCATTTTCCCAGTGAGGAGATCCTTCTCCTGCACAGCCAGCAGGCAGGCGTCATCTTTCCTATGTGGAGCCCGCCCCCCCAGGCCAAATTGAATCTGATTGGCTTGGTGAACTCTGCTGATCCGCCCTGCTGACTCAGCTGGGACTCCATTCCACCCAACTCACACACGGAGGGAGGCACTTTCTCTGCGAGCAGCCAGCCCCTCCCACATAGCACTCTTTCTTGGAAAACTGATTATCAGAGTCTATGGGCCCCAGGTGGACAGTGACTGATCTTGGTGTGCTCTTAGACTTTTGCTGAGTAGTTCCAGGCTCAGCAGTGGCACCAAACCAGAGTCCACATTAACCTGCTGACCATAACTCTTGCCACTCTTGTGACTCACTGAGACCCTACCTCACCGAACCTGTGTACTGTACGAAGCTTTATCAATGGCTGAAACTTAAGGGAGCCAGCAGGTGGTAGCAGGCCTCCAGGTGTCCTGGCTTTTTGCAGTTAGCCCAGGCCTGGTACTGGTGGCAGCTGTCCTTGATTCACAGTATGGCCTCTCCCATGTGCCTCAGGGTTAGCACAGGCAGCAAAAAACTGCAGATCACTTTGTAGCTCCTACCATGTTGCTCCCAATGAGTCACAGGCAGTGGGTGACCTGGGCCTGCACTGGAGCCAGTCCCAAGAGGCCCCAGAACCAACATACCTGGAGGTTGGCTTCAGACCACAGCAGAGCACCAGCCAATTAGCCCCTCAAGTGGAACACACGAAGGATGGTCTCAACAGGCACCAGAACCTGTTGGGGCAAATCCCACTCAGTGCTTCCCGCACAGCAGCCCATAAGCTGTGTATATGGCCAAACCCCACAGCTTGTCAGCCTGAGGGTCAATCCCACCTATTGACATGCCAATAGCAATCAAGGCTCAACTATGACAGGTTTGGTGCCACTGCTGAGCCTGGAACTACCCTCCTGGAGCACCTAGCTCAGATGGCCAGGGAGACTGTGCCACTGGGCCCCACAGAACATGTATTGCATAAGGCCACCCAGCCAAGACTGGGAGATATAGTAGATCTACCTCATCCATAGAAACAAATACAGAAAGGCAGCAACAATGAAGAAACAAAGAAAGGTGTCCCAAATGAAAGAACAGGAGAAAACTCCAGAAAAAGAACTAAATGAAATGGAGGCAAGCAATTTACCATAGATAGAGTTCAAAACAATGGTTATAAGGATACTCAAGGAACTTAGTGAGAACTTCAACAAAGACACAAAAAGCATAAAAAAGGACATAGAAACTATAAAAAAGAACCAGTCATAAGTGAAGAATACAATAACTGAAATGAAGAATGCACTAGAAGGAGTCACCAGCAGACTAGATGAAGAAAAGGATCGAATCATCAATTTACAAGACAAATTACCAAAAACACCCAATCAGAACAGCAAAAAGAAAAATAATTTAAAAAACAAGGATAGTTGTGCTCACTTTGGCAGCACACATACTAAAATTGGAACGATACAGAGAAGATTAGCATGGCCCCTGTGCAAGGATGACATGCAAATTCATGAAGCATTCTATATTTTTCATTATCCTGAGTAATATTTTTACTGATATATCCCTTTGGGCAAGGGAAATAAAAGGAAAAATAAACATATGGGATTACATCAAATTTAAAAGTTTTTTTCTCACCAAAAGAAGTCATCAATAAAACAAAAAGGCAGCCTACTGAATGGGAGAAGATATTTGTCAATGATACATCTGATAAGGGGTTAATACCCAAAATTTATAAAACACTCATTCAGCTCAACACCAATAAAACAAGCAACCTAATTAAAAAATGGGCAGAGGACATGAAGAGACATTTTTCTAAAGAGGACATACAGACGGCAAACAGACATATGAAAAAATGCTCAACCTCACTAATCATTAGAGAAAAGCAAATAAAAACCACAATGAGATACTACCTCACTCCAGTCAGAATGGCTATCATCAATAAATCAACAAACAACAAGTGCTGGCAAGGTTGTGGAGAAAAGGGGACCTTGGTACACTCTTGGTAGAATTGCAGATTGGTGCAACCACTATGGAAATCAATATAGAAGTATCTCAAAAAACTGGAAATGGAACTATCTTATGACCCAGCAATTCTACTCTTAGGTACGTATCTAGAGAAATCCAAAATGCTAGTTCAAAAAAATATACGCACTCATATTTATTGCAGTGCTATTTACAATAGCCAAGACTTGGAAACAACTGAAATACCCATTGGTAGATGACTGGATTAAGGAACTATGGTACATTTATACAATGGAGTATTACTTGGCCATAAAGAAGAATAAAATCTTACCATTTGCAACGATATGGATGGACCTAGAGAACATTATGCTCAGTGAAATAAGTCAGACAGAGAAAGACAAATACTATATGATCTCACTTATATGTGGAATCTAAAGAAATGAATAAATTAGCAAAGTAAACAGAAATAGTCTCAGAGTAATAGAGGAAAACCTGATGGTTGCTAGAAGGGAGGGGGTGGGGATGAGGGAGAAGGGAAGGGATTAGACAGAATAAATTGGTAACTACAATATTGCCACAGGGATATGAAAGACAGTTTGGGGAATATAGTCAGTAATGTTGTAAAGATTTTGTAGGGTGTCAGATGGGCACATGTCTTATTAGGGAGACTGCTTCATGGGTGGTGTAGATGCTTGACAACTGCACTGTACACCTGAAGCTGAAGCTAAGTAATATTGTACATCAACTATAATTTTATATATCTATATATATATAGATATATATATACACACATATATATATATATAGTCACAGGATATGGAGTATAGCATAGGGAACAGAGTAAATGGAATTGTAATACACATATACAACGTTAGAGGGGCAATACATTGGGGGCGGAGGGTTGTCACTTTGTGAGGGGTGAAATGTCTAACTATTGCATTGTTTTGTACACCTGTAATGAATAAAAAAATGAGAATAGGTTAAGAGACCTCTGGGGCAACATTAAGCATAACAACATTTGCCTCATATGGGTACCACAAGGAGAAGAGAGAAAGCAAGAGATTGAGAACCTATTTGAAGAAATAATGACTGAAAACTTTCCTAAACTGATGAAGGAAATAGAAATGCAAGTCCAGGAAGCACAAAGAGTCCCAAAAAAGATGAACCCAAAAAGGCCCACACCAAGACACATTATAATTACAATGGCAAAGGTTAAAGACAAAGAGAGAATTTAAAAGCAGCAAGAGAAAGGCAACTAGTAATTTTATAAGGGAGCTCCCATAAGACTGTCAGCTGATTTCTCAAAAGAAACTTTTCAGGCCAGAAGGGATTGGCAGGAAATATTCAACGTGATGAAAAGCAAGGAACTACAAACAAGACTACTCTACCCAGCAAGGCTATCATTTAAAATAGAAGGATAGATAAAGACAAGAAAAAGCTAAAGGAGTTCATCACCACCAAACCAGTATTACAAGGAATGTTAGAGGAACATCTTTAAGAAAGAAAAAAAAAAATTGAAATTATGAATAATGAAATGGCAATAGCAACATATTTATCAATTACTTTCAATGTAAATGTATTAAATGTTCCACTCAAAGGACATAGAATGAGGGGCAGACGGTCAGCTCAGTTGGTTAGCTTCAGCTTTAGATAATTTATTCAGTTCTTAACAACAAGGTTGCTGGTTTGATCCCCACATGGGCCACTGTGAGCTGCGCCCCGCCCCCCCAACTAGATTGAAACAACTACTTGACTTGGAGCTGACGGGTCCTGGAAAAAACACACTTAAAATAAATAAAAGTTAAAAAAAAAGACATAAATAGATAAGAAAACGCTAACATATGCTGCCTCCAAGAGACTCATTTCAGATTGAAAGACTCACAGAGACAGAAAGTAAAGGGATGGAAAAAGAGATATCATAAAAATGGAAATGAAAAAAATAAAACATTTTGGGGTAGCAATACTAATACCAGACAAAATGGACTTTAAAACAAAGGCTATAAGAAGAGACAATGAAGGACGCAGTAATCCTACTTCTGGGTATTTATCCCAAGAAACCCAGAACGTTACTTCATGTGAGCGTGCGCATCCATTTGTTAATTGCAGTACTGTTTACAATAGCCAAAATCTGGAGGCAGCCTGGGTGTCTGCTGGTGGATGAATGGATAAAGAGTAGGTACATATATACAATGGAATATTGTTTGGCCATGGAAGAGAATGGGTTCTCGTCATCTGCAATGGCATGGATGGACCTGGAGGGTGTTGTGCTGAGTAGAGTATATGAGACAGAGGAAGCCAGATGCAATGTGATTTCGCCTATATGTGGAATCTAAGAACAAAATTAACAAACAAAATAGAAACAAATAATACAAAAAACATTTTGATGGTTGTCAGATGGGAGGGGGCATTAAGAAGTACAAATTGGTTGTTACACAATAGTTATGGGGACATAGGTTATAGCATAAGGGATATAGTCAATAATATAGTCAGTAATAACTATGTATGGTGTCAGATGGGTACTAGATGTGTTGGGGTGATAAATAGGAGGGGGTGGGAGAGGGTGAAACATGAAATGATTAAGAAGTACAAATTGGTAGTTATAAAATAGTCATGAGTATGCAAACTAAAGCATAGTCAATAATAGGGTAATAACTGTATAGCGTCAGGTGGGTACTAGACTAGTCAGGGGGATCACTTATGTAAAGTGATAAATTATGTAAATGTCTGACCACTATGCTGTACACCTGAAATTAATATAATATAATATTGAATGTCAACTGCAACTGATAAATTTAAAAAGGGGAGGGGGAAGGGAATAAGAGGTCCAAGTTTCCAGGTATAAAACAAGTAAGTCATGAGATGCAATGTACAGCATAGGGAATATGGACAATAATATTTTGATAGCATGGTATGGTGTCAGATGGTTGTTGGACTTATCATGGTGATCACTTCTTTAGGTATATAAATGTTGAATAACTATGGTGTAGCTCTGAAACTAATATTGTATGTTAGCTATATTTTTAATAAGAATCTTTAAAAAATTCCCATGAGATCAACTGATTAATATTTCTCTCAATGAAATCAATTACAATGAAATTGTATTAATTACAATGAAATTAATATTTCAAATTATTTCAAATTAATATTTCATTGTATCACATACCACACATTGCAGAAAAACAACCAATGCTACCTGTGGGTGATGCCATTATGAATGATTTGTTTTATCTCTTTATAATATTCTATATTTTCTATAATATTTCAAAAATGTTTTGAAATGTCACCAGACCATGACATTTCATTCTCTCCCCCAAGGCATTTCTGGATGAGATGAGTCCCTAATACTGCCAAATCTCAAGATGGAATCTTGTTGTTTCTCATTATCCTGAGTAAAATTACGAAGTGCATATTCTTCCTGGAGCCTCACTGTGCAACTAAGGCCATGCAAGATTCAAGAAATCCTTATTCTAAGGGAGTGTAGAGGCTGGTTTATAGTTTTACCCAGAGTCCAAGGCATGGACATCCAGACTTGATTGGAAAAATCTCATAGTATTTTTCTGCACTGGAGCTGAATTGCTTCTCTCTCCACTAGGATGGTTTGGAACTTCATGGGAAGTGTCTGGCTGGGAAAGGCCGGCCTTGGGATGACCATGGACTCTCTGAATCATTGCTCAAACCCTTATGGTGGCTTCAGATACTTGATTAAAATGGGACCAGAATTCACAGTGGCCTAAAAATCACTGCAGAGTGAGGCCAAACTAAAGCAAGTTGGGAACGCAAAAGAACAGTCAACAGAAAGGTCACTGGAATTTTTAGCAACCCCCAAAGGTTCAATTGGCTCCCGTTTGCTCTTTCATGGGCCCTCATGGGAAGTCTTTAAGAATGAACATGTTTTTAAAGAGATGGGGAAGTTAAGATAAAACGTAAATAAGAGAAGCAAAAACAGAGGATGAGGAGAACGAGAAATCAAACTTTATTTTATTTATTTATTTTTTTTGTCTCCCACCATGAATTCAGAATTGGGAGCTACCATTTAATTTTAAAAATAATTTAGGTATTAGGGATTTGAAGGAGATACAGCTTCTTTTCTTGCTTTATTACGGAGTTCAATTCAAGTTCTGTTAAATCTATAAAAATCAATATAAAGTATATGTATTATGTGACAGTTCCATCTGAAGTATCTTGTATAGAATATAGGGCAGATACAATGGAGCAGCCACGCACATGTAATTTACCCCACAAATCTAAAGCATTCCCACATTGATTTTTTTGCAGTTTTCTAGCCCCTAGTCACTGAACAGTGAAAAAATGACTTACTTTCATAGCGTGGTGATACTTAGAGTTACAAAATGTTCATCTTAGTGCCCTGTAATTCAGAACTGTCTTTTTGTTACCTTTCTTGATGGGCTTTTTTTTAGGTCATTTAAAAAATACTTGTTTTCGGGGTGGCAGGTAAGCTCAGTTGGTTAGAGCGTGGTGCTAATAACAAACACCAAGGTTGCTGGTTTGATCCCTGCATGGGCCAATGTGAGCTGTGCCCTCCTTAAAAAAAACAAACACAAAAAACCCTTGTCTTCTTGAAAATATTATGACAAGAACATAAAATGGTTTTTAAAATGTTCTGATTTGTTGATTAATTTTGCCCCTAAAATTATATTAGTGTTGTTTTTAATGTTTTAACTATTTCCAAATGCAATTATCTTGAAATGACTATGAATAGAAAATTGTATATAACTGAAAAAGACAGGCTTTCACAATGTATTAAAGCACCTAATTTAGTAACTAGAATAAAATGGACACAGAGAAACCATTTTTGAGACTGTAATTATAAGTTAAGTCACCATTAAAATGACATGCATATATATTTCCAGTTTAAAATAATTAAAGCTTCTTTTCCCCCTAAATGCTTTCACTCACGATAAGAGATAGATGTGAACTTACGAGTTCATACATACACTAAAACATTCCAGGGTTCATCTTCCTAAAATAACACAAGGGGATCTGTCTGTATTGTTCGGAGCAGTGTAAATGAGTGATATTTTACTCCATGCACCCCACCATATTTACCAATTGCACATTTGCTTGCATTTTAAAATCAGAGTAGCCAACTGTGAAATATGGTCAGATTAATATTTGAAAATTTGAATAATAGTAGAACAATGATACTTAAACATAACCAAGCTTAAGGGATGTTGCATGTCTCTAGTTGTTGCTGGCCCCTCCCATTTTATTTACTTATAAGTATCATTAATACCAAAGATATATAACCTTTGGTGCCAATATGTCACTTTCTCTCTTCAAGTCTTTAGTAGTTGCGTGCTTATCTATTTCAGTCAAATGTATTTCTTATCAAAAAAAGAGTGAGAGACCTGACAATACAGTGTTATCGAATTTTTTCAGCTGAGACCCACATGTCATTCAGCATTCAGAAATGCTTGCACTTGATTGATGGATGGGTTTGTGACAAATAAAACTAGGATCAACAGCTTTGCACCTTTTCCTCCATCAGAGACCAGAGTAAAGCATAACTCTATAACAATAGTGGGATTAGGGATGCATTAGCTCTCCATCGACCAAAACCATCCATTCCCATCAATACTTTGCACATAATAACCTGAAGCTATGATAAGGAAACAAAAGAAGGAGAAAAAGGACAGTAGAAAACAAATCAATAAAAGAAGGGAATGTCTGAAAGATGCACTGTCCAAATGAAGATTTTTTTCTCCCTGCATTGCTGGGCTAATGTCCCTGAATGTGAAAACAATACCTCACCCAGAGTTCTGATGGAGGAAGCAGATTGGCACATTATTTAAACACAGGCTTGCATCCACAGATTGATATTTAGAGTAGGTTTGTTTTTTGCAGGGCAAAAGGAGTGTTACAATATTTGCTGTTAACATGCATCCCTAAAATTGCTCTAAAAGAAAAAGGTTTTTTTTCACCTGAATGATTCAGACTCCATGGGGCTGATTCTGGGATAATTAGAACACTCTCCTGTGTAGACACGGTTTTAATGTCCAAATGCTTAGCACAATCACAAACATTATTCTAAGTATGGGTTAGTATGAAGAATCTTAATTGACCAGTTTACTAAGATTCACACAAAGCATATTTTTATCTCTTATCAGACAGACTAATGCCCCTTTTATGAAAACTAATACCTGTCCTAGAAGAGTCATACTTTTCTAGGTAGATTTTTTTCTTTTGTAAAATCTTTCCATATAAAAATTTGTCTTCAATTCATAGAATATTTTGATGATAATTTCATCATTTTCCCCACAAACAATGGACCGTTAGGCTTATTTATTCAGGTTTTTTGTTCCTTTTCTTTAGAGAGCTTTTGATTTTTGTAATACCTATGATATTTGTCCTAATTTACAATTTATTCTAATTGGCCATTGAATAGGCCAGTATGGTTTTCTCCTGGTGAAGATGAACATTAGTGATATTTGTTCTCCTCTGAAGAAGAGGTGTGAAGGGAAGAAAAGCCTAAGTCCTTATTGTGGAGACACTGATCTTGGGAAAGGCACTTCATCATTTTGCTTCAGTTTTCACACTTAGAATAAGAAGAGAATTATATTGTCTAATTCATCATTATCATCATCACCACCATCATTATTAATATTATCATTATTCTGCATTGACATGCTGTAGTACTTCATTCCTTAAAGTTTACAAAGTATTTGAAGAAAAAAGCCATTTAGTTCTACTTGCTTTTTCTAGTTCTATGGAAAGATGGAAGGTCCTTCCCTTTATTATAGAAGTAGAAGAAAGAGAAACTACCAGATAGCCACACAAATGTGCACAAGATTCTGAGGATAGGACAGTTGCTTCTAAACTATAGATCAGGGAATCTAAGAGATTAAAAGAATTTCTAGATGTAGAAAAATTTAGGGACGCTCTGTTTTATTTGTAGAGCAAATTCTAGTTCCTTGAGCTCAAATCTTATTTCAGAAAATACAAAGTCAATTATGTGTGGTTATGAGATCCAATGTATGTGTAAAGGCAGATTTTAGCTTGTATTATTGGAGGTCATAGGTGTAGTAGTCAGGAAATGTGGTGGTGTTTCTATAATTTTAAAGAGAACAATTGCATTTTAGTTATGATTTTAGCAGTTCTATTTGGGCCTAAAAGGGTTAAATTATTAAAGGCACATATATCTGACATTTCAGGTCATATATATATATATATATATATATATATATATATATATATATATATATATATATCTTATCATAGCTAACACTTTTTCTGAAAATCTCTCTCTGAACTGAAAACCTTTTAGGCAACAAACCTGATTAAAGCAATATGGTCCACTTTTCTGGCTCCCAAATTTGACCTATTTTATAATTGGTACAATCCAGTGGGTATTTTGTTTTAGATCCTAAATACAAGGCCAATCTTGGGGCATTCCAAGTACGTGATCTCATGGGGCACCTCTGCTGAAGATAAATGATTCCCCAACATCCAATACTGGTACCTGTAAGTGGGTTCATTTCATCCTCAACAAGACCACTCACTACTTGTACATCTGTTCCCTTAAAATTTAAAGCAGATTCTGGCCTCTGACTCTGACCACCTTTATAACCATGAGGAGGAAGAGTTCCAGGGTTTTCCAGAGACCTAGTGTTTTAATATAAAAGGACGTTAATAAGCCCAGTCTATGTTTTAATATAAGTGGGAGCATGGCCTCCACTACTATTACAAAATATATAGTATGTGCCTGATTGACATCCTTTCTTTACTGCCTAGTCAACTTTCAAGCTTTTTGTGAAAGTTTTTTTAAGCACTTACATCTATGACCCTATACACTACTCTCTAATTTGGTTCCATTTAAGCTTCCATAAGTGAAGATGCAAGATTCACATACATATGCATGTATGTGGACCCAAGCAGGACAAAGCAGTACCCCCAAGGCAGATACGTATGTAAATCTTTGGATGACTTTAGGTATATGTTACTATATCAGCTACTTTCTTTGTATGTATGTTCCAAGACAGTAAATCCCTGGAGGCAAAGTTTGTGTCTTATCTAGGAGTCATTATACACAACCTAATATAGTGCCTGTAGGCACTCTAGAAATATTAATTATATTGAAAAGAATATATACATGTATATTCATGAGGATAAATATACATACATTTCCAAAGGGATTAAAAATCATCATTGATTATTAATGTTTTGGACACATTCATACTAAAATCAAAGCATGCAGCATAATGTTAAATGGAAAAGTCTATTTCTCTGTCACTTTAGAAGATAGGAACAGCCCAAAGAGAAAGGGTAGGATGATAATTACAGTGACCATTAAAAACTTTGTGTCAATTTGCTTAATTTAAATTGTGTATACTAACCCAGATTATATCTGAATGTAAGCATAAATTACATTAAGGCTAAATGTAAAACACTGTGACTGGAATACAAATTATAAAGTAGGTATTCCCCAAACTTGCAAAGTTTTTTCTTCTCTTTTTTGCCAAGTGCCAAATCTCCTCCTGTTTCCTTTCATATTTGGAAAGGATCAGAGATAATCTTAGACTGGGATCTGTAAACTACTGCTGGCAGGCCTTCCACTTGTTTTTTTTTTCTAAATACAGCTTTATTGTAACAAAGTCACACCCATTTGCATATGTATTTTCTATCACTGCTTTTGCACTACAAGGACAAAGTTGAGTAGATGGGACAGATATTGTATGCTATAGGTTGAATTGTGTCCTCACCTCCACCTTACCCCCCCATCCATATGTTGAAGTCCTAACCCCCAGTA
Source organism: Rhinolophus hipposideros (assembly GCF_964194185.1). NCBI lineage: Eukaryota > Metazoa > Chordata > Mammalia > Chiroptera > Rhinolophidae > Rhinolophus > Rhinolophus hipposideros. The sequence continues at coordinate 64,097,440 of NC_138048.1, forward strand.
CCTCAGGATGTGACCTTATTTGGAGAATAGGGTCAGTGCATATGTAATTAGGTAAGTCAGGAGGAAGTTATACTAGAGTAGGGTGGGTCCCTGATCCCATATGACTGGTGTCCTTATAAATAGGGGACATTTGGACACAGACATACACACAGGGAGAAAGCTGTGTGAAGATGAATGCAGAGATTGGGTGATGCAGCCAAGGAATGCAGAGACTCCCAGCAAAACACCAGCAGCCAGGAGAGAGGCATGGGGCGGATCCTTGAAGCTCAGAAGGAACCAGCCCTGCTGACACCTTGATATCAGACTTCTCACCTTTCTATTGTCTAGAACAGAGACAATAAATTTCTATGGTGGTCCTTTGTTATAGCTGTTCTAGCACACTAATACACCATATAACCCACAAAGACTATAATACTAATAGCTATTTACAGAAAAAAGTTTGCCAACTCTTGCTGTAAGGCTCTGGTTTAATCTTGGTTGATTTTGCTTGTGGGTATGTTTTAAAACACACACACACACACACACACACACACACACACACACACACACACACAGTCTCTGCATATCCTGAGGAAGTAGCTATAGAAGATAGTGAAGAAATTGACTAAAGGACTAAAAATTAACTTAGCCTGAATGTGTGAAATCACCAGGTCAAAAATGGTCATTTGACTGGATTTAGACTTTTTCAGTCTGAATGCAGTTCAACCCAGCTGTTTGCTAAGGCCCAACTTTGGTCTTAGCAAAACTCTGCCTGGTAGTTTGAAGCTTCTTAAAACTCAAAAATATTTTCATGAGAAATATCAATGATTTATGTGTCAGTGGAACACAAACATGCAGCATGCATTTCCCTTGAAATGTGCATGAAGTTAAAATGAAAGGACTGGGTGCTTGGCAGAGGTGGTCATCATTTGGAAAGAGGATGCTTGGTTTTGCTGATCCTGTCCCTATGTAGAAAGTACATGGAGCCATTTTGCCTACCTCAGAAAACATCTTAATCCTTTAGTTTACAATTAATGAGCAGAAAGGAGAAGCCAGTTTGAGTTCTAAGGGGACAAATCGTCAAACACTTAAGGATTAAACTACTTATGTAATTCATAAGATAGAATATCTATGCCTTTTTCCTCCGAAACCTACTTATTTTCAAGAATTTTCTTGACCATTACACGTGACAAAAATGACAAGAGAGGCTAGGTAAAAGGAAAGATCCCTAGAGTGCTTGTAATCTTACAGAAAGAGCCTATTTGGCATTTGGGAACGAGGTGTTTGCAAGAACCTTGTTCCTCAAAGGGAGGCCTGCAGACCAGCATCTCAGGGAAGCCTGTTAGAAATGCAGGCTCTCAAGCTGCACCTTGGACCTCATAAAGAAGAATCGCATTTTAACAAGATCTCCAGGTGATTCACAAGCACATTAAAATTGGAGAAGCACTGGTCTTTGTTTCTCACCTGTTGAGGCATGGCCTAGTGAAACAAATTTCAGCTGTTCTGTGGTAGTTCTTCTCCGTCCCACTGCATGGTGACACTAGTTAAAGCTTGTCCCTTCTCTTCCTCAGCCCCTTTCCCTCATTCCTAAGATCCTTGCTAGAGAACTGGCCTCTTACTATATGTCAGTCCCTTTTTTAAGTGCTTTACATATATTAAATTATTTAATGCTTGAAACAAATTCGTGAGGTAGCACTATTAACCTCTGAATATGACAGATGAGGAAACTGAGGCACACAGAAGTAACTTGCCCAAAGTTAGACAGCTTGTAAATGATGAAGCCTGGGTTCAAACAAAGGTACTCTGGCTCCAGAGCTCAGACCTTTAACCATTAACCACTCCACTGTATTGTCTCTGAGTATCATGTGGATTATGAAATCCCTGTTCTAAGTAGTATCCAGGAAAATGGTAAGGAAGACACCATTTCATAGAAATGACAAGAGTCCCAGACATATTGAAAGGATGAGAGGCATGTTGGGTCATGAATTATTTCTTATACTTGTCCAAACTAGTAGGTAGAATCCTCATGTGTTAGAAACAGAAGCAGAGACTGGAATTTACAGTTTATGCTGTTCACAATTCCAAGTAAATTTATTTTGACAGATTAGAAAAAACTAATCTTATGTGCATTTCAGTTCTGCTGCTGCAGATACAGTTCTGTTTTAACAGTTCCTGAAAAGTACCAAGCCCTTCATTTTCGGGCTGCATTTGGATACCCGGAGGGCACTTTATGGCACTATACTCAGGGTTCATTTCAGGAGGCTCTACTATGGGGCTAGTTCCCACTATATTCCAGTCCTGCATGACTATAGGACTCAAAACTTCTTTTGGACCTTTGTTTTTGGTGTAGAGGCTGTCATATTATGAAATCAAAGAGCTATGGCTTTGGTTTGATCAGCTTTCTCCAGCTAAATTGTTGGTCTACTCAGTAAAATCATTCTATCTTCCATGTGTTGCCCCACCAACAAAAGGAAATGATCTCACACATGTATTAATAGAAAGCCATCCATACACTCATTGCCTCTTTCAGCAAAATCAATTTCAAACATTAGCAAACATACAGGGGTATATTTGTGTGTTTGAGAGGGGTCCACTGAAAATACATTGTACTGTAGATTGAGCCTGAGTTAAGCTGTTGTGGTCATGAGGGAAGTGGGGTTAGGAGGGACTGTTTGAGGAGGCAAATGGATCTACTTCCTGCTCCACTGAGGACGATAAACTTCCTGTCTGTTCTCTGAGATCTACTGGTCCTCAGCACAATCCAGCATCACTAGGAGAGGTAAAGTGCTGGTGTAGTACAAAGAGCACTGCACCAGGACTTTGAAGACCCAATCCTAACTGTGACACTTATTAGCTATGTAAGCCTGGGTGAGTTACTTTAACGATACTGGAAACTGGGGTTAATGATTCTTACCTAAGGATTCTTGTGAGAATTAAATGAGGTCGGTCACTTGTGTGAAAGCCCTAGCAAGATGCCTGCTACATTGTAAGCACTCAATATGTGTTCATTTTTCCTCTTTCTTGCAGCTGCTATCTTGGGACTTGGGGTTCAACTTTAAGCACAAGTTCATGCAACTAGTTCTCCCCTCTGTTCTCCACCTCTTTAATTCATCCCCTCAAAATCCTCCCCTCCAAGACTACTGGAGAACCTAGAGCCCATTCTCAATGCTCTGCCCTGGCTTTGGTTTCCCCTTATCTCAGCCCCTGCAGTATGATGCTCATTCTGATATCCGTCCCATAGCCCAAAATCTTGGCTGCCTTGAGCCCTGCATCCCTGACAGGCTGGGCAGCAGCTAAGGGATCAGCAGACAGCTAGACTGGTGTGGACTAGAGAACTCAGGTGCCCTAGTCCTAGGTAGGTATGTGCTTTAGGGAGAAACTACTGATTATTAATAATAAAACATCACAATTTTATAAAGTACTTACTATGTGCTAAGTGCTTTCCATTCCTTTCCTCACTTCATACAGAAGCTCTGTGAGATAGGTATTATTATTGCCATGTTGCAAATAAGAGAATTGAGGCTCTGAGAAGTTAAGTAACTTGCTCAAAGTTATACTTGCTAGTAAGGAGTTATGGCAGAGAAAATGCTATGTATTCATCACACTGTTTTCTCTACCTGGGCAAGAAGGAAGATGACACTTCTCAGTCTCTCTCATAACTTGGTTACAGCCGTATGACTGTGCTTTAGCTAATGGCACTGAATGGAGTCAGTTCCAGTACTGACTCCCAAAAGAGTCCCTCCAGGTTCTGCTTTCCCTGCCAGGATGACCTTGGAAAGCATGCATTAGATGGTAGGACTACAGGATAAAGAAAGGCCACCCAGCCTATAGTAGACTTATGACATGAGCAAGAATATTTCTGGAGATTTGTGTGTTAGTTGAGTAACAGAGTGGGTTTTGGAGCCCTGTTGTTGGGACACCAATGTACCAACACACTGTGCTATATAGTCTCTTGATACTGACATTGATGACAGATATTAAATAGTGAACAAAATGTGAAAAAGAGAAAAGAGAAAAGCTAAAAATGTGCTTTGGTTATGAAAAAATAATACTGATTACAACTATTCAAGTAAATTGCCACATAATTACGACTCAAAAAATAATGGTTAACGATTGGTAAGCTTTATTTCATTTCAGAGTTGATTACTTATATTTAAAAGGTGTGACCAATAAGTTAAAAGCCACACCAATCTCAATGCTTAGAGATACATGCTTGATAGCCAGAGTTGTTCTAGGCAAAATAATTATGTTCACAACTTAAAAAAAAAATTAGAATAATATGGGTTAAAGTGAACAAATGTTAGAAGGAGGCCATTTTAAAATTTCTAGTTATAATGACCCATTCTTGGGGATACAGGCTGACGTATATTATACTGAATTTTAAGCCATAACAAGAAAATATACAGACATGCCAGCAGCTGTTGGAAGCAACCTCAGACTTATCTGATACTTTGTTTTCTGTCACGTGTTTACTGCTAGATAGGCTAATTTTATCAGCTAGGTCACATGACCACACATATCTCAAAGATACTATTTGTAGGTTATATGTTTTATATAGTCTAAGCCTCTAACAGAATTACAACAATCACCTGCTTGAAAAATAAATTGATGGTAATATTCCCCTTTTAGTGTCAGAAAACTCAGACCTTTCTTAAGGAACTTAAACAAAAGAAGGATGTATTTTCAATAGTAACAGCAGCCTTATAAAGCAATGACTATGGATATTGCTCATTTAACTTTCACAACTCCGGGGGGAAATGGAGGCCACAGAGACGATAAGTAACTCAAGGTTCCACAGCTTATAAGGAGAAGAGGCAAGACTTGGACCCAGCCAGTCCTGCTCCAGAATCTATGCTCTTTAACCACTCCATACATGCTGCTATCTCTTAGAAACTCTTCTATAGTGCTGGTGAGGGCTAGGCACCATTGAAGCGTGCTCCTCTTTTTGTCTGCAGACAACTTAATCTGACAAATCAGTGTGCACTTTCACAAACCTTTACTTTGACCATACTTCAGTTTTAAACCCTTAGGGTCAATATCTTGGTGCCAGAGAAATTAGAGAAAATTTGATAAACAATTCAATAGGCTGTTCCAACAACAAGGATTTTGCAAAGAAATTAACTTTTAGTTTTGGCAAACATAAATTATGACTAAAAAGAGAGGGAAATGCCAGCGTTTACAAAAGTCATATTGTACAACATTAATGGGTATTATTTACTGAGAGTCTTTTGTCGGCCAGCTTCTAGGGCACAAGGTTTTACATCATTATTTTATGTATATCTCAAAACAACATTATAAAGTATATATTAATTATTTAACTGAATATCCAATGTCATAGTTTGTAAACTACATAATTGGTTTATGTACCAGTAAGACAGAAAAAGATGCTGCTAATCAAACCAAGACACGCCATCAGTTATAAGATGCATTCTGATATTAGAGATGTTAAAATGTGAAAGAATGAGCATCTTAACTCTGATAAAATATGTTATAGTCCCCATACTACAGATGAGGAAACAGATTTCATGAGGTTAAGTTTCTGAGCATTATGTGGTTAGCCAAGTGGTAGACCAGGGCTCACGTTCAGGTTAGTCGGACTTGAAGCCTGTGCTAGTAACCATTTATTTGATAGAGCGTGTCTCAATCTGTGCTTATGCTGCGTGAAGTAAAACTAAACACCTTTCTTCTGTTGTTGTTACATTGATCATCAGTATGCTGCAGACTGGTAGCTTAAATCTTAAGGTGACTTTTCAAGATTTGACCACCCAATAAGATGCTTTACATTGGCCAAACAGGCCATGAAAAGAACCCAATCTCAAGTTCATTTACATATATCTAGACAGCTTCAACATTACTGCTTTCAAGCTGACAATGTCCTGGTATCCTTCCATAGTCTAGCTTATAATGAAAAAGAATATATATTTTTTTAATAAAAAGTAAAATCCTTATTTCTGAAGACATTGGCTGGCACAAACAAAATGCAATTTCTCTGCTTTTAATAATTCAAGAGGTTTCATAACTATATCATGGTTTGAGATTTGAGAATAGCAAATGACTACATAAAGCTTAAGATGCAGAGAGCAATTTCATAAAAATATTTTTAGCAATAAAGACCCACAACACAGAAAAACAGAAAATGCATACATACTTGACTCAGAATCCCAGTTGTTTTTTTTCTTTTCTTCCAGGAGGCAAGAGCAGTTTTACACACTGCTTTCCTCATACATAGGACCATACATGCCCAGTACACAACTTCATTTCCTGTTCTAAAAGCACTATGAGCCATTGTTTTAGAACTGTCTCTTGAGGCTATGGGAAAACGTTATTGGTAGTCTGAAAGAATAAGTTGTAACATAGGCATTTAATTTGCTTTCCACATACTCCCTGATTAAAACAAGGTTTGCCCTATTTTCTATTTTTCTTTTGAAATCCCTCTACCCACAACAAAACAACACACTGAGTATAGCCGTGATTTTGGCTTTGACAGCCCTAAGTTTAGATGCAACTTAGATCCATCTCTTGTACTGTGTCCAGGCAGAGTCAACTTTGGTTACACCGCCAACATTTAACTTGCCCCCACCCCCACAATGTTAAATTGAATGATGATACAGTTTATTGATTTGTTTAGTTATTTTGTAAATTAATTGCTAATAATTAAAAGAGAAATGGAATGTTCCTTAGCAATTACTGAAATAAGCAAAACATTTAAGTCCACAAGGGCACTGAACAGTCAAGTTAAATTTCTGAAATTAATTTACAAAAATGGAGATTTAGGGCATTGAAAGTCATTGCTGTCACCCTGATAATATTATTACTGTTTCTGGGCTATACAAATAATATGCTCTTTACTTAAAAAAAAAAAAAATCCAAAAAATACAACCATAAAGAAGAAAGTGAAAAAACCCAAATACTACTTCTGAGATTGTCATAGTTTGGAAAGGTTAGAAAAACTGGGGGATTGGCAGTTTGCATTCAAACCCGATGTTATCTTTAAGCCACATGCCCTTTTTTTTAAACCATACTTTGTTACTTTTCCATTATCACTTTATACTCATTGGAGCTAGATCAACAAGTGTAGTTAGATTCGCAGAAGGGCAAATACGGAATATTCTCAGACTCGACATTGACATAATAAACATAGCCAGAAAAGAAAATGTTAAAATGGTCACACAAATCGGAAACCCGGGCTTGGGTCCAGACGTTCGCACACTAGAATGAATGTCTGAGTTGAGTTGGGATTGCATGGTCACTTCTAATCTATTCAGTTTCACTGACATGAACTCTTATTACATGCTAGATACTTGTGAGGTATTTTATATACAATACTTCCCAGTAATTCTGTAAGTTGGATATTATTGGAACCTAGTTTTAAAGATGAGAAAGCTGGAGCTCATCAGACAGGTTAGGCTTGTCCCGGCACATGGTGAGCGGAGGTACATATCCCTGTCTGTGCACCCCAAAGCTATATTCTTACCACTGTGATATCCAAGTGACACCTGACCCCCATCCTCATGGAGATGAGACAGTTACAGAAATAACCAGAACACACAATAAACTAGAAAAGAAAGCAACCAAAGATATAAACAGTGTTATGAGAATTCAGATGCTAGAGAGACATATCTAGTAGGAGATGGGAGTGGCAGTGGGATGGAGATCAGGAGAAATGCTTCCAGGAAGACCATGGATGGAAGAAGGGACTTAAAGGAAGGATAGAGTTCTATAGATATGATAAGGGTGGGGTGGGACAAAGGTGAACCAAGAAGAGGAAATATGAAATCTGATGTGTTAGCTACATGTAAGGTATGAGTAGGCAATAGGGAGAGAACAAGCTAGAAAGCTGACTTTGGCTGTAACAATGAAGGTTTGAGGTTCAAGGGGAGGAGTTTGTATGTCATTCACCAGGCAGTGAGGCTCACTGCAAAGTTTCTGCCTGGAGGGAGACCTTAGGAAGATTAGTCAGGCAGTCGTGGAGAGGAAGCAGGCCAACTCATTAAAAGTCAATTCTTGGCTTTCAGTGAGTAAGATACGTATTATTACCTCCATTTTAAGGTTGAAGAAACTGAGGCTCCCGGGGGCTAAGTAGCTTGACCAAGGTCATACTTAGTAAACCAGAAGAGCCAGGACTTAAATCAAGTGCCTCTAACGCCAAAGCCTCACTCTGTCCACTGGACCTCACAACTCCAAGTGAGGTCTATGGGCCGGAAGTTTCCCACCCACCCCATCCCACCCAGGTAACCTGAGAGCTCATTAGAAATTTGGACCTATGAATCAGAATCTGTATTTCACAGGATGGTATATGCACATGAAAGTACGAGGCTACATTTTCCTTCTTATAATGACCTATCTAGCTGTTTGGGGAATACATTAGGTAGTTTCTTCACACAAAAGGTAAGAATCAACTAAGAAAAGGGAGCCTTCTGGATTTTGTTCCCACAGGCAAACAAATCAAGAATTTAAAAATTGAAAGTGTAACTAGCTTTGTGGCCTTACGCAAGTCACTTAAGCTCTCTGAATTTCAGTTTTCTCATCTGCATAATACTTAGTCTGTGAGAATGAAATGAGATGAAAGAGATGGTATCTGTGAAGAGGTTGTACACTGGGAAATCATTATAAACCTATGTAGTGCTATTATTAGGTTGGTGCAAGAGCAATTGCGGTTTTTTGCAATTATTAACATTTTAAACCATAATTACTTTTGCACCAACCTAACATTAGGAGACATAGCTATAAAATACCTTATTTCAAAAAACAAAGAAAAAGGAAAAAGGAAGGAAGGAAGGAAAGGAGGAAGGAAGGGGAAGGGGAAAGAAGGGGAGAAGAATGAGGGAGAGAAAGAAGGAAGGCTAGAGAGATATAGAGATAGAGATGGAGATAGAGATGGAGAGGGAGAGGGAGAGGGAGAGGGAGAGGGAGAGAGAGAGAAAGGGAAACAGAAAGACAGGGACAATATACAAAAGTCAGCCAAAGGAAAACCGGCTTCATTGAAGCGGGGGCATGAAGAACTGATGGGTAAAAGCTCTAAGGAGTAAAGCAGTCCAATAAATCTAATTTCTGTTTCACATAGGTGTTTCTGAAAACACAGAGACGGCACTGCACATGGAATTGGGAACAGTTACAAGGGCTTGTGTGGTCTTGGCCCAAGTAACAAACTTGAGCTTGGTAAAGGCTTAAAAAAAATCATATATAATCAAAGGAATGAAAAACAGCTCATCCTAGGAAAAATCAGTAAAGATTTTCAATCTTGCAGCAGAGAAATGTATGTAATGAATTAATAAGGAATATTTGTTAGCAATTTATTGCAGTTATCACAGAAAATTAAGATACATTGATTTCAAGTATGAAATTCTTTAGTTAATCTAGACAGTGATGGAGGTTAGACACTGAACACATTAAAAAGAGATTATGGACTTCTCATCCTTAATTCTTTTGACATATATTTATTGAGGGCCTACTATTTGCAAGACATTGCACTAAATGCTGGGGCTAGAGTATATAAAATACAGTTATTTCCTCAATTAGGTAATAATTCAGCAGAGAAAAATATACAAGTTATTATAATGCAGGATATAAACTGAAAAGTTCCAAAAAATAGTTCTAAATAAGAGGGTTTAAAAAAAAAAGAAGAGGGTATGAAAAGAAGTATTAAGAAAGGCTTCCTGAATAAGGTACACTACACATTTTAAACTTTTTTCCTTTGGACTTCCAAGAATCAAGGACCAGGACTAATCACCTGCTGAGATTCTTTCTCATTTTATAATGTTGTGATTATCATTATTATGCTGTAAAATAATTGGTTAAATTTTAATACATTTGGGACTGAGGAAAAACTAAAAAGTTAGGCAGCAGTAAGCCTGATCTTATTTTGGCATCATTTAACTATGGAAAATCATGTCCACATGATATTAAAAAAGTTAAAAAAAATAAAGAAAAAAACATAACTCATATTAGTTTTAATTCAAACAACCAGTCAACTTATTGAGACATTAAAGTCAATTGACTCTGTTCATTTGTTGGTCCCATGCTGACACCACCATATGAAGAGAATATAGATGTACGCAAAACTAATCAATCACTGGCTCCCTTCCCTCCTAACCCCTATTAAATTAACAAAATATTTCTGAGGCAGGGAGGGGAAGTAATGGATAGAGTATGTTCTGTGCAGGTAGTTTATATGGATGAAGCAGTCAATTTTTTTTAAGTTGGTCACCAGGAAAAATCTGGAAAACACTGCTTTTCCACATGTTGTAAGGTTTTGGCACATTCAAGAAAAATCAAGTAGAACATATTTTAAAGAGTGCTAGAATATGAGATCTGTTAATCAATTATCTCAGTTCAAGAATTAAAAACTTAAAAGCTTAGAAAAAAGAGAATAATAAAAATCAGAAAGTAGGTCAAATTTCTTCTATATTTGTAATTACTCTAAGGCTAAGCAGTACTCCTTGAGATAATTTGAGAAGAATTTAGTAATAGTAGACATATTAAAGATATCTGGATGGGGAAGAACCCTTTAAAATTTATTAATAGATAGAATAGAGTGGTAGGCAATAATTTTAAAATGCAATTTCAAACATCTGATACATAAACTGGAATTTTTTTATGGAAGGGTGTCAGTAAATGCATAAGCTCTGGGCTTGCTGAACTTCTGAAGGACATGTGCCTGTAATTGGCCTTTCTCATTTCTGTCTTGTTAACAAGTATATAAATAAGAGAAGGCTTCAGTAATTGGCTCAGAGTTACTAATGAATTAATTAACTTCAGTCTATTTTACCTAACCTTTAATAATAAGAGTCTTTTTTTTTTTTTTTTTTGGTCTAGCAATAGGTCTGACAGACTGAAAAAACAGACATGCAGCAAAGCTCTTGAAAATTAATGAGAAACGAGGAAAGAATCAATGTACATTCTGCTTGCAGAGAACTGACACAAAAAAGACACAATAAACCATGAACAAACACAGTCAGTTTAAAAAATAGGTTAGAAAAAGTGGGCAAATTCAATTATAGAAGTAATTAGAAGATATAGGGCAAGGCTGCCTTTTGGGACTGTGCCAGAAAACATGAATTAATATGAGTGAATAGAAAGAGCCCGTGTAGTAATTAAGAAGCAATCACCTATGGCAATGAGGACCTGAAAACAGGCTGCAAACTATTAATTCAGTGATCAAAAATATTTTTAGATGATTAATATGGCAAATTTATTTTAAAAGACTAATTTCTGGAAAGATATCAAGACAATAGCACACTATTTGTTCCTCTGGCATTTATATAGCTAATTAAATTTTATAATTGGCAACAACAGTCATTATTATCTGAAAACAGTAAAAGCAATATTTTGCCTCATTTTTTTTTTAAACAGTGGTTCTAAAATCAATAAGTTAAATCCAGCTCCTGCTGTCCTCCTGTAAGTGCCTAAGCCTTGACTGTTACATTCTTTCGATGTGTGTTTTTCTTACACGTTTGGGTTTCTGTAATGTTAAGCATTTGAATTAATGTACATATTCTCAAAGGTTTTATATGTTCCTATAGCTGGGCAGGGATTCTACACGCTGTTTAATTTCAACACTATCAAATAAAAGCAGTCTAATGTACTATTTGTGCATCAAAGACTTTCTTACTTGGTCAACAGAGGTCTGTTCCTTCAGTACACACCATTCCGCCCCCTGGAACACAAAGGCACAGACACGTTATAGTGAAGAGTGCTTTACAACACACAGAAGGCTAATGGCTTCTGAAATAGGTGATTATCAGAGCCCCGGAGAGCAAGACGAGGGCCTGGCTGGTAATACATAACCTCGCAATAGGAATTATTCTATTTCCACAGCTTTAAAAAAAACGCACGTTTCATTTGTTGATCAGAAAAGTCTAGAAAATGCTGTCCTTTTGGAAATAACGGGGAGCTACTAAAACTCATCAGTATGTCAGCAGGGAGTTACTGAGCACCTACTAAGGCCCTAAGGCACAAAAGTAAATCCTGAAATGCTAACCTTGTAACAAAGTATGTGCGTGCGTGTGTGTGTGTGTGTGTGTGTGTGTGTGTGTGTGTGTGTGTGATTCCCCTTTGGAAGACAATGAACAGAAATCCCTGTATGCCGTGCTTCACTGATGCTAGTTTTTTTTTTTAAATTAATTAATTTATTTATTAGTTTCAGGTGTACAAGACAAGGTAATACTTAGACGTTCATCATTTATATCCCTCATACTGTGAACCCCCCTCCCCCCATCCACTATCCCTCCGACGTCACACTGAACCATCACATTATATATATAAAATTATAGTTGGCATTCATTAATGTTTAGCTTCTGGTGTACAATGCTATGAACTGATGCTAGTTTTTAATTACTAATTTGCTCATGGGTTTTTGCTCTTTTTGAGTTTAAGTTACAAATTGCTGACTTACAAAACAAGATCAAACAGGAAAGTCACTGGGAGTCACTATTGCAGAGGGCATGGAAGTAAGAGAAGCACAGGTATTTGAGGGGAAAAAATTAGAGATTTTGACCAGATATTAAATTAAGCAGATATTAGATCTGTCCAGTTCTTTCCTTACCTGTATTTCTCTCATTTTCTTAAACAGGGTGCTTTAGAAAAGAGCACGTGCAAGAGAAGATTGCCTTAGCAGATGTCTCTCCTTCTCTGAATTTGCTTCATGTTGTTAATTATCAAAACTTAGGTATGGCAACAGCAAACAGACACTCCTCTAGCTATATGGTGATGATGACAGAGCTCCCCAAGAGGCAGGCAATTGGGAGCTAGTGAAGTGAGGACAGCTTAGAGGTGTGGGGCTGAGAGGGGCCGCCAGCTGAACAGGGACCCACTCACCATGAAATGTTAATGTGTCCATGAAGGGGAAAAGCATGAATGAACCACAAAGAAACTGAAAATGCCTGAGCTGGTTAGAGATGGAATTTGGGCCCTTTGCCAAAGTGAGGTGTTCAAGGGCACACACCCTAATACCTAGGGGAAAAAGGCTGCTCCCTTATTTTAGAAAGATAAAACATTTTTGAAGAAAAAAAACAAATGGTCTTTTCTTCAGAAATAAAACCTCCTTCTTTTTCCTTCTTCCCTTCCACCTAGCCAACATTTTCTGAGTTCCAGGTTTTGGGTTCCAGGTTTTTTGCCAGGTTTTGGGTTTGGAATGGAGAAAGTAGAGAGGGAGAATGGAATATAAAGACAAATAAGACACAACCCCTCTTTGAAAGCTTTTCTAGAGGAAGGACAGACGTAGGCAACTGTAATAAAAGATAGTGAAATAGTGCAAAGAGGCCAAGTGTGGTAAGCTGAAGTGACAGTGCAGAGGACAGGGGCAGCTAGTTGCGGGCTACAGTGGATCAAAAAGGTTTTTATAGAAGACGCGGTGATTATGCCTATCTTCAAAGAAAAATAGGCAGAGAAGGAAGGAGAAGAGATTCAGTTGGAAGGAACTTTCTTGTACTATTGTCTCGAACTTCCCGTTTTTCAAATCAAGGTTATTTCAGGAAAGCCAGTAGACAAGATAAGTGTGATGTATGTATCTGAGGGTGGTGTGTTTGTGTGTGTGTGTGTGTGTGTGTGTGTGTGTGTGTGTGTAAGGGGAGTAGTGTGAGGAGAAAGACTGGGTGGTGTGGGGATTTCTCTAGAGTTTACAATGTAGTCTCCTCATATGGCAAACTTTTGCCTCCTTTGGGTTAGTACTTTTTAACAGCACATGCTTTTTTCCCACTGTTTGAATGATAGTTGTACCCTGTTTGGTTGGAAAATGATCTTCCAATAGCTTTTATTTTTTGTGTTTGATAGCTTTGTCATTTCTGCCAGTGATAAGTCCCTTATTTTAACTTACGGCTTGATGATTCCTGTGGACTGTACTATATTTATACATGCATCCAATTATTCCTTTATTAATGTATCCTTTTCTTTTTTCAGTAAGTAAATATTTAAATACTTGAAAAATATCCCGCCAGGCATAGTTTATTCTTTCCTTGCTTCTACCTTAGAAATGATGCCATTCCTAATGTGAAACATGCACATTATTTAAAATGCATTGGCTATGGTTGCATCTTATTCAGTGCTGAACGTCAAAACCAACCTTTTCCTTGACTGACGTATTGGTCAGTTGGGACCATGTATACTGGTCTATTTAGTTCTTAGGATATTTCCAAAGGAAGACTATAGAGCAACAACATGGTTAACAAAAATATAACAAAATTATCTATAAGTGGGGAAGCATATCAGGCTAGCAGGAGTCAAAAGTTTCTCACATACAAAACCAGCCTTGTTTACTAGATACCCAAAAATCCAAGTTTCCACGTCTCTCCAGAGGCTAAGAAAGAAAAAGTAACTACCATGCACGGACATTAATTCATGCAGTGTGTTTTTTAAGTACTCAGCTAGGGACCAAGGATATAAAAATGATTAAAACATGAGTCTTGCCCTTACGGAACTTACTACTTCAAGAAATAGATGAGTCAGATAAGTAAATCAGTGATTATAACATAGCTGTGATAAGGTATAAAAGTATAGCATGCTATGAGAGCACAAAGGAAGGATATCTAAATTAGATTGGGCCAGTCGGGTAAGAGGATAAGATGTCAGAACTGAGTTTTTAGGAGCAAGAATTTAATTAGCTGAAGAACGGGGCCAAGGGAAGGTAATATAAAATATCATGATGTATAAAATAGCATGATGTGGTTGGGAATGCCATTTTGCAAACTTACAAAATACTGGCTCCATATTAAAAGAAGGTTGGGTGGGGATGGTTCAAGTATCCCTTACACAGACCAGGCTCTCTTTGAAGTTTTCAGTTTCTTGACTCATTTTCTTTTTCCTAAGTCCTTTTTTTCCCCTCAAGGTGTCTGGACAGAGCCATACAGAAAGTCTGGTCTGTAGACATTTCAGAATTTGAAAGCTGCTGGCCTAGAGTGTACAGATGGGGGATGTCAAATGGGTGTTCATGCTAATGACCTAGGCGAGAGCACAGAGAAGCAGCCGTGGATGAGACCACAGGCACTTGTATGTACCTCAGGAAGCTGTCGGCATCTGTGGAAATGATTTATTTCTCTATGGCAATGTTTTCTTTTGTCTGAACTCAGAGCCTTGAATAGGCAGCTTGTCGTAAGGACCTCAAAATATTTTCTATATGAACAACGTCAAGAAAAGGAATCAAGCCCATTCTCAGGATTAAGACTAGTGTATCACATGTTAAAAAGTGTTCATTAGAAATGTCCACTCCTTTTACAAATTCTCTTCTTGGCTAACTCCTACTCATCCTTCAGGACTGAGCTGAAATGACTTATTTTTTTCTGAGAAGCTTTGACTGACTTGTATAGGGTCATGTCTCTCTGACATAAGATTTTTCAGTACCCTGCAATTTTCCTTTGCAGAACTTAATATGACTCCGATTAAATACCGAATTACATAATTAATGATTTCACATCAGACTCTTTAAGTAGAATGTTAGCTTCATGAGGGCAGGAACTGGGTCTTATACCATCTCCACAAGGCCTAGCAGCATTCCTGGTTCATAGTAGGTACTCAATAAATACTTTTTAAATAATTCATTTAGTCTTTATCCAGACTTCAGTACAACTCAAATGCAGCAAATTAAAGTGTAAGATTGCTGCTGAGAAACCAGACCTGTAGCTCCGAGAGCTGACTGGAACTCCCAGAAGTCTCTCAAAATGGACACTTGGCTTCTTGGGAAGTTCAAACGATGGGACTAGTTTATCTCCTCTTACGGCTTTACCTGGCCTCTCCCCATAGCATTTTGGCTCAAAACTAATGCAGCATCTTACCATTCATCTATGTCAGGGCATCTTTATTGTTGCAACTTGTGTTCCTCAGACCAGAGCTTCCTTCATTATTGAGTGCCACTTATGCTGGTCACTGTGCCAAGCACTGGGATACAAACATGAAAAGTCATGGACGTGACCTCAGGAGAGCAGTGGGTGCCACTGCAGTGGCCAGATTGGAGCAGCCTTCATCAGCCTCCAGAGAAGCACCGCCTGTAATCACATCACCAGAGCACTGCCCGTTTAGCCGAAAAGATTTGATCCCTGTTAAAAATGCACATCACCCTGGAAATCATAACTCTTTTTAGCTGTTATCAACCACCTTGACCTTCACATGAATGAAGGATCTGAGAACAGGGTTTGGCCCGGAGGTAGAAGGACAGGGACAGGCTGTTGGAAGTGTGAGAGAGAGAGGGACACGGAGTGCTCATAGGTTGGGAAAGGGCTAAGAATGAACTAGCTAGAGCAACAGCTCCTAATACGTAATCAACACAAAGCAATGCCTGATGAGTAAATAAACGATAAACTGCTTTCTTCAAATTGGTTGAGGGCTGGTCCTACTTTGGGCTGTGTTTAGGTAGCTAGCCATTTCTGGTTAAGAAAAAGTTTACAAAATAGGAAACATATGGCTCCAGCTGTTTGGGGTGGATGCCAAATCCCAGTTTCACTATCACACTCTAGGATTTCATCAGGAGAACATACAAGATGGATTTTTTTCTCTTTTTCCTTTCTACCACCATGAATTCAGGATTCCACTTTCAGAAATGTTACAAGAAGGAGTCATATACCATTTTCAAAGGTTCCATGTAAGTTTGAGCTTAGATGCCTATGCTTTCTCAGTTATTCCAAAAAACATATATAGTTTTTTAATCAAAGAAACTCCAGTAGACTTCAATTGGTCATGAGAACTAGCGATGATGTTTCAAAAGAGGACAAATACCCTACTGGTGTCTGAATGCTAAGATTCTTTTCTATGTCTGTGAGTATAATGCTTGCTTACACATACTAGCAAAGAACACAATTAGCATACTAATTTGATTCTCTACTTAAAGAATGGAAGATTCTTTTGACACAGACAGCTGTCCATGAATAGCTGGGTGACCCTTGGTCAGTTTTCCATCTGTCTTAGAATGAGAAGTCCAGACTCAGGCACACATGAGCTGTGTGGCCCTGGGCACCCTTCTCATGCTGCTGTTTCAGAGTGTATCGATCTGTGAAATGGAAGCACATCTAACAGCTGTCTCATAGGGTTGTAGTAAGGACTAAGTTAGCACCTTGCCCACAACAGACATTCCGTATGATTTTTTTTAAGCTCTGGTTTGAATCTGTCTAGTCTCAGGAAATTTGTAGTAGGCCTAGGACTCTACTTCTACCTGCCTCTAGAGAGAGAAAAGTAGAGAAAGGCTTTACTGAATCAATTTGACAGCATTCTGCAGCCATAGAGGTCTCCATTTCCTTTCTGTCCTCCCTTGGCTCACAGGGCTATAAGGCTCCACAGACAGATGCACAGATGGAACAGGAAGTGACTGCTGTCTGAGGATGACTTAGATCCATCTCCAGGGTAATTGAAGCCCTCAGAATATCAGGTTGACAACTCTAACCCCAATTATAATTGCATGACCACAATTTCTTAATATCTCGCTGCACTGATCTCCCTTTCCCAAGCTTTTCCTCTCTTAGACCAGCGCTTCTCAAACTTGCTTACATATTGGAATCACCTTTAAAGTGGAGCTTTAAAACCCACTGATACCTGGGTTCTCTTCTCAGAGGTTCTGATTTAACTTGTCTGGGATATAGTCTCAGTATTGGCCTTCCTAAATGCTCTCCAGAGAATCAAAATTGTATTTTGAACACTGAAAATTTTAAAAATAGTTTTGGTTTCCATGTAAAGTCCAAGTTAATACATGCCAATAATATAATTAATAAAAAGACAGAAATGTAGTCATGGTGAATAACATTAATTTCATGCTGTTACCAATATTTTGGTATCTTAATCGTTTTGAAATCCTAGTTTAATGTAAACACACTGTGTCCTGCCCTGCCCCATACATTGGAGTCTGTTGAACCAACCTGGAGTGAGGGGCACCAGGCTGAAGGGAGGAGAGCAGTATGATGTGGTCTCGTCATTTGCTGAAAGATTCCTATGAGCCAATGTTGGTTCAGAGGGAGAGTGCCCTCCTGGAACTCAGGTTAGCTCCAGAACTCTTATCATTTATTAGCTCTCCCAGTTTGGCTGACAATTTCACCAAATGAATATTTTTCAACCCCAGGGTCATGAGATTGTGGTGTGTTGTGATCAGCTGTTACTAAGATACGTTACAAGATATGTGAAATAGTAATAAAGTTCTGGGGTTTGTAGAGAACATATGTAGAGAACATAAGAATGGATTTCAGCAAACTCAAGGTTTTCCCTGTAATAGCATTGCTTTCACTGCACTTGCACTTGGATACACTGTCTTGAAGGAGAGAATATGGTGGAGTTATCGTTACTATGAGGTACTGTCATTTGATATGAGTGTCCCTGTGGAACAAAGGTTGGGTTTTGCAAAAACCAACCTCCCAAGTCAAAGAAGTTCCTCACTGGGCCTCAAGTTTGCAGCAGTGCATACTAATAGGCATGGAGGAGAGAATTGGACAAAGGGGACTCTCTGTGTCCTGGTGCCCAGTTTCTTTTTGGGGGAGAGAGAGGACCTTGTTTTCCTCCATTGGAAAAGGAAGCTTGTTTACAAGATCACACCTTAAGCCATCTCTAAACTAAAAATGGAAAAAAAACATTTCTGAAATAATTCTGCCAATCTTTTCTCATCACAAAAAATCAGTGTAACAGTTTAACATGTCAAGTGTAAGCGCAATATTTTTAGGAAAAATAAGGACAAAAATATTACATATTTTGGGGGGGGTTCTCCTGATATTTGGAGTAATTGATTTGACCAGTAATTTTAATGTCTTCTGCAAAAGTTGAAGGGATGGGGTACTTCATCTAGCTTTTTCATTTGTTAACTGAAATTGCAGTTGCATAAAAAGAGAAATTACCAGTTAGGCCAACTTAGACCAATACTTTGTTTTTTCCTTTTCAAGGTTCCTGAGTAGAAGGGAAAATGAGGCTTAAAGATGAGGCTTGGAGAAAGGAGAAGGGCTGGGGAGAAATATGGTAAGCATTCAATCAAAGGCTGTTGGTAGTTATATGGTGGTGATGATATTTTTAACATATCTCTCCTAAGAAAGTTTTTCAAAGAAGTGAAATACAGAAGTGAATACACTACTTTGGTTTTTATGAGTACTGAGTTATTTGGAATATTCTTTATGACTTTTTGTGCTTTGAGTTATTTTTTTATAGTAAGGAATTCTGAATGCAAAATAAAGAGATGTATGAAGAACTTAGCACACTCAAATTGAAATCTTTTGGATCCTGTTTTTAATTTTTCTTGTTTATAACAAATTACTTAATTGTTCAATGCTTTAGTTTTTTATTTCAACATTTCAACTTATTAGTGATTAATATATGTGGAGTTCTTCAAATTAGTAGATAGTGTCAAACACATTTAAGATCTTATTGTGTTATTTTTTAGTACAAAGGATCAAATTGGGTAAATGCACTTACAATATAGTATTTTGAGGATGATTCCTCATGGTCATATGGCAAGTGAAGTGGAGGGCCATTTGCAGACTTTAAGTCAAAGTGTGATGGACTCCCACCTTATTACTACTAGTTCTGTTAGTAACAAAGAGTTTCAGAAAATTCATGTATGATGAGTTACTTACCAGAAGAAAGTCAGAAATGTTTTGGGGGTACTTCCCTAACGTTTTAAAACAGACAAGTATCCTGACATCCCACAATACATTCCACAGGGCTGCTCCCTGAGAAACAATTCTGTAAGGGCTAATCTGACACATGGTATCTGTTTCACTTCTCATGTTGAAACATTATATTTTCCATTATATTTTCCTTTCCCTCCATCTCTTGCTCTTCATTTTACACTGCTGTTTATTTCACATGACTTTTTATTTTACATCGACCCTAACCTATTGGTGGCAGTATATGAAATCTCAGTTTTTCATCCTACAGATAATTTCTGGCTCTGTGATCTCAGATCCCTCTTTTTTTTTTTTTTTTTTTTTTTTTTTTTTTTTTTTTTTTTTTTTACTGAGCTTTTATGTCACTAGAGACAGCTTTGCATTTTAATAAAGTTTCCAATCCTATAGGGCCCACTCTCCTGAAATAGCTCCAGCTTCCCAGGGCTGCTAAAGAGTTGAGCAGAGAGCAGAGAAGCTTTTGTGGACAGTGATGCTGATGGCAGATAACTCCAGCTGTCATTACAAGATCATCCAGATAAGGGGGGACAATCAAGTAGGGCTTATGGTCCACTTGAGTTTTTCTGATTGTAAAACCAGCCATTTTTCAATTTAAATAATTTAAGGATTCTAGCTTCTCTATACTCTAAGGCTCATTTAGCCTCTTATTAGCTAGCTGTTTTTCCAGTTCAAGAGGTGGAAGGGAAGAGTGCAGATTTTTTGTTATTGTTAATTCACAGCAGTGGGTAGTGGTGTGAAAATAAAAAATAAGCCCAACAAATTTGATGAGAAGAGAGAACAGAATCCATGCAAGTAATCATAATTGATTTAAAAAGTTAATTAAAAGGAATAGAAAGGGACAAGTGCTATAAGGCCTAGCATATTATCAAAAGGCAAGTGACAGAGAGGAGAAGAATTAGAAAATTGATTCCCAGCTAACTAGAAGAAAACAAACACAGTTCTTAATTTTAACTGAAAATCCCAAATTCTTTTCTAAGTCCTTCCTCGTAGTATTCTGACGATGATCTTATCTCACATTATTCCCAAGGAAGGAAATGCTGGGAGGCTCAGGAGGGAAATTGCAAAACAAATTCGCAGTATCACCGAGGATTGAGCTCAGAACTGATTTACAGAATCACCTATGACACATCAATGACAGCAAATGCAGTTAAGAAACCGTAGTTGGCATAAATTCTTCCTTCTTTTTTCTCTTAGTTATAAGCCTCTTTTTCTTTTAAATTTTACAATCTTTCCTTCCGCTCATATCTCTGTTACCAAAGGTCAGTAAACCATTTATTTTCAAGTGGTATATACAGGAGTTACCCCCATTAAGGCACTCACTTCCATACAAGAAAATGGGATATGAGGTCTGAGGGAACTGTCCAATAAGAAGGCAAGCTCTTCTTGAAACTTTCAAGGGCATCTTTTGGCAGGGACATGTCTAATGTTTTTGTGTAGGAATTCTAGGGATGGGACAGTTCTGGAGACCCACGCACTGTCTACACCCCTCGGCCTTTCTTTTCCTTTGCTTAGGAGACACTTTCTGCTCACATGAAGACACAGATTCCCCAGGATAAAGGTCAGAACCTGGGAGAGAAGGTTGGAGAGTTAGAGAAAATATTTCCTGACAGAGGTAGAACCCATGGTTACCACCAAGAGTTTAATCTGACTGATAGGTACTCTTTGAATTCTTAGATAGACAATAATGACATGCAGACTATTGACCAAAGAAGGTCTTTAGTTGACACTTGAAAGGAATCTTCTTATATAGAAGATGACATCAATAGCTAAGGAGTTACAATAGGAGGAGAGATCAGGAAACGTTGTTTTTTTAATTCCTTCCTTCCATCTTTCCTTCCTTCCTTCCTTCCTTCCTTCCTTCCTTCCTTCCTTCCTTCCTTCCTTCTTTCCTTCCTTCCTTCCTTCTTTCCCTCCTTCATATTCCTTTTTTTAAACAATAGAAGTCCATCTTTGGATTAGTAGAAAATTTTATGATAGGTGTAATTGCTGAGGCATAAGTAGATCTCAGGAAAATATGGGATATCTCTATTCAAAGAGCAGATTGTAAACTTCTGCATGGTGTTCTGCTTTTTTTTTTTTTTTTTTTTGCTTTTTTTCTCTCTTCTCTCATTTTAGAATTAAGGAAAACAAAACAAACATAGCCTGATAAGCTATGAGTGCCAGAAACAGCTAATATTGCATATACTCACTGTATTTTCTTTTTTAAACACTAGGATTGAAAGCTCTGTAAGGTCAGGGGCACTGATTGATTTACTCATGACTGTATTCCCAGCATTTGGCACTGTGCCTAAATATTTGTTCAGTGGTTGAATGAATGGGATGTCCATTAATATCCTATCTATAAGATGAGGATAAAGGATTGGTAAATACAGAGCCAGTTAACATAAATATTACCTTACAGGTCTTTTCTTTTTTTTTTAAATCTTCAAAAGTTCTGTTAGAGGAGACTTTCCCAAAATGTGTTCAACAAAACATTATCCCTAAAGAATAAAAAGAGACTTCTTTTTTCCAAAACATGTAGAGCAAGTCTGTAGAAAAATAGTTTGGGATACTCTATATTACACAAAGCTCAAAGAGCTCTTTGCAGTACAGTTTCCCACAGTTTTTTCAAAAACAAATTTTCATTGTGAATTTCCTAGCGGGTGACATAGCATGCTACATTTCAAAAAATTACTTCACCATTTCACTCTTTTACCTGGTTCAGTCTATATAGGAATAGTATTCCATAAGACATATTTTAAGGAAAAATAGCATCTTAATTCAGCTGTGTTTTCTTTAATTCTCTCTTTTGGATTGGAGTCCTAATTAATTTTTTCCACTATGAAAAACACCCCCAAACACAACATGAATATAATTAACACTACTGAACTTTACACTTAACAACAGTTAAGATGGATAAGTTTTATGTATGCTTTACTACAATTAAAAATTTTAAAAATTCTCCCAAAGTATTACTTTTCTAAAGAAGAGGTGAATCAATAATATTTTACCTAATGGCTGTAATGATTTTCCCACACTTAATGGTGTTGCCAAATAAAGGGCCTGATTTTGGTCAACAACATGTTACTGGATTGCATTTGCCACTTACGTGCTGTATCCTTAGTAAGTATCTTGATTTTCAACATAGGGCTATGGATCTCTGAGGGTGTGTTTTTAATAAAATAGCTTAGGATGATTACACAAAAAGATCCATGATTATGTAGGCAAAGTTTATTGTAGTTTAGTAGAGAGAGTTTCGGACTAGGAGACGAGATTGGATTACAAAATTGATATTGTCACTGACTCAGTCTGCTAACTGAAGTAAACCCTGCTTCCCTTATTGAAAAGATGGCCTCAGTTAGTAATTTTTTTTTAAATTTTTTTCCCTTTAGCATGGGATTTCCATCTTACATGGAACTCTAATAGACACAGCAGATGAAAGCGGAGATGCTCTGGTCTCAAGGAGCTAAGAGGCCACTTGGCCTCCTTTCCCTTACGGCCCTGAGTATCCTCAAAGAACCTAAGAGCTCAAGGGTACAGAATTTGAAAATTATGAGGCTGATCTTTAGGATTCTTTCCAAGTCTTACTCTTGCCAGTAGGAGTAAGACTGAGGTAGAAAAGAATGTTTGTGTCCATATTAAAGCCTGTGAACCCCTGTAATTTTATACAGATCCACACTGCATTTAGCTATTACAGAACACAGAACACTGCCGTACCTCCTGTGCCAAGCACCTTTTGAATTTCAACATATATTTTAGATTAAAAAATAAAACAAGAAAAATAACATCAGAATGTACTCTTTCCTGAGTTATTTTATGGATACGTTTCAAGATATAGACTTGATGGTGAATTAAAATTCAGTGCAAATATGGTCACTGAAGCTTTGCCCATTTATATGATTTTCTAAGACCGTCTTAGAAGAGTTTTGTTAAAAACAAAAAGTGTTAATTACATAAAAATGTGTATTCTTTTCAAAGCATTACACTATATTATGGTTAAAAAACAATAGAGAAATGAATGCCAAACTATTACAACAGAAACAGTGCTTCTTGGGCAGCCTTTACAATTATGACATGTTTACTGGGAAAATGCATTACTCATGACAGAGTTACAAAAGCAATAATAACCTTCTTGAAATTTAATAGCAAAGTCAGACATGTAAAAATCAGTAGCAGACAAGGTAACATAACTACTTTTGTTAAGATTGTACATAGGATAAAACAGATATTTAAAGCTACATTGAGATGTGGGTAAATAAAGAACCCTTTAGAAAATTCACAACATACATGCATCACAACTAAAATCATAATGTAAATTGTTCTAAAAATAGCATTCTTGAAAATGAAAGTCCTTGCGCTTTATTTTGCTTCTGTTATTTTGGGCACTGTTGCTTTCGCAGTTTTGTACAGGGTGTCAGAATTAAATGTCCCCTTAACTATACATATATCTATCTTTTGGGGGCAGTGACAAGCTACCAAATGCTTTCATTGTATCTAATGTGTGACTAATGAATGACTGTGATCTATAATCAAAGAGGATGTTTGCTTTTGCAAAAAAATGTAATTTATCCAAAAATAGCATTGAAAATAAACCAAGAACTCCAAAGTAGCAGTTAAAAATGTGTAATCAAAAATAGGCTATAAAATTGCAGTTACCATAAAATGCAATCTTGATTTACAAAATATTCTTTTTTCTGAAATTTATTTTGTTATTATAGTTTATCGTGTAATTCATTATTTACCTAGTCATGTACTGTGGATATTCAAAAGAGATTCACATTTTAAATTATTTCATTGTTTTTGTTTTTTTGTTTTTGGTGTGCAACTACATTTTATTAGTCAACAAAACTAATCTCCTTTATTTATAAAAAAGAAGTGAAACCTTTATATAGGCAAACCTCGTTTTATTACACTTCGATTTATTGTGCTGCAGAGATGCTGTGTTTTCAAATTTAATTTTTTATAATTAGTTTCAAGTGTACAAAACAACATAGTGATTAGACATTTACACACCTCACAAAGTGATAACCCCAACAAATCTATAATAGGTGCATACCTATTATAATACCATTGACTAAAACCCCTGTACTGTATTTTACATTGTGACTATGATTTTTAAATTATAGTTGGCATTCAATATTATTTTATATCAGTTTCAGGTGTATAGTATAGTTATTAGACATTTATATAATTAATGTACTGATGTCCCCATAAGTCTAGTACCTATCTGACACTATACATAGTTTTTACAATATTATTGACTATATGTCCCATACTATATTTTACATCCCTGTGACTATTTTGTAACTACCAATTTGTACTTAATCCCTTCACCTTTCTCACCCATTCCCCCAATCTCCCTCCCTGCTAGCAACCATCAGTTTTTTTCTCTGTATCTAATTATTTCATTGTTTTTTATAACCTTAAAATATTCCATTAAAATCTCTCATAGAGTTTTTACTTATTTTAGAGAATGCTAGCTTGAGACATATTTAAAAAATAAAGGTCAAAAGTCATAAAGGATAATAGCTGATGGTTTTGATAATGCTAATTATATATTACTGAGAATAAAGGTAGAAAAGGAAATATGAATACTAAAGAAAGATAAACATCCCAATGCTGGATTTAAAAAAATAATGAAAAAACTCTTAAAATGTCTTTGTACTTCACTGTCATAATTCAAAGACATAATGAAGCCTGAATTAAAAATGTCAGTTTCTGTGAGTGTTGATAACTTGGTTCTTTGTTGGGCAAGTCAAAACGTGTCTGTTTGATAGGCAAAAATGACAGACTAAAAATGGGAGAAGTTGGATCTAAAAAAAGAAACACACACACACACACACACACACACACACACACACACACACACACGACTTTACAAAAGGTCCGTAATGTACTCGCAGGAGAAGACCTATAGGGTAGGAAGCAATATCTTTAGAAAGTCACTAAGCAGCACTAAAAGGCAACGTCCATGGCCAATCAAAACGATTTCTGTGACTGCTGGGGCTCTTGCATCTCCGTCTTTACACTAGACTGGAAACCCTTTGTACTAATTACCAGACTGTACCAGATTTTCTGGTTCAGTTCAATCCCATAATTGACTGACAGTGATGGGCAAGGAAGGGGAAAAATTCAGGCTCACCACTGCAAGCAGAGGGTCAGCAATGGTTTCACAGAGAGCCGGTCACAGCCTGGCACCAAACGCAGGGTTAAGCAAGCATCATCAGCACCTACTCTGATTCTCAGGTTAAAAAGAAAGTGAGGAAGTAAAAAAAAAACAGTCCACGCTGCTCTCACCTTACAGACCAATTCTGAACGTGCAACCATTTTACATAAAATGAATGGAGAATAGCTTCAGGTATAAATGGTAATTTTAGATGTCACTGATTTTTATTTTGCTTTTGGGAAGTAGATATGGGTTTGTCTCCAAAACTCAAATAGTGCCATTTTGCTAAAGTTAAACAGTCTTTTGTTTGATTTACAGAAACTAGGAAAAACAAAGCTGCCATTTCACTCCTAGGGCTAAAATAATCACTAAAGTGCAAGGCATATTTAGAAAGCCTATGACAGGTTCCATCATCAAAATTAAGAATTTGAAAGCCCTAAGCATCCTAATTCTCACATTCTTTGCTTGTTTGTAATTCATTGATTTGTATTTGCTGTGTATCCCTAGCAATAAAATGGTTGTCCATGAATCCATACCTTTAAAAATAAAAGTTTAAATAATAATTTACACGAACTTAAGAGTTTATGCATTAAAAAATAGAACACATTGAGCACTGGATAAAAGACTTAGTCGGCTAAACATTTGTTATTTACTTAGAACTGTTCTCCACCCACTTTATTTCTAACCAAAAGAGCAACTCTAGCTTTAGCTACACCAAACATTAAAAAAGCAGGTGCCAGAACCAGGGTCAAAATAAGAACTCAGGCCATTCCATAGGCAAGGGAGAATTATGTACTATCCTGTTGAGGGCAACTGACTTGAAATTTAATCATAGGTTAAGCCCCTTTTCTTTCCAGGCTAAAGAGTAAGCAACACCTGTGTCAGCAGCAGCTCACATTGCAATTGACATAGCAGCCAGTTCAATTTTTAGTTACAAGTCAATTACTTACTGGAATAGAAAGGGAACCTTTCATCCATTCCATGGATGGCCACTTTTCCGGAGAAACCTGTCAGGTTTTCTTTCTCCAAAAGAGGAAGAGAGAAGAAAAAGTGAAAGTTAAAAATAAGTGGTATGCTGTAAAGTTCTAGAGCTAGGCCAGCACACTAGAGCAGAGAAGTTGTGCAAATAGCTTACCTTCCAAACACTGAACAGAGCTGTCTTGTAAATGAGGCCTATCCCAGCTGATAAGTCCTGGGACTTTCCTCATCAGAGAATCAAAACAGGTGAAATGATAATAGGTGAGCTACACCTGAGAAGAGGGCCAGCTGACCGCATGAAAGGAGAGAGCAAATGAGTAAACTGTCTTCCCTCAGCTACAGTCAGCTCTTGTGCAAGGGGAGTTTCAAATGCACTAGCTATAGACTTTTGTCCAAAGCTGTGGTTCTTTTTTTCCCCCCTTTTTTTCTTCTTTCTTTCTTTTCTTTCTCTCTTTTTTTTTTTTCTTAGTGAAGCTAGATTAGTTCATACAAAACTCAACAATACAGCACTGAAACCCATTGTTGATATTCAACATTTTTCACATAGCGGAACAGAATAGACAATACGGTATCTAGGAAACCATGGGCTGGATTACAAACTGATGATATCTCATCCTTCTGGGGGCCTGTAATCCTTTTTATTACCTACCACAGGAAAAAAAAAATCACTGTGTGTGGGGGGAGCTCTCAGAATAAATCAATAACACTGCTCTTCTTAGGAAAATAGGATAAATTAAAATGAAATCTTGCTTATAACACTAAATCCCAAAGTGCCATTTGCCTTCTATGCAAGTTAATGATTTTTAAATTTATCTTAACCTTAAAAAAATTAAATTATTTGTAGGTGTTTGCTTAATAGTGTTCACAATTAACTGGGACTTCCAATTTCTTGTGATAAATATTTTGAAAGTTATTTATTTCAAAGTGCCCAGTACTAAGGCTAAGGCATAAGTACAAAGTAATTTTCATTAATTCGTTTTAAAATGCATGTGCTGAGTTAATAGTAAGATATATATATATATATATATTAGAATATATATATTAGAATATATATATTAGAATATATATATTAGAATATATATATATTAGAATATATATATTAGAATATATATATATATATATATATATATATATATATATATATATATATTTCCTCCATTAAGAACTCACTGAGGGAGGGAGATGAGGGTAAGGGGGATCAAATATATGGTGATGGAAGGAGAACTGACTCTGGGTGGTGAACACACAATGGGATTTATAGTTGATGTAATACAGAATTGTACATCTGAAATTATGTAATTTCATTAACAATTGTCACCCCAATAAATAAATTAAAAAAAAAAAAAGAACTCACTGAAATTCAAGGTTTCGGGGCTTACTTACCTGATATCTAGTTTAACAATAATAAAAAAGTTGTTAATTAATCCCATGTCTTTTTAATTTTTCATTTTTACAAATGCATTTCCTTATGATGTATAACTGCAAAGCCATTCTTTACAAGGAAGTTACGTCTATTAACCTTTTTAAAAATCTGGTCCAATCCCTTTTTAAAACACAATCCAGTTCCCATACTTTTCTTAAGCCTACAAACGGTCTAGGTAGCCACAGAAGGGATTGTTCCTACTAGTTTCTTTTCATCACTTCTGCAATTGACCAATTGACAACTGATTGATGGTTATCTTTTCACTTCAACAATGAAAGAAATTACCATCACTATAGCTATGTACAGTAAATGCCTCCAGAGTAAATTACATGATTCTAAAATTCTCCTTAGCTCACTTAGTAAAACATCAACACAAAAAAGTTTCTTTTTGCGCCTCCTTTCCTGTACCACAGATTTGGCCTTTTCTGTCAGCTGCAAAAAAAGAACTTGACAGCTTCTTTAAAAAGAGGAATATAAAGGAACTTGAATAAAGGATGGCACTGGGCCTGTCTCAAGCAAGTGGCCTTTCTTTGCACTTGGAAAGAAATTAGTCATGTGAGTACAGATAAGCCCTAAACGAATACTCCGAAGACTATTCCCAGTGACCTTGAGATTCTCTTTCCTTCCTTAGCTGTTCCTGAACATTAGAATGACAACATAGATTCTGAACACGGATTTGCCAACTTATCTTGAGTAGGTGTTGTTTGTCATTGCAAACATCCTTAAAATTTTAAACTTCCTACTGCACTGCAACCACTCCCCTGCTCTTTCTAAAAGTGCTCAAACAAATGCTATTATGCCAGTGTCACATTCATCCATTATGATATGTTGATGGGCAAGAGCTTTAAATTCTACCCCCAAATCTAAAGTTACTGTAAAAGTGTATTTTATTCTCACATGAAAGGCCCAAATCTTGTCCAGGAAGGATATTCAAACATATTTTTCTATCTCTGTGCAATTAAAGTCATTTTTTTTCTGGTGAAGTAAATATATTGCTATGAATGATTGGACTAATCTGCCCTCTCATTCCTGCCTTCCATCCCCTCCCTTTTAAGACCACATTTTTAAAGAGGAAAACACACCCAAATAGGCAGAAAACATGATTTCTCACTATTTCCTCTGATCAATAAATTTGTTCTACTGACTATCACAAGATAGAGTGAACCATGGTTTTATTGTCTAGAATGACATGGCTGTGTTTGGAACTTTTCCCACTCTATCGATATTAGGAAGTTACATAGCAATAAAGGAAAGTGGATTCCATTCTTATTCACTGCCAGCTCCATCTAAGACTTGGGCTAGTTTCCTGATAATTCTGGCCTCAGTTATTTGACCAGACAATAAGATTTTATTAAATGCTGACATGTTCTTTATGGTGGTAGGCTCTATAATAATACAAGAAATACGAGATGAGATCCTGCCCAGCAAAAGTGGATAATTTATTTGAGGAAATAAGATATACAGGAGGACACAGCTATTGAGTGAAACAATATGCCTATTGTATAAATATACATGTATGATAGCATTATATACCGTCACATGATACTTGGCATAGAGATGGCACTAAATAAATTTTGTTCACTTAAGAAACAATTCATTCTCTTCCATGTTACCTTTGCTATATTTGTCAGTGATATTACTGTTCAAATATCCCAGATGACATTCACATAATGTCATTTTTGAATCTTTATAGTTGCTCTCCAAAGACGTACTAGCATAGACCTACAGCAGGTCATACCCACATTAATGAAACTGCTTTCAAGATGATCTGGTCTTTCATCTTTACCCACAGCATCACTGCTGGAAGAACCTCCCCCAGCTCTGCTTTGACCGTGTTACATAGAGTGCCTTGGTTTTAGGACGTATAATCCCTCTCTTTTGCTTATTGCAAAAGTCCTTGAAACTCCCCAGTCCCGGCAACTTCCTTGCTTAGTGCCAAGGGCGCTGCAGAGTCTAGTTCCAAGGTGGCACCTCTTTAATCTTATTTCCTGTCAACCGGCTTACTATTTGTTAATAGTATATCTTACTATTACATACATGCCTAGCTGCACAGCAAGCTGTTTCACCTTTTATCTTCATCTTCTGTATTCGAGGTCCAAAGAAACCTTAGTCCGCTTAGGAATCTTTGCCTGTAGTCGCAGTTCTGTGCATCTCTCCATTGCTGAAGTCCTTCACATTTTTTATTAACTTTCATGCATGTTTAGCCCACTTCGAATGTTACCTCTTTATTAAGATTTCCTTGTCAATTCAGATAAAATGAATCTCTTCTTTCGCTGTGCTCCATGGTTCTTGGTCCACATCTTTATTATAATATACACTATCTTGAATTATATTTGCATATCATTTTCCCCAGGTAGAATTTATGCCCCATGAAAAAAGGAACTATATTGTATGTATATTTTCATGTCCAGTTTTGGGCATATAGATGCTCAATAAATGATTCTTCAATAAAACACAGTTCTTGTTCCTAATGAACTCTCAATTCAGGGTGGAGCTTATATTGTTTGTGAGATTAAGATGGTAGCTGAAGAGTTAAGTAAGTAAAAAGGATTGGCAGTGAAATGATCAGCAGTTCCTTTAAAAAGTAAATTGAATTTTTAAAGTACGTATTTAAATGTTTGTGTAAATGAAGACTAAATCAAAGCCAATTGTTTGGAACATGGAAATTTCCAATAAAAACATATTTGCATTTTTAAATCAGTCTAGAAATTGCCTATTTGGTCCATAACCTAGCTAAGTTGTGGTAACATAGCCATTTATTGAACATTTGTTAGTTCAAAGTTCTGTAATAAGTACTTTACATAAATGTAGTTCTCAAGGTTACCTTGTGAAGTAAGAATTACGATTACCATTTTACAAGAGGTTAAATTAATCTCTCAAAGTTCCATGGTCAGTAAATGGCAGAGCTACGACTGGGGCCCAGTCCTCTCTGCCTCTATGCCTTAACGTTGTTCAAACCTGACTCTTACGGTGCAAATGGTCTATTCCTCAGTTATCTATCCTGAGGAGTCTGTATGTGATAAATGTGGTGGAGGAAAAGGAAAAAGGAAGAGTTTTCTATCTATTTCTTTATCACACAACTAGTCTGGAAAATCACTGTTTAAAATTGTTTTTTAGTATATTCTAATTTCTCTTTCTTCACACACACCCTACTGTTCCAGATGCCTTCCTTAATCTTTTAGATTCCCAGCGTGCTAATTTAAAAAAATTTCTCTGTGAACCCTACTTAGATCTTCAGTGTTCTTCATACTTCTCACCCTGCCTATTCTAAATCGCTATTACTTTAGCGCATGTAGGAATTAAAACCAACCTAGTTGATATGATTCTTGCAAACATGTGAATGATGGATAGATGTTGAATTCTTCTTTCATATGAGCACTTTGAAAAAAAAAATGCTTATTAACCTAAGTGAATATGTAAGGATTAAGATTCTAGGCCTCCAACCTATGTAAGTGAAGCAGATACTTTCCATAGAAGCCTCAATGTGTGAACAGAAGGAATTTTCAAACACATATGATGGTGGCATGCATGAGATCTAAGAGATTGCCCAGGCTATGCCTGAGAATCAGCTACCTTAGTGATTTTTAATTTGGGAAAGAGTCATGAACCCTTTGGAGAATGTGTTGATGGCTATAGGCTACCTCCCCACAACCTTTTTTCATATTACTTCATGGAATTTACAGACCCTTGAAGAAACCATGGGATTGGAGATTTAAAAACCCTGACCAAAGCTGCTGCTTTTTTTGGGGTGGGGGGAAATCCTTCTCTCTACTTTTAAGTAGGTGGATCTTAACCATAATTTCATAGAGATCCCCATGGCAGATATCCTGATTTAATAGGTATGTAGTGGGTCCTGAGTAGCAGTAATTAAAAAGAAAAGCTATCCTCGTGATTCTGATGTGCAGCTGAGTTTAAGAACCATTGTTTTCAGCCAGCAGTTCTTATAGTATTGCCCTGGACCAGCAGCATTAGCATCACTTAGAAACTTGTTAAAAACATAAATTCTTGGGCCTACCTCAGATTTACCAAATCAGGAAACTCTGGAGGTGGAGTCCAGAAACGTGTTTTAAGAAGCTCTCCAATCAAATTCTGCAGCATGCTACAATTTGAGAACTGCTATTCTAACCTGTTGGAGACCTTCAGCCTTAGAGTAATCACTCCATGGCAATGGCCTCATACTTGCTTGGCTCTCAAGGCCAATCGTGGCCACTTGTGAAGGAGGGGTTGTTTTAATTTATGGATGGTTTAATAGAGATGGAAGTACAGAGGTAGCCATTCTGTCAGGAAGGAGATGTAGACTTGAGAGATATGGTAATAGAAATGGCAGCTTAAACCAGCAGAGTAGACGAATTGTCTGAAAGGATGTGGCATGTAGAATGAGCAAATAACCCCCAGGGCAGCAACTCAGGGAATACCCACAGTTTGGGTTAGGAGGAGGAAGAAACACTGGCAAAGGAGAGAGACAACTGGCAGAGAGAAAGGAAGAGAACCTGAAAAAGCATAACCTGAAAAAGTGGCATAGAAACTCAAAGACAGGCTGATGAATCAGCAATTTCAAATGAGGCCTGACATTGATTGGGTGGATTGCAGAAAAAGATGTAGGAGTTGGCTAGAAGGAAGTCATTGATAACCTCTGCTTGAGGAATTTAATATTGGGGTGGAAGAAAAGACAGACTGCGGAGATTCAGAAGAGAATGGGAGGAAAGAAATGAGATGTAGTGGGTATAAATGATATCTTTTGAGACTCTGGCTGGAAAAGAAGGAAGGAGGGCAGTGATTGGGAGCAGCAGGCTCAAGAAGGCCAGTGTAAGGACAGGAGAAGTATACATATCCTAAGAACTAAAGGAAGGAGAACTCAGGAGACCTTATTTATTTATTGAAGCAGTGGGGAAAAGAAGCTATCATGAGAATAAAGTCAAGAGTAGAAAAGAAGTAAAAGGACTCAGAGTTGACTTAGGAGTGGAAAAAAAAAAGGAAAAATGGAAGGATTCATGTGGGAGAATGGTTTGTGAAGATAAAGATGATGGAGCATGAAATAGGTCATGCCTGATGGCATCAATCTCCTTTGTGAAGTAGGAGTAAAATCATTTCATGAGGCTTTAGCTTGTTTTCTTTCTTTTTTTTTTTCTTTTTT
Organism: Rhinolophus hipposideros; assembly: GCF_964194185.1. Classification (NCBI taxonomy): domain Eukaryota; kingdom Metazoa; phylum Chordata; class Mammalia; order Chiroptera; family Rhinolophidae; genus Rhinolophus; species Rhinolophus hipposideros. Next base: position 64,130,673 of record NC_138048.1, read on the forward strand.
TTTTTTTTTTTTTTTGAGAAGGCATGGCAGAAGGTAAAGGTACACCAGGATTTAGAACAGGAAAAAACTGGAATGAGAGAAAATACATTTCTCTGTGGTCTAGCACTGGCCTCTTCTTACTTTCAAGTCTCTATTTTGCATACTCCTATGATGTTAACTATCTCCTACTTGCCATAGTTTTCCTGTTTTTCTTCAGTGGCTCTTTTTCTACATGCTCTGTAACAGGTTATGGTTCCTAGAGTTTGCCCTCAACCCTCTTCTCTTTTCAGTCTTCACTTTCTCCTTGGCTATCACTCTCATGGCTTTATCAATTTGGTTATCAAATTCAAAGCCAGCCCTAAACTTTTTCTTGAGTTCTAGATCTGTATTTTACTGTCTACTGGACATTTTGTACCTCAGCTTTTCTATGTTTAGAATCAAGTTCTTTATCTGCATCACTGTGAACTACTGTAAGCATGCACCTCTGTCTTCAGCATGCTGTATTCACCAGCTCCACCATTAATTATGGCGGCTCCAAAGCAAGAAGCCATCCATGATTGCTTCTTATTCATCAATTATACTAACTAATAATTGTCCAATTTTTTAAACTTTACTTCTTAAAATTGCATCTTTTCTAACTCATTTTCCAAAGTTTAACCCTCTGTTATCTCTCACAATAACCTTCTAGCAGATCTCTTGGCTTCTAATATATTCACTCTTTAACCCATCCTCTATTTCATGACCAGAGTTGTCTTTCTAAAATGCAGATCTGTCTATGTCTCTCACCTTTAATGAATATTCATTTTCTATAGCTATGGTTTTCATACTATGTTCTGGAATCCAGGGTTTCTGAGAGGGATTTCAAGGACTCCAAAATTAAATGATAAATATGATGATGAAAATGCATTTGTATCACTGATTAAAGTCTATTACTGCATCATACATGATAGTGATGCCCATGGCAGAGGAGAAAAGTATACTAAGCATACTGATAGAATGTTAGAGAAGACAGTTGATACCATTGTCTTATAACATACCCAGAGGAAAATCCAAAAATATGAATTTGTGATGCTAGAAGAATAAGCGTGAACGTTGATACTGCAAGAAAACTCCAAACCAAATGGGCCCAAGTATAGATATTGCCAATCCCTCTACTTTGCATGTCTTTGCAAGCAATAGGAGAGATACATTACAAATGAAATACATACCACATACATAACAGGGAAAAGTGCTTACATTAGTGTTGTAAAATCAAATCAGGTGGGAAGAATGTGTAAACATGTATTTGTACTGCTTATATAAAAGCAATAGTAGGGAAAATAGCAGGACTAGTGATTGTTTTATAAAAGCTGTTACTGAAAATATGTTTGAGGAATCATGTAACTTGCATAGACAAGCATTAGCCCTTAAGAAAATGCTATTTTTTTTCAAAAAAGTTTTAGTTTATTCTATGCAGACCACCAGTTTATTAAGGTCTCATCTTTAAATCAAAGATAGTTCAGAGTCAAACATTTTAAACAATTGTTAACTGTCTACTAGGTGCACTGGATAATATAGTCTGAGTTTTGTAATTCACTTTTTTGTAACTGAAATTTTCTGGCCCTCACCCAATAAGGTGTTGATATGAATATTGCAAATGAATAATAATCCACACTTAGCTATTCTCAACTATAAAATAATTATGCCAGCTTTCATATCTTTTTGATAATTTTTCATCAGTTGAAAAAGTCTAATTTGGTAATGCTTATAAAGGCAGATGAAGTGTTAGTGATGAAATAGAAACAAGGACTTAATGTATATAAAACAAAATAAGTGGGAATCTTTAAAAAGTTAAACATTTGGCCTTATTATACCTGATTGGTCTTAATCTCTATTACATCTCCCTTCCCCTGCCCCATCTTATAGTCTTTCTTGTACTTTAAGAAGCTGAATACTTAACGTCACTCATAGTTGACCATGGTCAGGCTGAGTGTTACTGTGTGTATGTGTGCATGTGTGTGTGTGTTTTCCAAGAAATATGATTAAAAGTCTGAGTGCTAGAATTAGACCTAGGTTTGAATGACTACTCTTCCCCTTACTAACTTTATAACTCCAAGATTAAACTCTTGATGACTTAGTTTCCTCATGTATAAAAGAGTTAATAATAATAGTAGCTGCCTCTTTCAGTTGTTAGGGGAAATAAATGAGATAATTTATTGGAAACACTTAGCTTGGGATACAATAAGCTCTAAATTTCAATGAGCCATTGTTGTTACCACTGTTTTGTTGTTATTCTTGACCTACACCTATTTAGGAGCCATCTCACATGACTGCCATCCTCCTTGCAGTGGCCATAGCAGGGATGGAATTCAGATTGGTCCTTGAAGGGGTGACATGATCCAGATTGTTTAACATAGTACAAGCACCACCAAGGGAGAGAGAGCAGATGGAGAAGAAAAATGGGTCCTGCCATGTGCATTCTGGACGGATGGCTTTAGACAGGTTACTTAATCCCTTTAATTTGATTTCACTATTTGTAAAATGAGGTTAATAATGACAAATTTTGGCCTGGTTGTTCTCAGAAAAAAACACACAAGATAGCCTCTTGGAGAGCTCCTGACTCAGTGACTGGCACTTAGACCAGCCAGACCACCTGCTTCTCTTTCTTTCCCTTTCCTTACTCTGCTGGAACCCTAGTTGAGGCCCTTGAGGCCACATTCACGTTTCATCTCCATACAAAGCTGGTGTAACGGATTTGCTTTCCTCTCATCAGAGTGGACACCTCCAATGGAAACAAACTCTGTATCTTGGTTGAATGGAAAAGAACCTGGCAACATCATTATCATTATTTTTTGAAGCATCCATTAAAAGGTCCTGTAGACTCCCTGAAAAAGGCATCTTCCTTTTACTCATCTGATTGTTTTCATTATTTTCTCCCTTGAGCAAGCATATTATACAATTAAAACAAGTTGGATTCAAGCTTTTTCAATGTTTTGATTAAGATTTTATGTTCAGTAGTCAGTGGTATGTAATTTTGGAAGTATGATGCCGATTTTTAATTAATTCTCTTAGGTTAGCTAATTAAAACAATTAGCAAGAGGTGGGGCTAACCCATTGCAAAAATAATTGGAGGATCTCTTGAACATTTTCCTTGAGGTTTCACAAAACCTCACAAAATGGTGTAAATTTGTTGTAAAAAGTAGCTAGCTAGAAACCAGAGAGAAGTAATTATAACATCAAACAAAAGTTGTGTCTGCATTTATCTTTTTTAAACATAGGAGATAAAATTTTCCTTCAGCTTCTGGAAGCTGCTTCTGCCTGCCTCCGTGTTCACGGCAGTAGTAATAATTAGAAATAACACCAAATTATTTTTTTCAGTAGCAGCATGATATATAAACTTTAAACTTTGGAGATAAATATCAACAAGACAAAGTACTGAGAGATGAGAAAAATGAAGAAACACACACCAGGAAAGCCCGAGAAAATGGTAGGAGAAATATCCAATGTGAATTAATCACTCTACTGCCAACAGGATGTGCCCCTTGAAATAAATGGGTTTCCAACTTTTTGACCTTCAGAGTCAAAACATATTTCCTATAAACTTAACACAGGACATAATACTTGATCGTAGTAGAATATTACAGGAGAGACTGAAAAGAAGAAGGAACAAGATACAGGAATACTCAAGCAGTTTAGTATATTGGTTAAACACAAGAACTGTGGGGTCACAATGTCCAGGTTCTCATCCTTTCTTCACCTCTAAAATAGGGATAATAGAACCTATCCAAAAGGATTGCTGTATGTACTAAATAAGTTAATATATGTGAATCACTTAGAACAATACTCTATGCAAAATAAAGATTAGTGATTTTTAGAATTATCTTTATTCACATTTATGAAGTTGACCCAAACGATAGTATACAACTTTGCAGAGGTCCAGAGTTTTGGGGAACAGTGATTTAAAACCTCAGTATACTTATCAGGAGTCTTAAAAATGTTGATATCTTTTGATTTCATAATTTCATCTTAAGGTCTAGCCCAAGGAAATGAAAATGTAAACAATGATAAACAAAGACATTCACCACAGCATTATTTATAAATGAAAATTTGGAAAATCTAAATGTCAGAAATAGGGGAAGCATTTACAAGCATTAAAAATGTTGGCTTCTAGCTATTTCATAACGAATATTATTTACATGCAAAAATGCTGATGGTATAGAGGTAAATGAACTCAGCAATATATGTAATTGCATTTATAGAATGATCTTGACTCTTTAAAAATATGTAGAATATACCTTTGAAAAGTGTACAAATAAATTAACATTATTTCAGAGGATTAGAACAGGACTCAGCCCTTTCTCTAAAGGGCCAGGTAGCAACATTTTAGGTTTTGCAGGCCATATAGTTTCTGTCAGAACCACTAAAGCCTCCTGTTGTGGTATGGACAGCTGCCATGGATAATAGTAAACAAATGGGTGTGGCTGCGTTCCAATAAAATTGATTTATGAAAAACAGGCAGTTAGTCTGCTGGCCATAATTTGCCGAACTCTGGGTTAGATTTACAGATGTATTTATTTCCTTTTTTATATTTTTCTGTATTTTCTAAATTTTCTAGAGTGAGCAAAGCATACACTACTTTCATAATGTAAAAATTAAGACAATAAGTGCTATAAAAAGTAAAATACTCTTTGCTAGAAAGAATAAAACACCATAGATAGTCAGAAAATCGCTATAATACAATTCTCTAAGTTAAAAATGTAGCTCAGTTCACATGAAAAATGACACTTAAAAAATAAAATCCTCTGGTAGTTGGAGGATTTTAGTAGAGAGACACTTAGAAGAGAGTCCAGAATATTTTACCTAGTCTACACAGGCCTAAAAGATCTGGCTTCTGGTTATATCTTAGAATTTGTTTCCTACCACTCTCTCTCTTGCTCACTGGCTCCAGCCATGCCTGCACTGGCATGAGGCATTGGGATTGAGCCTTTAACGCAGACTTACTTACATAACGCAGACTGACTTACTTACATCAGCTTCCTCATCTGCTTGTAAAAAGGCTCTGCCTGCCAATCCGACAGCCCTGGAAATCACTTAAAAAAATTACTCGGTCCTTTAAATTCTTTTAAAAAATCTAGGTATTTGTATTGGTTACATAATATACCCCAGTATTTGACTCAGTCTTCTGTATTTTTCATCCAGATATTTGTATTTAAAATATACAGCCCATGGCAACAGGAAACAAATTCAGACTATTACAGATAGAAGATTCTTGATAGAGCAATAGGCAAAACAAGGTCAAGGAGCCAACAAAAACACCAAATGGCCTCAGATTTTATTTTTGAATTGAGAAGAGCTAAAATTTTATTTATGAACAATAGATTATTTTCCTTTCCTCTTTTCTTTCATATATCTTATTCCATATTATCTACTCTCGATCTTGAGCATATCAATACGCAATGTATTTATTAATATATTTATCAAACTTTTTATTTAAGCCAAGCAGGTAAAAAAGAAATGCCTGATTTTAATTTGTGTTTCTTGTATTATGAGAAAGTTTAAGCACATTTCTATATGCTTAAATGCCTTTTACGTTTCCTAGTCTGTGACCGGTACTCATAACTTTTTTTCCGTTATCTTTTAGTTGTCTTGTATTTTAGCATGATGTACCGTGTTTCCCCGAAAATAAGACTTAGCAGGATAATCAGCTCTAATGTGTCTTTTGGAGCAAAAATTAATATAAGACCCTGTATTATATTATATTATATTATTATTATATAAGATCCCGTCTTATATTACAGTAAAATAAGACCGGGTCTTATATTAATTTTTGCTCCAAAAGACACATTAGAGCGGATTGTCCGGTGAGGTGTTATTTTCAATGAAACACAGTAGGGACTTTTAATGTTATGGAAATTAGCTTTTTTTTTTGTCAAAAGTGCTGCAAATAATTTTTCAATTTTGCCTTTTGATTTTATTTATTTATTATTTACTTACATATCTTACTATGCAGAAATTTTTAAAAAATTTAATGGTCAAATTGATAGGTTTTTGTTGGTGTTCTGCAATTTATGTCATGCTTTGAAAGACCTCTCCTACAAAATAATTTTTTTTCCCCTTAGATCTTTGGTCCACCTGGGATTTATTTCAGAGTAAGGAGTGATGGAGGGAAAAGTGCATACTACATTCTTCTGCTAATCCAGTCAGGCAAGACTGATTACAGGATGACACAACTTGGTTTCTTTAAGTCATCAGGTACATACGACTCAAATATTGTGAAAGCATCCAACAAGTAATTCCTGTATCACACAAGGTTAACATGTGGTAATACATTTTCAATTAGTCACTTAAATCAGTTATTTCCTCAATTTTAGTTATACCGCTATAATTTTTGACATTTCCACATTAACTCCTGTAATACTAATTTCTTAATACTTTTATTTTAATTGCCTCTTTTTACATAAGTAATTTTATTTAAAGAGGAAACTTTACATTATAATTTAATAGTCTAAATTTTGGAAAGCATACTTAAATCAATATTAAAATAAATTTATACCACTACATATCACTAATATCTCATTTATCACTTTGGAAAACTGATCTAGTTAGAGACAACTATATAGAAGTTTGGGACTCTCTGAAATAAAATATTGGGATGAAAGACAGAAATTTTATTTTCATACTTGAAGTGTTGGAGATCCTCTTTTTCTCTGTCTTATTGCCTCATAGAGTCTACTGAAAATTTAATTTACTTACTTCTGTTACATCATGTGGTGTTTTAATTCATGACAACAAAACTTAAATTTTAACTGGTCTGGTAAATAGTAGACACACATACACACAAACCCACACATTTTTTTTTTACTACTATAACAAGTCAATAGAAAAACACATTCTGCCTCTAAGGAGGAAACATGCTCTACAACTCGAAAGAAGCACACACATTCCACAGTTCAAGATGAGTTTTGCTCTCTGCAGATTAAAACACCTGCCACTATATCAAAAATAATGACATAGGATGGCTCAAGAGGAATTTGAAAAGAGTATTTATGTTGCCCAGCTTTTGAAAATGGAGAGCTTCAACATTAATTCCAGATGCTACAGTGCTTTGGAGAATAATAATAATCCTACGTGGGTCCAACTGGAGCCCTAGTCATACAGAATAAAACTTCTGGTGAAGATAGAGTCTTTTGACCACATACTTACATTGCATATTGTTCCTTATATCTAAAAGTAGGTGAAGATTTTACAACCTCATACTTAGACAACAGGATTTAAGCAATTAGTGAGGTAATCAGAGGCCCTGTACTGTATAGACTCCTGGGGAATATTGCAGTGGAAGAAGAAATACAGAAGAGGGTGTTAATTTCCATTCAAACTATATGTGTAGCCACTAAGTGGAAAGGGAGCACTACTGAGTTGGTTTATGACATTTAAAGTTAAAATTAAAAAAAAGGTCTTTGGTTAAGTGGCCACTAATGATGTAACCTCTCTCAGACATCAATTCAGGACATGGTGCTATTTTGTGTTGCTGCCTCATCAATAATGAAAACAATGATCGCTTCTATTTAGAAAGCTATGCTTTCTGTGTACCAGTTGTTTTAGAAATACCATCTCATTTAATCCTCAGGACATTATTTCCCCCATATCAGAGATGAGAAAGTGGAGTCTTTGAGAAGAAGCATAATCTTGCCCAAGTCACACAATTAGAAAGCAGAAGAGCTGCTACTAAAACTCAGGCCCTTAACAGGTCAAGTTTTCCCCTGAAACTATGATGCTTCTCCAATCAGTCCAGCTCCTTCCACCTCCTGACACTAACCAACCCTTCTTCTTCTGTCTTGGAAGGTAAACGCAAGCAGAATAAAGAACCCGGTAGCTCATATGCAGCCTCTTTCCTGGAGACAGGGAGAAGAACTGTTCAAAGAGCCAAGTCTGGCTTTCACTTAAGAAGGATGATGATGATAATTGGAGTACTTGATCAAAAAAACCACAGGAGCCACATAAAACCAGTATCTCAAAACAAAAAAGTTTTAGATTTTTGCAATACATAGTCTGTCATTCAGGCTACAAGTGTTCATTCCGCATCCATGGGGGTGCAGAGCTCTGCATTAGCTTCCTGTACCCCTGCATCCACCCCCCCGATTTGGTTCAAATAATGCAAGCAGTTTGGGCAGAAAAGAAACAAACAACATTTGTAGGACTCCATTTCATAAACCCCCCTGCAGAGTATTGACTGGCAGCTCATTGCATTTCTTAAACCACATTTCACATCCCCCGGGTGTGCAAAAAACTTGCACTAATGTAAAACATGGGAATATCAAATGAAATGTTTATGGAGATTTTTCTATAGCTGCTACCTAGGAACCCTTTTTCTGTAGAAATGTTGGCAGGATTCCCTCAAATTAAACAGAAATATTCTTTTAATTAGAAGCAGAAAATAAGAAAATTTGTTAGCATTTCCCATCGGTCATGAAGTCATTCTGAAGATGAGTCTCAGATAATTTAGGGAAATGTGTTATCATGTACTATAAAAGAGTAGTCAGTCGAAAGTAGTTGCTCTAAATAAACATAATAGTGTCTAGTACACAGAGAATAATACTCTCTGGGTTCTAGACTCTGATCTTCCTCTTCTTAACTGATTAATCATATCAGATAAAGAAATCTCTGAAAAACAATGTTCTCCTTTGTAAAATAGGGATATTATCTACCCAGGGCACAGTTATGGGAATTAAATCAAATAACAACCACATATAAAGCACATAGTAATGTTTTCGGCACTTAGAAAGTATTCAACCAATGTTAGTTCCTTTCCCTTTTTGCATTATACTGATTAATTACTTAGCTACTTAATAGTTCCAATATACTGATTAATTACTTAGCTATTTATTTGATTTCTAATTGACAAACAAAGGCTACAGGGGAAAGTATAATATTAAACAGACCAAGATCACAGTGGTCAGATAGTCTTTGTAGCAAAGTTCTTTGGATTATAGGTACATTTGATATAGGGTTGAAGTTTCTTTGCAAAATACATTAGGAAGTCATAATCTAGTCTGCAGAAAAATAAAAGACATTTCAATAGTGGTTCCATTTTATAATTTTTATGACTATTATCACCAACATGACCTTTGGTTATATACTAATTCTCATTTCATTATGTTCATAATTTATTTTTTTATTTTTTAGAAATTTTTTATTAGTTTCAGGTGTACAAAACAATGTAATAGTTAGACATTTATATTTTTTATATTCATAGAGGTACTCCAAATGTTTTGTGAATTTACTTTTCACCTTAAAAAGAATAGCTTTATATTTTTAATTTTTAAATTTATTGGAGTGACATTCATTAATAAAGTTGTATAGGTTTCAAATGTAAAATTTTATAATACAGCACCTGTATACATGTATTGCATTGTGTGTTCACCACCCAGAGTCAGTTCTCCTTCCATCGCCATATATTTGACCCCTTTTGCCCCCTTCTACCTCCCCCACTTACCCTCTGGTAACCACTAAACTGTTGTCTGTGTCTATAAGTTTTTGTTTGTTTGTCTTGTTCATTTGTTTTAGCATTCATTTTTTTATCCCACATGTGAGTGAAATCATATGGTTCTCAACTTTCTCTGTCTGAATTATCTCACTTAGCATTATAATCTCAAGATATATCCATGTTGTGATTTTATTTTTTTAAAAGCTACTGTAAAATAAGGTATGATGTATAATAATCATGGAATACTAATAGAACAATTATAAATAACAATGTTAGCTAAAATATAGCACTTATCACATGCCAAGTATCTGATGTGCCTTTAAACTGTTTTATCCACCCAACAACCCAAAGAGAAGGGTATCATTAGTAGTATCCTATTTTATAGATGAAGAAATGGAGGCACAGAGTGGTTAAGTGATATGCCTGAGATCTAGAGTAGACACGTAGAATAGGAGACACAAGGGAAAAAAAAAGGAAGATAAATCATCTGTTGCTCTTTATAAAATTTTAGCCTTTCTAAAATCAAAAATAAAATCTGAAGCTATTAATATTTATTGTTTCTGTTGTTTCCTTGAACTTGTTTGGGCTGTTGCCTTATCAAGAATCTTCTATCTGTCATAGTCTGGATTTGTGTACTTTGCTACAGGCTGTACTTTTTCTAATAATGGGTATCTGGATGAAAACTACAGAAAACAGAATCAAATACTGAGGGGTTTTTTTTTTTTTTGGTATACAATACAAATGCCTACGTTTTAAAAGAAGTATTCTGAAGATTGAATAATTTTTTAAAAGTGATTTCCAAGGCCCTTGGATTGTAGGCAGAGTCTGCATGAGAAGACAGTAGTGGCACACATCTGTTATGTCATATGTGGTTCTGGGGTTGTGGGCTACAAAGGTGAGCAAGACAGAAGCCTGCCTAGCACAACTTGTATTGGTAATATCAGCTCTTTGATTTCCTGAAATATTCTGCTGAATAATATGTTTTCATCTGTACTATTTGGAAAATGACCCATTCATAGTCCTAAGTATTCCTTCACAGCAACTGCCTGTCAGTGTCAAATCTGGCTTGAACACACTATAATTTCAATTAAGTGGCACGCTATTTAAATATGCACATAAATAAATTGCATAGAAAAATTATGGAGGGAGAGCAGAATGATCTAACAATAACGCATGTCAAACTTATGGTAAACACTTATCATGACAAATTTCCCTGACATTCTTCTCTCTAGTGAAAACATATACAGCAATATTTCTGTTAAGGATTCTTTTAACAATAAACTTGGATGTTAGCATCCTGGTTATGAGTAGGAGAGGAGGAATAGAGATAATTTTTGGGGCATTTTGGTCTCCCCACACTTTAAGGGGGCACTGGACCCAAGTGTTAAGTGTATATTGCTGTGGATTTTGGTCTTCTGGCTACATGGGAGAGTCTGTACACTCATAAGAGGATCTTAAGAGGCCAAAGGAAAAGGGTGTTTTTGCCAGTCTCAGGCCACTCAAATCCTGAGAGTAGGGTTTGCCTTTCAGTGAGGCCTCTGTCTTGGTCTGCCTTGGATAGGTCTGGTGAGATAGAGTCATTCTCTTCTATCTCAGTGGTTGTCACAAACCCAGGTCTGAGGACATGAGATCTGGTCCAATCTCCCTCTCACTTAAGTCTCCCCGAGTCCAAGTGAAGTGTGTGACTATGAACATGTGACAATCTCCACATGCCTCAGTTTCCCTATCTGTAAGTTTAGGATGATAATAGAACACACCGCACAAGGTGGTTTTGAGGATTAGTGTTACTTGCCATTAGATGGTTGTAAGGTGGGACAGTCCAGGGTTCAAGTACTGTTTCTGCTGCGTACTACGCCTGTGACCTTAAGTAAAATATTGAATCTCTCTGGGCCACAGTTTCTGTACATTGAAAATAGAAAAAGTTCCCCTGCCTTTCAGGGTGGATGTGAAGATAAAAAACAATATATGAAAATTAGCTTACTGGTAAGTATGCATTAATGTTAGTCACTTTAAATTAAGCCCTCAGGTGTGTGTCTACTATGTTTAAGGCTTGTGATACCTGCTATGGGGAACATAGGGATTTACAGTGTGGCTGGTGAATATCTTGAATTATGAAGGAGGAAGTTATTATATCACATTATTCGCCATCTTCTCATATTTTTATCTAATGGTATTAACAGTTGTCACAAATAGGTAGTACCCCGAAAGTGGTTTGAGGATAAAGTGCTTAATTGCCTCTAAGCATTTCTTAGTTTCAGCAGTTATCAAATTGCTTATGCTGACACTGAGCCCATTGATTATATATGGACATAAAAAGTATTTTCTTCCAAATCACATAACATCGAATTGATATATAAATTATATTTTGGACTTTTCCACTAGTAGGTACTGTAGCTATAAACCACATACAGGTTAGCTATTTGTAACAATGTTTTTAAAACATGAAGTCCCTTATTTTATACAAAGAAAACAAAAAATATATATTATATTGTTTTGTACACATAAATGTAATATATATACATGTATATGGATATATACGCATATATGTGTGTGTATGAATATATGTATTTATGTGTATATATACATGTATATATATATATATATATATATATATATATATATATATGTATGTGAATAAAACAAGAACCTACGTACCCTCCTTTCTACTTAAGAAGTGGAGTGTCCTTCCCGAATTCCTCTCTTTCCTCAGAAAAGAATAACCACTCTTTTAAATTTTGTGTTTCTCATTCTTTTTATCCCAGTGTTATTACATTTGTATGTATGTCTATATACACCTCAGCAACTTGCAAATAATTTAATGAAAGGGAAAGTATTTTGTACGTCTCTGTAGTCCTCTACAGCGCCTAGAATGCATCAAACATAACCAAAAGAACAAGTCCTCTATATGTCTTGGCTCTATCAACTTAAGAAAGTCACTTAGCCTCTCTGAGACTCAGTTTCTTTCCCACTTGTGAAATGGGAATAGACAGTCTACTTTGTGAGGAGTATTTTAAACATTCAGTGGATTCACATTGTCAAAGTAGTCTTCATAGTGCCTGTTTATTGTAGCTGGTCATCAAATGTTAGGTCCATTCTTTCTCACTGCTTTGAGCTATGCCAGGAGACTTCAAAGATTCCATCACACAACTTTATTAAATTGAGGTGTCCAGTTGCTGCTATTGTATTCATGGTACCTAGATACTTCTGGGTAGGTAGAATGAACATTGACATGTCTTTCTAACATGTCAGTTCCAGTTTATATTCAGGAAAGGCCTTTATTGAATGGCATTGGTATTATAAACTATCTTGTATTGTGATAAATTCTGGTTTCTCAACCTCTTGATGGCCAAAGTATTCTCATTATGTTTTCAGCCTTCTGTGATGCTCTCTATCTATTAAAATTATTAGTGGATGAATGTGTTTTGCATGTATATTACATTTCCCCAATGAAAAAGCACACCACGGAGACTTGTGCCCTGGAGATGTTGAAGCACTGGATATATTGCCCATGTGGATGGCCAAGACTTAGAAATTATTTTTAGGCATAGATCCTATATTACTGTGAAAATGGCCATCTCTTTATTCTCATATTGTCTTTCAGCATCTAATGTCATCCTAAACATCCTTAATCCAAGATTATTTGATGTCCATCTCTGAGAAAGATAAGTCATAACCGATATAAAGTCAAGGAATGTTTTATTAGCTTGTGTAACCTCATTTGTTCTGGGAATAGTTTAGAATGATCACTAATGCCAACTTTGAAAGACCTTAATGCCAAATGGCTACATTTATTCCCAGTTTGCAGAGAGGAAGTAGAGGTAAAATGATGTGTTTAATTTAGTGGGGGCATAAATAACAAAGGGCTGTTAATCACTTGTAGTGCTACCTCTTGATTTTAGATTTTTGTTTTAAAAAGACTTAAATGTTTATGAAATTTTTGCACAGAAAAATAAGTCTATTTCTATAAATCATTCCTTGTTCATTCTTTTGATTACACAAGATGAATTACTTTTTAAAATAAAGCAATTTTCATTTTGTTTAACAAACCATCAATATTTGTTTTAAAAGACCTATTTATTCCTTACATAATTTTCAAAATACAATATGGGAAAATGTTCTTTAGCTCATTTCAGAAAAAAGAACAAAGAGTTATATTATCTTACTTGATTAGTTCAACACTACTCTGAGGGGGAAGAAATGTAAAATTCAGCAGTAATACTAATAACCAAAGTTTGGAAGGATCTTCATGGGTGATAATCTAAGTTGACTGAAACTCTGGCATGGTTTCAGAGGATCTCAGCAGGCCATTCATAAAACAACAGTAGTATTGGACAGGCTTCTGTGGAAGCACTCAACTAAACAAATGATGTCTGTGACACAAAGACTTAGGAAGGAAACTAATTTAAGGCTTTGACCTCATCAGGAAGAGACCAAACAATATATATCCATTTCCCTGACCATCCATCCATTCATCCATCCATCCATCCATCCATCCACCTATCCATCAAACTGTCTGTATTACTCAGTCTGTTTCTCAATCTATCAAAAAATCACCAGCTTTTAATAGAGCACTACAGACCCTAAAATATTCAGCAAAATAGACTACATGACAGCAAGTGCTTGCTACAAGATGATAGTACATATCACCAACTCTTTTTTCATAAAATGTGTCTGGAAATTCAAAGTAGTACATGAGCATCTATAAGAAATTATATCAGATTCAACTTTACTAAGGAGTCACAGGTTTGTGAAACTGGAAGAGAATTAGGCAATCCTCTAGAAGAAGGAAGAAAAAAATGTAATCCTTACTCGAACAGAAAAATATCAGTGATACAGATGTAAGGTTTCTAAAAGGACAGGAGACTGACATGAAGAAATAAACACAATCTCTAAAGCACTGAAGAGTGCATTTTTAGCACAATTGACTAACATGTCCAGAAATGATAGAGACATCTTTGTCATAAATAATAAAATTTTACTCAGATATTTCTCACTATTTGCTAATATTGCCTGTGAACTTTCAGGTCAATAATACAAATTACATTAAGATTTCTTTTAGGTACAAAAATTATATCAAAATACCATGAAATTATATCATGTTAAAAAATCAACAACAAATAGCACACTGGGGGAAAGAGCAACATTTAAATAAAATACCTTCAATTTTCCCTGAACTCAAGTAATAGCTTCTATTTTATCATATTTTTACAGTTTCCATCATAGAAAAGTGAGATTAGGAGCAAGACCCTTATTTTAGAACATGTGATCACTAGACAGTATTTTTCTCTTGAGATCAGGTTATCTCTTGACTTCTGAAAGATTATTTTGACCATAATCTTGCTGTTCTCACATGAATCTTACTTTCAACCTGAAATGAGACCAATTCCAGTATGGAGACTTTGATTACAAATTATCCATGACCAAAGTCATCGTGCTGGGAAAATGAAGTTCAAACTAGTGTATTTGAATTATGGCATGAAGAAAGTCATTGAGTCTCTACTCTTCAGGTTTCTATTATCAGAAAGCCTGATTTACCCAACTGTTCCATTCATAAAAAACAAGGTATGATCCAAAAGCTAAAGGCATGAGGTTGTTTTTAGTTTTTAGTTGTTGTTATTGCTTTTATTTTTATAGGAAAATACAGTTCAAGTAAAACAGATACAACTTATATGTGTTACATATAAAAAGATGGATCAAAATGTACTATTTTCAGAGGGAAAAAAGTATACCTTAAAAAGTGAATGTGGCAAATATTTTTAATTAATACTATTTGAATAAGTGAAAGAATACATTTATCAACTACTTATAAAAAAGTACACTGCACACTTACAATGTTGAAAGCTTAGTGCGTTGTGAGGGAGACAAAAATGCATACACTGCAAAAACAGTTGGGATTTAAAATCCAATGGATAATCTTTGAATAGGTGAATAATATTTAGAATCTTCCCATTACAAAATTTTGGAGTTCCCATAATAGCTTTTTCCTTTTAGCTCTTGTCACAGTATATACGTTTTATTTGTGCATGTGGTATTAAGCGGCCATCTTAATTGGCAATTTTTGAAATCCTTAGCTATTTTTCCACTCTTATTTGTTGAATAATCCTTTCCTTCTTCATTAACTAGTTATGTTATACATTATTTTTCACATATTATATTAAATTGTTTTATATATAGTAGAAACTAAATGGAGTAGAAAATTAAATCTTCATGCATATGTGTGTGTATACGTAAATATATCTTATACATATAATATCTGAATTATTCTATTCTAATGTTTAATTATCATTCAGCACTATCTTTTTTATTATTGTAGCTTAAATAAGTTTTAAAAAATAATAGGGTACCTTACCTCTAACACATTTCTTTTTCAAAGTTTCTTTGCATTTTGCTTGTTTAGTCCTCCGGTTCATTTTAGGATCCCACACCCCAATTTATAATAACATTACATGTATAAATTATTTGGCAAAAGTTAGTCTCTTCATAGTGCTTAGTTTTCTTAATCATGAATACGCTATAGCTATACATTTATTAGAGTCTTTTAATATATCTTTTAACAATATATCTTCTTTTTCTTCATATAAGATATGTAGTTTTCCTGTGAAGATTTTCATAAAATTACTCAGAGATTTAAAAGTATATTTTTGTTTCTTTGGCAAATATGACTCCTTTAAAACTTCTGTTTTCTAGGTTTCCAATTCATTTTCTATATTACATTTTTTGGTTTTTCTATATTAAATTTTTTGGTTTTGGCCTTTCTAAGTTTATAATACATCTAAATAATGGAAACTGTCTTCCAATATTTTAGCTCCTATTTCTGTTAAAAATCTAATCACACAGCTAAGAACGTGAGGCTATTATGGTAGCCTTATTCAGGTTCATATTTCAACAGAAACAGATCCTTTTAGTTCTTGTTCCAGGTATGAGTCCCAACTCCATTGTGAATCTCAAGCCCACAGACCTGGACTGGGCTGAGTTTCAATCTCTCTTTCTTCTCCAAACCTGTCAGACTTGCTTTATTCTTTTAAATACATGGTCTTATGAGAAAACAAGGCAGACAACATTGTTTATTTTCCTTTTTACTAGAAATATTGTCCAGGCTTATGCGAACATTTTACTCTTTGTTTTGCAAGAACCCAATGCTCAAAATTATTCAGTGCTTAGAGGATAAATAAATGTGTAAGTTCTTTAGGGAAATTGGTTTTTTGGAATTTTTCATTGTGTCCATCGCTAAATTTGTGGTGATTTTCCAAAATCATAATACATGTTAAATCATTTGGAAAAAAAAATTCTTCTAATGAACTAACTTTCATTCATTTTTTTCTGACAGTTTATATTTGGTCATAACAATTTTCCTTGGGTGCCTATTAAAAACTGAGCACTATGGTAGTAACAAGCTAGAGAAAATGCTGAAGGAATATAAGAAATACCCGTAGACTGTAAATATTCAAGAGGAAGAAGTATGGTATCCCTACAGTCACTAGGCTTTTTAAAAAAGAACCTTGAAGAATGAGTAGTATTTAAAGAGGAAGATAGAAGGGTTTGGGGTGTGGGCATACCAGGAAAGAGGAAAATCTGAAGCCTAGATGTGGGTCCCTGATTAGCGCTGCCTAAGTAGAGAAAATGGCAGGTGACACTTGAAAGCTCAAGGAGAACACACCCACTTCACTCTATTCCCACCTCTACCAGTCCTATGATAAATATTTTAGTTCTATTTTTACTCAAAAACAGAACTCAAAATAGTTACTTAAAATGTGATACAAAGTAAGAAAATTTGGCAAAAGGTCTCTACTGTGTTTTACTATCAGACTGCAACCAAAAAAAGGAAGAAAATAATAAACTAGCGACATATTCAAAACCTAAAATGACTCTAACACAAAGCGTTTACAGATCACAAGGTATCTTATATATAAGCATTAACCCTTCTCATGTAAGCACCTATATGAACTGATTTGGACAATAGAGTGAAATAAACATGCAATGTGTTAGACATTAGGGATTTATACAATCACTGGAGTAAGTCTTTAACCTTTATTCATAAAAGATTAGTTGGGATACGATTTAAAATCTATTTTCAGAATTAAATAGTTTACAATGGCCCTGACTAAAGGAATTCACCTCAGGTTCAATTTAGGGCCAGCTCCTATCATTTACCCACGACAATTGACTTCTAAACAGCATATATTATTTCACTCTTGAATCATTATGGAAAAGATCTAATATGCACAATCTGTGAATCTTCAATTACATCATAATATATTCACAATTTATTCAAATTAGGAAACACAAATAATACATCTGAATAGAGTTCTCACTTTGGGAGGTACAGAGAAATTAGTAAATTAATGTAGAGGTTGATTAGTAAAAGATACCCTATTGACCTGAATGGCTTTACCTGCTGAGCAGTTTATACACAGTAACTAATTTACAGACTGGGTAAATCTTATTACATGTTTACTCTCTCTTCCTCCTACTAAATTGCTCAAAAAACCTTTCAAAACAGTGTAATAACTTATAGGCATAGACATGTGACCACAATAATCCAGAAAAGCAATTAAAAAGAAATGAATTTAGAGTTTTATAGCATGTGAAAGGCCTAATTTTGTTTAACTTATATAGTATAACAAGGAGAACCAAGAATCAAAGAAATTAAAGATTTTTTTTTTTGCGTGAAACTTCTCTATCCCATTTTAATTCCTCTTCCAGAATCACCTAGGGAATATTTGATTGGTAGAAGGAGAGTATAACTTTAAATCAATAGTTCTAAAAGTGTAGTCTGCAGACCCCTGGGGTTCCTGAGACCCTTTCAAAGGGTCAATGAAGTCAAAACAATTTTAATGATAATACAAAGATGTTAATTTCCTTTTTCACTGTGTTGGCATTTTGCACTGATTGTGCACAAACAATGGTATTTAAACTGATGGTGACTTAAGGCAGTGGCACTAAACTATATTACTATATTCTTCACCTCTACACACTTACAATTAAAAAAAACAGCCAGTTTCACTTAAGAATTTTCTTGATTAAACAGTAAAAGTTATAAATTTTATTAAATCTTGTCCCTTTGAGTACTTGTCTTTTTGTAACATTCTGTGTTACAAAATGGGAACTATGTAGAGCATTTCTGCTGTGTACTGAATGAAGCAAGAAGGTTGTCTCCAGAAAATCACTATTATGATTGTTTGAGTTGCAAGCTGACTTTCTGATGAGATCAGTGATAATATTAATCAATATGGTTTGATTTTTAAATATTGAATAATGAAATGTGTCAACATTTAGGTGTGAATGACACCTTGTATATCTTTGGAGGTTTTAAGATATCTATATAAATGTGCTGGACATTTGAAGTGAACTGATATTTTCCAAAAGACTAATGTGATATTTCCAAACCCTGCAAGGTAAAAGATCCATTCAAAGTTTCAAATGAACAATGGATTGTAATATAACAATGTACAAAAGAATAATATCCATAATTATCTGAAAGTCTATTGAAACACACTCTCCTTTTCCGACTATACTTTGCAAGAGGCCAGATTTTTTTGATATACTTTAAAGTCACAATGGATTGAGTGTAGAAGCAGCTATGTGAGCATTCAGCTGTCTTCTATTAAGTCAGATATTACAGGATTTGAAAAAATGTAAAGTAATGCCACTTTTTTCATGAAATAACTAGTTATTTTTCAAAAAGTATATTAGTTTTATTCACATATAATGGGTTCTTTATTTTTATTTTTAAATAAATTGTTAAATATCTACGTTTCTCACTTTTAATTTCTAATATAATAAATACTGATAGGTATAACTGACATAAATAAAAGCTCTTTGGGGTCTTAAATAATATTATAAGAATGTAAAGTGTTTCTGACATAATTGACAACCAAAGTCTAAATGAATGTTGTGAATATTTAGGATTGGATTTTATTATTGCTTAATAGACAGAAACTAAAGAAATAATTATATCATATTTTTTCTTAAGAATAAAAGGACTGCTTTCTTTTTTTAAAAGCTCATGTACAAATGAGCTTAATGAGTTTTGTGTAAATCATTTGGAATTTTAACCCCAAAACTTATGGACTATATATAACCTTGACCAGGCTGTTTATTCTCTCTATGACCAATAATAACAATTATATAATAACAATAATAATAATAATAATAATACCTACCTCAGTAGCGTTGTGATAAATAAGATAACCCATGTTAAGAACTTGAGCACAATGACTGTCACTGAATAAGTATTTGTTACATTATTATTGTTTTGAGGATAGCTCCCTCCTTGACTTCATAGTAACAAAATGTGAATAATACTTTGAATATCTTTTGAGGTTTTAAGATAGCTATATAAATGTGCTGGACAACATAATTCAAATATTCTACTATTGCTTCATGAAATTGTAGGGGATAATATTTATGGAGAATTGGCTTTCAGTAAGGTAGGCAAAGGATTTTTCCCCCCGTCTTTGGGAAGGACTGTGTTTTCTGAGCATTGTCAGTTTTCAGTCATGATTTAGAATTATTTTTGTGCTGAATCCTTTTTATTGAATCAATCCAGAAGAAAGATTTGTATCTG
This sequence comes from Rhinolophus hipposideros, assembly GCF_964194185.1. Taxonomy (NCBI): domain Eukaryota; kingdom Metazoa; phylum Chordata; class Mammalia; order Chiroptera; family Rhinolophidae; genus Rhinolophus; species Rhinolophus hipposideros. Next base: position 64,150,682 of record NC_138048.1, read on the forward strand.
CTGACACACTGGTTTATGCTTCAGTGTAATTGAGGGAAAGAGGTTAATTTAAAACTGAATAACCTCTTTTTTCTTTATTTTTTGAGAAGAACAATCAGTTGTCAGATTTATTTTGAAATTAGTAGTAAGATAATTCATGTGTTTGGGAATCAAAAAACTATGGTAAATCACACTTGCTATACGGTGGCTAACTCGTCAAGGCTTAAGTTTGCAAACTGCGTGCTCCTTTAAGGGAAGAACTCTGTTTTACCTATCATGAATTCTAAACACATAATTGTTGGATAAGTGCATGAATGAACAAATATTTTCTAAAAATTTATCGCGTAAATCAAATCATTTTAAACAGAATTTAACACGAACAGAAATTTAAACTATTTTCATAATAGCACTAGTTGCTCTACACCCTTACCAACTCACAATTTGGGAATCGTCAAATGTTTTTATTTTAGCCATTTAGTGGGTATGAAATGATATCTCCTTAATGTTTTAAATTATACTTCCTGATTATTAATGATGCTGAACCTCTTTTAATATGTTTATTGGTCGTTTTTAAATTTTCTTTTGTGAAGTGCTTTTTCAAGCCTTTTGCAAAATTTTTCTTGAATTGTCTTTGAATAGCCTGTCTTTTGACAGAAGTCAATTAATAAGAATTGCAATACTAATCAAAGAGAAGGGAATTAGCTCTTACTGGGAGCAGACTGTGTCATAGGAGGTACTATGCAGTTACTTGTAGTAATCTCTAATCTTCATAACAACCCTAAGAGGTAGGGATAATTATTTCCATTTTATAGAAGAAAAAACTGAGTCTCATAGAACTGTAAGTAACTTCCCTAAGATGCTGACAGAAAGAAATAAAGAAGTAAGCCTTTTTTTACTAAGAGAGAAAATTTCCAATATAATAGATAAGGAACATTACCAGGGTGGGAAGTAATGATGTTCATTTGTTCCCTATTAACTATAAAGCTAGAAAGAAAATGGTGGGTTTAAAGTGCCCTATAGAACAAGTTACGGGAAGCATTGTTCCTCAACTGTTAAAACACTGTGGCTGCATCTATAAAATTCCAACACAACTGCCAATTATGCATACGCAGTGAAAGAAGTCAAACTGTTAATTTGATAAAATGTAGACAAAGTAATCACTTATTTGAGCAACAATTTCACTTTCCACTTCAGGTTTTCTTCATTCCATATAGTTACAGCCCAGAAAAATAAATGTACTAATGTAGGTACTAACACCACTTGCATTCTAAGAATAAGTTTGAACCTAATTTCATGTGTTTTCTTCTTACATTCTTCAAAAAAAGAATTTATGAGAATGAACTAGGTAAAAGTGAACATTGAACCACGTGAGGTGCCATTTTTATAGTCCTTCAGATTATTCAGCATATGTGATCAAGTTCAGAAAATTTATCATACATCTCTGAATAATTACAAATCAGAACTCTGAGAAGCAGTTCACAGAAAGCTAACATCAATTTCCTATCTACATTGAAAACAGTCTTATAAATGTAAATATACAACTAAATAATTCAATACTAAATGTTTAACACAGTATTAGTGAGGTATGCTATCATATCCCCCTCAATTCCTGCATTTTTACATTTTTATTGAAAAAACAAAAAATCAAACATTTTCAGCTGTAAAGAAGTTGTAAAAGCTAAAACAACAGGGTAACTTTAGGTACAATTCTTCAGTGGTTACTTTCTAGCATTTAGAAAATCAGTCAATGACAGCTATGGATAGATCATTCAAACAGAAAATAAATAATGAAATTGCAGCCCTAAATGACACATTAGATGAAATGGACATAATTGACACATAGAGAGCACTTCATCCTAAAACATCAGACTATACATTCTTTCCTAGTGCACATGGAACATTCTCAAGGATAGACCATATATTGGGACATAAAATCAGTCTCAGCAAATTTAAGAAGATTGAAATCATACCAAGCATATTCTCTGATCACAAGGCTTTGAAATTGGATATCAACTGCAAAAAGAAAGCAGGAAAAAACACATACATGGAGATTAAACAACATACTTTTAAAGAACGACTGGGTCTAAGAAGAAATTAAAGGAGAGATCAAAAACTACATAGAAACAAATGACAATGAAAATACATCCTACCAAAATCTTTGGGATGCAGCGAAAGCAGTTCTAAGAGGGAAATTTATATCATTACAGGCCTATCTCAAGAAACAAGAAAAATCCCAAATAAATAACCTCATGTTACAACTTAAAGAACTAGAAAAAGAAGAATAAGTGAAACCCAAGGTCAGCAGAAGAAAGGAAATAACAAAAATCAGAGCAGAACTAAATGAAATAGAGAACAAAAAGACAATAGAAAAAATTAACGTGACAAAGAGCTGGTTCTTTGAAAAGATTAACAAAATCGACAAACCCTTGGCTAGACTCACCAAGATAAAAAGAGAGAAGACACTAACAAAATCAGAAATGAAAAAGGGGAAGTTATCACTGACACCACAGAAATACAAAGGATCATCCAAGAATACTATGAAAGACTATATGCCACCAAATTCAATAAACTAGAAAAAATGGACAAGTTCTTAGAAACATATAGCCTTCCAAGGCTGAATCATGAAGAACTGGAAAATCTAAACAGACTGATCACCAGTAACGAAATTGAATCAGTCATCCAAAACCTTCCCAAAAGGAAAAGTCTGGGACCAGATGGCTTCACTACTGAATTCTACCAACCTTCAAACAGGATCTAATACCAATCCTGCTCAAACTCTTCTAAAAAATTGAAGAAGAGTCAGTACTCCCTAACTCATTTTATGAGGCCAACTTTACCCTGATACCAAAACCTGGTAAGGACAACACATAAAAAGAAAACTACAGACCAATATCTCTGATGAATACAGATGCAAAAATCCTAAACAAAATTCTAGCAAATCGAATACAACAATGCATGAAGAAGATTATTCATCACGACCAAGTGGGGTTCATCCCCGGGGCACAAGGATGGTTCAACATCCGCAAATCCATCAATGTGATACATCACATTAACAAAATAAAGGACAAAAATCATATGATTCTATCAATTGATGCAGAAAAAGCATTTGATAAGATACAACATCCATTTATGATTAAAACACTTACTAAAATTGGTATAGAAGGAAAATACCTCAACATAATAAAGGCCATATACGACAAACCCTCAGCCAATCTCATAATTAATGGTGAAAAGCTGAAGCCCTTTGCTCTACCTACGTTCAGGAACACGACAAGGTTGTCCCCTATCACCTCTGCTTTTCAACATAGTGTTGGAAGTCCTTACCAGAGCTAGAAATAAAAGGCAAGAGAAAGAAATAAAAGGCATCCAAATTGGGAATGAAGAAGTTAAATTGTCACTCTTTGCAGATGACATGATGCTATATATAGAAAACTCTAAAGACTCCACCAAAAAGCTATTAGAAACAATCAATGAATACAGTAAAGTTGCTGGCTACAAAATCAACGTACAAAAGTCCATTGCTTTCTTATATACCAACAATGAAATCTCAGAAAAAGAGATAGAAAAAACAATTCCTTTTGCAATTGCAGCAAAAAGAATAAAATACCTAGGAATAAACTTAACCAAGGATGTGAAGGATTTATATGCTGAAAACTATAAGACATTTTTGAAAGAAATTGAAGAAGACACAAAAAAATGGAAAGACATTCCGCGCTCATGGATTGGAAGAATCAACATAATTAAAATGGCCATATTACCCAAAGCCATATACAGATTTAATGCAATTCCCATCAAAATCCCAATGGCATTTTTTAAAGAAATAGAACAAAAAATCATCAGATTTGTTTGGAACCACAAAAGACCCCGAATAGCCAAAGCAATATTGAAAAAAAAAAGAACAATACTGGAGGTATCACACTCCCTGATTTTTGCTTGTACTACAGGGCTACAATAATCAAAACAGCTTGGTATTGGCAGAAAAACAGACACATAGACCAATGGAATAGAATTGAGAACCCAGAAATAAAACCACATCAATATGGACAGATAATTTTTGACAAAGAAGCTAAAAACATACAATGGAGGAAAGACAGCCTCTTCAATAAATGGTACTGGGATAATTGCACAGCCACGTGCAAAAGAATGAAACTGGACTGTTATCTGTCACCATGTACCAAAATTAATTCAAAATGGATCAAAAACTTAAGCATAAGACCTGACACAGTGAACTGCATAGAAGAAAACATAGGTACTAAACTTATGGACCTTGGGTTCAAAGAGCATTTTTTGAATTTGACTCCAAAGGCAATGGAAGTAAAAGCTAAAATAAACAAATGGGACTATATGAAACTTAAAAGCTTCTGCACATCAAAAGAAACCATCGACAAAATAAAGAGGCAACCAACTGAATGGGAGATTTTTGCAAACAGTGCCTCTGATAAGGGGCTAATATCCAAAATATACAAGGAACTCATGAAACTCAACAACAAAAAAAACAAACAACCCAATTGAAAATTGGGCAGAGGACCTGAAGAGACATTTCTCCAAAGAGGACATACAAATGGCAAATAGATATATGAAAAAATGCTCAACATCACTAATCATCAGAGAAACACACATAAAAACCACAATCAGATATCACCTCACTCCAGTCAGAATGGCTATCATCAACAAGACAAATAGTAACAAGTGTTGGAGAGACTGTGCATACACTGTTGGTGGGAATGCAGACTGGGGCAGCTGTTATGGAAGGCAGTGTGGAGGTTCCTCAAAAAATTACGAATAGAATTACCATATGACCCAGCAATCGCTCTCCTGGGTATCTACCCAAAAAATCTGAAAACATTTATACATAAAGACACGTGTGCTCCAATGTTCATTGCAGCTTTGTTTTCTGTGGCCAAGACATGGAAACAACCAAAATGTCCTTCAATAGATGAATGGATAAAGAAGTTGTAGTTATACATACACAATGTAATACTATTCGGCTGTAAGAAAAGATGATATAGGAACATTTGTGACAACATGGATGGATCTTGAGAGTATAATGCAGAGAACCCTATGATTTCACTGATATGTGGTATATAAATCAAAAACAACAAAAGAACAAGACAAACAAATGAGAAACAAAAACTCATAGTCACAGACAATAGTTTAGTGGTTACCAGAGAGTAAAGGGGGTGGGGGGTGGGAGATGAGGGTAAGCGGGATCAAATATAAGGTGATGGAAGGAGAACTGACTTTGGGTGGTGAACATACAATGGGATTTATAGATAATGTAATACAGAGTTGTACATCTGAAATCTATGTAATTTTACTAACAATTGTCACCCCAATAAATTTAAAAAAAAAATAAAGAAAATTAGGCAGCTTTTCTAAATACCTTTTTTTAAAAAACAAACCATCAACATACTCATTGACTCACTTCTCTGACAAGCCTCCAGCTTACTGGAAAGGTACAAAACAAATAGGGTGAACTTAAGAGATTTTTAAACCTTAAACTATTTTGTAAGTGTGCAACCTAAATTTTTCTTATCATTAAAAATAAATAAATAACAACAAAAAAGTCTCTATAAAATAAGACATCGAAAGGAAAATTCTCTGTGTTTTGAATAACAAGATCTACCAAATCTACAGAAACATAGTCAGAAAAATAAGGGAAAATGAATCTAGAATTTCCCACACTGGAAGCATCCTTTACCTTGGAAGAAGAAATAGATCACGGAAATAACTTTACTTCTCTAATTTGGGTCATAGGAATCAAGGTTTCTTTGGGTTTCACACCAGAGACCCTGTTGTACCTCAGCAGAAGAGTCCAAACAGTGGCCCTTACATGTTTTGAGGTAAAAGATCACCAATTTTATAAGCTTAAGTACACATGGTATTTAAAAAGTCCATGATTCACATAACTCACATTAGCCAACGACTGAAGAGTTTTGTGCTCTTAAAAATGCTGCATAACATTCAAGCTGATTTTATATGTTGAAATTTACAATGGGAAAGTGCATGTCATACTTTTAAAAAGGTTTTACGACAACGAATATAGATCTTTTTTTCTTTTTTGTGGAACTTTTTTTCTTTTTTGTGGAACTTTTAGTCTGAAAATTTCTGTCTGTGAAAATTGTAGTTTGACTGAAAATCCAACACAAGTATTAATTCTATTATTCCAGACCACAAATTGAGGCATTACTATGAAATATGTTATAAGACTTTGGTTCTGGCTTTATATGTAGCTTATTTAGTTGACTTAAAGGACTATATTAGTTGTTAACAATAAAACTTAATTCATATCAGGTGAGTTAGGGACTACATTTGGGAGCTGTTAGGACCTGATACTGCATGACTTTATTTCAACAAAAAAAGTAAAAGTATTTTAACTACAGCTCTGATTCAGAAATGATTCAGAATTCAGTGGCTCTGCAGCATTTGGACCTTATCCATGTATCAGTTATTATAAATCACCTCCCACATCTTCCCCTCCCAATTTGAAATAAGCAAAACGTGTTTTTATCAGTCTCTATTTGAATTTGCATATGGCACTCAAAAGCATTTTGTTTTGCATTTGCAAACTTCAGCTTCATTCCCCCCCCCCAAATAATGTGTCTTCTTGTGAAGAATTACATGGAGAACATTTTGTTATTCATAGTCATTTAAATTATTTACTGGCTTTTTTCAGTTCCTTGGAAAACACTAAGGAGGCTCTCACAATTTGTCTGGCTTGTCTTGCTTTGGCACAACTAGATTTGGAAAATCATGTTGGAATGTGAGTCCAACGCATCAAAATTTGTGAAAGTGGAGTGTTATCCCAAAAGTGTCAAGCCGCCGAATGGTACCAGTTTCAACAACGATGCCAGAGTGTTTTTCAGGAAGACAGTTTTTGTTTAAATCCTTGCTTTTTGTCCAGCATCTATAGTTGGTCTATTTGTCTCAGAGAAAGACAAAGAGCCAGCAGCACCTGAAGCTTTTATCTTTAACTTCCTTTGGAAAGTCACTTGACATTTCTGCTGCAATTTCTTTATTTTATTGTATTACTTCTTTATTTTACTAAATCAGTTATTGATCATATATAGTTGGGGGAAGATTCATATTTTGTAAAATATTACGTTTTACACAAATAATAGTGTACATTTTATATTTATGTATAAACACAAATCCAAAAGATCCAAGAAGGCTTAGGTTGAATATTATATATAATATGTATGTAATATATATGATATACAAGGCAGTTACTGGGTTTTGTGAAGGAGTATTGAAATAAATCAGACATAAATCTAAGCTCATTTTGTTCTATTAAAATTATTTAAAAATGTAAAAATATAATATTATATACAGAGCTAAATAAGAGAGGGAGGAAGGAGAGAGGGAAGATGTGAAAGAGAGAATAGGATTGATAAAAAACAAAAGTGGTAAAACCTTAACAATTGGTACATTTTGGATGATGAGTGAAAAGGAGTCCTTTGTACTATTCTTATAACTTTCCTGTATGTGAGATAGTATTTGAAAATAAAAAATTATTGAGTGTCTGTTTTGAAAAAGAAAGCAGGAAAACTATCTAAGGGAGTGAAGGTTTGTGATATCTAAAGCCCCCCTCAACTATGGCAATGACATCTCAAGTCTCTTTTACCACCATACTGTTTCTGGAATTATTCTTTAAATTTGGGAGGCACTCAATAAATCCATAAACACTGAGTGCTTATTTTTTTTCCCCTTCGGAATCCCAATTTTCAGGCAGGCAGAATTTCTTCCGATCAGACCATAAAGCTATTTTAAACTGCATAAACGACATACAAGAGAAAATATGCAAAAAGCAACTTTGTAAACAACCGTGTGTAAACATCACCAACTGGAAGGCAGTGGATCTGGGCTGATCTCTGGATGTTTGGCTACATCTTATTATTCTAAAACTCTATCCTCATTCCCCAACTGTAAGTGAGTTACAAGCTGGAGTTTTATCTTTCTCATCTGTATATGTCCAGTAGAGACCCTTGTGTGTAGAAAGTGCTCAATTCATGTTTGGTGGCTGTACGAGTATGAATGAATGAATACAGATTCAAACATTTTTTGTGCCAAAGATCTTCAAATTGATTTCGCTTCTTTTGTTTCTCACACCAAGACTACGCTGATCTTCATTAGGCTGAATTAGTCCAGAGTGTAAAATGATTCTTTAGGACAGCCTTTCTAATTAGAACTATAATGTGCAAACTATATTTAGGAAAAAGTGTAGAGGAGTTTGTCAAAAGGAAAGCAGATTTCAAAGCTGGAGACTATTAATGGTCAGCTAATATATTGAGCATGTGGTTAACTACTTAACATGTTTTATATCATCTTTTAAAAATCAAAAGCCCTATATTATGTATATATTTTTCGATGACATTTGAATAATAATGTAAAAGGGATAGAAAGAGATGAGGGGCACTTCTAGACTTGGAGAAACCTCTCAGGTTTGGTAATAACATTTGGAGTCATCTAAATTCATACCTATTATCACTTAAGTGAACATTGATGCTGCCACTGGATCTTATACAAATATTCAGATTTTTGTTTTCCTCGTCATTCTGAAGGTTATCTCCCTGGTCACTCTGAAAATCAGGTGACAACCATTTCCCATGATGCTTTAAGGGCTGTCAAACTGTCCATCAAGCTGTCACCTGACCAATCGTTCCCATGGTTCTTTTAGACTTTCAGTATGATAAATTGAAAGGCACTATTATCTGTCTGTTGTGAAGAGGAACTGTTTGGGCTTTGATAAGATATCACTACTCCCAGGTGAGAGGCGGCTGACAGCACATCAAGGAAAACCAACACGTAGAAACATTGAACAGGGGAGCACAGGTTTACAAACATCTGTTGTCATTATTTATTACTTTTCTTTGGGTTTAAGTTTCTGACTCATCCTAAGATAATCCAAGAACAGATATTTTGCTTTCTAGCTTGCAAATAACAATTGCTGCTCTTTTCATCTTGGGAAAAGAATCTTAAAATTGAAAACACATCTGCCTACCTTGATTCACGGCACACAGCTTATAACCTTGTAACCAACAAGTTCTGTGCTCCTGCTGATGCCAGCATTTACTTTAAAAAAAAGTATCTGAGAATAAATATACTTTACTGTAATAAATAATTGGATTTGGGGGGCTAAATAATAAAATGAATTACTTGTATCTTAGAGGTCATTATTAATGTACCAATGTACAAAACATACGAACTGGTTTGTGTTGGCATATATTAGTTAATTTTTATTTTAGTATTGGTGATAAGACTAACAAGTTCAGTATTTCATGAGAAAGGTTTGTGACATTATTATCAGCTTCACTTCTTAATTATTTTGAATGATGCTAATATAAATCCAAAAACTTGAATTTCTATGCAAGAAACATGAGTGGAGGGAAAGACATTGCTCTCTGTGGATCAACACTGTAGTCAGGACTGGGATAAGAAAACCTGTGTGTAAAGGCAGGGGAGGGTTGTGAGGCAAAGGCTTGCAGAAGAAATCTTTCTGGTAAGTGGGAATATTTTATTGGAGCTACAGAAACAATTTTACATTTAGGATTTACCCTTTGGACTGAAATATCCAAATAGGTGTCAATAGAAACTAAGGTATTAAAAGCTGAACATTTGAATCCTTACTACATGTATATATAATTTTATTCTTTAGAAATTTTTAACTCTCTTTGTGTGTGTGTGTGTGTGTGTGTCTGATTTGTCTTTTTTCTCTTCTTTCCCTGCTACTTTAATGACATGTGATGACAGGCTTTTTATGTTCTCTGTGCCCTTATACATGATCATTATAAGAACACCTGAACATACCTTTTGGAGATCACTCAGGGAAAATAATCTGTTGTTATTTATTGTGGTTTTTAGCAGAATAAAAGTACTGTAGTTGGTTGCTAACATCACCACCTTGTGTACAAATATTTTTTTGCATGCAGTTTCCTAATGTCATTAAACAGTATTGAAATTTCATTACACAGTAATATAGCACTTCGATTACAGATATTTAAATAATTTTGTGATTCAAAATCTGAAAAAGAAACCCTCATACACTGCTGATCAGAATTTAAATTGGTACAGACACTATGGAAAACAGTATGGAGGGTCCTCAAAAAATTAAGAATAGAGGTACCATATGACCCAGAATCCCTCTTCTAGGAATCTACCTGAAAATTTTGGAAACATTTATTCATAAATATATATATGTACCCCTATGATCACTGCAGCATTATTCACGGTGGCCAAGACATGGAAACAACTGAAGTGTCCTTTTATATATGATTGGATAAAGAAGATGTGCTACATATATAGAATGGAATACTACTAACAATAAGAAAAGATAAAATAGTGCCATTGCGACAACAAGGATGGATCTTGAGAATATCATGCTAAGCCAAGTAAGTCAGATAGAAAAAGTTGAGAACCATATGGTTTTACACATATGTGGGATGTAAAACTGAAAGCAACAAATGAACAAACAAGACAAACAAACAAAAACTAAGAGACACAGACAACAGTATGGTGGATACCAGAGAGAAAGGCAGGTAGGGGGGAGGTAGACAAAAGTAAAGGGGATCAAATATATGGTGACAGATGTAACTTTGGGTGGTGAACACACAATGTAATATACAGATGATGTATTATATAGAATTGTACACTTGAAACCTATATAATTTTATTAACCAATGTCACCTCAACAAATTTAATAAAATTTTTAAAAATCTGAAAAAATAAACTATGGTTTATGTTTAGTCCTTTGTAATTATTTAATCACCTAACACTCTTCTGCACTCCTATAAGAAACAAAACTATCCCAGAACTGATCCTCAAGAACTGAGAATTTGTCAAAATACTCTCAAAAACAATGGCCAAGGGATTCAGAGTAAAGAGGGAAAGAATGAATTAAGTTTCTTGAATATTCATAATAATAACAAAAGTATATGCAGCCAGTGCCTACAGTATCTGACTAATGAATCTCTAACATAATTTTTAACTAAGCATTTTTAGCTCACCCAATAGGCTAGTATTGGAAATTATTACTTACTTGAAAGTATCATTTTGATCTCTATCCAAAGATGAGGAGAACCTCTTGATGAGGTTCTGAATATCAAACTTCTTTTTCTAGTGGCTTCTGGCATGTCAGAATTCCATAGCAAGTTTTATAATTTTCAAAAGTCCTTGGAAATCAATGAAGTTAAATTGATTGGATTCCATTACATTTCCAAAAAGACATACCTTGTGGTCTAACGAAGGAGGTGGTGGCTAGAGGGAAAAGACCAGAATATTCAGTAAATTCAGTGTCGGTGCCAAAAGAAACAAACAAACAATCTCTGTTACTTGCTCCCATTTCCTAAATGAAAAAACAATTTCACATTTGCTTTTTGTGACCTTTCATAGTGTCTCATCTCCTCTCTCTCTCTCTCTCTCTCAGTGATCTTATAATTTATTACCTCATAGTAGCTAAATAAGAACTGTTCCAATTTGTTGAAAATAGTCTCCAATGCTGCTTTCACCTCCAGACTTTTCTTTTCAACATAGTTTGGTTGTATGGTAAAAACTTAAAGATACATGGCAAAGTATATCAATCTCAATTTGGGGTATATGTGTATGTCTGCCTGTCTGTGAGAAACTTGGGTATTTTCAAATGAAAGTTCACTTGACAAGCCTAACAGATCTTGCTATATTGACTAATGATTAGTTTAGTTTTCTTCTAGTCTTGATTTTAATAGGCTCGTCTAACAAGAGATTAAGAAAATCTTGAAAAGGTAGGTAGCGTTAACCAAATGAATTTGGGGGTATTTTTACAATGATAATTTCTCTAATAAATTCAGCAGCAAAATCACAAAGTAAAGATAGATTTCAGTCCCTCTTAAACTTCTGGTCAAGTCTTTTAACTCTGGTTTCTGACTAATCACACGTGGGAGGGCTATAGAAAGGAGATGTATTTTCTCAAGACTATTTCTCATTATTTTATTCTATACTGTAATAATACTAACTGTATATTCATAGATTATCTCAGAGTTTCCAAAGTACAAAAATGATTTCTTTTATATCAACAGCAACACCATAAATTTGGTAAGGAAGGTACCCTATTGCATAGATGAGCAAATTGAGGATCAGAGGCAAGACGGGTAAATGCTCACGATCATGTAGATGTTAGTAGCAGGGCCAGTAAAGGACTCAGGCTTTCTGACTCTTAGCCCAATGTTATGTCCTCCACTCTCTTACTGCTCTTGTCTTTGGGGACAACATAGCACTTTTAAAATGTAGATATTAGGAGTTAAGGCCATTTCCTCATGTTTGGAGGAAGTCTATTTATGTAGGATCCTACACTGGAAAGTCACCCTGGTGCCATGCTGTCAAACCCAGAAGCAGGGTTTAGCACTTACTGACTCCTTATGTTTTTAATTTGGAATCCAACACAGAATCATTGTTGGACGCTGTTTTATTTATCTCTGACAATAAACAAATGTGTGTACATTTATATTCATGGTATACATACAGAACTTGTGGGGTACCTGATGATTTTTAAAAGCATAAGAAAATTTTTTGACATGTACCTAAAAGGAATAAAAATCTGTAAACACATTCTTATAGCTATTATTTTGGAAGGCAGCAGGCTTCTATGCTAGTATTATTTACTGAGATCCATTAGATTGTTCCCCTTTTTATTGGTTACTTGGGTATGTAAAATGCTGCAATGGAAATGAAAACAATGTTGCCACATTTTAATAAAGATGCTTTTCTGAGGCAACAAAAATAGAATAAAATAGCTTGTATTTTTAAAAAAATCTCATTTTAACTTTAATTTACACAGGAGAATAAACAAATACTACTTGGTGGAAATCATTTAAGAATTTCTTACTTTCTCCAAAAGATTCAGAGACCTAAACAGATTTCTGTGGAACAAAATGCAGCTAAATGGTCTGTTTGGCAGATGTTAGAACTTCTATGCCTGAGACATTACGAAATTGTCACTTAAATAAAGATGAAATTGAACAACCAATCACTACTTGGAAAATAAGTAAATAGTGGAGTTTGATCTAAGCTAACTTTATTTCCCAAACTAGAAACCATAACAATAAAGTTCTTTACATGAGCAACTTTGTGCGCTGAAAGAAGGGACTGTCTAATTTCTTTCCATGCATCAAGCCAAAGAAATGAAGGGAGAAAATCATTCTTCTCTGTTGGCCTCCTGTGTAAAATTTCTTTTCATATCACCCCATCTAGTCATATCTTCCTGCAGTTCGAATTGCCCTCTTTTCCTCAGACTGGTAAGGCAGTGAAAGGATGTTTGTTCTGCTAATTAACTTTATTACCCTGATAACTCCCTGCAGCCTTTGACGAAAACAATTACCGTTACTCCTTTTTTCCCCTACGGGCAAAAAAAAAAAAAAAAAAAAAAAAAAACGAAAAAAGAAAAAAAGAAAAAAAAAAGACTATTAATTAGAAACGAGGCCCAGGTCCCTGCCATGTTATCCTGCCACGTTCCCAGGCCCTCGAGCAGGATAGCATTACATTGTCAGTAGTAATTTAGCTCTCATCTGTCTCTGCTAATTATTGTCACATTCATCAAATTCATCAACAAAAGTGCTCTCAGAAGGATTGCATATTTGCAGTTAATACAGCATAAACTGGTATTACCCATCACCACATTTGTGATGATGAGAGGGACACAACTTATTCATCCCTAATTAGAGCAAGCTGGGTAATTAATTATGCATTCCGCCTTATTACTTCTGAGTTCCCAGATATTGTTGGTCTAAAAAGGGGGAGAAAGCAGGAGAGAGAAGCCTGAAAATGCAAAAAAAAAAAAAAAAGAAGGGTGATGTGTTTTGTCACATGCGCTATGCCATAATTCCCACCTGACAAACTAGCTGAATCAGTGGAAAATTGCGAGTTGTCAGCCGCAGAATAAACTGCTGTAATAGCTGATTAATGATCAGCACCTGTGACAGGTGTTGTACGGGGCTGTAAACTTGGTTTGATTAACAGTCACTGGACGAATAAATATTAGTGACAGTTAGCGGAGAGCAAGTTTGCTTGTTTTCTTCCCTGTTAACAAATCGCACGCATTAAAGTTATTGATATTTCTGTCGGAGACCCTCTATTTTTTTGTCGTTATCTGGCAACACTGGCAGTGAGGTATAAAAGACTGTGTTTCTCTTCTGTTATTTTATTTCAGAACCCAAACTGTATTTGGACAAGGTGACCTGTAGGGGTTTAAATCTACCAGTTGTGGAAGACAAGGCTAAAGAAATAACAGGATTCACACTTGGTTTAATTTCTACTCACCTGCTACTAATCTGTGTGTACATAGACACACATACATGCATATAATCATTATATCCATTTACATGTACGTACAATAACGATTAACAAATGTTCATTCTCAAGAAACACAGGCACAGACAGTGTGGGTGAGGTTCACTTATTTTAAAAAATATATATATATTTTTTCAGATTTGGATACTTTTCCTGAAAACATTGACAGTCTGAGTCTTCTCAATCCCGTGTCTCAAGTCCAAACTGAGACCATCTTCCTGAGGCAGCTAGTATTCAAAACTGTTGCCAGCTTGACTGTGTCCACTGAATCGACCAGTTACAAACAGATTGGTCAGGAGGTTATTAACCTGTCTGAACTGACTGATTACTAACCAAGAGTCAAGCTTTGTGCACAGGCACGCAAAGTGTGAATGATGGAAGGAACCCAGCCCGTCTTTTTTTTGGTCATAGTAAAGGAAGCCGGTTGCCTTCACTGTACTAGTTTGGGACTGTGTATATGTAGAATGGTTAGGATTGTGGGCTTTGAAATTCAAACTCTGGTTCTGCTAACTAGCTGTGTGACTTAGGCTAAGTTACTTAATCTGATTTTTCCATTTCTCCACTGTAAAATGAGAGCATTTCCAACCTATGTTATAGTGTTACTTTAAAAATTAAATGAGCTAATGTAGATAAAGCACCCTAGCACAGTACCTAGCATAGAAAGCACTCAACAATTAACAATTTGATTATTATTATTAATGCAACTGTTTGAAATTTGAAGTCAAATTACCTTCAGTTTCCATTTTACATGCTGAAGTGCTTTAACAGCAATGAATTATCGTTTTTCCTCCACACACTCCAAAATAATAACAAAAATTGTTTTTAAAAAACTTTATGCTCATTTATCCCAGAGTGAAAACTGAGAAAAGATGAGTGATATCTCTGCGTAGTAGATATCCCAAGGCGCTACTCTGATTTATTCAGATGTGTCTCAGAGGCACAAAAGTTGGAACTGAGGGGCCGGGCAGAGGCTAGAAGAGGGCAGACTGTTTAGTTCTCCCAACTCTCCATAAAAATGTCTTCAAAAACTTCTTGGGTGATGGTAGATACAGATCTGAGTAATGTTTATTTAGCACAATCCCATATTTTAGTGGAATTGAGATAGTAAAAAACAAAGCATGAAAAACAAAAATGAAAATAACATAAAAGCAAGTTTATGTTTTATCACTTATTATATATCTATTTTGATGTTACTCATCTAACAAGAATGAAAATGATGAAAGTACAGAGAGAGGCAACAATGCAATTATAGTTTTTGAAACTGTTAAGAAGTAATAAAACTACCATGTTTCTAGGACATTAGGGCGTATGTGACTGTTGAATCATATTTACTCAATGTTGAAAGCCAATTTATCTAAATAAAAAGGCAAAAATAAAGGAGGCTTGGGCTTCAGTAGTGTCTACGCTGATCCTAAGAACATCTGGAAGTAGTCTTCATGAAGAATCACAATGATTTATTTTTTTTTCTTTTAATAGCGTTTCTAATTCACTTTTAAATTATAAAAAAGTGTGCCTTTTAAAATTTTCAGAAAAATTTATTAATGCTTAATAATAAAGTACATCACTCTTATTTCAATCACCAAAGCAGTGGTTCTCAACTACAACACATTTGAATAACCCAGGAGAACTTTTTAAAAAATATTTTTTTATTTTCAATTACAGTTGACATACGATACAATGTTATATTAGTTTCAGATGTACAACACAGTGATTAGACATTTATATACCTCACGAAGTGGTTACCCTGACAAATCCAGTACCCATCTGACATCACACACAGTTACTACAATACTACTGCCTATATTCTCTATGCGATTCTCTATATCTGTGACTGTTTTGTAACTACCAATTTGTACTTCTTAATCTCCTCCCCCATTCACCCATTTCCCATATCTCCCACCCAGCAACCATAAAAATATTCTCAGTATCTATGAGCTTGTTTGTTTTGTTTGTTCCTTTATCCTGTTCTCTAGATTCCACATAAAATTAAATCATATGACATTTGTCTTTCTCTGTCTGATTCCACTAAGCACAATATCCTCTAGGTCCATACGTGTTCTTGCAGACGGCAAGATTTTATTCTTTTTTTTTTATGGCTGAGTAACATTCCATTGTATATATGTCTCACCTCGTCTTTATTCATTCATCCATTGATGGACACCCAGGCTGCCTCCACATCTTGGCCATTGTAAACAACGCTGCAATGAACATACAGATGCCCATGTTCCTTAGCAGTAGTGTTTTGGGTTTCTTCGGATAAATACGCAGAAGTGTGATTACTGGGTACTTGTCTCTTGTTATAGCCTTTGTTTTAAAGTATATTTTATCTGGTATAAGTATGGCTACCCCAGGTTTTTGTTTGTTTTCATTTTCATAAAATATCCTTTTCCCATCCCTTTACTTTCAGTCTGTGTGTCTTTTGATGTGAAGTAAGTTTCTTGTAGGCAGCATATGTAAGGGTCTTGTTTTCTTTTCCCTTCAGCCACTCTAGTCTTTTTATTGGAGCATTTAATCCATTTACATTTAAAGTAATATCGATAAGGATGTAGTTATTGCCGTTTTATTATTCACATTTTTGATCTTCTTAAAGAAGTCCCTTTAACATTTCTCATAATTCTGGTTTGATGGTGAACTCCTTTAGCTTTTTCTTGTATGGAAAGCATTTTTATCTGTCCTTTGATTCTAAATGATAGCTTTGCTGGGTAGAGTAATCTTGGTTGTAGGTCCTTATTTTTCATTATTTTGAATAATTCATGCCAATCCCTCTGGCCTGCAAAGTTTCTGTTGAGAAATCAGCTGACAGTCTTATGAAAACTCCCTTGTAGGTAACAAACTGCTTTTTTCTTGCTGCTTTTAAGATTCTCTCTTTGTCTTTAACCTTTGGCATTTTAATTATGATGTGTCTTGGTGTGGGCCTGTTTGGGTTCATCTTGTTTGGGACACTTTCTGCTTCCTGGGCTTGTACGTCTATTTGCTTCACCAGGTTAGGGAAGTTTTCCATCATTATTTCTTCAAATAGGTTGTCAATTCCTTGCTCTCTTGCTTCTTCTGGTAACACTACGATGAGAATGTTGATATGCTTGATGAAGCCCCAGAGGCCCCTTAAACTGTTCTCATTTTTTTGGATTCTTTTTGTTATTCTAATTGAGTGTTTTCTGCTACCTTATCTTTGAAATTGCTGATTTGATCCTCTGATCCATTGAATCTACTGTTGATTCCTTTTACTGTGTTCTTCATTTCAGTTATTGCATTCTTCATTTCTGACTTATTTTTTACTGTTTTCTATCTCCATTTTTATGTTTCCTATTTCTTTGTTGAAGTTCTCACTGAGATCATTGAGCATCCTTACAACCAGTATTTTGAACTCTGTGTCTGGTAGATTGCTTATCTCCATTCTGTTTAGTTCTTTTTCTACAGCTTAGTTCTATTCTTTCATTTGGGACATGTTGCTTTGTCTACCCATTTTGGCTGCCTCCTGTGTTTGCTTCTATGTATTATGTACGGCTTTTATGTCTCCAAGTCTTAGTAGAGTGGCCTTATGTAGCAGGTGTCCTGTGGGGCCCAGTGGAGTAGTCTCCCTAGTCACCTGAGCTGGGTGCTCCATATTTGTCCTGCATGTGGTTTGTGTGTGTTCTCCTGTTGTAGTTGAGCCTTGGTTGCTGTTTTTACATCAATGAGAGGGACTGGCACACAGGCTGACTGGTGTTTAGGACGGGCTGTGACTATAGTGCTGGAGCTGTTGTGCAGGGGCTGACCCTAGGAGCAGGATTTGCTTTAGCAGGGCTGTGGTGCCTACCCAGTCCATCATTTGGATGTGTCTTTTGTGCTGGTTGGGTGGTGCTCTGGCATGGTCTGAAGCTGGCCACTGGGTATGTTGATTCTGCCGCCTGCTGGGAGGGGTTCTGTTGCAGGTCAAGGTCAGTTGCTGCCTGTGTCCTGCCTAAGGCCACTTGCTATGAGCTACAAAGTGATCTTCAGATGGTTGCCACTTGTGCTGGGCTTGGAAGTGCCTGGGAAAGGCTTAGCTATGATCTGAGGCTGGCTGCCATTAGTATCGGGCTTGGGGCTGCTTAGCAAGAGGTAAGGGGCACACTGAGTCCAGATTCTGCTTGTTTGGGGTTAGTGAATCTTTGAGAGATTTTAGGAAAGTCCACAGCATGAGCCAAGACAGGCCATTTATAAGGAAAAGCCATTGGAAGGGGCTTGAGTGGGCCCACAAGTTGGGTGGGGCAGGGTCTTAGGGAATTACCAGGGCAAGGTGAACAGTATTAGCCAGGTTAATGGAGACTCAGATATAGCAGTCACCTGGGTCTGCACCCTGGGTGAGGGGAGAGCTCAACAGAGGAACAACGGTTTCTGCCAGAACTGGGCAGAAACTTGTCCTGCTCTTGTCCTGAAGTCAGAAAATTCAGTTCCTCCCCATATGTCCCTGGCACCTTTTGAGCTGCTGCCCCAGCACTGGAGCTCAGAGTGAATGAGTCTATTAGCAAGTAAGTACATGCATGGGTTTTTAAGAGGAATACCTGGGAATCCAGCAGCCCTCTGTCTCACTCAACCATAATCTCTGCTGGGTTTTAAGAAAAGTTATGGAGACTTCTTGGCACTGGAAACCTGGGCTGGGTCCCTCCTGAAGGTTACCTGTCTTATGTGGGTGTGGGACCAGCCATTCTGTATCTCTGCCCCTTTCACCTGTCTCAACATAGCTTCTTCTGTATACCCTTAGTTACAGGACTTCTGTTCAGCTAGACTTCAGGTGATTCTCAATGATGGTTGTTCTATAGTTTAGTTGTTATTTTGATGTGTTGGTGAGAGAACACAAGCACAGCATTTACCTACTCTGCCATCTTGACCAGAATTTTTTTAATGGAGATGTCAGAACTGATATTCTATTGGTCTGGGGAGCCACTTGGGTGTAGACTTTTTAAAAAAATTCCCTAGGTGCTTCTGATATATATCCAAACTTTAGAACTGGGGATAAATATATAACATTAGAAATTTACTGTGTTTCCCTGAAAATAAGACCTAGCTGGACCATCAGCTCTAATGCATGTTTTGGAGCAAAAATTAATATAGGACCCTGTTCCATATTATATTATTTTATATTATATTATATACCCAGTATCATATCATATCATATCATATCACATCATATCATCATATCATATCATATCATATCATATCATATCATATCATATCATATCATATATCATATTATATCCAGTCTTATATTGCATTAAAATAAGACCAGGTCTTATACTAATTTTTGCTCCAAAAGACGCATTAGAGCTGATGGTCCAGGTAGTTCTTATTTTTGGTGAAATACAGTATAAAATAAGATTTAACTTAAAAAAGTAAAAATTCATTCTGATTATGGAACTATTATTGTGCAATGGATGTCTGGAAATTTGACATCCATCCCATATATGGAAACTTTGGAGTTATCTGAAATTCCTACTTAAAGCATCATGAGTGAAATACCTTATTTCTTAGTTAATCCAATCCAAGAAAAATATCTGATAATTCAAACAGTAAGAATAATATTCTGAATTCACCACTCACTTCATATCATTAATTTGAATTGCGTGGTCAATTGCCTTATCTCAGTGGGAAAAATGAACCCAGTGCAAGTGGCCAGACAGTTTTTGTGGCTGATGGATTCACTAGATGGTGGCAGAACTGACTGGTGAACGTAGTTTGCTTCCAAGTGGATATCCTGCTGCACAAATGGTGACAGAGAATCAGGAGACCAGAATGTTGTTGCCATTTGGCACATATAAACCTAGATTAAAAGTTACTTAATGGGTGCTGTGCGCCTGCTTCTGTCTGTACTTTGTTACATAAGCTTAGTATCATTCTTGTTGCCTATGAGTACATGGCTATAGGAGATGTTATTAGTCTATCATTTCCTCATTGCTTGTCATGGTCAGACAACCCAGGCAACCACATGAAATAAATTGGAAATTGCCTGTTTGAATAAAACATAGATTATGATAAAGTTCCATTAGGGAGGTAGCTCTATTAACTTCTCTGTTAACTTCTAGATTCTAGAATTCCTATAGTCCTATAAAGTCTTAATTTAAATGTTTAATTATTTGAAAAAACCTGCATTGTATCTTATCAAGTTTGCTCAAAACAAAAAACGTAATCCATCCCTGGAAATTTAAAAAGAAAGGTTTCACTCAGCAAATTGGATTTTAGGGTTGGTCAACAGGGAATGCCTTACGTCATAAAAAAAACTTGATCCTATTAAATTTTCCATGGTCTAGAGCAGGGGTGTCCAAACTTTTTTCAACGTTTTTCACCAAGGGCCATATGCGGTAAAATACACAAATAGCTGGGCCACTCACTCGAGGTGAAGTACATATTGCCTCACCTGGTTTATTTAAAAACTAAAATATATTTGTGGAATTTAAAAACGAAATATATTTTTGGAGTTAGCTGCGGGCCAATAAAAAATGGATTGCGGGCCGCAGTTGGCCCACGGGCTGCAGTTTGGAGGATGGTAGGCAAACTATGGCCAGTAGGATAATCTTGCCTGCCACCTATTTTTGTAAGGCATTGCAAGCTAGGAATGGTTTCTACACTTTTAAGTGGTTGAAAACAATCTTTGTGATGTGAAAATTACATAAAATTCAAATTTCTGTGTCTATACATGAAGTTTTATTGGAACATACCCATGCTTCTTTGTTTCCATATTGCCTATGGCTGCTTTTGCACTAAAATAACACAGTTGAGTTGTTGCAATAAAGACCATGTATCCCACAAAACCTAGAACATTTACTATTTAGTTCTTTCCAAGAAAAGTTTGCTTGTTCCTGTTTTTGAGTAGTGTTATTCAAATTTTAATGTGTATACAAATCACCTGGGATCTTGTTAAAATACAGATTCTGATTCAGTCGGTCTAGACTGGGGCCTGAGACTCAATTGTACATTGCTAACAGGCTACCTGGTGATACTGATGCTACTGGTCCAAGGACCACACTTTGAGAAATAAGGCTCTAGACCACGACCCTCACCAGCCAGGCTCACAAGACTGATGTCAGCTGGATCAGGACCTGATCAGGAATGAACTCATATGATCCAAGCTCACAAGATCAATGTAGAAACCTAGAAATCTAATTTATTCATCTGTTAATAAGAAATGTGATACAGACTGATCCAGAATCTTCTGTCCCTATAGACATGCCACCTGAGATACTAAATTAGAACAGAAGAATATTTGATAAAATTGGAGAGGAAACAGTAGGTGATAGTTGTGTATTTAGATTGTCCAAAGACTTCAGGCTACTAGAGATGTGCTATCTTGATCCACTGGCACCAGAGTGGTGGTATCTGGGATTAGTTTTAATTAGGAATGGTAAAACACACCGACATGGAAATGACGGTTGTGCAAGAAGAAGATTTGTGTTCCCAGATCCCTAGAAACAGGAGGCACAGCACATTGCACAAGGGGCCAAATAGGGAGGCACCAGGTTTGGTCAGGAGGCAGAGGGCGTGAGGAGAAAAAGGGCAAGAGCCTTAATTGTGGTTTTCAAGGGAAGGAATAGGAGAGGCAGGGTCAGCTGGTTTAATGTGAATAATTTCATCAGGCTCTGGTGTTTAGGGGCTGTCTCTTGTGGTCTGGTCCCTGGCCCTGGAGTGATTAGGGCAGGTGGATAGTGGCCCAGAGTATACAAGCTAGACGAGGGACTTGGGGGTATGGGCTCTGAATTGGTTGGCTTGCACGTGAAAGTCATAGTCGCTTTGAGTTGTTTGCTATCTCTAGGTTGATCTCCCCAGTGTCATCAGGGCCCCAGATGTCAAAACACCAGAAAATACAGAAAATAGAAAGGCATGATTAATATAGGTGGGTTCTTGGGCCAGGGCACTCTTTCCCAGGATGGTTATGGGATGGACACTGCCCATGCACATCTCCTTGATTTTTTTTCTGGTTTTGTAGTGGATCAATCTCCCTTCTAATTCACATATTCTTCCTTCAGATCTGCTATTCTTTTAGGTTATGCAGAAGTCCTTCTGGTCTAGGGATCCTTTGGCTTCTTTTAGTTGATTCTGTGTGTAATTGATTATCAAGTTCAATATTGCTCCAACCCATCATGTGTTGATTACCTAGTTTAATTCAGAAAACAACCTCATTTTGCTCACTAGCAAGTTGGTGAGGCGCTTTTCTCTACAGTTCCTAATACAGACAACACTATATTTAATATACACAATAACGTCAACTTAATATGACTATTTAAATACTTGTAATATTCAACTTCAGACGATAGAACCTCAGTTTGTGCCAGAGGGTCCCAAACTGGTGATGGTGACATTTAAGTGGTGGATTTGACTGGGCCATTTTTTATGACACTATGGTCACTCAGAGGATGGAGGTGATATTGTGGTCATCAATAAGCTTCCAGACATACCTCCTTTCTCCATAAATATGTCTATAGGCCATGGAAAGAGAGAAGAGTTGAGGCAGATGCCCTTTGCACAATTAACTGCAACATCTACAGGCTGATTTTGAGTTATTCTGGGAGTCCTGCCCTAGCCACTTTGGTCAGAGAATTGCTTATAATGGCAGTAACTTTATTCCTCCTCTCATTATCATCACACAGTAATTTCCTAGTCTTGGTTTACTCTTTAGTATTATCTTACAAAATTATGCCATGATGTTTAAAAAAATGTGCTGCAAATTTCATTTTAAGTATGTCATTGGTCTAAACTTATGAGAAGTGGCACTGAGAGAGAACTGGATCTGTGTCCTCGTACTAATTACCATATGACTGTGACCAGATCACTTCTCTTTGGCCATCAGTTTCCTCATCAAAAATATAGAAAAAGGCTATCAGACTACATGATCTCCATGGACCCTTCCTGCATTAATACTAATCTCAACTGAAATGTTTCTTCAAGACACACATAAAAATGGGGTGCATTTCTTCACCCCCATTCGTGGCATATGCCATATGGCACTTCGAACTTCCATTTAGCTTTTTTTTTTCTTTTTCCTGGTGGTCTTGTTACTAGATTAAAGATGTTCCCAATTTTTTTCATCAAAATGGAAAAAAAAGTTATAAACATTTTTTGGTAAATATCTTACTTAATTTTGTATCCCAGAGTATTTGTATAAATGCGCCATCCAATAGATGTTGTTGGAATTAAGTTAGTATGGGAAGGCCCTCCAAACAAATGACTTTGAGGTAACAGAATCTCAAAAGGTCAAGAGGCTGTAACCCTGCACAATAAAGCAGGACTTTGATTGGACATGGGGCAATTTCTGGTGTCATATTGCAGTGACTACATTTATAAAATTATAAAACAATTTTGTTTCTCTGGAAACATTGAAAGAGTAACTTGACTTTAAATTTTTTAATGGCCCATTATGTTTCTTATGATTAAAGAAATCAACTAACTTCTGATAGTTGTACAATTAAGTTCTACCAAAATCCTGCAAAGATCAAGATTTTTGCATTGAGATTAGAATTTTCATATTTTTTATGGCTTGTAGAAATGAAGACAGTCTATCTAGAATAAGGTCAAAGCCATACCTACATATGTTTTGTTAGATTTAAGAGAAACATCAAGAAACATATTTTCTTTTCTTGGTGCATTTCCACTTATGTGCAATGTTTTGGATCAGAAAACTAAAATGTAGCAGTGGGTAGGAATGGGGTGGGACCGAATACAGAATTGGTGCCAACAGATGCGAAAATGAAATCTTTGGCCCAGAAATAACAGCTTACCAAAATACACACACACATTTATTGGACTCTTGAACAGATACCCAGCCGTCTGTATAGACAAACAGTGCTGTTGGCCAGGAGTCCCGGAGGCAGGCCAACCTCCCATCCAGATGCCACTGCCAGTGCAGAACCATTTGGCAGCTAGTTCTCTGGCTGCCAACCTTTTCTCCCACTCTCTGGCAAAAATTTTTACAGGGGCTGCTCAAGTAAATTAAGACTCTGAAGAGTTCTGTATTAATATGCCGTAACAACACAATGCCACAGGAAACTTTTATGTTATTTGAAGGTTTTTATTCCTTTATTTTTGCTAAGTGCCAAAGCAGCCTGACTTCTATGTATTTGTCTACAGATACATGCAGTTGCTTTGGAAGTTAAGAGTGTTATATTTTAATTTCTATATGGAGCCAACTTTCCTCAACCTAGAAATACCTTGAGACTTTTTAAGGCATGAGCAATCTGAAACATACAAACCAAAAAGAGGGCGTGGGGAAGAAAGAAAATAAGTATACAAATCTTTCTGGGAAAGTGAAAGAAATTGTTCACATCTCTTAGCCCTAGCAAAGTGCATGCTGAAAAATCTACTAGTCAGAAGAATGCAACATGCATATTTTTTTTCAGTGAAAATTGAAAAGTTATCAATATACTTCCATGACAGCTTGCATATAGCAACAACTTCGGGGGGGGGGGAGGGGGGATAAACATAAGCACTATCTTCTTATCTTGTAATCTCATCAAATTCCAGTTTCTGCTTAAGTGAGGTTGTACCTGGCACCAGCGCCTTTTCCTACTTTCCAGCCCCTCCTACCTGGAGAGACTTCTTTACCCACTCACTGCTTACTTATCCCCCCTCACATCAGAGGGCTGGGCAGCCAGAGAGAACCTTCTGAAAGACCTGGCTTTTTTTCAGTAGCTACTTTGCAAAAGCAAAGTATTAAGATACACCAGATCAAAGCACAGAATTACCAGAGGGCGACATACTATGTGATGATTTTGATGAATTTGAAACGTAGCAAAGTTCAAGTATATTTTAATTTGTAGAACAAATAGTACTGTAAGTTTCTGAATTGTCAAAATGAAACATTAAACTGCCGTGGTATACCACACAAGAAAAGGAAAAGCAAAGAGGTCAGGTTTACACGGCTTATCTTGGCTCTGCTATCTAATTTTGTATAAAGGTAACATTTGAACGGGGGAAATATTTTTTTGTGGCACGCCATATTTTTTCTCCAACTTACCCACAAAAATATAATGAACTCTTGAGGTTGACTTGTTAGAGTTTCAGTCACAAAGTAAGTGATCTTAACCATACAAGAAGCAATATTTTTCCTGGATACCTTCAGTGGGGCTGCCATATCAACTTGAAGCAACATTAATTGCTCTCAGATCTCTGAGTATCATTGACATTGATAAATCATCCTCAGAGAGACATGAACAAATGAATCAAATGCTCATCATCACATTTAGGAAAGATAAACATTTTTACAACAAGGAATAATACATCAGGCAGCCTACTTATGTAATGCTGTGTCTCATAAAGATTTCTTGATGAGCCATAACCCTATAAACTGTGTGACTAATGCATCGAAGAGACAGCTTAATCACAGAAAAGCATGTGGCCAAGGTACACTGTAGGAAACATAATATTTCATTCCTTTTTTGACAAAAAAATTTATTTGGTCATTAGAGTCAAGTATAATAATTTGTTTCCCAACTGTACATTAATATTAAAAAGTCTTCCAGTGTTTCATTGTATAAATGTGATAAAATTGTCACTGACTACATGAAATTAGACTACATCTAATTAAAGTTCTTCAATAGTATGTAAAATACTTTGCTGTATAGAAAAGTAATAGCTATACAATTATATGAACAATGGCAATATTAGTTGTCTAATGTCTCCCTAGGAATTTTCAAATTTACCAACCTAAATGCAGCCTGCTGTATTTACTCTGTATTGTTTCACCTAACCTCCCTACATTTTAGAAGAAAATCAATTGGTATTTTTTCTACATAATTCTCCACTTTCTGTTGCAAATAAAGAGAACACGATTTATCTTTCTTTGGAAACAGCAACCATGAAGAAGAGCATCTTTTCTTTTTGTGAAGTGAAGAAAAGGGTTAAATTAATGGAAAGGTAGATAATCCTTTCCTATTGATTGGGGTAAGAGGAGCAGCACTCCTTAGTGCTCCCTTCTCTCTCTGGGCCCTTTCTTTATCTGCCTCCGAGCACCAGCTTTTGCTTTAGCTTTCCATGGACCACCTGTGTGCCTGCAAATATCTAGAGAGACATCAGCAGATCCCAGCAATGGCCACAACACTGCCTGGTCCTTTTTCACTGAATGAAAAATCCAAACTTTGCCAGGATGGCAAATTATCTTTTTTCCCCCCCACAAACATGTGCTACCTGAAAGCTTTACAATAAATTTTGTGTTTTCAGTGGCATGTTATAGACTTAATAGCAACTTACTTGTATATACTTTAGTCTGAATACTCACACGGCATTTTCAAATTACATTTTACAAACACTAACTTTGAGGACGGTTACCAATAATGATTTTAGCTACATTTGTTGACCTCTTAATATGTGCTTTTCGTGCATTTTCTCATCCAATCCTCACAAGCCTTTGAAGTGGTATTTGTATTATTTCCATTTTGTGGATGAGGGTGGTGAGAATTAGAGAAGTGACATGGTTACACAGTTGAGCTGGAATTTGAACCGGGCAATCTGACTCCAGATCTCACACTTAGTACAGCAGAGCTGTTAGGTGAACAAGGATTTTGCGGTCAAGAAATTTGGAAATGCAGAGTAAACTGAATTATAAAAACTTCTTTCTGGCAGGATTTCTCAGTTTTTAATATGCCGGTGGACACTGACTCTCTAAGGTGGAATACATTATGTGATTTTTTCCAAACATACTGAGCCTTGTTGATCCCTCAAGTGCTTGGGCCTGAAGGCCTGGTTTCAGATGCTGGTTTTGCCTCTCACTATGGTCACAGCCCTGAGCAAGTGATTTAACCACTTATTAAATTACTTAATCACAAAAAGGAAATTTAATTATATTTAGTAAATTATACCCATCATGACAGAAGAATGGCCAACATGTTTTTGTGTAAGCCGAAACAGAATTTTTCATTAACATTCTGTTAATGAGAATTATTTAACTAACCAGAGTATCTCATGTCTCTAAACAGTTTTATTAATCAGTGTTTGGCTTTCTTCCAAGACTTTCCTAATTTAAAGCTTTTACACCTTGTAAAGTTTTTCAGGTATTTACATTAAAAAGGAGGTAACATTAATTACAATAATATTCTCATTAATTAATGCTTTTTATAGCAATAATTTTCCTGGGTAGTTGTATTAGTTGATCTAGTTACCTTTTCATTATGTTAAGTACAGGGTTTTTTTTTAGAGCTGACATGTATATAAAAGAGTATGGCATGATTCTTTAAACTTTCTTGGCGTTTTTTTTCACAGTGTCCCTAGGTCAAAGGAAGTACTTAATAGTTTCAATTATTAAGTAGCAAGATTCAAATGACTTTAAAAGTATTTAGGTCTTAACAACTTAGTAACCTTTGAAAAATATAATACATATAAATTGAAATAAAAGTATTTTTATTCTTAAATCACAATTACTTACTAATTAATGGGATAGGTGCACCTGATGGCCAGCGCAAAACTTTGCAATCCTTGGAACAGACTGGTTCGCACCAGCCTTGTGTCCTATTCCATGCTGACTTTAGTATGGTCATGCTTTTTATCAAAACAACCACAGAAAACTCAGCTTTGCAAAGATATGAAATTATTGAAAGGAAGGTATAACAATCTAATGCTGAAACTATGAACCACCGGGAGCTGGTGGCTTCAGTGTCTGTGTTTCCCTCAAAAATATAAAATACCCCCCTTGTGGGTTCACTATGGCACGCTGGGGCACCACTGCACACAGTTTGGGATCGTGGGATTATGGTATTATATATGATAGCTCATCACTTAGCTTAAAACGTGTTTAAGTATTTAAACTGCTTTATTAGACAGAGAGAGATAGAGATAGAGAGATAGAGAGAGAGAGAGAGAGGGAGAGGGAGAGGGAGAGAGAGGTAGAGAGAGAGAGAGATCTTATTAAAAGGCTAATGACTGTAGCTTTTTTCGTCTTTTAAGGGAGTTAGCCTACTTTATATGAGGTGTTTAAAACATCTCTATACTATTCTTTTCTTCTTGGTGGAAAGAAGAAGGGAAGGTAAGACCCAGCACAATAATGAGTCTGTCGATTTGCAATGGGATAACACAACCTAGTTTAGAATAGACTAAAAAGACCCAAACTGCTCTTTATAATAAAGTGAGCAGTTAAGTGAAAGAGAGGAGGACATGCAGCCTGGTAGAGGGCTGAACCTCCAAATAGCATACATGGCTGAGGAGATTTTCTAAAAATGGTGAAATCTGATGTTATACTTTGTTATGCTACTGCGTCATGACCCCAAACATTCAGTGTATTTTGTTCTACACACGTACTTGTGTGACTGTTTTTTTTTTTGTGGAAATCAGAGAAGGTTGAGGTTTACCCTGGGATCTGCCCAGAACAAAAAATTAAAAAGTGGTGATGCATAAGTGATACTGAGAACTCCTGTGGAGACAGGCTCTGAGAGCCAGAAGTGACCATAACAACCAAGTCATCGGCAATATCCAGAAAGCTTGGGGAGGAGATGCATGGGGGGCTTGACAAGAAATGCTGAGAGTGATTGAAGGCTTTGTAGATTGTGAGGGACTGAGAGAAGGCCACAGCTGGGGGGTGGTCTAAAGAAGTCACTAATGTTGGGGTTCTGCTGATAATGTCAATCTAGTGGGAAGAGTTGACATCGGAGATGAAAGTGTTTTTGGGGGGTCAAGAGACCCAGTCCCAAGGCAAGTGTGTAGTCTGGATTCAGAGACGTAAGTGGCATAAATAATGATATAAGAAAGTAGAATTGCTCAGGCTAGCAGCAAAGGTTGTATATCAGATACCTGCCAGAATCACAGGTGATGCCCTCCATTTGTCAGATCTAATTTTGTTCCTATTAGACAGTAATTTCAGTCTGTAAGAGACCCAAAGACCAGGGAAAGAGTTATTTTGTGTCCCAGTTGTTTTCTACTCAAGAAACTAGGAATGGAAGGGAATTTCCTCAATATTATAAAGGGCATTAAGGAAAAAACCCACGGCTAACATATTTAATGGTGAAAGATTAAACACTCAGAAAACTAGGAATGGAAGGGAATTTCCTCAATATTATAAAAGGCATTAAGGGAAAAACCCACAGCTGGGTATTTAATAGTGAAAGATTAAAATCTTTCCCCCTAAGATAAGGAACAAGATGAGAATACTATGCTATTTAGTATACTATGCTATTTAGAATACTATGCTATTTATAGCCAGAGCAATTAGACAAGAAAAAAGAGAAAGAAAGAAAGAGAAAGAGAGAGAGGGAAGGAGGGAGGGAGGGAGGGAGGAAGGAAGGAAGGAAGGAAGGAAGGAAGGAAGGAAGGAAGGAAGGAAGAAAGGAAAGAAAAAAAGAAATTCAAGGCATCTACATTGGAAAGAAGGAAATAAAAATACCTCTATTCACAAATGACATGATCCTATGTATAAAAATTCCCAATGAATACACAAGAACACTGCTAGGGCTAATGAACAAATTTGGCAAAGTTGCAGAATACGAAACCAAATCACAAAAATCAGGTATCTTTGTATACAACAAAAATGAGCAATCAAAAAGGAAATTACCATGTTTCCCCAAAAATAAGACTTAGCTGGACCATCAGCTCTAATGCAAAAATTAGATATAAGACCTGGTATTATATATATTATGTTATATTATAATATTATATTATATTGTGTTACATTACATTACATTACATTGTATTATATTATATAGACCTGGTATTATATTAAAATAAGACTGGGTCTTAATAAGAGTGGGTCTTATATTAAGTTTTGCTCCAAAAGATGCAATAGAGCTGATGGTCCAGCTAGGTCTTATTTTCGGGGAAACAAGGAAAGAAGGCAATTTTATTTATATTAGCATCTAAAGTAATAAGAGACTTAGGAATAAATTTAACCATGGAAGTAAAAAACTTATGTACTAAAAACTATAAAACATTGCTGAAGAAAATTAAAGAAGATATAAATAAATGGAATGACATCTCATGTTCGTGGATAGAAAGAATGTCGCTAAGATGTCAATACTAGTCAAAGCTATTTGCACATTCAATACAAGTCCTATACAAATTCTAACAGCTTTTTCCCCCCAGAAATGGGAAAGCCACACCTCAAACTCATATAGAATTATAAAGGACCCAGAATAGCCAAAACAATCTTAAAAAAGAAGAAGAAAGTTGGATGACTCATATTTCTTGATTTCAAAACTTACTATAAAGCTACAGTGTGGTACTCGCATAAGGATAGATACACAGACCAATAGAATAGAATTGAGAGTCCAGAAATGAACCCGAACATTTATGGCTGATTGATTTTTGACAAGGTGGCTAAATCCATTAGATGGAGAAATAAAAGTTTTTTCAACAGATGATATTGGACAACTAGATTTCCACAAGCAAAAGAATGAAGTTGGATTCCTATCAAATACCATATATAAAAATTAACACACAATGGATCAACAACCTAAATATAAGATAAGGACAAATCTTCATGGCCTTAGATTTAGCAATGGATTATTTGATCTGACACAAAATACATGAGTTAACGAAAGAAAAAAATAGATAAATTTGATTACATCAAAATTAAAAAATTTTGCGAACCAAAGAACATTACTAAGAGAGTGAAATAAACCTACTGAATGAGAGGAAATATTTATAAATCAATATCTAATAGGGGTTTAATATCTAGAATATATGAAGAGCTCCTGCAACTCAACAACAAAAAGACAAACAGCCCAACTGAAAAATAGGCAGAGGATTTAAATAGACATTTATCCAAAGGAGATACACAAATGATTAATGAGCACATGAAAATATGCCCAACATCATTAGCCATTAGAAAGTGCAAGTAAAAACCATAATGAGATAGCACTTTATACTTATTAGGATAGCTATAATAAAATACAAAAAAAAATCCCACAAAATAACAAGTATTGGTGAGGATGTGGAAAAATATGGTGGGAATGTAAAGTGCTTTTAGTGGTTATGGAAACCAGTTTGGAGGTTCCTCAAAAAGCAAAACAAGGAATCACCATATAACCCAGCAAATCAACCCATAGGTATCTAGGTATATGCCCAAAATAATTGAACACAGGGATTTAAACAGATACTTGTTTGCATTGCAGTATTATTCATATCAGTCAACAGGTTGAAACAACCCAAGTGCCATTAAGATGTGAATGGGTAAAAAAATGTAGTATAGAAATACAATGAAATATTATTCTGCCACAAAAAGGAACTAAGTTCTGATACCTGCTACAACATAGATGAACTTTGAAAACATTTAAGTGAAATAAACTGTAACAAAAAAGGACAAATATTGTATAATTCCGCTTATATGAAATATGGAGAATAGGCAAATTCATAGACACAAAGTAGAAGAGGTTATGAGGGTCTGAAGGAGGGGAGAATCGCAGTTGTTGCCTAATGGGTACAGATTTTCTATTTGGGGTGATAAAAAAATTTTGGAAATAGTGGTGATGGTTGCTTAACATTATGGATGTAATTAATGCCAATAACTTGTACACTTAAAAATTGTTGAAATTGCAAAGTTTACATATCACAATAAAAATATACTGGGCAATACTATTTAGGGAAGCTGAGGAAACAGGTATCAAAAAATTAATCTGTGTTTTAGGATCTTGGAATTCTTAAAATGGGAAAATCTGAATAAATCACTCAGTCAAAAATCCCACAAAACCCATTATTATATACCATTCTGATATCAAATATTAGTTTCTGGTTCCTGCTTTCCTCTTTTTCAAGTCTGAGCATATCTATATTTTCTAGATTGTAAATAATCTGGCCATCAGCTTCAAAGACATGGGAGGCACTCTGGCCTTTTTTTCTTAAATTAAAGTTTATTGGGGTGACAACTGTTAGTAAAGTTACATAGATTTCAGGTGTATAATTCTGCAATACATCATCTATATCTCACATTATGTGGTCACCACCCAGAGTCAGTTCTCCTTCCATCACCATATATTTGACCCTGTTTACCCTCTTCTAGAGCCCCCTCCCCGTTACCCTCTGGTAACCACTAAACTATTGTCTAGGTTTATGAGTTGTTGTTTCTTATTTATTTATTTATTTATTAGTTTCAGGTGTACAAGACAAGGTAATACTTAGATGTTCATCATTTATATCCCTCACACTGTTGGCTCCCCTCCCCCATCCACTATCCCTCTGAACTCACACCGAGCCATCACATTATATATATAAAATTATAGTTGGCATTCATTATTGCTTAGCTTCTGGTGTACAGTGCCATGATCAGGCATCCACAGTATTCCTGAGGTGGTCTCCCAAATGGGACACATGTCCATCGGATACCCTACAAAATCTTTACAACATTATTACATTCCCCAAATTAATTTTCAAAACCCCGAAGCCATCTTGTGGTTACTGACTGTGTTCTAATCCCCTCACCTTCCCCCTTATCCTCAACCCCCTGTCCATCTACCAACCCTCAGTTTTTCCTCTATGTCCCCAAAATTGTTTCTGATTAGTTCATTCACTTATCCTTTTCTTTAGATTCCTCATACAAATGAGATCATATGGTACTTGTCTTTCTCTGTCTGACTTATTTCACTTAACATAATGTTAACATAATGTTCTCTAGGTCCATCCATGTTGTTGCAAATGGTAAGATTTCTTTCTTCTTTATGGCTGCGTAATACTCCATTGTATAAATGTACCACAGTTTCTTAATCCAGTCATCTACAGATGGGCATTTTGGTTGTTTCCATGTCTTGGCTATTGTGTATAGTGCTTTAATAAACATAGGAGTGCATATAGATTTTTGAATTGGAGTTTTGGATTTTTACGGATAGATACCTAGGAGTGGGAGTGCTGGATCATAAGTTAGTTCCATTTTCATATTTTTGAGATACCTCCATACTGTTTTCCATAGTAGCTGCACCAATCTGCAATCCCACCAACAGTGCACAAGTGTTCCCTTTTCTCCACATCCGCGCCAGCACTTGTTGTTTGTTGATTTATTGATGATAGCCATTTTGACTGGGGTGAGGTGGTATCTCATTGAAGACACGACCATTTGAACCCTTGTTTTTCCCTCTAATTTTCACCATGTTGCAGTGATAGCGTGATAAGTGAGGTTATTTTTATTTTTGTTTTGCTATCAGGGCTCCCAAGATGGCCATATCCTTCCACTGAGGAATAGCTCTTAAATTCCACATCCATGAATAATCAGAGCACTAAGGTTTGATTAGTGCTTCATGACTGATGATATGTTTTCACAGACATAAGCTCACTACAGTTCTTCCTGTACCACTTTCCTGTAGCCCAGGCTGTCTCCTTGCCCCCACCTGAAGATTCAGTTGTATTTATGTTCACCCCTAAGCAGAAAGTATGGATTATTTATTACCCATTTGTTTAAATCCATTTCATTCCATAAGAAGGATTTCAGACAAAGAACCAGAGATTATCAGCATGAGTTTTGCTACTTATCACCCTGCCACTCCAACAAATGACCTGAGCGGTAGCTGGATCTGACCCCATCATGCCAGTTCTCTCCTGCAGAGCTCACATGCTGCCATTATCTGGCACCTGTCTTGTTGGCCCCAAGGACCCTTTATTCCAACTTCCAGGTTCCACACAACCAGATCTCCCACATCACAATCTGTTCTAAGGAACTCTTGACCAAACTTTCTTTCATAGACCTTCTTGGGGGGAAAAAAATAAGGAAAACAATAAATGGTGATTGTTAATATTCTCAAGAAAATCGTACCAATTTCCATATTCATTTTGCTCAGAAAGAAAAATTTCACATTATTGAATTTATGGGAAGGACAATGCTTGCAACTTTCTTATGGGAAATCTTTGTCCAAAAGTTATCCAGGTTTCTGTTTAATTTTATGACCTAAGAACCAAATGGGACCTGTTCAATGAGTCTCGTCAATGAAGTAATGGATGTCATCATTGTCGATTAAAAATGGCCAGTGTGATAAGAAAAGATGAAATAGGACCATTTGCGACAACATGGATAGAGTGTGAGATTATAATGCTAAGGGAAATAAGTCAGACAGAAAAAGTAGAGAACCATATGATTTCACTGATGTTTGGTATATAAAACTGAATACAACAAAGGAACAAGACAAACAAATTAAGAAACAACAATGGGAAAGGATATTTGCCAATGATATATCTGATAAGGGATTAATATCACAAATCTATAAAAAACTCACTCAACTCAACTCCAAAAAAACAAACAACCCAATTAAAAAATGGGCAGAGGACTTGAGGAGACATTTTTCTAAAAAGGACATACAGAAGGCAAACAGACATATGAAGAAATGCTCAACCTCACTAACCATCAGAGAAATGCAAATAAAAACCACAATGAGATACCACCTTACCCCAGTCAAAATTATCATCAATAAATCAACAAACAACAAATGCTGGCGCGGATGTGGAGAAAAGAGAACGCTAGTGCACTGTTGGTGGTATTGCAGATTGGTGCAGCCACTATGGAAAACAGTATGGAGGTATCTCAAAAATATGAAAATGGAACTACCTTACGATCCAGTAATTCCACTCCTAGGCATCTATCCAGAGAAATCCAAAACTCCAATTCAAAAATCTATATGCACTCCTATGTTTATTAAAGCACTATACACAATAGCCAAGACATGGAAACAACCGAAATGCCCATCTGTAGATGACTGGATTAAGAAACTGTGGTACATTTATACAATGGAGTATTACGCAGCCATAAAGAAGAAAGAAATCTTACCATTTGCAACAACATGGATGGACCTAGAGAACATTATGTTAACATTATGTTAAGTGAAATAAGTCAGACAGAGAAAGACAAGTACCATATGATCTCATTTGTATGAGGAATCTAAAGAAAAGGATAAGTGAATGAACTAATCAGAAACAGTTTTGGGGACATAGAGGAAAAACTGAGGGTTGGTAGATGGACAGGGGGTTGAGGATAAGGGGGAAGGTGAGGGGATTAGAACACAGTCAGTAACCACAAGATGGCCTCGGGGTTTTGAAAATTAATTTGGGGAATGTAATAATGTTGTAAAGATTTTGTAGGGTATCCGATGGACACATGTCCCATTTGGGAGACCAGCTTAGGGATGATGTAGATGCCTGATCACTGCTATGTACACTGAAGCTGAACAATAATGAATGCCAACTATAATTTTATATATATATGTATATATATATGTATATGTATATACTTACAAGAAGCGGAGTATAGCATTAGGAATAGACAGTGGAAATGTAATGGCTTTGTGCTATGTCAGAGGGATAGTGGATGGGGGGAGGGGGTTGACACAGTGTGAGGGATACAAATGGTTAACGTCTAAGTATTACTTTGTCTTGTGTATCTGAAACTAATAATAAAAAAAAAGGTCGTGTCTTTAAGCTGAAAAAAGTCAACTCCCTCATTTTAATCACAAATTTTAGACTTTGAAAAAATGAGTTTGTCATAGACAGTTTTGGAGTAAAACTTCCCTACAAAATAGATGTCCTGTATAGCATTACCCAAATTAGATTAAAGAAGGATACTTATTAATTTGGGAAATTGCTTACATATCTTCGTAGCCCAGAGCTAATATTGAGAGTTTCCCATATGCTAGAAAATGTTCAAGGTACTTTAAATGTATCCAGTCATTTAATGCTCGCCACCACTTTCTCTTAGCTAGGTGCTACTAACTATTATGCCCACCCAAGAGATGAAGAAATAAGCAAGGAGGTCAAGTAACTTGCCCAAGAGACCACAGCAAGTCATAGAATTTAAATGTCTGGCTCCAGAATCCCTACCCCTACCCACTGCATTATCCTCCTTTGCACAACTAAAGTTAGAGGTCTCTGTTGGAGGGAAATGGTGCCAAATCTGTGATTCCAAAGGGTAATCCAAAAGACAGTTGTCCCTCAATACGTTTCATGGCAAGAAAAGGGTCCACTGGTGAAATGCTGAACATTATATTTCACTCTTTCCTCCACCCATTGCAGATCCATAGTAAGTACCAGTGTTAAAAGGTCTGGTAAGTCTTGTCATAAATAAATCTTTTTATAATTGTTTCACCCAGCACAGGATCTTCATTTGTATCTTATTACTATATCCCAAAATTGATACAATATAAACTATACTTTGGGAAATGTTGCATTAAAATATTAAAATGCTGCTGTAATAAATGGCCATGTTATAAAAATAACTGTTGCTCATAGTTTCTTTCATGAATGCAAACCTGGAAGCTTACATTTGAGGACCATATGTAGTTAGCAAAGCAAACCCATTATTTAAGTCTAGTGAAGTTGACTTTAAAGTTAAAACCTTACACTGTGCTTTGATCAGGGAAATATTACTCAAATTGGATTTTCCTTTTTCCCAGGTTATACAGATTGCTTTTCTATTTTTAAAATTTTATTTTGCTTTCTCCAGGTTTTACTGGTCTTATGCTGGTCTATATTGACTTTCATCACTTCCTTATTTGGGGACTTTTTACTATTTATAGATTATTTCTGAACTCTGTTAATAGAATCTCTCAAATTTTATTTAACAGAGCAAACATTTATTAATTGATTTTCATATAAATTCTTTCTAATATAGAAAACTTGAAAAATGACTTATCTTTAAATATGTGCCTTGAGTTAGTGTCACTGACAGGCTGTCATGATGGAGGAAGGTGGTTAAAGTCTTCCTTTGGGGTAAAAAAATCATGTCTGAAAATGGATTTCTCCAAATGGCTAGAAACATTGGCATTGTAAAACATTCCACCCCACTGCCCTGCCCTTCCCTACCAATAGACCTCTGCCCAATTTCTCAGGATCTGGTCTTTAATACCACTTTATTCTGCATTTATAGTCTTCATATGCTTTCCATATGACTGATGTTACTAGCAGGTAACACGTGATAATTTATTTTTTGTTATGTGATAACATTATCTCTTCACTAATGTTCTGGTAGCTGTATGAATGCCTTAAACCAGTATTTCTTTATAGAAATGAATTTAAGAGATACAAGTTTCATGAATGACCATAAAATGTTGACAGATTCCACAAGCCACAGAAATAAATAGTCTCATTCTTTTGTAGTTGAAAGTATATTTTTTGTTTTGACAGGGTGGAAGTTTTCAATACCATGCATGCCTCCATATTTCTTTAAATTACTATGTTCTCTTGTATGGGCAGAGTTCTTGATTGAAGTGAGGGCTAACCATAGATTTTCTGCCCAGCTGTAGCCCAAACTGAAATTTCCTGTAAAACAGTTATATTCTGTGAGTCTCTGTGTGTGTGTGTGTGGATGTGTATATATATACATATATATATATATATACATATATATATATATATACATATATATATATATTTATAAAATAAAAAAACAATTGTTTAAATATATATTAGTAAGAAATATCACCCATCAGTCCACCATCATAAAACAACCACTATTAATACTTTGGTGACACTCCTTTCAATATTTTTTCTACCACGCCCTTGTCAGCATTGTGCATAGCATTAAATTTTCTCATGCTATTGTTAATTTCACACGTAAAGCCTTTTTCATCTTAAATGTCCATTTCTTTAATTATTTTTGAGCTTGAATATTTCTCATAACTAAATTAATAGCTTTGTTTCTTCATTTTCATATTCCTTGTCCATATATATATATATATATATGTATATATATATGTATATTTGCATGTTCATTTAAAAATAATTTTAATCCATTAAAAACAGGCTGTGTCTGAATCTTGGTTCCATCATCCACAAACTGTGTGTCTTGGGCAGCTTACTTAATTTTTCTGCATCTCTGGCTTCTCATCTATGAAATGAGGTTTATAACATCTATCTTCCAGGGTTCTTATTAAATATTAAATGAGTTAATATATGTAAAGTACAGTGCCTGGCTGTGGCGGACACAACATTATAGGTTCACCATGTATTTTGTTTCTCCTTGGCATGAAGATAACTATATTTCCTATCTCTCTGAGAATCTAAGTAAGGTCATATGACTAGGTCTCACCAATGCAACATAAAGAAAAATGACGTGCAACTTGTAGGCTGGGCATCTAAGAGTTCTCTCTACCCCACCACACTGCTAGATGCGAGAGACTCTGAGATGGCAAAGTTGCAGATGGAAGGAAGGTGTTTCTTTGCATCATCACTTAGAGGAAAGCCTCAAAGAGCCACCTGACCCATGTCAGACTCTACTAATGTCTATCAGATATTTTTTTATTAAGAACTGGGATTGGGGGTTTACTGATTGTAGCAACTACAGTTATTTACCTTGCATTACATTTCCACATGGTAAACACTCAAGGAATAGAAGCTACTACTTTTATTATTATTATTCACAATCAAAACGAATGGCTTTAGACTTGAATCATACATAATATACATTGGTCAGAATGACTAAAACAACTTCCTTCTGATTATGACAGTTTCTCTCCTTACCCCACTTAAAAAATAATGTGTATCCTCAGAAGGCTGTTTTTACAAGAAGTATAAAGAAGTAGAGTGTTTTATATTTTTTTAAAATCAGTTTCATTTCTTTAAGGTCTCCACCTAACCTGAACTCCTTAAAGCTGCTGGCGCTCTGCACCTGAATGATTGCTTTTATGAAAAGGAAATTAATACAATATGGTGGTGGAAGGTACTGATTAGTAAAGTTTGATCTATAGTCGTAAATCTGTTTGGAAATAGTTTTGGGTATTTATAGGCTAACAGACTTAAGTGTGTGGACATGTGATCTTGTTAAAGTAATTTATTCATAGATAATGAATAGGTATAAAATGTCTAAAGTAATACTAGGTAGAACAATTTAACCTCACTTAAAAAAACCCCACATAAAACCCCCACATAGTCTATGCATATATTTAAGGGAGTGAGAAACAATTTTAGAGTGCTCTGATATGAAGTATTTTATTATTCTTTTAACAAGTTTTACACTCGGAATCCATTCAGTGGCCAATGTTTTGTGAGTCTGACAGTACCCAGCAGAGGTGACTTGAAGCAGGTAGAGGGCAAAGGAAAATGCTGAAATGGTTCTCAGCTGAATTAATTGTGATTTTTCACAGTGAGCACTGGGGAATTTCCCCTACCTTTGCCTTTGACCTCCATTTCCTTCCCTTCAATCTGCTCTCCCTTTCCCTCTTTCACAGATTTTTCACAAAGGAAAACCAGCCCAAAGAACTTTGTTGTGTAAGTAGGTGTCAGCAGACTGAAATCGTCATTGTTCCCTTTCCCTGGATTTCTTCAAGAGCAATCATGACTGACTATGAAAATGGAAGTGAGGAGGACCTCTTGTCCGCAAATGAGGCATATTTGGGGTTGATGACATTCCTACACAAAGAAAAGGCATATCCACCTTAATGTAAAACACCAAGCACAAGTACCAAGCACGTTTAGTCAAAGGTATTCACATTTTCATGTCATTATCTCATTTGACCCTCATAGCAGTCTTCCCTGTGAGATGGAAAAAAACAGTATTATCCTTCTTTATCAAAGAGACTACCAGTTCTGAGATGATAAAGTCAACACGTGCTGCTTAAACCTGTCTCCAACATGCTAACATTCAGATGTACCAACAATTATGGAGAACCTACTATGGCCAAATGCCACTTTAATTGCTGTGTGACCTTTGGCAAGATACTTAACTTTTCTGTGCCTTAGTTTCCTCATATTTAAAGTAGAGATAATAATATTGACATTATAGGGTTGTTGGAGGAATAAATGAGTTAATTATCTTAAACAGAGTCCTGACAACAGTGCCTGGCATATAGCATACATTCAATAAGAGTAAGCTATTATAATATAATGTGGTAATTATTAGCATTTTTTAAATTAGTAAGTGGAAGAATTGGTTTTTAAAACAAGGTCTTCTAACTTTTAGTCTTAGCACAATTGTCTTGGATTACCTCACTCTTCCCCAAAAGTCAATTACATGCCATGTGGCATCACAGAAACATTCAAGTGAATAAAAGTCATATTATATATTATATAAACATCAATGCTATATAAACATCAATGATATAAACATCATTCATTTAGTGCTAAAATGCTAAACAGCTACTAAAAAATTATAAGCACACACTAAAGTACATATCAGTTTTACTCACCTTTGAACAATTTATATATAGTAAAATTCACCCCCTTAAGTGTACAGTCTGAGTTTGACACAACAAAATTGGTTGTGTAATTACTACCACAATCAAGGCATAGAACAGTTCTTGGACTTTGTTGTTGAGTAGAATCTTATGTGAATATTCTAGAAGGAATTTTCTAACATTAGACACCCATATAAACATATCTCTTTGATTTGGGGACTTAAAAGATACTCAAAACTTGGAGAGTAGTTCTTACTCATTTTTTCATTGACTCAAGAAGTGTTTACTAACTTTTTCCTACGTGTGTAACATGGTGTTGTTGTCTCTAAAGGTGAGGAAGAAGTAATGCCCAACTTTCCTACCTTCAAAAGAAGAAAATATAATCGTTTTGCTTTACATTTCCACCTTCATGCTAATAGATTAATCAGGAGAGGGAAATAATAGGGCTTTTCCTAAATGCATTTTAAAAAGAGAACAGGAAAAGAAGAATGACAAAGTGTCAGTACTTCTCTAATTAGTATGTATTACAAACCAAAATAATATTCTCTTTCTATAAAATCTACAACTTGGTTTAATTCCTACTTGCTGTAGACAGCACGTCACTGGGTCGGCACAGCCTCTGTCCTTAAGCAGTAGAATAAAGCAGATAATTATAATACAAGGCAGGAAATGATCCAAGGTACAAAAGTCTATGTATTCAGAGAGAGGTGGGAGAATCAATAAAGGCTTTATAAATGTGGTAGTATTTAAACAGGGTCTTGAAAAAGACGTAGAATTTTGACAAGTACTATGGATGGAGGGAGGAGAAAAGTTTAGTATGCTATAAGGCTGCTACACTGTCTAATGGTAGCCACTCACCACGTGTGGCTATCTAAATTAAAATTAAACAAAGATAACAATACAGCTCCTCAGTCACACTAGTCACTTTCCAATGCTTAATAGCCACATGTGGCTAGTATCAAACAGGATAGAGTAGATCATTTCCATCGTAACAGAATGTTCTATAGAAGAAACAGGAATAAAAGGTCAGGAGGTGGAAACAATAAATTACCCAAATCTCTGTTGAAGCCCTTGGACAAAAAAAAAAAAAAAAAAAAAAAAAAAGGTATATTCATGTATTTCCTCCCCAAATATAAATTGGAAATACATGCCTATATAAAAAGATCAATGACTCACTTGTTTCACTGGCTGGTCTGGTTCAATAATCATGCTGAGTTCATACTATAAATCAATAATGAAGACATAAGTCTTAACAGGCCTATCTAATTGCTTCATCTATTTGAGCATGCAGATCACAGTGGCTGAAAGCCAGGCCCTAGGGCCCAGCCAAGTGTGGGTGCTACTGTTTCTTCTGGCAGGGACCTGTTAACTGACTAGGTCCAAGCTGAAGGGATTAGGGTTGTCACAGTTACAGTTCCCTAAGAACATGTTCATTCTTAAGTCATTTGCTTCTTTAGAAGTAGTGGCAGTATCCATTGCAAAACCTAAAGGCAGGTAAAAGGTTTGAAGAAACTATAACTCAGAGAAACAAGTCCTGCTACATGAAATGGATGAATTGAGCGATGTGTGATCACAGTCATTGGCAAACATGTGATGTGCAGACTTCAGCCTTTTGATAAGAGCTATTAGCTGCTCGGTCAGAAGGGTGGTATAGCTAAACCACCCAAAGTGTTTTTTTTTTTTTACAGAGCCAGCCAGGTCATCACTTCCTTGGGTTCCAAATGGACAGGAAATCATGTATCAAGGCTTTCTAAATCTATGACAGTCTAAAATGTGTGCTTTCATCGGTTGAAAAAAAAGTCTAGAAAATCAATCATCTGAGGAAGTCAAAGGCAGCCCCAAATATACTGAATCCGTGTGTCTTTTGGTTAGGTGTTCCTTCTTCAGTTTAGGTCCCGTTATTGCTTACTACTTGAGTTTGAGTCCTTTAAAATGTTACTCAATAATAATTGACTTTTAATGTATATGTGGTTTTTCTTGGACATCATCATTAGGCATTTTATTTATACATGCTTATTGGACAACAGATAATTGTCTTGTCTTAAAAGGACTTAAGAGTGCCAAGAAAACAGAGGGAAAAACCACACTGCGATGGCAACTTCAAGTAATTATTTTTTAAAAGTAGGATATACTACATAGATAATACATATCCTGTAGATACATATGTATTTACTTTGTTTTTCTTATAAAGGAAGATTATAGAACTATATTCTCTCCCTACCCCCTATCACTCGCATTTAGAAGAATCATTTAAGTGTCTATAGTCCATAATGCTATGGACTGGTATATCAGAAAGAAAGCGACTCCTATGCTATGGAAAGTATTTTTGTAATTCTTTTATAGCATATAAACACCTGTTTTCATGTAATGTTAACCAATAGAGTGTTGAGGGAAAACATGTAAGTCTGCATACCAAGAGAACCTAGATAAGTACAGATTTAACACTTTTCAGTTTATTAGATTTTTTGGAAATTGCTTTATAATGATACATGGATTTCAATTACTTGATGTTTCTTGACTTCACATTCATTTAGGACTGTTCCCTAAATGAACTCACCACTTTCAAAAAGTTGAGATTTTTGTTTCTTTTCTGACCAGCCTAATGAGGGAAAAAATGATTAATTTCCGTTTTCTTTATTTTCAGAAGGCTTTTGTGTTGCATAGGTGGGGAAATCATACTGATGACTCAGCCATCCAGTGTTATTTTGCTGGTTCATGCTACCTCAGTGGAAAAATACCAAGTCTAATTTATTTCCCCTGCATGAGAAAAATCTATTATATTTATTGGGGAGCCTACCAGTCTGTAGGAACTCATTTATTTCAGGATACTCTAGCTCCTGAAATACTACTGATGACATTTACTTTTAAGTGGATTGCAAAAACAGAATACACAGAAGTCAATTGGCTCCTAGTTTCATAATTTGGCATCTGTACATTATTTAGACACGCTTAGGCTGCCTTTGCTTGGCTATGATAGACATTTTAGAATATCTCTGACTCATGAATATAAATAGTTGTGCAAAAATAAATTTTATAAAACCAGAGCTGGTAACAAAAATCACCTAGAGATCAACAACTCTGAAAGAATCTGGTGTCACATTCCTTAGAATGTCAGATTAAACTAACATGTGCCAGTCAATATTGCTACACTGCGACCCTTGATGCCTCCTAAGCAAAACTATTAAGTCCAACATTCTCTCCTGTAAGCACTTATCTGTAAGGATGGCTAA
This sequence comes from Rhinolophus hipposideros, assembly GCF_964194185.1. NCBI lineage: Eukaryota > Metazoa > Chordata > Mammalia > Chiroptera > Rhinolophidae > Rhinolophus > Rhinolophus hipposideros. The sequence continues at coordinate 64,194,210 of NC_138048.1, forward strand.
CATGTCCTCTGAAGCAGATATTGAAACTGATTGGACAATAGGTAGATACCAGACAGGGGCTTGGAGGCCGACCTCTAGAAATAGGGGGAGAAAATCTTAATCTGCAACACAATGCTGTTCTCTTGAAACCCTATCATTTTCACTTCCCATGTGTCTGCTGCCTGACTGTGAATGGATTTGAAAAGGAATGGTTAGTGCTGAAAATTGGATCAGAGCTAACATTCTCTCATTTTTATCAGCAGCTGCCAAAGGTCATCTGACATAATAGCTGATGAATTCAAGCCCAGTGGATTTCATTTGCAATTTTCAATTTACTGAGGCCTCCAAACCCCACGGTGATAAAAGCTTCCCCTATCGTGGCCTGTCACAAACATCAAGAAACTGCACAAACCCACAAGAAAGAAAAAAGAGAAAGCTGTGCATCCTCGCAGGTACAGATAAGGAGAACAGGAAGAAATGGTATCACGCAGGAAACTACAGAGCAGCTTGTGTGGCTACTTCTCTAAATGCCAATGAAAGGAAGACTACAAAGAACAATGACGTAACTTTGACAAAATAACATCATGCTTCTTCAGGGTCTTTGTGTGAAAATTGCCTTCTAATCTCTTATTTGACGTGTCTCCAAACAAAAATGTGAATGTAAATATGCAAATAAATAAATGAATAAGTAATCCTTGCTTATTTGGTCACTGGAAAGAAAGCAAGCTATGTGTGTTGAATTTATCATAGTTTTGATTTACAAAATGCACGTTCCCTAAAGGATCTTTTATCATGGAAGTGTCAGTTAGCACTAAGAAATCATTTGTTTTGTCACAGAGAAACTGTAGATCCTTTGATTTGCCAGGGTAGTCAAAGGACTGGCATTGCGACTACCTGTAAGTGGATCTAGACAGAGTGTATAGCGAAGATGTATTATCAAGAGGAAGAAAGCCATTTTTCCCCTTGTCAAGCTATTTACAGTGAACTTAGGCAGGACCAGGAACTAAATTCTACTCCCAAAAATTGTTCAAATTGAGGAAACTATATATATATATGTATGATCTTTGGAAAATGGAGAGTTTAAAAGCCGAGCAGTCCATCTTCATCTTATCCTACTCTACTCATACCATAGCCAAGAAAAAAGAAAGCAAAACGATGACCGCTGTTTGAGGTATAACTGCTGGGAAAATTTAATTTCAGACATGGATGTCTGGATCCCATTTCTACAGAATAGATTTAGAAAGGCTTATGAAATTGGTCTAATGAGGCAAAAGGACTTGGCAGTGGGCATCTACAAACCTGTCTGATGAGAAAATTTCTCATGACAGTTGAGGAGAAAACCCAAGAATGACATCAACAGGATCAGGATATTAACTTCATTTGTGTGTTGGTAACTGTGAGACAATCACAGTTTGGAAAAGAAAAGAGAATAAATCCTGGTTGGACTGATGTGACTATGAGAGATTACCTGTTGTAGAAATATTCTTTAAATTGTCACAGTAAAAAATAAAACTATGGCTGTTCATCATAATGAACCCTTAGTTCTTTGAAATTAAACTATTTCTTAAGATTTTTTTTATTGACAAAAGCTTTAATGACCTTTTAATTCTTCAAAGTATCAAAATAGAAAATTGTTTCCTCAGTAGCTAAAGATAGCAGAGATTAATATTTTGAAATAAGGGAGATAAAATTTTATTCTTAAGCCACCAAAAATATGAAAGGTAACTATACTCTAGCATTTTTATATTTTTCCTTCTGCACAAAAATTGTCAGGATGCCACTTTTCAAAGTTTGCTTCCACCCCCCTTAATTTTCAGTTTCTGTAGGTTCAAAGAGAACTCTGTGTACAATTTCCAGTTTCTATGAGTTATCTTTGGATTGTTAGCATAATACAAAGACCCTGGTAGTAGTAAAAGATTAGTTAATGGGGTCTTAATTTAATCAGTCCTTTAAAAAAGTATATAACTTGGTGAGGGTTTTTCATTATATCTGTTCTTCTATGGCAGTGATATAAGACAAGCTGTACCAACTGATCTGTAGTTACATAACAGAAAGGTTAATTTCTTTTATGTCCCTTCTGTTAGAAACACAGATCTCGAATCTTCAGGGCAAAGCCCTAAATTGTTCTTGCAGACTGGTTTGGGGAGACGGTTCCTTCTCATGCCCTGTGGCTAATTACATTCTGTCAGACCAGAGCATTCACTGCCTCTTGAACGGTGCAGCAGAGCATTTCCCAGTTCATTCATTAATTCTTCCACTCCTTCCTCCAACATGAGTTTAGCCCCTACCAAGTGCAGGACACTGTGTTGAGAACTATGAATAAGATAAGGCTTTCCCTACTTTCAATCATTTCACAGACCAGTGGCATAAACACTGTTTTAAATCTGTTTTCTTCCCTCTCTCTTGAATTAAGTTTATGTCATATAGCTATCAAACTTTAAAATATGAAAAGTTTATTTTGAGAATTTGGGGCAATGGAATGACACTGGTGACACCTAGACAACAACTTACTTTAGGTAAAAGCTGTGAAACTGTGTGTTTTTCTTTTGTTTGTTTTCTTGTTTTTTGGTAACATGCATTTTTTCTAAGTCTACATATGACCTATACTTATTTACTAAATACTTTTCTTTGACTGAACTCGGCTGTTTAAAATTAAATAAATCCAATTAGGAAGAGATCATCTATACTACCACAAATGGAAAGCCTAAAATCATGGGCCATGAATAAAATACAATCATAAATATAAATGCTAACTATTTTTGTATTAGTCTGCACACAATCTACATAATTTCATATTTCATTAGCGGTATGAGTTCTACCCTTTGGAAAATACTGGTTCGGTGCATGGTACTGATAAAGACTCATGTTGTTAGGTTGGAACTCCATAAGAATGGAAGCTCTGTGAGAACAAATATTTTGATTTGTTTCTTGCTGTACTTCCAGTTCCTAGAACAATGCCTAGCACATATTAGATAATAAAAAAAGTATTTGTTAAATAAATGAACAAGGGCCATTCTCAATGATCAACCTGTGTTTTCCCTATAGCCACACTAATCATACTTTATCATAAGTACTTGACTAATGTCCGTCTTCATCACTAGACTGTTAAAAAATGTTGTCTTTCTTGTTCACCTGTTATAATCATCAGTGCCTAGCCCAATGTTTGGCACATAGTAGTTGCCCAATATATATCAATAAATGAAGGGACAACACCATTCCAAGGACATACTACTTTTTCTATAATCTCACTGGTCATTTTTATAGAAGAGTTGAATTGGCCAACATTGGCTTAAAGTACATTGGCTATTCAGTACCTGGCACATTAAAAAAAACAAAAACAAAAACAAAACCTTTGTTGAATATAGGAAAGAATGAACATTTTTCTGACACCAGAAAGAGTCAATTTCATATGTGAAAGACAGAACTTTAAAGGAGAATAGATAATCCTTTTCAAAAGCTTAAAGGTAGTGCCAATTTTCAACTCTTGAAGTCACCCCTGACAAGCCTTTCTTACAATTTTACAAATTAAGATTACACTGGCATTTATGTGTTTATAGAAAAACTGACAAACATTGTGGTCAGTAAATTACACCAAATGTTACCAGCCAGTGACCTGATGGTATATTTTCATTTAGATTGCTTTTGTGAGTTTCTTGATTCACCTAACAATCACATTCTGACTAGACAAGTGATATCTACAAAATCTAAGTTTGTGCTTTTCAATTATGAAGACACTCATAAGAAGAAATAATGAAGAATTAGCTGCATTTCCCTAGTCCCCACCCACCAAAAGAGTACTGTCAATCACTGCCCCAAACATAAGCTTTGGTAGGTTTTGAATGCTTTGAACTGGAAAACCACTATTTTAGTGGATAATTAAAGGGTGTTACAACTGATTGAGCTTGTGTAGAATCAGGAAAATTAGTGGGACTGGAATGGACACATAGGTCACACCACTTTTCTTTTGTAATGTTTTCTGCTACAAATGATTCTTCAGCTGAAAATCAAACCTTGAACTAATGTATTACAAATGAGTTGATAAGGTATGACTGAAAGATCAAACATGGAGAACTGTGTATCATTTGAGAAATCAGACTCAGCTTAAACAAAGGGATGATTTCTTTAATAGCATAATTCTTTCTTTCTCATAAATTTACTGACTGAATTATATATGTCATACCTACAGTTTATTTGAGCAAATCAGCACTTACCTAATCTGTGTTACATGGAATATGGTTTAATAAGATACCAATGAGTACTATCTTAAAAAAAAAACACCTGGGATCAGAAAAGTTTGGGTTAAACAGATTTAAAAGAAATGATCCCCTTATCCTTTGGAATATGCCAATATATATGTTAACTAGTCAAGAGTCAACTTAATTAAACATGGAGATGTTGTCTTCTCACTGAATATGTATAGAATCCTCCAGAACACAGGTTGGGAAACTTAGAGCACAACTACGTCTACAGGAATGACTTCCTTGAAACAGTAATGCTCATAACTACTTACAACATGTCTTCTATAGCAGGTAGATAATGGACATTCTACCCATTCTTTCTTGTAAAAAAGATTTTATTATAAAATATGACATAGGCAATTATAAAGAGTAATATAGAAACATGGGTACACACTACTCAGCTCTATTCAGTCATTCCCCATAAGGTCTTGTAAGAAGTTTTAAAATATTACTGAAATAATGAAATTCCCCTGTATGCCTTTTTCAAACCCTATTCTTTTTCACTTTTTCCAAACATAACCAATATCCTGAATTTGATACATTCCCACGTATACTATCATTATATGCACTTGTTCGGTTTTGTATATTTTTAAAGTTATTATAAATTATAGAGTATTGTATAATACTTCTGCAATTTTTGACTGAAAATTATATTTTGAGATATGTCTATGTTGATGCATGCAGGACCAGTTTATTTTAACTCTATATTGAACTGTTTTATACATATATTTCATTTATCTATTCCAGTGCTGTTGAAAGTTTTTCAGTTATTTCATGATACAATGTAGCAGTGAGCAGTTTTCAAACTCTTTCCTTCTGGGTTCTAGTGTGCTCTTCCTTCTTGCTACGGTGCTGCTCACTGGGTCCTTTTGTGAATTTCAGACGTCCCTTTCTCCTGATATGAGGTGGCTTCCAGCAAATGCAGCAGCTGCTCCGGTGGGCAGGTTCCTGCTGAGTTCCCAGGCAACCTGGCTAGCTTCCCAGAGTTCAGTAGCACTCCTCAGGGGAAGCTTCCCAGAAAGGTCCCTGAGCACTCCACCCGCACAAGCTCAGAAGTAGCCAGTCCTGCCATTTGAGCGTCAGGTCTGGCTCTACTCAACACAGCAGATGTGTCCTCCATCCAGTGGACTACGACTTTTTTCATGAGATCTGAATCCTAGTCTTGGGGAAGGCTCCTGTTCCTCCACCCCACACACCTACATACCCTTCTATGTTGGTTCTTTCCAGTAGTTTAACAAATTTTCTCTAGCAGTTAATCTCCTGTAAATAGTTAATTCTTTATATTAACCTTCCTATTGCATGGTTTCTGTGTTCTGCCTGGACCCCAACTGTGACAGGTAGCTTTTTCTCTTATTTTATTCTTTGAAACACTTTGTATTGAACAGGGATTATTTATTCATTAAAGATTTGTCGATACAACTGCTCGCTCTCGCTCCATACTCTCTCTCCCTTTCTCTTTCTCTCTCCCACCATCCCCCATCTGTTTTGCTAAGAACCAGGTTTAGGTTTTGTCAATTTTCATTAATGTTTTTGTTTTTTATTTCATTAATGACTGTTCTTATTACTGGTATGTCTTTCACTGTACTTTCATTGGATTTACTCTATTATTTTTCTAGTTTCCTAAACTCCTAATCCATGTATTTTCTTTTTTTTTTTTTAATTAATTTTATTGGGGTGACAATTGTTAGTAAATTTACATAGATTTCAGGTGTACAATTCTGTATTACATCGTCTATAAATCCCATTGTGTGTTCACCACCCAGAGTCAGTTCTCCTTCCATCACCATATATTTGATCCCCTTTACCCTCATCACCCACCCCCCAACCCCTTACCCTCTGGTAACCACTAAATTATTGTCTGTGTCTATGAGTTTTTGTTTCTCATTTGTTTGTCTTGTTCTTTTTGGTTTATATACCACATATCAGTGAAATCATAGGGTTCTCTGCTTTTTCTGTCTGACTTATTTCACTTAGCATTATTCTCTCGAGATCCATCCATGTTGTCACAAATGCTCCTATATCATCTTTCCTTAACGCCGAATAGTATTCCATTGTGTATATGTACCACAACTTCTTTATCCATTCATCTATCGAAGGACATTTTGGTTGTTTCCATGTCTTGGCCACCGTAAACAAAGCTGCAATGAACATTGGCGTACACGTGTCTCTATAGAGAAATGCTTTTATATTTTTGGGGTAGATACCCAGGAGAGCGATTGCTGGGTCATATGGTAATTCTATTCGTAATTTCTTGAGGAACCTCCACACTGCCTTCCATAGCGGCTGCACCAGTCTGCATTCCCACCAACAGTGTATGAGAGTTCCTTTTTCTCCACAGCCTCTCCAACACTTGTTACTATTTGTTTTTTTGATGAAAGCCATTCTGACTGGGGTGAGGTGATATCTCATTGTGGTTTTCATTTGCATTTCTCTGATGATTAGCGATGTTGAGCATTTTTTCATATGTCTATTTGCCATTTGTATATCCTCTTTGGAGAAATGTCTCTTCAGGTCCTCTGTCCATTTTTCAATTGGGTTGTTTGTTTTTTTGTTGTTGAGTTTCATGAGTTTCTTGTATATTTTGGATATTAGCCCCTTATCAGAGGAACTGTTTGCAAAAATCTTCTCCCATTCAGTTGGTTGCCTCATTATTTTGTCAATGGTTTCTTTTGCTGTGCAGAAGCTTTTCAGTTTCATATAATCCCATTTGTTTATTTTAGTTTTTACTTCCATTGTTTTTGGAGTCAAATTCATAAAATGCTCTTTGAACCCAAGGTCCATAAGTTTAGTACCTATGTTTTCTTCAATGTAGTTTATTGTGTCAGGTCTTATGCTTAAGTCTTTGATCCATTTTGAATTAATTTTGGTACATGGTGATAGATAGCAGTCCAGTTTCATTCTTTTGCACGTAGCTATCCAATTCTGCCAGCACCATTTATTGAAGAGGCTGTCTTTCCTCCATTGTATGTTTTTAGCTTCTTTGTCAAAAATTATCTGTCCATATTTATGTGGTTTTATTTCTGGGTTCTCAATTCTATTCCATTGGTCTATGTGTCTGTTTTTCCGCCAATACCAAGCTGTTTTGATTATTGTAGCCCTGTAGTACAAGGAAAAATCAGGGAGTGTGATACCTCCAGTATTGTTCTTTTTTTTTAATATTGCTTTGGCTATTCGGGGTCTTTTGTGGTTCCAAACAAATCTGATGATTTTTTGTTCTATTTCTTTAAAAAATGCCATTGGGATTTTAATGGGGATTGCATTAAATCTGTATATGGCTTTGGGTAATATGGCCATTTTAACTATGTTGATTCTTCCAATCCATGAGCACAGAATGTCTTTCCATTTCTTTGTGTCTTCTTCAATTTCTTTCAAAAATGTCTTATAGTTTTCAGCATATAAATCCTTCACATCCTTGGTTAAATTTATTCCTAGGTATTTTATTCTTTTTGCTGCAATTGCAAAAGGAATTGTTTTTTCTATCTCTTTTTCTGAGATTTCATTGTTGGTATATAGGAAAGCAATGGACTTTTGTACGTTGATTTTGTAGCCAGCAACTTTACTGTATTCATTGATTGTTTCTAATAGCTTTTTGGTGGAGTCTTTAGGGTTTTCTATATATAGCATCATGTCATCTGCAAAGAGTGACAATTTAACTTCTTCATTCCCAATTTGGATGCCTTTTATTTCTTTCTCTTGCCTGATAGCTCTGGCGAGGACTTCCAACTATGTTGAAAAGCAGAGGTGATAGGGGACAACCTTGTCGTGTTCCTGAACGTAGATCAAAGGGCTTCAGTTTTTCACCATTAATTGTGAGATTAGCTGAGGGCTTGTCGTATATGGCCTTTATTATGTTGAGGTATTTTCCTTCTATACCAATTTTAGTAAGTGTTTTAATCATAAATGGATGTTGTATCTTATCAAATGCTTTTTCTGCATCAATTGATAGAATCATATGATTTTTGTCCTTTATTTTGTTTATGTGATGTATCACATTGATGGATTTGCGAATGTTGAACCATCCTTGTGCCCCGGGGATGAACCCCACTTGGTCGTGATGAATAATCTTTTTAATGCATTGTTGTATTCAATTTGCTAGAATTTTGTTTAGGATTTTAGCATCTGTATTCATCAGAGATATAGGTCTGTAGTTTTCTTTTTATGTGTTGTCCTTACCAGGTTTTGGTATCAGGGTAATGTTGGCCTCATAAAATGAGTTAGGGAGTACTGACTCTTCTTCAATTTTTTGGAAGAGTTTGAGCAGGATTGGTATTAGATCCTCTTTGAAGGTTTGGTAGAATTCACTGGTGAAGCCATCTGGTCCAGGACTTTTGATTTTGGGAAGGTTTTTGATGACTGATTCAATTTCGTTACTGGTGATCGGCCTGTTAAGATTTTCCAGTTCTTCATGATTCAGCCTTGGAAGGCTATATGTTTCTAAGAACTTGTCCATTTCTTCTAAGTTATTAAATTTGGTGGCATATAGTCTTCATAGTATTCTTGGATAATCCTTTGTATTTCTGTGGTGTCCATGATAACTTCCCCTTTTTCATTTCTGATTTTGTTAATTAGTGTCTTCTCTCTTTTTATCTTAGTGAGTCTAGCCAAGGGTTTGTCGATTTTGTTAATCTTTTCAAAGAACCAGCTTTTTGTCACATTAATTTTTTCTATTGTCTTTTTGTTCTCTATTTCATTTAGTTCTGCTCTGATTTTTGTTATTTCCTTTCTTCTGCTGACCTTGGGTTTCGCTTGTTCTTCTTTTTCTAGTTCTTTAAGGTGTAACATGAGGTTATTTATTTGGGATTTTTCTTGTTTCTTGAGATAGGCCTGTAATGATATAAATTTCCCTCTTAAAACTGCTTTCGCGGCATCCCAAAAATTTTGGTAGGATGTATTTTCATTGTCATTTGTTTCTATGTATCTTTTGAGCTCTCCTCTAATTTCTTCTTTGACCCAGTCGTTCTTTAAAAGTATGTTGTTTAATCTCCATGTATTTGTGTTTTTTCCTGCTTTCTTTTTGCAGTTGATATCCAATTTCAAAGCTTTGTGATCAGAGAATATGCTTGGTATGATTTCAATCTTCTTAAATTTGCTGAGGCTGATTTTGTGTCCCAATATATGGTCTATCCTTGAGAATGTTCCATGTACACTAGAAAAGAATGTATAGTTTGGTGTTTTAGGATGAAGTGCTCTATATATGTCAATTATGTCCAATTCATCTAATGTGTCATTTAGGGCTGCGATTTCGTTATTTATCTTCTGTTTGGATGATCTATCCATAGCTGTCAATGATGTATTTAAGTCCCCTAGTATAATTGTGTTTTGGTCAATATCTCCGTTTAGTTCTGTTAGTAGTTGCTTGGTATATTTCGGTGCTCCCTGATTGGGGGCATAAATATTGATGACTGTTACGTCTTCTTGTTGTATAGTCCCCTTTACCATTATGAAATGTCCATCTTTGTCTCTTGTTATCTTTTTCACCCTGAAGTCTGTTTCATCGGAAATCATTATGGCTACACCTGATTTTCTCTGGGTACCATTTGCTTGGAGTGTCAATTTCCACCCTTTCACTTTGAGTCTATGCTTGTCCTTGTAGCTGAGATGTGTCTCTTGTAGGCAGCATATGGTTGGGTTTAGTTTTTTGATCCAATCTGCTACTCTGTGTCTCTTTATTGGTGAGTTCAGTCCATTTACATTTAGGGTGATTATTGATATGTGAGGATTTCCTGTCATTCTGTCTTTAGTTTTCTGGTAAGGCTGTGTCTCCATTGTTTCTTTGCCTTTTTGTTGTTGTCTGTTATTTCTGTGTGGTGGTATTCTATGATGTTTCCCTCTGTTTCTTCTTTTATTACAGTATATATTTCAGATTTGGATGTTTTTTGAGTGGTTACCCTTGAGTTTATGTAAAAGAAAGTTTGATATTTAGAGTATTCCAGTTTCTTCAGTACGCTTACTTTCTCTATTCCCATATTCCAGTTCAGGCCTTTACGCTCCCCCTTTTTATGTTTCGGTTGCCACAAGTTGTCCCTGTTGATGGTGGTCTAATAGCCTCCTTTAGTATTTCTTGTAGTGCAGGTCGTGTATTAGAAAATTCCCTCAGCTTCTGGATGTCTGGAAAGGTCTTTATTCCTCCTTCATATCTAAAAGAGATCTTTGCTGGATATATTATTCTTGGCTCATGATTTCTCTCTTTCAATAGTTTGAATATTTGGTTCCATTCCCTCCTAGCTTGTAGAGTTTCTGCTGAAAAATCTGATGATAATCTAATGGGCTTTCCTTTGTAAGTTACCGTCTTCTTTTCCCTGGCTGCCTTGAGGATTCTTTCTTTGTCATTGATTTTAGACAGCTTCAATACAATGTGCCTTGGTGAAGGCCTGTTGGGATTGAGGTAATTAGGTGTTCTATTTGCTTCTTGGATTCGAGGATCCAGTTCTGTCCACAAGTTTGGGAAGTTCTCATCGACAATTTGTTTGAATATATTCTCTGTTCCCTTCCCTCTTTCTTCTCCTTCTGGTATGCCCGTTATTCTTATATTGCTCTTTCTGATGGAGTCAGAAAGTTCTTGTAGAGTTCTTTCATTTCTTTTAAGTCTCAGGTCTCTTTCTTCTTCCATCTGTGTAAATTCCAGGTTTCTATCTTCGATGTCACTGATTCTTTCCTCCATCTGGTCAACTCTACTACCTAAGCTGGATATTTTATTGTTAATTTCTTCTATTGAGTTCTTAATCTCCAGAAATTCTATTTGGTTCTTTTTCAAGATTTCAATCTCTTTTGTAAAATGCTCATGGTGTTCTTTGATTGTGTTTCTGAGTTCATTAAACTGCCTTTCTGTGTTTTCTTGCATCTCGTTCAGTTTTTTCAGAATTGCGATCTTGAATTCTCTGTCATTTAAATCACAAAGGTCCATATCTCTAAGTTCCTTTTCTGGAGACTTTTCACTTTCATTCTGAGCTATCTTGTTGCCTTGGTTATTCATGGCAATCACTGATTTACTATTTCTCTTCCTAGACATCTACAGGAGTGGCTTCTGCAACAGGTTGATAGGTATGCAAAGAGCTTTTGGAGTTCCAAAGCTCTTTCTGCACCAGATTCAGAGCCCGTTTGTTTCAGCAGTTCTGTTTACTCCTGCAGGGATCCGCCCAGATAGGTGGGGCCAGGAGCGGGGTGAGTTGTGAGAGGTGGCCCAGAGCAATGGCGGCGACCACCACCACAGCCAGTCCTGCTTCCACAGCTCCCTCCCCTTTGCCGGAACTAGTTGAGCTGCGAATCTGTGTCTGCGGTCCACAGTTCTCAGAGCAGCAAATATTCTGTCCTTTGATCCGACACTGCTACTTTATTGCTTCTAGCACCGGGCAGGTGGGGGCGGGGAGAGCTCTGGGAGGGTAGGGAGGGGCCGGCTAGTCTGCGTGCCTAAGGCTTCCGTTCTCCGCTGGGCAGTGAGGGCTTAAACCACCGATTTCAGCCCTCTTCCCTCAGTCTTTGCTCCGAGGTCTGCTGTGAGTGAGCGTTGTGTTCAGCGGTTTTGTATGCTGCCCCCTCAGTCCTGTGGGCCGTAAGCGGAGCCCTAGCAGTCCGAGTCCTTCCCTCTCCTGCAGCTGTGGAAGATCCGGGAGCAGTGGGCTCCGATCACTGAGCTAGGTCTGTGTCCTGCGCCCGCGCGGCTCGGTCTCCGCACTTCTCCTCTCCCCCCTCCCCCGCTCGCGCGATTCACCCACCTGGAGGTGAATTCAGTAGTCGGCCTCTTCGTCTTGCCTCTCTGCTGTGCAAGGAGTCCTTTGTGGAGTTATTGTTTTCCGATTCGTTGTAAATTCCAGGGGAGCGTTACAGAGGCTCACCTCACGCCGCCATTTTTTTTTGATCCGGCCCTAATCCATGTATTTTCATAAATTCTGGTTACAATATATTTTAAAACTCACAGGTGATTTATGACTTAGGTAAAAATATTTAAGAGCATATTTTAAAGTTCTCCAATATATTTTTTAAAAAAGTATATCATATTTATATATATATATATACACACACACACATATATATTATATATATTTAAATATATATATACATATATACATATATATACATATATATATTTGTTGCTTTCAAACTTAATTGCATTATGGTTAGAAATATGTAAGACATCTATTTTATGTTTTTTTTGGAGATTTGCTTTGTGACTTTGTATGTGGAAAATTTTTATTAATGTTCAATGCCCTTGAACATTATTTTATGTATGCCCTCTCTTCTATGTATCTGTTAGAAAATATTTATTATTTTTGGCATCAAATCTTTATATTATTGTTAATGTTTTGTCTGCTTGATCTGTAAATTTCTGAAAGAAATGTGTTAAAATATCACTCTAAGAAGGTGGATTTGTCAATTTTTACTTGTAATGTGTACCTTTTTTGCTTGAAATGTTTTGAAGCTTTGATGCTAGAGGCATACAAGTTCATGATTGTTACATCTTTTTTAAGGATTACTTCTTTATTATTGTGTGTAATGTCATTCTTTATCCCCATTGATGCCTTTTAGTTGAAATTCTATTTTGTCTTGTCAGTTTTCTTCTGATGAATCTGTTTCCTCAAAAGGGGCCAGATGATGTAGGACCTTGTATGTCATCAAGAGGTTTTTTTGTTTGTTTGTTTGTTTTACTTTTTCTTTCAGTGAGATAAGAAATCATTAGTGGATTTTGAGCAGAAGAATGACATGATGTGACACATGTGTAAAAGGTCACTCTGACTGCTACATTGTGAATAGACAGGAAGGGATCAGGGGTAGAACAGGAAGAAGAGTTAAGGGGTTTTCACAAAAAAGTTGTCAAGAGATGATGGGGATTTACACTTCTTGCAATGGCAATCCAGGTTGTTAGGACCAACCTTCTTGTTGAAAAAAACTTATTAAGACAAAATATATTTTTTAAATATAGCTGAAAATTTTAAAAAGCTCTCAAGAAAGTAGAAATCTGTAGGTCCAATGTCTAGGGAAATAAGAAAGCTAGAGAGCTGAGCCTAGCATTTGTTTGACTTTCCCCTCAGGGTGCTTGCCAATTCTAATGGCAGTGGCAAAAAGGCTGAGAAGTTGTGCAAAGCTTTTGGGATTCTCAGAGCCCACAAAGAGGCAATGCTGTGGTAATAACCCAGACTTTGGTGTGTGAACCAGAAGGTTTTTGATCTAGGAGTTAACATAAACTGGAAACAGAGTATCTCTTACCAGGATTAAAAACCAACTTTGAATAAATTTACTTCCTAATTGGATTAAGAAGATCTGAGATTGGTAATGACCTCAGCATAGCTTTTCACCAGAAACCAAAGGAAATCCTCTCAGAGGAAGACACTATGATCCAAAGCCTCAAAATATGTCTATAATAATAACAATGGAAAGAGGAAGATGTGATATGACAGAGGAAAAAGAAAAACAGAAGCAAATACTAGAAACAAATACACAGGAGTTATAAGACATAAGCTTAAGAAATAACTGTTTCATATATCTGAGGAATTAAAAAGCAAAATGGAGAATTACAAAAGAAAATGGAAAGCTATAAAAAATTAAATTAAAATTCTAGAAATGAAGTAGAATAGAGTTCAAGAAAAAAAAACATCAGACAAGCATAGAGAGACAAAAGAATGGAAAGTACAGAAAAGAGCATGAAAGAATATAAAAGGCATATTAAATATACTTGTGGACAAGAGAGTAGAGAAGGAAGACAAAATTTGAAGAAATGATGGTTCAGAACTTGCCAAACTGCTAAAAGATATCAAGGAACATTTTTTAAAAGCATGGTAAATCCTACACAGAAAGAAGACACCACACTTACGGATTTCATAATAATAAAAGTTCCAACCCACCAAATGGGTACCTAGTAACATAGCCTCCAAATATATAAAGCAAAAATGGACAGGAGTAAAAGAAGATATAGACAAATCCACAATCATAGTGGAATATTTGAACACATCTCTCTCAATGGAACAAGATGGAACAAGAAGACAAAAAATGGTGTGAATGTAGAAGACTTGAACAACACATTTAATAAACTGCACACTTTCTTACCAAACCTCTTTCTTCATATGTGCACATGGGACATTTATCCAGATTGACATAAACTAAGATGTAAAACAAGTCAAGAGAAATTTCAAAAGATTAAAATAATTAAGAGCATTTTATATAGCTGCAGTTAAAATATATTAGAGATGAACGAAAACAATGCTAAAAAATACACAAAGTTAGGAAGTAAACAATACACTTCTATATATCAAGGGGATCAGAGAAAAAACATTACTCTGGAAATCATAAAATATTGACTTGAATGATAATGAAAATACTACATATCAAAATTTGTGGAATGCAGCTAAAGTTATGCTTCAAAGGAAATTTAGAGCAACAATACATATATTAGAGAAGGATAAAGATTATAAATGAAATATTTAAGCATCTCAAGAAACTAGAAAAGGAAAAGCAAATTAAATCTGCATAATGTAAGAAAAAAAGAGAGAAGGTAAAAATAATATCAGTAGAACACTACAGATCTCACAGATGTAAATGTGGTAATTAAACCATATTATAAACTATTTTATGCCAACAAATATACAAATTTAGGGACAAGTACAGAGTCCTAGAAAAATACAACTGACAAGAAGGAAATAAAAAATCTGAACAATCTCATATTTATTGAAGAAACTGAATATATAGTTTAAGACTTTGGACCCATGTGGCTTCTACCAAACTTAGTTTTTTTTTAATTAAAATTTATTAGGGTAACAATAGTTCGTAAAGTCACATAGGTTTCAGGTGCACAATTCTGTAATACAGAATCTATATATCACATTTCTATCAAACTTTTAAGGAAGAAATAAACCCCAAATTACACAAACTTCTGCAGAGAAAATAAAAAGAGGGAAAACCTAACTCATTGCCTGAAGACAGCATAACCTTGATACCAAAATTTAATAAGAATATTACAAAAAGTAAAATTATAGGGCAATTTATACCTTTCTTCTCTCTCTCCCTGTCTCTGTCTCTATTTCTCTCTCCCTCTTTTTCTTCTCAGGAGCATAGATGCAAAAATGCTAAACAAAATATTAGCAGACCAAATCCAATAATGTCTAAAAAGGGTAATACTGTACCACGACCAAGTTGGGTTTATTCCAGTAATGCAAAGTTGGTTTAACATTTGAAAATCATTTATTTTAAATCATCACATTAATGAAGTAATAAGAAGAAAAATCATATCAATTCAATAAGTTCAGAAATAACATTTGATGATATTCAACAATCATCCATGTTAAAAATTCTTAGCAAACCAAAAATAGGAAGAGACTTTCTAAAGCTAATAAGGGGCATTTATATAAACCCTACCAGAAGTATGATAATTAATAATGAAATCCTGAAAGCATTCTTTCTGAAATTTGAAAGGAGACATGGATGTCCTTTGTTACTACTATTCAACATTGTATTGGAGGTCTTAGGAAATGCAATAAGACAAGGAAAATAAGAGGTATAATGTTTAGAAAGGAAGAAATAAAAGTATCATTATTTATAGGTGACCTAATTGTATATGTAGAAAATAAAAATAATCTACAGATAAACTTTGGAACTAATAAATAATTTTCAAAAGAATAATGGATACAAGGTCAATAAATAAAAATCAACTGTATTTCTATGAACCAGCAAAAAGCAACCAGAAAATGAAATTTAAAAATTAATGCCATATACAATAGCATCCAAAAATCATTAAATGTGTAGGAATGATGTACAGGATCTCTACAAAATAAATCATACATAATTGGGAGAATTTTTAAAATACCTTAATTAGTGGAAGAATATATCATGTTTGTGGATTGAAAGACTTACTGATAAGATGTCTCCAAATTGATCCACAGATTAATACAATCCCAATCAAAATCTCAGCAGTATACCAAAACAGGTATTAGGATTAGTAAAGAATTGGGACTCATCAAAAGAAAGCTGAGCTGAACAACCCAAAAGATTCAACTGCCTCACTAAGTTAGCTAAGTCAAGAAAGGAAATCCAATAGTGAAGAATCTGAGACTTTAAGATGTGAGAAAACTATTAGAATTATTAAGCTAAACTAAGCTATGTGAGGGAAAGGGCATGGTGTTTCTTTTGTGCTGCACTCTTTCACATCCATGATCTCCTTGAGAGTTCCCAGCACCTCAAGATGGAGGATTACCATCCCCATTCATTGGTGGGGAAACTAAGGCTCAGAGAGTGTTTCAGAGATTCAAAATTCTAGAATGGGCTTTTAGAATATAGTTTTTTTCTGGATTCTTGTCCAAATACCTTTCCAGAAAAAGATGTTAAAAACTAACATATGTGCACCACTCAGGGCATAACAAATGTTATTTGAAATTTAAGGTATACACAAATATGAAAGGAAGATATACACAAATTACTATTACAAAATGCATGCTTTGGAATATACTCTTCCAACTTTCTAAGTTTCTATGCCTCTCACTCCTTTATTCCCTGACAAATTCTTAGTTGTCCATGAAAACTCCACGGTAGCATTTTCTCCTCTGAGCAATTATCTTTGCGACATAAACAGAATTCAACACTGAGTTCACCAGCAGAAGAAATATTGTGTAGAGATTAAGAACCAGGGCTCCAGAGTTAGACTCTGGGTTTACATCCTAGTTCTGACACCTAATAGTTGTGTAACTTTGCACAGGTTACTTGGCCTCTTGGTGCTTCTATTTTCTATCTATAAAATAGGGATGATAACGGTATCTATCTTATAGGACTATTGCAAAGATTAAATAAGTATGATAACATCTTACAGGATTGTTGCAAACGTTAAATAAGTTAACATATGTATAGAGCAGTGCCTGGTCCACAGTAGATAATATACAGGTGATAACTGGGATTAATATTATTCAAAAATATTTATTGTACACCTACAAGATGCAAGGGACTGTGCTAAGATTTGTTGATAGGCAGAAGTGAAATAGATATTTTCCTGCTTTGTGATGAGGGAGACAGTAAACAAAAAAACAAACAAACAAACAAGCTAATTTCACAAACACAGGGATGCCATAGAGAGTAGTAGGGGTGGGGCTGGGTGTTATTTACTTTAAGTAGAATGGTCGGGACAGTGATGTGTAAGTGATCAGAGGAGGATACCAATCTTCTTTGTTAATAATAAATAACGAGAAGAGCAACGAGGGGATCTGGAGGAAGATTGTTCCAGGCAGGAGGAACAGGTTGTGCAAAGATGCGAAGATTAGAGCAAATCTGGTGTGTCTGAGAACACAAATAGGACCAGTGTGGGTAGAAAATAATGGAGAGGTTGAGAGAAGGAGAAGATGAACCTGATGAGAGGAACAGAGGTTGGATCATACAGGACTTTGTAGGCTGTGGAGAGAAGTTTCGATTTAAATGTAGCAGAAACAATTGGAGTAAGTTATAAGCAGTAGAAGGATATGATTTAATTAATGTTTTAGAAAGATAACAATGATTCCTCTGTAAAGCATGGATCACAGGAAGCTAAGACCAGAAGCAGAGAGAGTCATAGGGAGACTGACAGGGCAAGAGATGGTGGTAGTGGTAGAAATGGAGACAAGCAGATGGATTTAGGATAGGCTTTGGCAGTTCAGTTGACAAGCTTGCTGACAGACTGGGTGTGGAGGCAAAGGGAATGAGAAGACTCCAAGACGACCACCAGGGTTTTTAGCTCCAGCGACTGGTGGAATGCCGGGGCCATTTACTGAGATGGGGACTGATGGTTCTTTTGGGACACTGGTACGTTTAGCATGTTTCTCTTCTTGAATTTTTCACACTGATTCACAATGAATTATTATTTTATGGTCTCAGTATTTCCGATTCATATTACTTTCTTGAGGGCATGGAATAAATGTGTGTGTGTGTGTGTGTGTGTGTGTGTGTGTGTGTGTGTGTGTGTAGCTGTGTTTCTAGCATCCAGTAGAGTACCTCATGCATAGTATGTGATCAATAAATTCTGGTTAGATTGAATTGAAAGAGCCCTAAGAGGAGTACAAAGGAGGAAGTTCAGAGTTGAAAAAATTATTTGCAACAGAGGAAAGAATCAAATAAAGCTTTTTAGACCAATGACACTTGAGACGGGATCCTGAAGCATAGTTGAGTGTAGATATCCAACAATGAGGAAGAACCTTCCAGAGAGAGAAAACAGTGTGTGCAAAGGTGTGAGGAAGCCCCGGGAAGTAGTTGTAGAGGAAGTTGATGTCATATCAGGGAACACTTTGAATGCTGGGCCAGGAAGTCTGAGCTTCCTCTCACAGGCATTGGGGATGGGGGCGGGGGGAAGGGGAGAAGAGACCTGGAGGAATGCTGAGGAGGGAGTGTTGGAAACTGTCAGAGTTGTGCATTAGGATGTTAAATCTCGTATAGTATGCAAAAGGACTTCACTTTCTCCGGCTGCAGCATCTCTCTCTAAAAGTAGCTCCTATGGTTATTATTATTGCCATTGCTCTCTTACCTCTCATCTGTATTATTTTATCTTTTATTAGGTTGACTGTGGGAGAAACTATAATTGTTTTCATTAACGGCTCTAGTTTGCTTTTCACACCACATCAAACTACATGTTTCTGTGCTTTCTTTCTTATGCCATTATCTTGCACATGTTTCTCAAGATTTGTCTTTCTCTTTTTTCCCCTACATTTCCCTCATCACTTCCACAGGATAGGTTTCAGACTTCTTATCTGAGTCATATGGTAAGGGGAGGGTGACCAGTTCCGGTTCTGCTGAGCCTGTGCCACACACTGACCATGTCTCACCTAGTTGTCACATTGCCCATGATGCTTGAAAGTTATACCTCAGTCTTCGCATAATGTCAGCTCAGCTCTTTGGGAAGCCTTTTATGTTGTTGTTCCAAATCGAGCAGGAAAATATACTGTTATAAAGCTTTCCTTCTAACAACAGAGATCCTTCTGTCTTTCTCTTTTCTCTCCCAAGTAGCTTCCTGATTCGTAAAAAGGCATTTCCCTTCTCGTCACAGTTGTACCAGTACTGAAAGAACACTAGCCATGCAGAAAGTCCTCTTTCACCACTTTGACACCCCTGGCTTCTTCCAAACTCGCTTTGTGTGGGTCACACTATACAACCAACAAATGGATAGCTGAGACTGTCAGATTGAACCAGAAGGCCAAAAGAATCATTCTAACATCGTTACAGGGGGGGAAAATATTTCTCAACTACCATTAAACTAATCATCTTTCTTTACTTTTCGAGACCCACACAATACTATTCTCACTATTATAATGAATTTTACATAATTGATGAATTAAATTGTTTTAAAAATGCCTTAGCCACCAATGGAATGGGATTAATGCAGTAATGATTTAAGCTTCAAAAAAAAAAGTCTACTGACCTGCCATTAAAACAATAACTTTTAAGTATTTTCCCTTTATTTAAAAAGTATTATTTTCTATATGTTTATTCTAGAAAATACAGAAATGCTAAAGAAGAATATAGAAATCACCACCTAAAGATAACTATTGTTACATTTTTATGAATATTCTTCTATTGCTTTTCTATGAATATATTATATATATGTACACATGTGCATTAATGTTTACAAAAATAGGATTATAACTATAGACTATTTTGTGATGTGCTTTTTCACTTAACACTGTACTGTGAGCATTCTGGCATTAAATACTCTATCAATATAACATTTTTATTAGGCTGTAGAGTATTGCATTGTATATCATATAGCTGTATCATAATTTATTTAATTAATTTTGTTTTATGGGACATTTAGATTGTCCCATTCTTGCTACTGAAGACAAAATGTTCATGCAAAATCTGTGAATATATCCATGAAAAATTTGAGTGATAAATTCTTAGAAAGGGTATTGAAAATATTCATGACTTTTGATGTTTTCAGTTTAAGACAATGAACTGAGGAGAGATTGTTCAACCTTGAGTTTCTCAAAGTTGAGTTTAGAAATGACCTGAACTTACCATGCACACACATAACAAAGAATGTTCCACAGTCATCACTGGAATATCCCAATTTTTAAGTAGCAAAAATTGTAGATTTGCTCACAAAGCTCCAAAAATTAAAATCCTATTTGTTGCTTTACTTCTTACAAATGAAGTGGGGAAAATTCATAATCAGTAGATATCCTTTTTCTGTTCCATGATGCAGAAATTCCCTTCTGTAGTACAGAGACTATATTCTTGGTTAAGAAGTTCTTGTGACTAGGATAGAGCTCAACCTAGGAAATAAGCAAGCAGACTTTCAACAAGATAGGGTGTTTGTTTTTTAAAACAGGACCGTGGTTGACTACAGAAGCCAAAAAGCCAACCTGGTCCATAGCATTTTCTGAACATATATTTAAACAGCATGAGCTTTGGAAATGTGTATTTATCTGCAACTTTTATTCTTCTCCTTCCTTACATGTTTCTTTACCAGCCCTTCCTTACTCCTCAATATTGCCTCCTAGCCCCCACCTCCTACCCATATCCCTACCAGAGTGTAACAACAGGTTCCTTCCCATTGTTTCACAGCACAGTTCTCTGCCTCTCATCTCTCCCTTGTGTCATCTTTAAAACTCTTTGTCTGACCTTCTTCAAACACAATTTCCATTATTTCACATCTCATTTAAGAACCTGTAAGGATCTCCAAGTTATATCTTCTCTTACCTCAGTCTGAGACCTCTACCAATTGTCTCAACACAAGTTCAACAACCTTTCTGAGATGCTTCATTATCCTCTGGTCCAAAGAAGTCATCAGGGGCCCTGCATAAGATACCTAATAGTAAATACGTTCTCATGAAATTTCTCCCCTAATAACTTTTTTCTTCATTCAATTCCTTAGCCTAGTTTTCCACTCCTTAACATCTGACCACACTTGCTTTTCCAGGCTCATGTTCTGCCACTTTTTCCTTCCCCACAACTTCCTATATTCAAGCCACTCTAGGCAGCTTGCCATCCCTGGAAGACGGATGCACTTCCACATTTCTTCACCTTGATTAATGCTATTCCTAAGGTCTTGAGTGCTTGTCCTTCTCTCACCATGAAAAGAAAGGTAGGACGAGTACCAATATCATGTGTGCAAAACGTTCCCGACTCCCAGAACCTGCACTATACTTTCAGAATCAATGCTTCTACTCTATTTTCCCACAGCATTTGGTTTAAATGGTTTTGTTTGGATTTATGATGAGTTCTATACGTTTCTGTATCTCAGACTACACTATGTAAAATCCTTAGGGCAAGGATCATTTCCCACAGTTATTTCTGTATTGCCTATATTCAATTTTTATTTTTCAAAGGCTGACACGGTGCTTAATGAATGTTTGCAATTTGAATGGAATCAGTTCCCAAAAATTTATGTTGCCTTTGGGCTACATATTACATTTATGTTCTCTGCATTCCATTCTGAGTGTCCTAAGTTATTTCTTATGTATAATGTATGCCACAAACTACACTGTTCTTCACTTGGGGCAACAACTACCCTCCCTCTTCCATCTCTTCTACCTCTTCTGGAGTACCTCTCCTTCCCAGGGGCTTAAAAGTAATACTCCATGGCTTCCATAAAGTCGGGGAGTTATTCCACAAATACTTTTTGGTTATTAAGAAAAACTGTAATTCCCATGGCTAAGGCTTCTAATAAAACTCAAGACAAAAGAATCACTAAAATCAATCACTAAAATCAATTCTGTATTACATCATCTATAAATCACACACCTGAAATTTATGTAACTTTACTAACAATTGTCACCCCAATAAACTTTAATTAAAAAAAATCAATCACTGTATAACATGATGAGGACACAGGTTTCCATACCAACATTTGTCAACCTTTGATTGTAAGAGCTTAGGGAGTTACACCCTGAAGTTATTATCCTTCCCTACTATTTTCGCATGGTCTAGAGATGTCCTTCTCCAGCTACTCTGATAATAATGCCTCCCTTTCTTGAGCACATCCAATGAGCAGATCCTGCTAACAGCCTGACTCACATCATCTCAGGTAACCCTTACAGCAATCCTGTTTTCATGATTAGAAAATCTGTTTTCATGATTAGAAAACAGGCTCAAAGAGGTAATGTACTGTGTCCAAAGTTGCATAGCTAATAGATGATGGAGCTGATATTCCTGATAAATGATTATGTAGACTTTGAGTTATCACTTACAGTGACAGATAAAACATTATGTCATTTGAAAACAACATTTTGGGGGTTAGGATTTTTTTTATATTGAACTGAAATGTGTAACTTTCAGCTCTTGGACCTAAAACTGTACTCTAAGTAGATATATAGAAAGATCTAATTCTTCTTATCATAGCCCTATTAATATTTAAAGGATGTTGCTATTTTTTCAATTAAGTGTTGCTTTTTTAGACCAACTACCTTCAGCTCTTTCAGCTGTTCCTCATGTGACTTGGCCTCAGATCTCATACTCAGGTTGCTCTCCTTTGGACAAGCTCCAGTTGTGTCAATGTCCCTCTTAAAACTCGATGAAGCCCTGAGCTCAACACAATGCCCCAAATGTTTTCTAACTGGTATAGACTGCAGTGAAACTATCACCTCCTTTGTTCAGACACTTTACTTCTATTAATATCATCTGAAATTGCATTACATTTCTTGGCAATTAAGTACTTGTTAGTTCACTTTATGCTTGCTTTCAGCTAAAACCTTAAGTGTTTTTATTCACATGAATTATGCAATTTATGAATGTGAAAGCAATATATAGACTACAAACTCTTATACTAATGTGATTTATTAATAATATCATAAATAGCAGATTTGCCTAAAATTAAAGCAAAAAAGTTCACAGATTAACTTTTAATTTGTGGGTATTCTTACTTCCTTCTAAAAATCTTAATATCATTTAAAAAAACAAAACAAAAAACAAGTTAAGCCAATCTGCCTGGAAATAATACAAGCAAATCTCTATAAGTAGGAGCATTATCACCTATGGATTCTAATTTTTCTAAAACACTCTAGTGCTCAACTTCAATCTGGAAACCAGGCAGCCATTTTTGTTATGCAGACTGCTCTGGACAACTACTATAAGGTCAGAATGTTTATATTACACTTAGAGCAGAGTTTCTTTATCAAATACACACATGTAAATTATAGCATTTGATAGCTGCCTGAGGGAAAATAGCCATCCTATTTTCAGAAAGCACAAAGTGCCCTAAGAACTGGACTCAACTATTTACTTCAGTTCAGAAACTTTTACCAAGCACATAGTATGTGCACAGCATTATAGTAGGTACTTGGAAGGATGCAATGACAATGACATTCGTGCCTTCAGTCTTAGAGAGGAGACAGATATTTAAATTCATAAATAGAAGCACACTCAGCACAGAAAACCATCATTAATAAGCCCACTTTCAGATTTACTCAACACTCTGTGGAATAATAAAGATCACTTAAAAACAACATCAAATATCTAGTTATCTGGAATTTTCAGTTAACTAAGGAGGTTTCAAGTTTTCCACTTACCCAGTAATAACATAGAGACACCTCTCCTGTTACCGTTGCTCATCAATTCATTCAACAAACACACCAAATACAGGAAACTCTAGTAACTGGGTCTGGTAGAGTTAATGCATTTATGTGGAATGAGGGCAAATAAGGCTATGCTGGTAGGCAAGGGCCAGATAAAAGTAGAGCATATGTTCTTTTTGTCCAGCAACTACCCTTCTCCACATTCTCTTGGTAACAGAACTTCCTTTTCTAAGAGCGGACCCTCTTCACATGGCTGAGGGAGGTGGAATAACCCTGGTCCCTTCACCCCACCCACCCAGATACAGAGTCGGTATATGACCTAGGCTTGGCAATCAGAGGACCCTATCCCTCAGACCATAGTGATTGGTTCAGGCCAGGCAGGTGACCCAAGCCAGCCTAATTGGGGTGTTGCTCTGAGTTTCCTGTTACAGCTGTTGAAGAACTATTCTTTCCAGAGGGGTTGCTAGGCTGTCACAATGAAAGTGGTGGTGCAGGGGGAGAGAGGCTTTTTAGCACCATCTTGCTGTCAGTGAAGACAGTCTGAGAAAGTAACCAAGATAGATAGAGCACTGATGATATCAACTGCCACTGAATGAATCCAGTCTGCCTCCTGGATTTTATAGTATGTTAGCTAATAAATCCCATTTGTTGTTTTCATTAAATTGGTTTTTCTTGTTTACAATCAACTAGATTCTAACTAAAACTTATGGTATCATAAAGAATTTGATCTCATGACATTTATGTAAAAATCTACATTATATTTATAAATATTATACATATATACAGAGGGAGCCAAAATAATGTACACACATTTTAAGAAAGGAAAAAAAACTGTATTAAAATTGTAATACTCAACATGTACCGATAACAAAAGATGAATACAAGTCATATGTGTACATTTTTTTGGGCACCTTTGGTATTTGGTATACGTATGTATGTATATGTGTATATTTGGTATATGTCTATTTGATATATATGTATATCTATCTATCTATGTCATAAATGCTACAATACTGTGCTCAGTATGCCATTCTAAACTTTTTGTAATTTCTTTTTAAAAACAATTAAATTTATTGGGGTGACAATGGTTAGTAAAATTACATAGGCCTCAGGTGTACAATTCTATAATACATCATGTATGTGTCACATTGTGTGCTCACCACCCAGAGTCAGTTCTCCTTCCATCACCATATATTTGACCTCATTTTACCCTCTTCTACCATCTCTCTTCCCCCTTTACCCTCTGATAACCACTAAACTGTTGTCTGTGTCCATGAGTTTTTGTTTCTTTATTTGTTTGTCTTGTTCCTTTGTTTTCAGTTTTCTATCCCACATATCAGTGAAGTCATATGGTTCCTGACTTTTTCTGTCTGATTTATTTTGCTTAGTATAATAATCTCAAGATCCATCCATGTCGTCACAAATAGTACTATTTTATCTTTTCTTACTGCCAAGTAGTATTCCATTGTGTATATATACCACAACTTCTTTATCCAATCATCTATCGAAGAACACTTAGGTTGTTTCCATGTCTTGGCCACCATAGATAAAGCTGCATCGAACATTGGTGTACATATATCTTTATGGATAAATGTTTTCAGATTTTTTTTTGGTAGATACCCAAGAGAAGGATTGCTGGGTCATATGGTAATTCCATTCTTAATTTTTTGAGGAACCTCCACACTGCCTTCCATAGCGGCTGCCTCAGTCTGCACTCCCACCAACAGTGTATGAGGGTTCCTTTTCCTCCACAGCCTCTCCTACACTTGTTATTATTTGTCTTGTTGATGATAGCCATTCTAACTGGGGTGAGGTGATATCTCATTGTGGTTTTGATTTGCATTTCCTTAATAGCTAGTGAAGTTGAGCATTTTTTTCATATATCTGTTGGCCATTTGTATGTCTTCTCAGAGAAATTTCTGTGCATGCCCTCTGTGCACTGTTTAATTGGATTGTTTGTCCTTTTGTTGTTGAGTTGTATGAGTTCCGAACTTTATGTAATTTCAACCTCACCTTCAGCAAGGCATATTCTCTACCTCTGTAATCTATATGTAAAATACATTCTTATCAGTATTCTTACTTAGGAAGATGCATTGAAAATTATGAGCTAAAATTAGTTGAGCTAGGGGATTTTAACTGAGTCTGTTGATGCTGAGTGATTATGTAACACATACCAGTGACCAGCTGAAAGCAGCCTTATGAGGCCCCCTTAATAGTGGCAAGTTCCAGTGCTTCTTTAGCTTCTAATTTTGGATGAATATTCAAATTCTGAAATTTACTATCCAGTGCTCTATTCACTAAAATAGAGAACACCGCAATCTTAAACTTTTCTTCAAAATTGTTCTCCAGAGAATTTTATGATGTATCAAAGTAAGTCATATCTGAAGTAAATGTTCTAATTTTAGATGCTGCTGCTTTTTTAAAAAAATCAGAAACCACTTAATGTAGAATCATTTCCAGTCCACCAACTGGTAAAGACATATTCCAAAAGAAGGAAGTAATTTGCAAGATTTTTCGTGACTGAATGAAGCCTCTAAAAACAAGTACTCATCTATAATGCATGGAGTTTATTTAAAAGCAAAAATTGTGTCACATTTGTCATGAGTAAATACTTATATTTTCCACTTTTTTCCTCCTTCTTTCCAGGCCTAGTAATATTTGAATTGATCTACAGAAAAATTACATTGAATTTTTCCAACAATTTAATAAACTACAAAAATAGCATAATATTGTAGATAGTCTACACATGCAAACCAATCCACCTGAAATAATTTGACCGGTTAAATTAGTCCAATTTCTTAAAAAAACTATTCAAACAACCAGTTTTACTACTTTTTGACTCATTGGTCAAACTGGGCTTTGTATGTAGTACCGATAACAGGCCTAAGACATCAGAAAAGATACAAGCTTTGCCCATATGACCTATACCAAAACTTAATCGCTCAGTGCAATAGAGGACTGGCTGGGCCCCCTATGTGCAAAGCTGAAACTTCGCCGTGTGAGGATACTTGATACTGATAGCAAGCAGGCACGAGAATTCAAATATTTCCTTTGGTTCAGTCCCTTTACAAACAGGGCTATGCAAACTCCACGTAGAATGGGGTCCAACCAAACTCACTTTGGAAGCCTTGTTAATGTTTTGCCTATGTGATGCAACATGGTATGCACATTCAAAAGTAAAACACTAAATAAGTGTATTATTTTCTTTGTAATGCCAAATGTCTGTTTGACTGTTTATGTTTTCATAGAAACAACTAATAAAAATCAGACGTAAGAACAAACTGGGAATCAGCTTATCTTTTGATACCTAAACTAGGGGTTTGCCTCTGTGGCTGGAAACTCAACTGAGAAAATAAGTAAAAATTACCCAAGCCACCTCAAGAGGTTTTTTTTTTATATGGCCCGGGATGGGGACAACACATTTTTTCAAGCTTCTTAGGTGATTCTAATATGCAGCAAAGTTTCAGAGTGAATGGTCTAAACTTTTCTAATCCTTAAAGTATTATTTACAGAGGAAGGTAAGAAAGAGTATGACAGTCTATTCTTTCAAAAACAATTCTGCAAATTATCTAAACTCCCAGAGCTTCAGTTTCCTTGTCTTTAAAATGTGAATTATGCTACCTGTCTCTTGTGATATCTTTGAGGGTTACCAAGATAAAGGGTGTGGCCCCAAGTAATTCTTAGCATATCAGGGATTGAACACGCAAAAGTTCCCAGGAGATCATGTAGGTAACCAGGCTGATTGTGAGGTGAGAAGGGCTGGTGGGGACTATGGCAAAATAGGAAAGATTCAATCTAAAGCGGATATCCACTGCTTGGTTCCTGCCAACTGTCATGCAGGAACACAGGTCAGTACTTCCAGACCTTCTATTATTGTTTGTTTTTCCTTTTTTAAGAAAAGGAAAAACTCTGGAGATTTTAAGTCAGAAATTTCCATACTTTTAAAGCAGAAAAAAAATGATATGTCACCAATTTTTTATTCTGGAAAGTCTTAATTCTCTTTTACCACACAAACATACTTTTGCATATGGTTGTGGATGGTTTTAAGATTTCTTCTTGTTTTTGATTAGTTTTAATTTAAACTTAAATTGTATTTATCTTTCTGGCAGCTATTTCTTCCTAAATGGATAAAGGATTTCTAGCTTTGCATCACATGGCTTTGAATAATATGAGCATATAATAAATTTATTCCTCTTCAGATCTTGGGTGATTAAAATTTATTCACAGTGCACTATTTCTCATGTTATTGACGGTACGATTTTATCTTCTTCTATTCATATTTCCTCTCCCCTTACCAATAGTAAATCCAATGTGTGATATTATAATTCTTTCTTTAATTTTAATCTCAATAATTTGTTAGAGTCATTACTTAATATTTTTCATTTTTGGTTTTTCTTTTTGGGGCAAACCAGTGATTTCTGGCCATGCGAGTTGTACCAACACAACCTAGTTTCTTTTACAGAACACCACATTTTCTTACCTTACTGTATCCAATAAATACTACTTAGATTCACTGTTGCTAATACATACATATATACATGAATAAAAGCAGCTTCTTTATCTTCCATTAGAAACATAAACATTCTTATGTTGTATCAATACCCCTTGTTTACATAAGGTGAAGGGCAAAGACAGAAACCACAGAGTCCTGTGCTCATGGAAGCCCCAGTGGATGTGACAGCAGTGAAGGGCTGTGGTGCAGTCCCCCTGAGCAGACCAGACTGGAGGGGCAGAACAACAATTGGGCCTGCATGGCTAGCACATTGAGGCTGGGGCCCAGGGTCAGGGACAGAGAAACAGTGCAAAAATAAATCAACCACTCCAAAGTTGACCAGAATCAAACAAGGATTCTACAGATGGAGAATCCACCCACCTCATGCCCGTGGCCTGCAGGGCAGTAAAATCCTCACTTTGCACATTGTGAAAGGGCAGAAAAGCTTTATAGCCTAAGTGGTCTTTACTCACTGCGGCTAAACCGAAGAGGAAGAGCAGAATGGCAACCCACTAACTCACTACTCTCCACTCTACTTACCCCTCACCCATCAAGGTGCAGCCCAGCAGGAGTAGCTGGGTCAACTCAGAGCAGCACTGCAGCAGCTTCTGAGTACCGGAAGGTGGCATCAAGAACGCACAAGAGACCCTTAACCCGTCCCTTCCAATCCATAGGAATGGTGCCCCAAGACTGAAACGACCAGGCTGTAAAAGGGAGATCCACCTTCTGTGGAATAGGGAGCGTTTTCCACAGTCCAGGTGACACTGCCCCACAGAGATCCCACAAGCCCCAGCCGTGAAGATAAGAGAAAATAAAAACTTGCGCTTCAGCGCCCCCTACTGGGAAACAAAAGAAAGACCTCTACTTAACCTGATAAATCGTGAACTGTAGGATTCTTGAAAAAGCAGGTTTCATTCCCACAAATGCTCAGGCAGAGAAAGAATCTATCAAGCAAAACGAAGAACCAAGATAACAAGGGGATTCAGAAAGAAAATGAAAAAAAATCTCCAGAAAATAAACTTAAAGAGTTAAATCACATGGAAATATGCTATTTAAATGACAGAATTCAAATTGCAATTCTGAAAAAACCTCAACGAGATATGAGAAAATCAGAAAAGCAATTCAATAAACTGAGAAACAAAATCAATGAACAAAAGGGGTGCTTTACTAAAAAGACTGAAACTTTTAAAAAAAGAACCAAACAGAAATTCTGGAGCTGAAGAACTCAATAAAAGAGATGAAGAATGAAAAAGTAAGCTTAGGAAATAAAGCAGACCAGATAAAGGAAAGAATTAGTGACATAAAGATAGAAATCTAGAAATGACTCAGGTAGAAGGAGAAAGAAAATCGAGTAAAAAAAAAAATGAAAGAACTCTATGAGAACCATCTGACTCCATTAGAAAGAGCAATAAAAGAATAATGGATATACCAAAAGGCGAAGAACGGGAGAAGGGAATAGAGTACCATTCAAACAAATAATAAATGAAAACTTTCCAAACTATGGAAAGACCTGGATCCTCAAATACAAGAAACTAACAGACCACCTAATTATCTCAATCCAAAAGGCCTTCTCCAAAGCACATTATTGTAAAACTCTCAATAATTAACAACAAAGAAAGAATTCTCAAGGCAGCCAGGGAAAAGAAGATGGTAAACCTATAAAGGAAAAAAAAAAACCATTAGACTATCATTGGTTTTTCTCAGCAGAAACCCTATAAGCTAGGACAGAATGGAATCAAATATTCAAATTATTGAAACAGAGAAATCACCAGCCAAGAATAATGTATTTAGCGAAGTTATCCTTTAGGTATGAAGGAGAAATAAAAATTTTCCCAGACATACAGAAGCTGAGGGCTTCTGTAGAAGCCCTCATTAGAGGGCTGCATTATAGAAAATATTGATGGGTGCTCTTCTACCTGAAACAAAAAGATAAAAAAGGTACAAAACTATGAGCAAGATGACAAACAGACAGAAGCAGGAAATTGCAACCTTTGTTCAGAATAGGGTATCAAACACTTAAATATAATAAAAAGATTAAAGAAGGTAAAAACATTAAAAAAGAAAACAATAGCTACTGCAATTTGGAAATGATCTCACAGCATAAAAAGAGACAATTTGTGACAACAAAACATAAAAGGGCAGGGTGTAAAGGACTGTACTTGCGCAGGTGAAGAGATAAGATGCAATCAGAGAAAAAAAAGGAATACTGTATATGTGAAAATTTCTTTTGAATAAACCTAATGGTAAACACACACACACACACACACACACACACACACACACACACACCTAGACCTGAAACGTATACCATAAAAATGGAAGAAATGAAGGAAAAAAATAATAGAATACCACCAAAGTAAAACAACAGACAGAAACACAAGGGAAAAGAAACAATGGAGACACAGAGCTACCAGAAACCAAAACATAAAATGGCTATAGGAAATCCTCACATATCAGTAATCACCCTAAATGTAAATGAACTGAACTCTCCAATTAAAAGGCACATAGTAAGCAGTTTGAATCAGAAAACCAAACCCAACTACATGCTGCCTTCAAGAGACACATCTCAACTGCAAGACAAACATAGACTCAAACTGAATGGGTGGAAAATGATATGCCAAGTAAATGGCATCCAGAGAAAAGCATGTGTTGCCATAAATATATGTGAGAGAATAGATTTCAAAATAGAAACGGTAACAAGAGACAAAGAGGGACATTTTATAATGATAAGGGGACAGTACATCAAGAAGACATAACACTTACCAATATATATTCACCCAACCTGGGAGCACCAAAATATATAAAGCAACTGACTAACAGAACTAAAGGGAGAAACCGACAAAAACACACTTATATTAGGAGATCTAAATACTCCATTGACAGCTCTGGCTATATCACCCAAACAGAAAATCAATAAGGAAATATCGGCCTTAAATGACACATTAGACCAAATGGACATAATAGATATTTACACAGTTTTTCCTCACAGACTACCAGAATATTCTTCTGTAGTGCACATGAAACATTCTCAAGGATAGACCATATGTTGGGACACAAAACAAGCCTCAACAAATTTAAGAAGATTGAAATCATACGAAGCATATTCTCCAACCACAATTCTTTGAAATTGGAGACCGACTGCCAAAAGAAAAGTGGGAAAAACCACAAATATGCAGAGATTAAACAACATGTTACTAAACAATGACTAGGTTAAAGAAGAAATAAAAGAAGAGATCAAAAATACACGGAGATAAATGATGATGATACAACATATCAAAATTTTGGATACAGCAAAAGCTGTAATAAAAAGGAAGTTTATATCAATACAGGCCTATCACAAGATACAAGAAAAAAATCAAATAAATAACTTAACATTTCACCTTAAAGAACTAGAAAAAGAATGAACAATGCCCAAAGTCAATAGAAGGAAGAAAATAATAAAAATTAGAGCAGAATTAAACAAAATAGAGAACAAGAAAACAGTAGAAAATAATTAATGCAAAAAAGAGTTGGTTCTTGAAAAAGACTAATAAAATTGACAACCCTCTGGCTAGACTCACTAAGGAAAAAAAAAAAAGACTCAAATATACAAAATCAGAAATGAAAGAGGAGAAGTTGCAATGGACCCCACCAAATACAAAGGAATATACAAGAATGCTATGAAAGGCTATACACCACCAAATCTGATAGCCTGATTAAGAACAAGTTCTTAGATGTATATAACCTTCCTAGACCGACTCATGAAGAACTGGAAAAGCTAAATAGACCAATCAACAGTAAGGAAATTGAAACAGTCATCAAAAACCTCCCCAAAAGCAAAGTCCAGGGTTAGATGGCTTCACGAGTGAATTCTACCAAACATTCAAGTAAGATTTAATACCCATCCTTCTCAAACTCTTCAAAAATTTGAAAAGGCAATACTTCCTATTTCATTTTATGTGGTTAACATTACCCTGATAACAAAACCTGGGAAGCACAACACACACCCCAAAAATTACAGACCAATATCTCTGATAAATATAGATGCAAAACTCCTAAACAACATACTAGCAAATTGAATACAATGATACCGTAAAAAGATAATACATCAAAATCAAGTGGGGTTTGTTATGCAATACCATATGATAATATCAGTAGATGCAGAAAAAGCATTTGACAAGATACAACATCAATTTGTGATCAGTAAAATAGGTATAGAAAAAACATACCTCAACATAATAAAGGCCATATATGACAAACCCTCAACAAATATCATACTCAATGGTGAAAAACTGAAAGCTTTAAACTTAACCAAGGATATGAAAGACCTATATGCTGAAAACTATAAGACATTTTTAAAAGAAATTGAAGAAGACACAAAGAAATGGAAAGACATTCTGTACTCGTGGATTGGAAGAATCAACATAGTTAAAATGGCTGTATTACCCAAAGCAATACACAGATTTAATGCAATCCCCATCAAAATCCCAATGGCATTTCTCAAAGAAATAGGACAAAAACCATCAAACCTGTATGGAACCACAAAAGATTCAGAATAGCCAAAGCAATCCTGAGGAAAAAGGACAAAAGGAAGGCAGTGTGGAGGTTCCTCAAAAAATTAAGAATAAAATTACCATATGACCCAGCAATCCCTCTCCTGGGTATCTACCCAAAAAATCTGAAAACATTTATCCATAAAGACATGTGTGCTCCAATGTTCGTTGCAGTTTTATTTACGGTGGCCAAGACATGGAAACATGTCCTTCGATAGATGAATGGATAAAGAAGTTGTGGTATATATACACAATGGAATACTATTTGGTGGTAAGAAAAGACGAAAGAGTACCATTTGTGACAACATGGATGGATCTTGAGATTACAATGCTAACCAAAATAAGTCAGACAGTAAAAGTAGAGAACCATATGATTTCACTGATATGTGGTATATAAAACTGAAAACAACAAAAGAACAAGACAAACAAATGAAGAAACAAAAACTCATAGACACAGACAATAGTTTAGGGGTTACCAGAGGGTAAGGGGGAGCGGGGCTCTAGAAGAGGGTAAACAGTGTCTAATATATGGTGATGGAAAGAGAACTGATTCTGGGTGGTGAACACATAATGTGAGATATAGATAATGTATTACAGAATTGTACACCTGAAATCTATGTAACTTTGCTAACAATTGTCACCCCAATAAAGTTTAATTAAAACAAAACAAAACAAACAAACATACAACCTGAAAGCTTTTCCTCTAAACTCAGGAATAAGACAACTATGCCCACTCTAACCACTGTTATTCAACATAGTACTGGAAATCCTAGCCAGAGCAATCAGGCAAGAGAAAGAAATAAAAGGCATCCAAATTGAGAATGAAGAAGTTAAATTGTCACTTTTTGCAGATGACAAACGCTTTATATAGAAACCCCTAAAGACTCCACCAAAAAGCTATTAGAAACAATAAACAAAAACAATGACGTTACAGTATACAAAAATCAGTGCATAAAAATCCACTGCTTTTCTATATATTAACAACAAAATTTCAGAAAAAGAAATGAAAAAGAAATCCATTTGCAATTGCCACAAGAAGAATAAAATTCCTAGGAATAAAGTTAACAAAGGATGTGAAAGACAAATACATTGAATACTATAAGACATTATTGAAAGAAATTGAAGAAGACATAAAGAAATGGAAAGACATTCCTTGTTTATGGATTAGAGGAATCAACATAGTTTTAATGGTCATATCGCCCAAAGCAATATGCAGATGTAATGCAATCTGCATCAAAATCCCAATGGCATTTCTCAAAGAAATAGGACAAAAACCATCACCTGTATGGAACCACAAAAGACTCAGAATAGCCAAAGCAATCCTGAGGAAAAAGGACAAAACTGGAGGTATCACACTCCTTGACTTCAAATTATACTACAAGACTACAATAATCAAAACAGTATGATATTGGCAGAAAAACTGACACACAGACCAATGGAACAGAATTGAAAGCCCAGAAATAAACCCACATGTATATGGGCAACTAATTTTTAACAAAGGAGCCAAAAACATACAATGGAGAAAAGAATGCCTCTTCAATAAATGGTGCTAGTAAAATTGGAAAGCCACCTGCAAAAGAATGAAACTAGACTGCTGTCACCATAATCCAAAATTAACTCAAAATGGATCAAAGGACTAACTATAACACCTGAAACACATACATAGAAGAAAACATAGGTACTAAATGTATGGTCTTAGAGAATGATTTTATGAATTTGACCCCCAAGGCAAGGAAAATAAAAGAAAAAATAATGAAAGGGACTATATCAAAATGAAAAGTTTCTGCATAGCAAAAGAAATCAACAGAACAAATAGGCAACCAATCAAATGGGGGAGAAGATATTTGCAAACAACACCTCCAATAAGGGGTTTATAGCCAAAGTATGTAAAGGACTTACTCTACTCAACAACAACAAATCCAATTAAAAAATGGGCATAAGACCTGAACTGACACTTTTTCCAAGAAGACATATTAATAGCCAACAGATATATGAAAAGATGTTCAACTTCAGCAATAAAGGAAATTCAAGTCAAACCCATAATGAGGTACAACCTCACACCTGTTAGAATGACTATTATCAAGACAAAATAACAAGTGTTGGGAAGAATGTGGAGAAAAAGGAATGCTCACAAACTACTGGTGGAAATATAAATTGGTACAACCACTATGGAAAACAGTGTGAAGGAGACTCCTCAAAAAAATTAAGACTAGAGGTACCATATGACCCAGCAACCTCTCTTCTAGGTGTCTACTTGAAAATCTTGAAAATGTTTATTCATAAAGATATGCTCATTGCAGCCAAAAAAGGAAACAACCCAAGTATCCTTCCATGGATGATTGGATAAAGAAGATGTGGTACATATATACAGTGGAATACTACTTAGCCATATGAAAAGGTGAAATACCACCATTTTTGACAACATGGATGGATCTTGGGAATATCACACTAAGCAAAATAAGTCAGATGGAAAAAGACAAGAATTGTATGTTTTCACTCATACGTGGGATGTATAACAGAATGCAATAAATTAACAAGCAAAACAAACAAAAAACCAAAAACTCAAAAACAAACAAACAAAAAATAGATACAGACAACAGTATGGTGGTTACAAGAGGGGAAATAGGAGTGCGGGGTAAGTTGAAGAGGATAAAGAGGGTCAAATATATGGTGACAGAAGGAGACTAAACCTTGGGTGATGATCACACACTGCAATATACAGATTATGTATTATAGAATTGTACACTTGAAACATATCTTATTAACCAATGTCACCCCAATAAATCAATAAGAAAAAAATGAATCATTTCAAAAAAAGATAACACAATCAATAATTACCATTTAGTGAAGTTTTGCCTAATATATTATTTAAAAATATAAACAATTTTATTTTTTGGCAGGAAAGAAGTATGTAGGAAGTTTGGGCTATTCAAATATTTCATGTGCTGTGTTTGAAGTATGACTGATGCTAGCTGTTTCTCATGGAATCATAGAAAGCTACACCTGGAAGCAACCTAAGATAGCAAATAGATTAAATTCCTCATTTTACAGATGAGAAAACTGAAGCTCTGAGTAGCTAAATAGCTTCCAAGGACAACCAGGATTTAAATCCAGGTCTTCTGACTCCAGGTCAACAGCTCTTTCAACTCTACCAAACAGTCAATTTAAACAAAACAAAACAAAAACTGTGAGTCCACAATTCTCAGCATAAGATTAATTAAAAAGATAAAAGATCCTCTCCATTTGGTGAACAAGTCAACCAGAGCAGTAACATACAGGTAAAGAGACTATATTTTTGTTTGTTTATGTTTTCAACCATTAGTTTTTATATAATATACGAGGTGTGATAAAAAGGGGAATAAATTAAAAATTACTACAGTAAAAGACATGTTGTTATTAATCTCCCTCGCTTTGAACACACTTATCCCATAGTTCTTGCCACTTTCTGAAGCAGTTCTGCAAGTCCTCTTTCATGAGTGGCTTTGGTTGTGCTGTCTGGTGGCCTTGATGTCCTGCACTGATTCAAAATGTTTACCTTTCATGATCATTTTGACTTTGGAGGAGAGCCAGAAGTCGCATGGTGCCAGATCCAGTGATTAAGGTGGTTGAAGACACACTGTGATGTCTTTGTTTGACAGAAATTGCCGGACCAGAAAGGATGTGTGACACAGAGCCTTTCCATTGTGATCACAAAATACGGTGAATGCTGCTGCCAAGTGCCATCCAACAGAAAGGCAGGGATCTACAATACAGGAAGTGGTGCCTCAAACCTTAGTAACAGTGTGTGACAAGTTTCAACTTGTTCAGTGCAGTCAATTGGGTGTGAACGAGGGTTGAGAGAAGGTGTGCTTTAAAGTGTACTGTAAATCATCCTCCATCATTACAACACTTTGTGTCACATATTGCTTCTGGTACATGGCAATTTCTGTCAAATAAAAACATTACAGTGTGTCCTCATTCACCTTATTCACCTGATCTGGCACCATGCGACTTCTGGCTCTTTCCCAAAGTTAAATGATTCAGGACATCGAGGCAGCCACGGCGGCGCAACTAAAGACACTCACAAAAGAGGACTTCCAGAACTGCTTCAGAAAGTGGCAAGAACGATGGGATAAGTGTGTTCCAAGCAAGGGGGAGTATATTTTGAGGGGGATTAATGGCAATGTGTCTTTTACTGTAATAAGATTTTTTCCTTTTAAACATTCACCATATTTTTTTTATCACACCTTGCACATCATTTGACACATATCTCCCACCATAATAAAGTAAATGAGTGGTACTGGCAAATACTGTTCTTGCTCAAAATGATTACAGGTAACCCCTGCATAACGGTTCTTAGGTTCCTAAAAAAGTGCCATGTTATGTGAATCCATGTTATACAAAACAAAGAACTAGTATAAAAATTAAAAAAAAAACATACTATTATATTTTTATAATGAAGAGAAATATTTTTATTGAAGCAATTTTACCAAAAGTATAACATATTAATACGTATTAAATGTTTTCTTCATCATCACTACTAAGCACCATTAACTGAGGGCGTTTTTTTTTTGACAAGATATCTTCATCCTCTGAACTTAATACTCCATGAACAAAATGGATTTAAAATTCTAATAAATTTTAAAATTCTGCAGTCAAATCTGATACGACATCCATGCTCGAATGAAAAATTTTAAATGAGATATCTTTTGCTCTTAAAAGCTCTGTTGTTACGTTCCATGTTGTTCAGGGATTTCCCTAATTCCAAATGAGATAGTTTTTGCTGTTAAAAGCTCTTATTATGCTCCATGTTGTTCGGGGATTTCTCTAATTTTCAAATTGTGTTAGAGTTTAAACATATTCTAGGATGCCATGTTGTATGAGTGTTTTCCCCAATTCTCAAACCGTGTTAGAGCGAAACCGTGTTATAGAAGTGCCATGTTATACTGCGGTTATCTGTACCTATATAATCATGTAAGTCAGTTCTAATATTCAAGTTAATTGTCACAAAATAGACAGACTAGGATATTGAAAGCTGAGTTATAAAGAACTGTGAATAGAACACATACTGGGAAGCAGAAAACTCTGATTTCCAGTCCTACCCAGCTACTTACCAACTGGGTGACCTGGGGAATCAGAAACTCTCTGAGCATTGGATTCCTTATCAGCAAACTGGGTATATTAGTACATATCTTAGAAGATAGCTCTGAGCATTAAATAAGACTATGTACCCAAAGTGCCTGGCTCTCATGCTCACTATGGTCCGTGCCTCATCCCTAAAATGTTAACAACAATTGATAAGAAGGAGGCTGGTGAATATACTGAGTTAACTGGTTGATGTCTGAAACTACTTGGAAGATTAAACACCCATTAAAAAAAAACTTTGTTATTTTTAAGTTTGGTTTCACATAAACCATTTAGTTCTAGGTTTATTGGTGATTTGGAAGCCTTTTTGTACTCACTGCTCGTTTGTAGTTTTCAAAGTAAACTTTACAGAGTACCCCTTTCATTTCCCTAGTCTGGTACACATAAGGTGCTTATTAAATGCTTGTTGAACGAATGTCAGTGAGCTCCATTAGGTATGTGCTTGGTGCATATAGTCACACACAGGAACATACATGAATGTAAAGTCAAGGGCAGGCATTTGGCCCATTCTGTTCACAGCTGTACCCCCAGCTTACAGCAGTGCTTGGCACAGTGAGTATTCAAAAAATATTTGTTGAATAAATTAATAAAAGTCTATGTGTGTACCATCCCATTCTAGACACCGTAGGAAGCAATCTGTTAATGGCCCTGCTTTTTATAAGCACTACTCACACCAATGCATCCAATGAAACACTGAGAAGAAATAAACAGGACGATTTAAAAAATTGTCTATATCTCCAGTGTTCAAACATTCAAATTTGTATGTTTTAAAAAAGTTTTTAAATTAAAATACAGCTAACATGTAAAATGCAGCGAACATGTTTCAGGTACATAATGTTGTTCAACAGTATCTACCTAGCACTATACAGTGTTTTTACCACATTACTGAATTCATTTCCTACGTGAAAGAAGTGATCACTATGATAAAACCAGCAACCATCTGACACTGAACCACGCTATCACAATATTATTGATCCCCCACCTTTAACATTTTTCAATTAGAGTTGACATTCAATATTATTTTATGTTATAAACATTGTTTCCAACTACCACCATTAGGAAAAGAAAAGAAATCATTTCTAAAACTAAACTAAAATGAAAAATTCTGTTCTTAAAGACTTTCCTGAAAAGAGATGATACCACAAATAACTGTCATATCAAAAGATGGCTTTGCACATCGGTGACCTTTCCTAAGTTCATGAACAATTAAAAAGCAAATGTTATTCACGTTTTGTTTGGTTGAAATGTCTGTTTCTCCTGTTCGACTGCAAATTCATTGAGATTAGGGACCATGCCAGCATCTTCATGACCTGACACTGTCTGACACATATGTAGGTGAACAACAAATGGTTGAAGGAAGATGATGTTTGTTTGAATGAAATTTAACTAAGTACTAAAACCTATATTTATGAATACAATTTTAATGTCTCTTTTATGTTTTCTTTACATGCCCTCTAAAGTCCAGAGTACAGATCATTCTTTAAAAAAGAAAATACATGATTACTTTGGATTACTTTGGTCATTTTATGACCACCACTGAAATAGATGAATGCATATAGACAGTGTCTATAATAAGAACAGTATTCTTCCAAGTGACCAGGGCATCATGTTGCCATCAAGTGTACAGTGGAGAGGACTAGCAGGCTCCCTTTCCAGTTCTTCTCTTATTCTGTGCCAACTGGGCCTGGTCTTATTGGTATCCAATAATCAGCCCGATTACAGCTAGCCCTGGAGACATGACAGAAAGAGAGTCCTCATCTTGCATTAATTGCTCCTATTGAAACTATGCCACATCTCTCCAAGCTAGATGTTGCTCAGTATCCCTTTGATATGATAATGACATGCTTCTTAGCAGATGAATATGCAAATTAAAAGCAGTAATTTGGTGGCATGCACCTGCTGACACTGTACGTCTATGCTTATGTACTCTGCTGTAACACTGCAGCCACACAAAAGCATCACAGAGGTAAAATTAAATTCTAATGTCGTATATATTAAACAGATGCTTCCACTTTTCTTTGTATATCTACTTTTACAGATTTTGGAATCTCAGTTTTCTTCATGCAATTAGTGGACATTGATGTATCAGACACAGAAGTGTGCTCGGTGCCATTTAAGGGGGCTGATTTTAAAGAGGTCGCTTACATATATGCACATTAGAAGATGAACATTTCTTCTTCATAGCATAGAAGCTGATGACTTTACTCTTGTTGCACAAAGACTCCTATTCACACATGGATCGCATACTTGGGCTACAAAGCCAAAAATCACATTTCTATAGCAGGGACGTGCACTGAAATATAGAGTTATTTCATATTGCCTGAAAAAAGGATTATAAAGCGACTTGAAGAGGGTAGCAAAATACCTAGAATCAACAAACTAAATTTCTCTGCTTCATGAGGCTAGTTGCAATGAATGAGAGAGCCTGAATAGAGATTGCTTATCAATGTGTCACGTGTCTCAACCAGACAGAATTATGCATTCTTAAAACAAAATTTTATCAAAGGTGCCACTTATCTGTTTTTTCCTACCCTTAAGCTCAGGTAGCATTCACACAGTTACATATATATGTGGACATGACAATAGCTGAATTGATTGAGACTGAACTGTTTAATGAAACACACACAGATTGATGCATATTTCTATACAATGAACATTTTATATTATGTATTTAATGATTACATATTATATTAAGTAGATAGACTCCAGTTTAATTAAACATCTCCCTGTGGTTGGTTATTTAGAAT
The DNA here is from genome assembly GCF_964194185.1 of Rhinolophus hipposideros. NCBI lineage: Eukaryota > Metazoa > Chordata > Mammalia > Chiroptera > Rhinolophidae > Rhinolophus > Rhinolophus hipposideros. The sequence continues at coordinate 64,234,767 of NC_138048.1, forward strand.
TCCCCCCACAAATTTTACAATTATATAAATAATACTGCAATGAACATCTTCAAACATACACCGTAGCATTTTTCTTCTTTTTGATTATCTGCCTGGAGTAATCTTCCAGAAATGAGATTACTAGGTCAAAGGATGAGATGATAAAATCTCCGGTGAACTATTTGTCTTATTTCACAATGTTATGCTTTTCAGAAATGTAGCAAGAGGGAAACTCATGTGGTTTCATGATTGGAGACCAATTTTTCAAAATTTAAAATCTTTTTATTTTACGTGTGTTTTTTTGAGGACCCATCAGTTCCAAGTCAAGTAGTTGTTTCAATCTAGTTGCAGGGGGCACAGCTCACAGTGGCCCATGTGGGGATCAAACCAGCAACCTTGTTGTTAAGAGCATCGCGCTCTAACCAACTGAGCTGACCAGCTGCCCCTGGATACCCAATTTTTAACTTCTATGTACCGGCACATTACATGTCTCCATCTATGTTGATTTAGGCATACTTTGTATATTTTTGTAGAAATAGTCTAGTAATCTCTCTATAATTACCTGGAGACCTCTATGAATTAGCTTCATTTTATAGTCCCTGTCCATTCTAAAAATGTTTCTCCAATTTTAACTAGTTATGAGGCTTTACAGAACTATAAAACAGCTCTAAAATTTGATTTAATAAAAGTAAAATTAACCTATTGGGCAAAATTCCAATTTGTTTATATATGTGTAAAAAAACTGTGCTATTTGTACATGACTTGAGCTCTGTCTGTACCTACACCTACACTTATATCTGCATCTACGTCTACGTCTATATCTATATCTATCAATAGCTAGATGTAGCTACAGGTAGATAAATATAGTGAGAGTTTTGTATATGGATAGATTGATTCATTGCTACTTAATAATACCACTAAACATCCAGGAGTAGATACTACAGAGAAATACAATTCTTCTCTTAATCTTCCAATCTTATGCTGTATATAGTTTATTAAACTGAGGAATAAGACAATCAGGTCACTCTTCTAATTGCATAAAAAGTTCTATTACTGGTGAGCTTTGTGGAAGTGTGCCTGCTACATTTATACATAATTTAACTGTTTGCCCCAAAGGACCATATTTACAAATTTTCAATTGTTTACAGTCCTTGAAAAATACATAAACAGTGTGTGTAAAAGGAAGAAGGTCAAGATTTGTGGCAATTTTAAAAAATTTCATTTTCATTGTTCAGCAAATGACTAGTTTTGTTAGATCATTTATCGATTTTTCAAGACTTCTATGTTTCGATTATTTAACAGTCATATCATCAATAAAATTGAACTTTCAACAGAATAAAAATAATGTTTGCAGTGACTTAGGATAATCTTGAGAAGAAGTGGGAAGTTGTTCCATTTTCTTTCTGCTTCATTTTAGTCTTTTAAATAGATGTAACTTTCCTTAATACTGCTCTGAAGAACAGGATGTGAATGCTGAAACCCAGGTTTTCCTTCTTCTGGAATGTTCCTTGTATTGGGAACCAAAAGACTCAGGTATTAGATCAAACTCTGACATAATGAGCCAGGCAAGCAATTATTTTCTGGGTCTCAAATTTTCACTGGAAATAGGCTTCCATTTAGCAAATATTTATTAAATGCCTACAGTGAACTAGCTACTATTCCAGGTGATGGAGAGATAGCAGGGAATAAAACCAGGGCCCGTTCTATGGACTTACATTCTAGTAGTATGTGAGAGATATATAATAAATGAATACATATAATGTGAGGTGACTGGAGGTCAGCCCATTTACAGTGCTCCACAGCCCTCCCTCCATCTTCTCTGTCCATCACCGGCAAGCATTCAAATTGATTTCTGGGAGGCCAAGCTCTGATTCAGGTATATTTAAAATAAATATACTCACGATTTGAAACCTGTTATTTCTCCTATAATAAAAAAGTCCTCTCATATCAAATTTCTGTCTATACCTACAAAATTATTTCTCTGCCCCCTTTATTTTTTCAAGAAAAAATTTCCTATACTTACTGTCTCCAGTTCATCTTCTCCCATTTTCCTTTGGACATGACATCACTTTAAACAAGCTTTTGCCCTCACCATTCTACCCAAGTTGCTTTTTGTCAATGTCCCAAATGACTTTCATATTGCTAAAGCCAACGGTCAAGTTTCAGTTCTTTCCTTGTACTCCCTCCTCCTCCTACTTCTTGCTACTATTAAATGTAATAATAATCATATTTGGTATGGTATATTTGAAACTTGTTAGGAGAACAGATCCTAAGAATTCTCATCACAAGAAAATAAAAACATGTTTGTTTTTTGCTTTTTGTATCTAAATGACATGATGGATGTTAACTAAACTTACTGTCATAATCATTTCACATTATATGTAAGTCAAGTTATTATGCTGTATACCTTAAACTTATACAGTTCTATATGTCAATGATATCTTAATAAAACTGGAAGAAAAAATAATAAAAATGTCCAACAAAAATAATAATCATAGCTGCCATTAATACTAGGCACTATGCGTTAGGCACTACTCTAAGTGTGTTAAACAAATTTAGACACTGAAGCCTCACAATAACGCTCTGAAATAGGAGCCATTATAATGCCCTTTTGCAGATGAAGGAGACACAGAGGTGTAGAGACTTTTTCAAGGTCACATAGCAAATAAATGGCAGAGCTGGATTTGAATCTCGCAGAATAGCTTCAAAGCCTTTATCTTAGCTATTATGTTATGCTGACTGATTGGCAGCATTCGACTGTTGATTGCTCTCTCCTCCTTAAAATACTTTCTTCACTTGGCTTTCAGGACAAATATGCTTCCCTGGATTTTTTTTCATGTCTTTTTGGTTGCTCTTTCTCAGTCTCCTTGCCGGTTCCTCCCTGCTGGCTTTCCTAAGTCTTAACATTGGTGTGCCCCAGAGCTAAATCCTTTAATTTCTTCTCTCTCTCTCCACTTCCTTGGTGATCTCATCACAAATCTCATGGCTTTGAGTGATCTGTGAATTCTGACAACTCTCAAATTTTTACCTCCTAATCAATCTTTCCCCTGAAATCCAGACTCGAATATCCAAATACCTACTTGATGTTTCCACATTGAGACATGAATATCTCAAACATAACAAAATTGAACCAAACCCACCTCCATCCCAAACCAGCTTTCCTTCTTCTCAGTTAAGGGCAACTCCATTCTCAGAAGTTGCTTAGTCTCAAAACTTTGGAGTATTTCTTGACTTTCCTCTTTTCCTCACACCTCATATCTTGTCCATTAGCAAAACTTGTTGGCTCTACCTTCAAAATATATCCAGTATTCAACTATTTTCCACAACTCCACTGCACCATCTTGATTCAAGCCATAGTCAATTCTCCCTGGATTATTGCAGTGAACTCTTACTCTCCTTATTCCTCCCTTGTCCCTTTGTAGCCTAGCCAACTCAGCAACCAGGGTTATCTTGATAAAATGGAACTAAAGACAGCCCCTCTAAACCCTCCAATGGCTGCTCGTTTCATTCACAGCAAAAAACCAAAGCCATTATAATGTTATACAAGGCCTCACACATCTGGCCCCCTCTCATCTTTCTGACCTTATCGCCTACTCTTCTATCCTTGCTCACTTTGGTTGAGACCCACAGGGCTTCTTGCTTTTCCTTGAACTTTCCAGGCATTCTTGGGCCTCTGCACTTTTGCACGGACTTTTTCCTCTCCCTGGAATCTTTTCCTCTCATATGTGAACATGGCTTTCTTCCTCCCTCCTTCAAGAATTTGTGCAAACATCCCCTTTTCATGGAGGTCTCCCCTGACTATCCTGTCGAAATTGTACTGCAACGTTTCCAATCCCCTTTCTCTGCTCTGGAATTTCTCAGAGTATGTATTTTATGTATTTATTTTATATTATTTCTATTTCCCCAAGTAGAATGTTTCATGAGCAGTGAGTTTTGTCTGTTTTATACACTGTGTGTTCCTAGCACCCAGAACATTATTATCTGGCACATGGTAGGAAAATTATTAGTCCATATAAGAGGAATTTTAGTGGTGGGAGAAGCTTCAGGGCTATTTTCTTCCTTGCTCATGAACTGTGGGAGAAAGGAAGATTGGTTTCTTGATATTCTCCTTAAGAATGAGGAAGAACTTTTCTGAAAACTAGCAAAATTCTCCTTGCCTCTTACTGTCCAGAATTTTGAACAATCGCTGACCAATCGCTGAATCTCTGGTTCAATCAGACCTATCCCTGTGGGTGAACTTCCCTTGAGGCATAAGGATGGTGAAGGGGAGGGGCAATACTGAAGAAATCAGGATTCTAGGGGGAGGAAATGCTGGCCAGGTTGCCAACAGTGTCCACTATAGGTATCTCAAAGTGGAAGTGCTGGCTGGTAAGGATATTAGATTACTCCTGTCTTCACATTCTCCTCAAAAGTGGAACTTAACAGTTTTTTAAAAATTTACCATTCCGATGATTGAAAAATTACATCTCATTTTTGTTTTAACTTTCATTTCTCTGAGTACTATTGAGGTGAAACACATTTTTATTTGTTAGCTAACCATCTATGTTTCCTCTTTTTAAAATTGCCTGGTTGTATTCTTCACCCATTTTTACCCCATTGGGTTTATTTTTTTCTTGTTAATTATTAGGAATTCTTTTATATCCTGTATACAATATATAATCTTTGTTATATAGATTGCAAATATTTTCTCCCAATCTATTGCTTGTCACTACTTTATTTATGGTTTTATTGGGTCATACAAAGGTTTAAAATGTTATTTACTCAAATCTATCAATCATTTGATTTTTAGCTTCTAGGTTTAGTCGTAACAGGGTTTAAATTACTCTAATATTATAAAAATATGTTCCTGTATCTAATAGTTTAAAATACAATCTTTATGATATTTTAAATTCACTTTCTAGACTCTATTCTATTCCACTGTTTATCTTTTTGTCTTCCCTTAGTTTCAAGCTCTTTTAATTTCAAAACATGCTGTGATATATTAGGAGGTTTTAGAAGACATTTTACCTTCATTTGTCTTTACTGTCTAGTCTCACTTCCAAATACATTTTAGAATTAGCTTTTAAGTGTTTGTTTGGCTTTGCATTGAATTACAGATTAATTTGAGGTGGATTGCCAACTTTACTACACTGAGTAATTTCACTTATTACTGAGCAATTCCACTCATTACTCCTTTCTTCACAGAAATCTTGTGTATTTCTTATTAAATAAATATCTTACATGTTTTGTGGGTTTTTTCCTTTTTGAAATTGTGCACAATATTCAAGATATTTTCTAATTGGTTATTATTAGTGTATAGGAAAACTAGGATTATTTTTTCAATCTTACTGTATTAAATTTTTGGCCAGCTCTAGTAAGTTTACTTATTTATTTTGGATTTTCAAAGAACATTATCATATTATTTATATATCAAGATTTTTAGTTTCTTGTTTTCTAACATTTATAGTTCTTATTTATTATTATTATTTCTTACTGTGTTGCCTAGGACACCTTGTACAATCTTGTATACTGAGACTTATTCTTGACTTTAATGAGAATACTTCTAATGTTTTATTACTGCTTTTGGTGTACTGTGAGGTGCAGACACAAATATTCATTATTTCCTTCCTTTTTTTTTTTTTTAAAGAAGGGCACAGCTCAAAGTGGCCCATGCAGGGATCGAACTGGCAACCTTCGTGTTAGTAGCAACATGCTCTAACCAACTGAGCTAACCAGCCATCCCAAATATTCATTATTAAAGTATGGAAGTTTATTTCTTTTTCTAGATTGTTAAGAATTTTAACAAAAAGCAAGTGTTATTGAATTTTATTTTTAAAAAATTTAGGATGTATTGAGATGATCATATTGTTGTCTTCCTTTATTGCTACTAGAGTGAATTACATGGATAGATTTTTATATGTTAAGTTATCTTTTCTTGAAACACTATTCTTTAACTATTCTACTACATATTTACCTCTGAGTATATCATATTTTTTTTATATATCGTATCTTCAATACAGTCACTTGTAAATATTTTGTTATTCCTTTTTAACCCAGGTATTATTTAGTATTCAGTATCTTCAAGTCTTTATTCAAATGTCACCTCTGAGTTGAACAATGCAGAATTCTAAATCCAGACAAATGAGCATCAAATATGAGGATAAAACGAAGGCAGGCTAAGAAATCCACTTCAGAAAGAAACATTCAAGAATATACTCAAAGTAAATGAAAGGCCCCAGAACTCCTGATGATCAGCTTCAGACCATACAAGAGCATGACCCAATTAGATCCACAAACAACATGCCCAAAGGGTGAACTCAGCAAGCACCAGAGCCTGGCAACAGCGAATCCCACTCCATGAAGTAAGCCTTCACACAATAGTTCATCTGCTGTAGTCACTGCCAGTCCTCACAGATATCAGCCTTAGGGTCAGTCCCATCCACCTATGTGTCAACAGCAATCAAAGCTCAACTACAATAGGAAGGCACACACAACACACACAACAGACACTGCTGGAGGACCTGGCTCAGGTGATCAGGGATACTTTGCCACTGAGCCCCACAGGATAACTACTACAAAAAGCCACAATACCAAGACTAGAAGACACAGCAAATCTACCTAATATGTAATACATAGCACAAACACGGAAGCAGCTAAAATGAAGAGACAAAACAAACAACCAAACAAAACAAAAACAAAAACAAAACATGTCCCAAATGAAAAAAAAAGAGATAAATTTCCAGAAAAAGGTCTAAACAAAATGAAGACAGGCAATCTACCAGATACAGAGTTCAAAACACGGTTTATAAGGGTGCTCAATGAACTTAAGGGAAGAATGAATTAACTCAGTGAGAACTTATACAAAGAGATAAAAACCATAAAAAAGAAACAGTCAGAAACGAAGAATACAATAACTAAAATGAAGAATACACTAGAAAGAATCAACAGCAGAATAGATGAAGTAGAGAATCGAATCAGTGATTTGGAAGACAAGATAACAGAAAATACCCAATTAGAACAGAAGAAAAAAAATCCAAACAAAATGAGAATAGTTTAAGGGACCTCTGACACAACATGAAGCATAACAACATTCACATCATAGGGAACCAGAAGGAGAAGAGAGAGAAAGGAATTGAAAACCTATTTAAAGAAACAGTGATGGAAACTTCCCTAACTTGGCAAAGGAAACAGACATACAAGCCCAGGGAGCACAGAGAGTTCCAAACAAGATGAACCCAAAGAGGCTCACACCAAAATACATCATCATTAAAATGACAAAGGTCAAAGACAAAGAGAGAATCTTAAAAGCAGCAAGAGAAAAAGCAGTTAGTTACCTACAAGGGAACTCCCATAAGACGGTCAGCTGTTTTCTCAACAGAAACACAAAATAGTCAAAGTGGTGAAGAGTAAGGACTTATAACCAAGATTACTTTACCCAACAAGGCTCTCATTTAGTTGAGGGAGAGATAAAGTACTTCTCAAACAAGAGAAAGTTGAAGGAGTTTATTACCACCAAACCAGTATTATATGAAATGTTAAAGGGACTTCTTAAAGAAGAAGGAGGAGGAGGAGGAGTAGGAGGAGGAGGAAATGAAAGGGGGAAGAGGAAAATTGTCAAAAATATGAATAATAAAATGGCAATAACTACATACTTGTCAATAACTACTTTAAATGTAAATGGATTAAATACTCTAATCAAAAGACATAAGGTGACTGAATGGATAAGAAAACAAGACCCATAGATATGCTACCTACAAGAGATCAACTTTAGATCGAAAGATACATATGGATTGAAAGTATAGGGATAGGAAAAGATATTTCATTTCAATGGAAATTAAAAAAGAATCTGTAGTAGCAAAACTTATATCAGACAAAACAGGTTTTAAAACAAAGGCAATAACAAAGGACAAAGAAGGACATTATATAATGATTAAGGGATCAATCCAACAAGAGGATATAACCCTTGTAAACATTTATTCACCCAATGTAGGAGCACCTAGATATATAAAGCAAATATTGATGGACATAAAGGCAGAGATCGACAGTAATACAGTCATCGTAGAGGACTTTAACACCCCATTGACATGATGGCTAGATAATCCAGACAGAAAATCAACAAGAAAACAGTAGCCTTAAATGACACATCATACCATATGTATTTAATTAATATTTTTAGAATATTTCACCCCAAAACAGCAGAATATACATTCAGTTCAAGTGAACATGGAACATTTTTTAGGATAGACCACATGTTAGGCCCCAAAACAACTCTCAATAAATTTAATAAGACTAAAATTAAACCAAGCATCTTGTCCTCTCACAATGGTATGAACCTAGAAATCAATTACAAGAAGAAAACTGAAAAACACACAAACACATAGAGGCTAAATAACATGCTACTAAGCAATGAATGGGTTAACAATGAGATCAAGGAAGAAATCAAAGGATACCCTGAGACAAATGATTATGAAAACACAATGATCCAAATCTGTGAGACATAGCCAAAGCAGTTCTAAGAGGGAAATTTATAGCAATACAGCCCTACCTGAAGAAACATCTCAAATAAAGAATCTAAACTTGCACCTAAAGGAACTACATAAAGAAGAACAAACAAAGTCCAAAGTAAGTAAAAAGAAGGAAATAATAAATATTAAAGAGAACATATACAAAATAGAGTTTTAAAAATTAATACAAAAAAGAGCTGGTTCTTTGAAAAAATAACCAAACCTTTGATAAACCTTTAACCGGACTCATCAGAAAAAAAAAAAAAATAGTGAGAGGACCCAAACAAATAAAATCAGAAATGAAAGAGGACAAGTGACAACTGACACCATGTAAATAAAAAGGATAATAAGAAAATACTATAAACAATCATACATTGACAAACTGAACAATCTGGAAGAAATAGAGAAATTCCTAGAAATTTACAACCTTCTAAGATTGAATCAAGAAGAAACAAAATCTGAACAGATCAATAACTACTAATGAAATCAAATCAGTAATCAAAAAACTCCCAACAAACAAGAGTCCTAGACCAGATGGCTTCACAGGTGAATGCTACCAAATATTCGGAGAAGAATTAACACCTATCCTTCTCAAACTATTCCAAAAAGCTGAAGAAAAGGGAATGCTCCTAAGCTTATTTTATGAGGCCATTACCCTGATTCCAAAAGAAGACAAAGACATTACAAAAAAAGAAAAAAAAATCATAGACCAATATCCCTGATGAACATAGATGCAAAAATCCAACAGAATATCAGCAAACTGAATTCAGCAATACATTAAAAAACTATAAACCATAATCAAATGGGATTTATTCCTGGGATGCAAGGGTAGTTCAATATCAGCAAATCAATTACCATGATATACCACATAAACAAAATGAAGGAAAAAAATAATACGATCATATCAATAGATGCAGAAAAGCATTTGACAAAATCCAGAATCCATTATGATAAAAAACTCTCAAAACAGTGGGAATAGAGGGAACATACCTCAACATAATAAAGGCCATATATGACAAATCCACAGCTAACCTTATAGTCAGTGGTATAAGATAAAAATGTTTCCTTGAGATCAGGAGCAAGACAAGAATGTCCACTTTCACCACTTCTATTTAACATAGTGTTGGAAGTCCTAACCACAACAATCAGACAAGAAAAGAATATAAAAGGTATCCAAATTAGAAAGGAAGAAGTAAAACTATCATTATTTGCAGATGACATGATACCATGCAAAGAGAACCCAGAGTCACCAAAAATCTATTAGAATGAATAAATGAATTCAGTAAAGTAGTAGGATACAAAATTAGTATTCAGAATTTGGTTTTATTTTAATACAGTAGTAATGAACCATCAGAAAGAAAAAATAACAAAACAATCCCATCTACAACTGCTCAAAAAGAATAAAATACTTCAGAATAAATTTAATAAAGGAGGTAACAGACCTGTACTTAGAAAATAATAAGACACTGAAGAAAGAAATTGAAGAAGATACAAATAAATGGAAGTCTATACTGTGTTCATGGATGGAAAGAAATAACATCATTAAATTGTCCATATTACTCAAAGCAATCTATAGATTCAATGCAATCCCTATCAAAATACCAACAGCATTTTTCACTGAACTACAATAATACTAAAATTTACATGGAACCACAAACGAGCATGAATCTTTTGATAAAGAAGAACAAAGTTGGAGGTATCATGCTACCTGATATCAAAATATACTCCAAGTCTATGGTAATCAAAACAGCATGGTACTACCTGAAGCTGAATAATAATGAATGTCAACTACAATTATATATATATATATATATATATATATATATATATACACACACATACACACACACACAGGATATATATATATATGTGTGTGTGTATATATATGTATATATATTTATATATATATTCACAGAATGTGGAGTACACCATAAGGAATAGAATCAGTGGAACTGTAACAGTTATATACAATGTCAGAGGGGTAGTAGATTGGGGGAGGGAGTTATCACTTTATGAGGGGTAAAAATGTCTATTACATTGTTTTGTACACCTGAAACTAATAATAATAATAATAATAATAATAATAATAATAATAATAAACAGCACGGTACTGGCATAAAAAGACACATAGAACAATGGAACAGAATAGAGACCAGAAAGAAACCCACACCTATATGGTCAATTAATGTATGACAAAGAAGGCAAGAATATACAATGGGGCAAAGACAGTCTATTCAATAAATGGTGTTGGGAAAACTGGACAGATAACATGCAAAAAAAATGAAACTAGACCACTTTATTAAATCATATACAAGAATAAACTCAAAATGCATTAAAGATTTAAATGAAAGGCCTGAAACTGTAAAACTCCTTGAAGAAAACATAGGCAGTAAACTTTCTGACATCACTCTTAGTAATATTTTTTTGGATATGTCTCCTTGGACAAGGGAAACAATAGCAAAAAGAACAAATGGGACTATATGAAACTAAAAAACTTTTCCACAGCAAAGGAAACCATCAACAAAACGAAAAAGCAGCCTATTGAATGGGAGAAGATATTTGCCAATGATACATTCGATAAGGGGTTAATATCCAAATTATGTAAGGAATTCAAACAACCTAATATGAAAACAACCCAAATAATCTGACTAAAAATTGGGCAGAGGATCTAAATAGACACTTCTCCAAAGGGGACACACAGATGGCTAATAGACATATGAAAAGATGCTCAACGTCATGGATCATTAAAGAGATACAAATAAACACCACAATGAGGTATCACCTTCCACCTTTCAGATTGGGTATCATCAATAAATCAACAAACAGCAAGTGTTGGGGAGGATGTAGAGAAAAGGGAACCTTTGTGCACTATTGGTGGGATTGTAAATTGGTGCAGCCACTATGGAAAATAGCATGGCGATTCCTCAAAAAATTAAAAATAGAACTACCACATGACTCAGCAATTCTACTTCCGGGTATTTATCAGAAGAAATCCAAAAGACTACTTCAAAAAGGCATATGCACCTCTATGTTCATGGTAGTGTTACTTAAGTAGCCAAAATATGGAAGCAACCTAGGTGTCCACGGATAGACAAATGGATAGAGACATGGTACATATAAACAATAGTATATTATTTGGCCATAAAAAAAACAACAAAAATTTGCCATTTGCGACAACATGAATGGACCTAGAAGTATTATGCTGAGTGAAATTCATCGGACAGAGAAAGACAAATGCCATGTGATTTTACTTATATGTCGAATGTAAAACAAAAAATAAACAAACAAAACAGAAACAAACACACAGATACAGAGAACAAACTGAGGGTTGCCAGATGGGAGGGGAGTTAGGGTCTGGGTAAAAAGGGGATGGAATTAAGAAGTACAAATGGACAGTTACAAAATAGTCATGGGGATGTAAAGTACAGCATAGAGAATATAGTTAATAATATTGTAATAACTATGTATAGTGCCAGGTGGATACTAGACTTATCATGGTGATAACTTCAGAAGTATATAAATATCTAATAACTATCTTGTACACCTGAATCTGATATAATATTGGATATCAACTGTAATTGAAAAATTTAAAAATTAAGAAAAACAAATTAACTTCCTACCACTCTACTATCAACACACACACACACACACACACACACACACACACACACACACACTGTTTCTTTGAAAAATGAACCTATTTCCAATAATCTATATTTTTCACTTTCCCAACTCTGTTTTGATGCTTCTTACCAGGGATTATATTTGCTGTCTATAAACTATACTTTGTTTTTCTTTAACCCAGTAATGAAATTCTGTAAAAATAAAAAAGACCTAAAATCATGCACAAGGAGAATGAGAACTAATGTGGTAGAAATTATTCTGCAGGTGACTTTAGAGATACAATACTCTGCAAGGAAATAACACTCCTTAGGTTTGGCTACATATATCAGAAGGTCTGAATGGAGAGCTTCATGTGATGAATGAAAAACATAGCAGGGATTCCAGATTAGTCTCATCTCATAGGTACTTGGCTAGCAAACAAAAACAAAGAAGTTTTACAGGAAAGATGAAGAGTTGACAAATTATCAATATTCTTTCTAAAACCTATTCCTAAGCATGTATAATTCAATTCTTGAGTTTTTAGTTTAGATCACATGAAGGAGAGTGTGCTTGTACTTCACGTAGTTCACAATTCTAAGAACTGGAAAATTCCCTCAGGGAGCAATTACACTAAAGGGATGGCCCTGTGAAAAGGATATGCAGTTACTGCTTCATTGATTTCATATCTGACCACTAACATCACCTGGCAGACACCTTCATTTCTACGAGGTACCATTTTCCCCACATATGTTTGTGGTGTTTTCTCTTAAAAAAGGAAAGGAAGGAAGGAAAGAAGGAAGGAAGGAAGGAGGGAGGGAGGGAGGGAGGGAGGGAGGGAGGGAGGGAGGGAGGGAGGGAGGGAAGGAAGGAAGGAAGGAAGGAAGGAAGAAAGGAAAGAAGGAAGGAGGGAGGGAGGGAGGGAGAGAGGGAGGGAAAGAGAGAGAGAGAGAGAGAGAGAGAGACAGAGAGAGAGAGAGAGAGAGAGAGAGAGAGAGAGAGAGAGAGAGAGAGAGAGAAATATCCCCAGGTTTTGTTACTACTAAATTCCAATGAAAGAAGCAGGGGCTGATGGCAGAAAAATCTCTCCAAGGTAATACCAATTTATGAGAAAAATGTATGAACAATGACTACATTTTAAATGACATCACACTATCAAACAGTTTTCAACCCCCCTTCCCTGCTCCTAACCCCATGTCCCCCACCCCTTGTCCCCTATCCATGTGCCCTCCCACCCCTTGACAGCGTTTGAAAGCCAGGAAGGGCCTCTGTGTACCTTTAAGAAGGCTCCATTTGTGAAATGGTAGCAGTTCTGATGTAGGTTTAGTGATCCAGGCTGAGCCACCAGGCAACTTGAGCCCCTGGAGTTTCAACCCGCAGAACCTAAGTTGGTGAGAGGAGGTGCTTCATGTAAGAAAGGAAACAAACTCAAAGGACGGCAGGGGCTGCAGAGGTTGTGGGCAGTGGGTCTGATATTAGAAAAACTTGTACCTCTGGCCTATTTTCATTTCCTTGCTTTTGACAGAGACAAAGATGCCAGAAATATGTCACTTTCCTCTTCACTCTGATTTTGGAAAAAATAACAGGAATGCAACAAGGCAGCAATTTGCATTCAGCTTTGGGGAGAGAATGGGGTGGCAGGACCCTGGTGACAGGGTGACTCCTGCATCGTCTGCGGGGGGCCAGGGCCAGCAGATTGCTCTCATGAAGAATTGTAGGCAGGGATGCCTGATTTTCCAATTTTTTAAAAGATACTGGCATTCTAAATTTTTTAAAAATGTAAAGCCTCCTGTCAACTTGTTTTTTTAAAAATGTAAACACTGCAGGTCAATAGTGAGTGCGTCAAAAGCACATGATTTTCGGCTAGAGGCTGCACCACAGGTTTGCAGCCTCTGTAGGGTCTGCAATTCTGTCTCCATTTGGGGTAAAGTGAGGGCAACTGTCCTCAACAATAAAATTATAAATGCAACACTCTCTTCTTCTTCTCCTCTAACCAATACCTCTATCCATAGTATTTTCAACAGAAGATAGGAGCATTACACACAACAGGCCTGAACTTCAGAGGACAGAAGGAAAAACATCCTGATTTATGGCACGGAAATATATCAAGGTCTAATATAAGTAATCTCTCATTACTGCTTTATAAACCTATAACTCATTGCTTGCATATCAAAGATGGCCCACATTACTTTTAAAGTGCTGAAATTTGTCAGAGAGATGGTCGATGTAGTGAGATCATTTCCTGCCTTTGCTCTGTTAGGTCAAGTGTTAATGTCATAATGAAGTGCCCGTGTTTCTGTGTTAAAGTCCTGCTGCAGGAAACCAAAGACCAAAACAAAACCATAAAACATACTTTCATTTAACACAAGTGTAAAATCACAAATACCAATTGATTTGACACTAGTATTTAGTGACTGCCAGTTACCAGGAAAGATTTTAAAACAGAAAACCCCAAATGCTATACTACTACTATCAAGCATCAAGTAACTCTTCAGTCACAGACCATTCATTGGTGTCCTGTTAGTACATCATCAGTGAGCTGTACACTCATAATCCATTATGCTATTTCTTTCTGAAAAACCAGACCTCTCAACTGACAGGAATGTGTTTGTCCAGCACTGTATTAAATTCTCTCCTCTCTCTCTGTCTCTTTCTCTCTCTCTTTTTTCTGAGCCCCCTTTCCTATTTTCCCGGGCTTCTGCTGACATGTCACTGCCTTGTAATTCACTGTCAATTTTCTTGGCTTAGATTTTTTTTTTCTTTTACCTCTTTTAAAGGGGCCTTGTGACAAGGGGGTGGGTGGACAAGGAGACAAGCATGCTTCTTGATTTAGCCCGCCCAGCTTCACAGAGCTCACAATTTTTCAGTGTGTGGCTTCCTATGCACCAGCTCCACCTGACTGCTTCTCACCTGGTGCGTGACCTTCAGTTGAAAATTCCAGCAGCGTGCAACTTGTCTTTGGCAAATGAATTGTAAGTATGCCAGCTGCCAGATGTCTTCATTTTTAAACACCTTCAAAACTGCTTCTGGCACAGTTCCATAAGCAAAACAGGCTAAGCTGTAACTCTTGTTGCCATGCTGTGAGCAAAAGAAGAGGGGGTGAGGGAAGCAGATGGAGGAGAGAGAAAAATGTATTGCCTTCACATCTTGAAAGAGAGTATAAATGAAAGTGAAAATAGAACCCGAACATTCTTATCAGTAAATATGTGGATGAAGAGTTATCTGTTATCTATGATATATTCAATATGCACATGAATAGTCACATTAAATAATATAAGAATTTGAAATACTATAGTTTTATGAATCCAAAATAAGGATGATACATTTTCCTAAAAGTGAGGACTTTTGGCTCTTATGATAATTAATAGATGTAAGCCTAGGGAGAGCTATCAGTAATCATATAATTCTCTCTCTCTCTCTTTCTCCCTCTCTCTCTTGCCTTCAACGATGCAAAATTTTCTTGCTATCCAAAGTAGGATTTTGAAGCTAGGAGTCAAGAAAAAGCTTCCAGATGTCCAAGGATGACCCTCCATTCCTATTCTGTCCAAAGTTTCCTTGAAAACTTTACAATGAATTAAATAATTAAGTAATATACTCTAAGGGGACAAATTCAAAAAATAAGGCACTTTGCATATGTTTAGAACGTCTGGCATGCCTAACAATCCATGATATTCACATTACCTTTGAAGTAACTGAAGCCCAGAGAATGGATACACTTAGATCAGATGACACAAATCAGCTAGAATTATTGAGAAGTTAGTAATATTGAATTTAAACCTGACAACGTTTATAGAACAAAAACAGATATTCACTTTTGAGCCTGGAGAAGTCAGAACATGGCAATTTAACTTTTAGTCAAATTAATTCAAAGAGAATTTTTCAATCAGTATCTTTCAATAGTTCTTATAATAGAAGTGGAGATATCCTATATGAATTACAAGAATAAAATTAAAAGTAAACTGAACAAGGAAAAGACATATCAATGACTTATATTCTGCTTTCATTAAGCCCTGACTAACTAGATTGTGCTATAGATCTCATATTCACAATAATAACTTATCTTTAAGTGGCTTAGCTGTCCACACATTAAAAGAATATTGACATGCCTGAAAGTGATGGGGAACTACCATGTTTCCCCGAAAATAAGACCTATCCGGATCATCAGCTCTAATGTGTCTTTTGGAGCAAAAATTAATATAAGACCAGGTATAATATAACATAATATAACATAATACTGGGTCTTATACAATATAAGACCGGATATAATATAATATATAATATAATATAATATAATATAATATAATATAATATAATATAATACCGAGTCTTATACAATATAAGACAGGATCTTATATAATGTAATATATTAATTTTTATTTTTTTTGCTCCAAAAGACGCATTATAGCTGATGGTCCGGCTAGGTCTTATTTTCCGGGAAATGCGGTATATACAGGAAGCACATTGCTATGAAGCCCAATAAAAAAATAACAAAACCCTCTTCCTTATACCTGTCAACAAATACAACATTCTCAATCAAGAGGCCTTATGAGAAGGAAATGTGTTTACAAAAAGAAATGAAAAGCATTGGTCTCAGAAGATATATGCAATTGGTAAAAGTGATAAAAAGGGGGGATTTACTTTTCTAGCTTCCAATTCTACAGGTCTTCATGCACATGTTTCAATTAATCACACGTTCCCTGTACATGCCTTCACTTTCCCACCTCTGTGGATGATAATACCACAAACTATGTTTTCTCTCTCACTATCATTACTGTTCATTCCTGCTGATTGAATTCCTGTCCATCCTTTAGGTTTTGGCTCAGACACAAGCATCTCCATGAACTTTCCCTAAACTCCTCCATCTCCTTTGAAATAAATCTCTTTCCTAGGTTATTCTCATAGTGTACACATTGCTTTTTATGTTCTTAACTATCTCCCTGTCTAGACTGTGAGCATGTTAAGGACTGAAATTATGTCGTGCATGCTCTTCAAACCCAGAACACCTCATACACCACGCACATTCTCACTCCTTAGTGCACGTCCGAATGGAACTGCCTTCTAGCCTTCAGGCCTGTCAACAGTGTGCCCTCAAAAGATATTTGCCAATGATATATCTGATAAGGGATTAATATCACAAATCTATAAAAAACTTACTCAACTCAACTCCAAAAAAACAAACAACCCAATTAAAAAATGGGCAGAGGACTTGAGGAGACATTTTTCTAAAAAGGACATACAGAAGGCAAGAAGACATATGAAGAAATGCTCAACCTCACTAACCATCAGAGAAATGCAAATAAAAACCACAATGAGATACCACCTCACTCCAGTCAAAATGGCTATCATCAATAAATCAACAAACAACAAATGCTGGCGCGGATGTGGAGAAAATGGAACGCTAGTGCACTGTTTGTGGGATTGCAGATTAGTGCAGCCACTATGGAAAACAGTATGGAGGTATCTCAGGAATCTGAAAATGGAACTACCCTATGATCCAGTAATTCCACTCTTAGGCATCTACCCGGAGAAATCCAAAACTCCAATTCAAAAATCTGTATGCACTCCTATGTTTATTGCAGCACTTTACACAATAGCCAAGATATGGAAACAACCGAAATGCCCATCGGTAGATGACTGGATTAAGAAGCTGTGGTACATTTATACAATGGAGTATTACGCAGCCATAAAGAAGAAAGAAATCTTATCATTTGCAGCAACATGGATGGATCTAGAGAACATTATGTTAAGCGAAATAAGTCAGAAAGAGAAAGACAAGTACCATATGATCTCACTTATATGTGGAATCTAAAGAAAAGAATATGTGAATGAACTAATCAGAAACAGTTTTGGGGACACAAAGAAAAAACCGAGAGTTGTTAGATGGGTGTGGGGGGGGGTTGGGGATAAGGGCAAAGGTGAAGGGATTGGGGGGCGGCTGGTGACCACAAGATGGCCTCAGGGTTTTTTGAAAATTAATTTGGGGAAGGTATTCAATAATGTTGTAAAGATTTTGTTGGGTATCCGATGGACATGCGTCCTATTTGGGAGACCACCTCAGGGATACTGTGGATACCTGATCATGGCATTGTACACCAGAAGCTAAACATTAATGAATGCCAACTATAATTTTATATATATAATGTGATGGCTCAGTGTGAGGTCAGAGGGATAGTGGATGGGGGGAGGGGGGTTCACAGTGTGAGGGATATAAATGATGAACGTCTAAGTATTACCTTGTCTTGTGCACCTGAAACTAATAAATAAATAAATAAATAAATAAATAAATAAATAAATAAATAAATAAATAAATAAAACAGTGTGCCCTCATCACGTCCTCTCCCTAAGATGAATTACAGTGGGCCCTTTTGATTCCTTAAGCCTAACTCGTCAAATAGATTCTGTTTCTATTCCATTGGTTCTATCTGGTGCACTGTGAATGTGTGGGTCCACAGGCATTATAACTCATATATATGAAACGTGGCTCCAAAAATCCACATGTAATATAAATTGGATTTTAAAGAAATGATGACCTTAATTAAGCAGCATTATAGTAGGTTAGAGGGACACATTTTCTGGGGCTTTCAGTACTTTCAATTCATAACAGAACAAATACACACAGAGCTATGTATAAACACATATACAGAAACGTAATATTATTAGGAAATGAAGGAATAGTAAAAAATAAGCTCCAAAAAAATGAACTAAAGATTAAAAATATACCAAAACAATTTGAAAACAAGGAAGTATTAAAATCCAATTTCTAAAGGTTTTCCTCAAACTGAGAAATATAAGCTGGTTTCTTGAAATTGGTGGCCTTTTTTTGGGGCTCCAAGTCTCCCAGGAAGGCTCAAGCACATCCCCCTGAAACAAAAATCACCAAAGGACTCCGGCCTGAGCTTCATGAATGCTGCTCTAACTGATGGGACTGAAGGAGAACCTTGGCAGCAGCTAGGAAGAAAAAAGACACCCAGAAATTAAAATTGAAGTTAATTATAATACTTACAGATTTTTCCCCAGACCCGATTCTTGGTGTTCAACAAAGAAGAAAAGCTCTCTACATAACTTCAACACGACAATGCCATCACTACGCCTAAGCCTGTTCTTGGAGGACTCGGGTTGGGGGGAGACTTGAAGTTGCTCATGACATTATAGCTATTTGGAGAACTAGGGGCGGTGAAAATATTTCTTCATCTATGGCTAGTAATAGAAAATGGATCAAGAAGGATCTGTGCCATGTCCAAATAAATAGTTTTATTTTTCCAAATACCCAGAAATCTCACTTAAATAAGTAGAGAAGCAATGCTTGTCTTAGGAAACTTCACCAGACTCGTTTTCCTTTTAACTTTGTGCAGATCAGTCTGATGATTCAGATTAGGGAGGCAGCACTTACTACTTACCAGCTGTCTGACCTGGAACAACTTACATGTTCTCTCTGAGCCTGTATTTCTTCATCTATAAAATGAAGATAATTATACTTGCTTCATACCACTTCTATGTGATGCTATAAAATTTTTAATCAATGTCTTAAAGAGTATAAAATAGGCTCAGTGAAAAGATATATTTATGATAGGCAACTTGAGCTATCTGGGCATATATTTCACTAAAAGCAGAGCATTTTTCATTTGATTGAATTATTTCATATGATATCACTTGAAAAGGCTTAGGAAATAATATGATTCCTGGTAAAGTCTCATGGAGCAAAGTGACATAAGCAATGTCAGGATTAGATAGGATACCCTAGAGCTTTGCAACACAAAGTATGGTGTGATGGAAGGAAGATGTAGCAGGTTAAAGATGGCCATGATTTTCATTTTCTATTCCTCTTATTGATAGGTGGAAACTAATTCCCTCTCTGAATATGGACTGGAGTTATTAATTACCTCCAGTTGATCTGCATTCTAAATATGCTTTACATTTGTTCTCCCAGTTTCCTCTCTTGCTTCTCACTTAGTTCAGGCTTCATCATCTCTCACTTACACTAATGAGAAAGCTTCCTAACTGGTCTCCACATTTTCAATCTTGATGCTATCAGACTGTTCATTCTAAACAGAGAAGTGGCTCAATATACACAGGGTGCCAAAAAATGTATACACATTTTAAGAAAGGAAAACTGCATTAAAATTGTAATACTCAATATATACTGACAACAAAAGATGAATACAAGTCATGTGTATACATTTTTTTTGGCACCCTTGGTATATTAATTATTGGCCCAAAATGTTTCAACGTCTATACTGTCAGCTATGTTTTCACAAACCCCCCCAATGAAAACCCATTTTAAAGAAATCTCGAGCCGGCCCGGTGGCTCAGGCGGTTAGAGCTCCATGCTCCTAAAGCCGAAGGCTGCCGGTTCGATTCCCACATGGGCCAGTGGGCTCTCAACCACAAGGTTGCCAGTTCAATTCCTCGACTCCTGCAAGGGATGGTGGGCAGCGTCTCCTGCAACTAAGATTGAACACGGCACCTTGAGCTGAGCTGCCACTGAGCTCCCGGATGGCTCAGTTGGTTGGTGCGCGTCCTCTCAACCACAAGGTTGCCGGTTCGACTACCACAAGGGATAGTGGGCTGCGCCCCCTGAAACTAGCAATGGCAACTGGACCTGGAGCTGAGCTGCACCCTCCACAACTAAGACTGAAAGGACAACAACTTGACTTGGAAAAGGTCCTGGAAGTACACACTGTTCCCCAAGAAAGTCCTGTTCCTCTTCCTCAATTAAAAAAAAAAATCTTAAAAAAAAGAAATCTCAATAGCATTATAATACACACACACACACACACACACACACACACACACACACACAGAGGGTGCCAAAATAATATATATATATTTTAAGAAAGGAACTGCTTGAGCATAGATAACATCTCCTAAAATGTGTACACATTTTTTTGGCAACCCCGGTATATATATATGATGAATGAATGAATGAATGAATGAATGAATGAATGAATCAAAATTTACAATGTAAGTATGTGAGCTAGTGACTTTCCTGTCATTGGAAATAGTGAAACACTGAATGAATGCACATCTCACATTTTAAAAAAGCAATCATTAGAAAGTCTTATTTGATTTAATTCTATTGTTACATCACTAAGGGTCCTCCTTTTCCAGAACGAATTAAAAGAGAACATTTGAATTGTGCTTAAATTCTGAAAGGGTCTAATTATATTACACCTGAAATTACATATATTGTGACAAACATATCTCTTCTCTTCTTCACATCCTATGTGGGGACAACAAAAAATATGTAGACTTTATAAAGTCCACTTTGTATGTTGGGTGTGTTTGTGTGTGTAGTCCTTACAGAATTTATTTGTACACACACATACATTCAGTCTGTCGATCACAGTGTGTGTACAATTTCATGTCTTGCTTTTACAGATATATCATTATTATATATGTTTATGAAGTTACATGGCTTTGATAATCATCATTTATTTAGTGTTTCATCTATATGACCTGCCACAACTTTACTCACCATTCCTCATTAATTTGATTTTAGGCTGCTTCCAATTTTTCTAGTTAAAAATAAAGTTGTTCGGAACAGTCTAGTGCTCATAGCAACTTCCTTTCTCTGAACGATGTTCTCAGGCTAAATTCCCAGTAGTGGGATTATTGGCCCCAGATGTTTTCATATCTATATTGTCAACTGTGTTTTCACAATCCCTCACCCCTATGAATATCCATTTCAAAGAAATCTCAATAACATTATGTATTATATGAAAAAATATTGTTTGCTAACTTGTTGGACAGAAAAATAGCACTTTATGATTGTTTTTATTTTGTTTCTAATTAGGATGAACATTCCTCCCCTTTTTGTTAGTAATTTGTTTTTTTCTTTGAATTGCCTCTTGATGCCCTACTGTATATGTATGTGTATGTATATATATGTATATATATACACATATATATATGTCTGCTTGCCCTATGCCCTATATACCATGTATTAAGATGCTGAATATTAAAAATATACAAAGCTATCATTCGATGAAACCCCCGTCTAACTGACCAGTCATTTGATGCCCGTTGCAGAAAACTATGACTCACATGTGGGTTGTACAAACCTATGACTGGCAGATGTCTTTCTTTTTGGATTAGGGTCAGTATAGATCAGGACCTGTCCTGGTCACTAAGGATACCATCCTGACCCCTGACCTTTCCTAATTTTGATCCTATAAGAACAAATGCCAGGCCACTATCTCACTCACCTACCTAACCCTGGTCACTCTCATATCCTCTCCTGCCCTCAGTCATATGGAGTGGATCCATCCTCTGGGAGAAAGCATTCCTTGGATATGAAACCTATAGAGCTACACCTTTGATAAGATCTAACAAAACAGTGCAAGGACAAACAGCAAGGAGGACAGGTAGCAATCTAGTGACTGTGGTCAATGAGATGAAGGCCTAAGTTATAAAGGAATTGTCTAATTGGCTATCTCTTTTAGAATATCTAGCAGCTAGTGCAGAATTTCTGTACTACTTTTCTATTGGGCACTTGTTCACTATGTGACTTAATGTCTTTGGACCTCAGGAATTGTAGTAAATAATTTATAAATTCAGATGTAATATAAGAGATTATGTCCAGAAGAAATGATCACATAGATTGATAGGTCAATTTCTGACAATAAAATTTCTGGATAAAACTGTATGAGAATTTCAAATTTTGTCAAGATATAATTGAATTGCTGTCTAGAAGTTAGTACCATTTTGCATGACCAGTATTAGAGAGTTCTTGCTTCTTGTCATGCTTTTGAACCTTGAACATTACCATGCCTCTTAATCTCTGTGAATAATATCAATGCTATAAGCTATCCATTCATCTTCTTGCAAAACTGCCAAAATATGCATCAGAACGTTAATTGCAACATTGTTTATACTAGCAAGAAGATAGAAATAACCTAAATGCCCCAATACAGAGGCTAGATTAAATGAGTTATGGTAAATCATAAGGAGAAATACAACATTGTTTTAAAAAATAAAATAAATCTGTGTATGCCAATACGATGAGTTCTAACATACTAAGTGAAAAAGACAAGGTTCAGAATGGTGTATATGGAATGATACTATCTGGGGAATAATAAAAATGATATATAGATCTGGCTATGACTTCTTTTCAGAAAGGATAAACACAACATACTATAAACCACAGTTATCTTTAGAGAATGGCACTTCTTGTTGGCGGTGGGATTTGAAGAGAGAGATTTTGCTTTTAGTCTCTATCTTTCTTTACTGCCTAAGCATTTTTATCAAGTGTATGGTCCACTTTATTTTACAAAACTCTGTAAGTGTAATTTTGTATTGATCATAGCTAATCCCATCAAATGAATATTTTGTTTTAAATGTAAATCTCACCAAGTAATAGTTCAGTAAACATAAATTTTTAAAATCCTTCATTTACTATCTCTCCAAAGGTGAAAAATAAGGGAAAGAAATGACACTGTGGAAAGAACATTCTCCTTTACTTAACGATTTAGCAAAGGAGGCAAAAATGTGCAATGGGGTAAAGACAGTCTCTTCAATAAATGATGTTAGGAAAACTGGACAGACGCATGCAAAAAAATGAAACTAGACCATTTTCTTACACCACATACAAGAATAAACTCAAAATGGATTAAACACTTAAACATAAGACCTGAAACCTAGAGGAAATCATAGGCAGTAAACTCTCTGACATCGCTCTTAGCAATGTTTTTCTGGATATGTCTTCTCAAGCAAGGGAAATAAAAGAAATAAACAAATGAAACTTCATCAAACTAAAAAATTTTGGCACAGCAAAGGAAACCAACAAAATGAAATAAAAACCTACTGAATCAGACAAGATATTCTCCAATGACACATCTGATAAAGGATTAACATCCTAAATATATAAGGAACTCATACAACTTAACACTGAAAAAAGAAACAGTCGAATTAAAAAATGGGCAGAGGACCTGAATAGAACATACAGATGGCCAACAGACATATGAAAAGATGCTCAACATCACTGATCATCAGAGAAATGCAAATTAAAACCACAATGGGCTATCACCTCACACCTGTCAGAACGGCTATCATCAATAAATCAACAAACAACAAGTGTTAGAGAGGATGTAGAGAAAAGGGAACCCTTGTGCACTGTTGGTGGGATTGTAAATTGGTGCAGCCACTATGGAAAACAGCATGGCGATTCCTCAAAAAATTAAAAATAGAACTACCATATGACTCAGGAATTCCACTTCTGGGTATTTATCAGAAGAAATCTAAAAGACTACTTCGAAAAGGCGTATGCATCTCTACGTTCATTGTAGTGTTATTTACAGTAGCCACTTAGGAAGCAACCTAAGTGTCCGTGGATAGACAAATGGATACAGAGACATGATACATATAAACAATAGTATATTACTTGGCCATTAAAAAAGAATGAAATCTTGCCATTTGCATCAACATAGATGGACCTAGAGGTATTAGACTGAGTGAAATACCTCAGAGAATGACAAGTACCATATGATTTCACTTATATGTGGAATCTAAAAAACAAAATAAACTAACAAACAAAATAGAAACAAACTCATAGATACAGAGAACAAACTGAGGGTTGCCAAATGGGAAGATAGTTGGGGGGTTGGGTGAAAAAAAGGAAGGGATTAAGAAGTACAAATGGGCAGTACAAAATAGTCACAGGGATGTAAAGTACAGCATAAGGAATACACTTAATAATATTGTAATAACTATGTTTGGTGTCAGATGGGTACTAGACTTATAGGGGTAATCACTTCATAAGGTATATAAATGTCTAATCACTATGTTGTACATCTGAAACTAACATAATGTATGTCAACTGTAATGGAAAAATAAATTTAAAATTAAAAAATAAAGATTTAGCTTTACCTTTTTTATTGGTCATGATTTTATAAATGAAAAGGACATAGATCTCACAAGAGTAAGGTTCCATTAATTAGTTATTTTGGGGTATTGTAAAGTCTTACCCAAACCCACATTTTTGATTTATAAAAACATGGATTACTCAGACTCATGAATTAGGGAGCAATATTTGTTTTACAATAGGATTCTTAGGTGTAAAACAGAATTTGTATCACACTTTCCTTTAATTTGTGATCCTTTCTAATGTATTTTAAAAGTGTTTGATTTGCAAAAATACGATTATGTAGAACTCAGTTGTGAAAATCGTGCGGCACACTTATAATTAATGCATCAGAATATATCCTCCTGTAAAAACGTGCTGAGACATTATTAACTAACTAAGTGGTGCCTGATTATTTGGGCAAGCAGTTCACTCACTTGAATTCTGTTTAAGACTAGGTCCAAGAATTATACATAGCTCATGGCATGGTACTTTAAACATTGTGAAATGTGCATTAGGTACTTGAGAGACTTATTTCCAGGGAACTTCAGAAACCTGAGGCAATATGCTTAATAGACAAAAAAGAATTTTAGAACAAAAATGATGCCATCTTTGTAAAAGTTTTATATGTGATATATATTTATTTTACCATATATTTGTGTGTGTGTGTGCACGCTGATGCACACATACACACACACACACACACACAACATAGGAAAAAATATGGAAAGAAATGGGACTAACATGGTAGGAATGGGGAGTCCATTTTGATTTTTACTGTGTACTTTATATGCTTCTGTTTTATTTGTGAGTTCTTAAAGAACACATGTTGTTTTAATAATTTAAAAGCAAATAAAACATTATTGTTCAGCTTCGGCTTCAGGTGTACAGTGCAGTAATGAATGTCAACCACAATTTTATTTATATATACATATGTATATATATTGTTACAAGAAGCGGAGTACAGCATTAGGAATAGAGACAGTGGAAATGTAATGGTTGTGTGCGATGTCAGAGGAGTAATAGATGGGGGGGAGGGAGGTTATCACTGTGTGATGGATATAAATGATAAATGTTTAACTATTGCATTGTTTTGTACACCTGAAACTAATAAAAAATGTTACAAAAAAAAACTCACTAATCAAAGGCTTGAGGCTTAATAAAGGACATTTTGCTAAATAATTGGTTAGAGCAAAAAAAAAAAAAGCAAATAAGACAAACTGAAACATAACAATAAAACAGAGAAAAAACTAATCTCACTGAGTCATTTACCCAAATTTAGGACAAAATAGTTGAATTGGTTGAGTTTGCATGTTTCTAAGAGAATTAAAAATATTTAAGTTAGAATCCTTACATAAGATATGGTATAATCATAAAACTCAGGATTGCCTCTATTTCTTTCAATACAGATCAAGTCTTCTAAGAGAAGGTTTCAGGGCATAGATAACCTGTGAGCAATCCTTTACCCTTTACCTTTTTAGCAATGGTTGTTTTTGAAAGGCAATGAATGCACCACCAGCAAATCCCACTACCTATTGATGGCATTTGAATATGTAAAAAATATGTCATTGTAATATCCACTTTTTCTAAAGGTAGTCTCCAGGATAACAGGTATTCTTTGAACAAAGGGTAAATATGGGTAAATATGTGAGTAAATAATTTTGGAAAATGGTGGATTTAATAATCTTAAACAAGTTTCTTTACAGCAGGACTTCTCTAACATGCAAGAGCAAAAGGATGAAGTACAGGGTCTCCCAAACTATTTGACCAGGCCAGCCTAGTGGCTACACTGTGGAAGGTGCAGCTAATGTTTGATGAATGAAGTACCCAAAGAAGTTAACATGAGAAAATGGGAATAGAGGAAAAGAAAATATGGAGTATATCATTATCATTGTCCTACTTTCCTGGAGGCTTTGTATCATCCGTCTAAATCATTATAATGAGCATTGATTTCAGAATCTATATTTTGAGCAAATGAAATTAATTTCCACCACAGATCATCAAATGGATTTGTAAAAACACACACAGCTTCCTCAGGCTCTGACCTTAGAGAGTTTGATTCGGATGGTCTAAAGTGGGTCCAGGAAGTATATTTTTAACAAGCAGGTAATTCTAATCCTTGTGATTTAAGGATCAGGTTGAGAAACACTGATTCATGAAAATAAAATTGAGATATTTTACATATAGGCTAAAAATGAAATGAAACTAATTTACCTCCAAATGATCAGAAGTTTCAAAGTGAACACACACAAAGAGGCATCAATATCATCTGGAGGACGTTTTAAACAAACATCAGATAAAATCTGAAATGAAAAATCAAGTGCCTAGAAGACCTCTCCTTTGTAGTAAAATTTCTCATTCCAATAGTTTTATGTCCTTTAAACTAACCTGGCCACAAATCTTTGGCATGTACTTGCTCTTTTCTCTTGATCTAGGATCTTAGTTCTTATAACTGTGAATCCACAGCACTTGGAAGTTAGTTAAAGTTTATAATGTCGGACTGAAATTAAGAATCACATTTAGGTGTGCCTCCCTGCTATGCCACTTATAACTGTATGATTTTGATAGAGTTACTAAACTTCAGTTATCAGTTTTCTCATCTGTAAAATGGAGTATTTTTTAATTTATATCAAACAGTTATTGTGAGGATTAAAGTAAATGAGGTAATTTATTTAAAGTGTATTATGTAGCTATTATTTACTATATGTGCATTAATACAATGCCTGTGGTGTGTGGATTTTTTGTGTTTTTAGTGTTTGTCAAAAATGCTAATGAACACATTCCTTTGTCCAACACAGTTGAGCAATTTGGTATATTACACAATTACATAATATTATTTGTTATATTGGTATTTATTCATTAATAAATGTTTCCCATTATTTAAATTAATAAGAATTTAACAAATGACTTAGAACCAAGCCTACCTTTGCAATAAATCTGGAGAACAGTGCGATTTTAAAAGTTTCATTCATTGCCCCCATGACCTATGAAAATGCCCTGTGCAATTTAATTCAGTAATACAGTATGTATACAACATTTTCCACACTTCCTCTTCTATGGAAAAGTAGGGCACACGTCATTTATTAGACTCTATGTCCTCATCTAAAAAATGCATCCATTATATTCCTTGTTGTCTTTATCGCACCAAAATGTAAACACCAACTGACCATTTTATGTAATGGTGTCATGTAACTATTCCTAAACCATTTTCCTCAATGGAGCTCAGTATACAAATGATCTCCAATCTTAGGAAATAGAAATAACCAGTAAAAATCCATGAACCATGAACCATCCAAATATTCAGTCAGTGGAATAAAAAACAATCTCAACTCTTTTTGTCTGCCTTTTTTAGGAGTAATTATCTGAAGACATTATATATATATGTATATATATATGTATATGTATATATATACATTATATATATAATTATATAGACATTATATATATAGACATTATATATATATATATATATATATATATATATATATATATATATATATATATATATATACCGGGAGTGCCAAAAAATGTATGTACACATGACTTGTATTCATCTTTTGTTATTGGTATATATTGGTATATAGAATGAAGATTGTGCCATGGCTAAAGGTCTTGATGATCCAGGGACTGTATGTTAATTGAATATCCAAATATCAACCAAACTGAGCTCTCCTAAGTCACCAGATCCTTCAAGCCATGAGGAGAGGTGAACTTTAAGTGAAGACATAGTGCAATCACAGAGAGGCAGGAATTATTTCAGATTCAAACCCATGTAATGCACCATTAAGCCAGTTTCATTCCAGAATATTGAATTATATTTAATATCATTGATTTATAGCTGAAATAGCATGTGAGATGTTGCACTGAATTTATGTTATTATAGAAAAATTCTAAAAAGAAAGTGCTATTTAATTTACATAATCAGCATATACAAGACTCATCTATAGATTTATGTAATTTAAATCATTAGTGCTTGAACTTGATCATTATAGAATAGGTTGTCTTCATCCTGTCCTCTTGACTATAGCATCCTAAAGCTAATGTAAACTGATAAATACTGAGCCATTAAAATATGCATTCTTTTAGACATTTTCATCTGCCTCTTAATAAACTCTTAAGTCAATTTGGTGACATTGAGTCACCTTCATATATCCAGGCGATGTCTCAGGAGGGCCTTCAAAAAGAAAAGCAAACATCAGATGAATGGTTCTTAACTTGGGTTACACATTGGAATCATCTGGAGAGCTTTAAAAATACCTGATGCTTGTAAACCACTCCCAGAGATTTAATGTAAAGCGTCTGGGGTGCAACCTAGGCATTGGGATTTTAAAAAGCTCCCAGCCAAGGTGGAGAACCACTGATCTCAGCACTATTTCATGCTTGAGGACATGAAAATAGTTCCCTATTCTTCCCTGAGGGTCAGGGGATGTAGTAGGCTGAACAGTGGTCCTTAAAGATGTCCACACCCTAATCTCTGGACACTGTGAATGCTACCTTGAATGGCAAAGGGACTTTATAGGGGTGACCAGGTTAAGGACCTTGAGATGGGGAGTTTATCTGGATTATCTGGGTGGGCCTGATGTAATTGCAGGGGGATGTAAGAGCAATCATTCAGACATGTGTGTGACGAGAAGCCAAGGGATAGAGAGACAGAAATAGAAACACGCTATGCTACATGTTGGCTTTGAAGATGGAGGAAGGTACCATAAGTCAAAGGATGGATGTGGCCTCGAAACTGGAAAGGTCAAGGAAAGATTCTTCCCTGCAGCCTCCAAAAGGAACACAGCCCTGTGGACTCATTTTCAACATCTGACTCTCATAACTGTAAGCTAATAAATTTGATTTGTTATAAGTCACTAGGTTTGTAGTAATTACCACAGCAATAGGAAAATAATATAGGGGAGGATGAATTCTGTCCAAGAGCGATTTGAAATGGTCCGGTGGGGAGTTCTGTGGCTCTTAAATACGCAAACACCAGAAAACTCAGCAAGAAAAGACAAGAGCAAATTGCTATGATCTATATTTTTATTAAAATTTAAATACATTTCTCAAACATTTTCTAATCTTTATTTTCTTTATATGCAACAATACTTTTGTTGTGTATATAAACTAATTAAATGTTATGTTGTTATTGCCAAGCAAAACCTCAGATCAAAGCAAACAAATGAAAATCTGGCCAAACATTTCTGAAAAGCTGTCCACCATGGGGAGATTGACTAGCTTTACAGGTTTGCAGGTCCTGGCTTGGTCATGGTAACTTCAGAGTTCTTATTTGGTACATTCTAAGAGTATGAACGTTTGCTATTGTGAAGACACCCTTTTGGGGCTTAGTATTATCTATGTGTCATCTATGTTGTCTTATCATCCACTGCCAGCCACTTCTGAAGAACAAAAGGAGAGCCAAGAGATCACAAATATCCCCAGTCATGTTTTCACCTTTCAGGTTTTGACTGGACTGTCCTCTGACCATCTCTGGTTCAAACCCAGATTCCAACACAATTTGAATATCAAGAACTTAAGAAAAATGCAGCATTTGCCTTAGACTTCTGTGGTGATTCTCTTTCAATTAGCTTAGACTATGTATTAACCCTATAATAAATTTAGATCACTCATGTAAAGTACCTAGGGAGGTGGTCCATTTATAATAATTGTTTAATAAATCTCAGTTCTCTTTACTGTAGAAAGTAAATAAAAACATTAAGAGATGAGAAGGACTTGATTAGAAGCCAAATTAAACCATTACAATTTGTGTGTTCATGGACAACTTCTTTAACTTCTTTGAATTTTGTTCAATTCACAAATATGTGTAAGACAATATAAAAATGTAGACTTACACTTTTCTTTTTGTAGCATGCATATTTTCTAATATTACTAGTATTAGTGGTATTATTATCAGGGATCAATCTGGGGCTGTCAGCCAGCTCCAATAGAGACAGAATCTCCACTAAGGACTCAAAATGATGAGCATATTTCTACCAGAACCATCACCTGCCAACCACAGACAAAGGTTTTCCAGCACATTCCTTTGGGAAAATGTACATATTGCTTAACCAAATAATCTCCCCATTGATAGTATTTTATTTTGTAATACTCAACCTCTGCAGACTAAAGATGAAAGGAATATCATTAGAATTTCCTCCTATTGTCCCTGAATTAAACTTTCCAATGAGGTTTAGGGTCTGTCCACAAAGGTAAGGAAGGACTTGGTGCATATGGACAGAGGCAGGGAAAGTAGGAGGCCATGGTGCTCAGAGAGGGTGCCGAGTCAGACCTGCTATGAGAACTTCTGGCTCACCAGTGACTCTAAGGGTGTTAGAAAACTTAAAAAAACAAACAAACAAACAAACAAACAAAAAGCACATTTATTTATTCTTTCTAAATAGTACATATTTACATGAGTTCCAAAATGCTGTAAAAGGGTGAGATGAAAACCTAACAAAAAAATAGGATGTTGCGTCTCCTATCATTGATCTAGGCAGATAATTTAGACAAAAACAAGCATACATATATGTACATATTTCTAGAGTAGATGTACCCCACCCACCTCAATATTGTATAATAACATGTTTTCCGAAGCACTAGAGGAACTGAGACTGTTCAGCCACTATTCCTACACTTCAGCAACTAGAATCCCTTTATTTCACTAGGGGAAATTTTAGCCTAATAAACCTTTCTTTCTTATTGTTAAATGGTATGTTTTCTTCCCAGGTGAGTTTTACCCTCCAAACACTAAGATCCAGATACATTAGATTTTTTAGGTGCTCATATGTCATTTGTATACGAAGCAAAGTCCAAGAGATTATTTTCACCATTAATCTTTGCAACTAAAAATCTGAACATAAACCAGCAGCCTTAAAACCAGAGGTAGGCATTTCACTGGTAATGCTTTTCCATAGCTCCTGGATGAAGATGATCAAACTAAAGCAGAACTTCTGCACGATTTATTAAGAGAGAATTAGGATTAATGAAGGATTATGTCATAATGAGTCTGCCTGCAGAGTAGCTTCAGTTCTGGTCCTTTACTGCCAAAATACAGTTCTCATTTCCAACAAACAAAGTCTATCTCAGAGAAAGCACAGAGCTCCTTTAGAACTGGAAAGTCCTGTGCATAATAATGACTGTCTAACTCTTCTTTTGCCAAAGAGCTTCAGCACTTTCAATGTCATAGGTCAATGCAGTGATTCAGAGGGGGCCTGATCCTTATCTAAGCTTTTGCAACAAAATTAGAATGTGCTGTAGTCTTATTAAAGAAATGTTTGTTCCTCCATCAATGAGCTGAAAAGAAAGCAGCTCAATGTACTTTTGCAAATTACAGCAATAAACTGCTTGAATTAACTGCTTTATTACAAATATTTAATTATTCTGAGGGTTAAATATCCAACATTTTGGAAAGACAAAATTAGCCATCCACTTAATAATCTACTTCATTTAAAATCTGTTCCGACAGTGTATCTTTGTTTTTATTTTTAAATAATTCCAATTTTCAGTTATCATCATTGTAAATTCGACCAGTTTCCATTTGGAATGAGAAAAAAATAATACATACAGCCCTTAATTTTGAAAAAAGGTGTCGAGAAAACAAAATTCGTAATCTATGAAAAATTACAAAAGGCAGAACTTGTTTTCAGTACCTAGGAACATGAATAATTAATTACAGAAATGAAATAGGACTCAAAAATCCAAGCTAAGGTCAGTCACATTTTTAAGTAAGACCTATCTCAAGAGTTAGATGAAATAACACTATGATTATTAAAAGGGTTGTTTAAATGTTATTTAAAGTACACTCCCCTTTAAAATAAAAAGGGCCATGCATTTAAACTTTACAATAAAAGAAAACTTGACAAATACATGTAGAACAACAAGGAAACATTCCCAAAGAAAAGTTTTTACTCCAACAAAATAAAATTCATCAATCCAAATCTGTTTTTCATTTATTAGTTCAGTGGTACCAAAGCAGATGAAAATTATTTTCAAAATCTGATAATTTTATCTGTGTTGTATGCTTAAAAAATAAGAGAGCATTTTGCTATAGGGCAAAAAAATATTACAACAGTAGAAAATGGATCAACTAGGATATGCTTCTACAGAGGGACATATCAAAGCATTATTATAGTCTCTCCACTTACTGTTTGGTTTCACTAATCTACATCACTAAATTGACCATTCAGTGCCAGAAAATCTGCCATGTAGGTCTCGACTTTTCATAGCAGCTCTTAAATGTGTATTCGGAAACTACAAAGTGCTGAATATATTTTCAGCCTTTTTATACTACGATTTACAACTAATGACCTTAAGCAATGTCATGCATGTAAAACAAAATTATGAGACCACCCTGGTTTAGAGCCGAATAAAGGTATAGAATCAAACTTCATTATCATTCAAATTTAATCAGGGAGAAGAACAGCAGTTAAAAAAGAAATCCATAGTAGTACACATAAATCTATTTTGTAGTTTTACTTTATAAAAATATCCTTCACTTGTATTTTGCTATTACCGGCTCAGGGTAAGTAGACAATTATCTCAGCTTAATGCCAAAAGTAATAATGCACTGCACACATTCAAAACTCTGTGTCACATCAGCCAGTGCCTGCAGGGATAAAACATTTATCAGTTGCTCCTTAGAGCAATAGCAGGTTTGAAAATTTGGCTGCCCAGGCTGACATTTAGTGAAATCATAGTTTTTGCTTGATTCAGAACCCAACACAGGAAACCTTGATACTGGGATGACTCCACTGGCAGCGTGCCTCCTGATACCCACTGAACTGCGGGCTACTTTCTGTCCCACTACTTCCCATGAAAGAAGTCCTTTTACTTCCCTGCTATAGTTGGCACACTGCCCTTTTCACAGACCCAACGAACCGTCATCTTGGATGTAACAAATTAGTACATTCTCAGAATAATAATAAGTGCAGGCATGAAAACACTATTGTTTTTATTTGGAAATGAAGTAACTCATTTTAGCAGGGTGACTTTTTCAGTGTAACGCCACAGGCCAAAAAAAAGAAAAGATCTTTTCTGAAAAGAATGGTCAATTTCAGGAGAGATATGACACATCATTTGCTGTAAAAATCAAGGAAAGGCAAAAGAATAGGGGAAAAAAGGCATTTGTTGCTGAGGAATTAAAGAGAAAATAGAAGGTTTGAGGGAAATACAAATGTAAAACAAGTAATGTGTCCATTTCAAAGTAAAATTAGAGAAATAAGATTGGAAACGAGTATAATATGAGTTGATTTATGAAATCAGGTTAAGGTCTATTAACTGATTTTTCTGCTTGTAATTGCAAAAATATATAATTAAGAGTTTTTTGGTTTGTTTTAAATGACCTTCAGGTATGTTAGAAAAAATAATTAAATATAGAGAATCTTAAAACACTAGAGAATAACATAAACATGTTTTCATATGTTAATGAACATGTCAAAATTTACTTTCAGTTATCAAAAAGATCTGTTTTACCACTCTGTATGTGTGTGTGTGTGTGTCTGTGTGTATGTATGTGTTTCCATTCTCAGGAATTTTGTACTATGTTCATGAAGACAAAGGAAAAGAAAAAGTTAATATTTGCGAATTTGCTTGTCAAATCTACTTCAAATCAGAGCCATAAAATGTATAGGAAACACTTTTCCTCATTATTCTGGAAGGGTCCTCTCCACCTTTCAATGTCAGGAACTCTGAAAATGACGACTATAAAAACTATTGCTCTGATAGCCTTTCTGATAGCTTCAATGAAGATTTAACCAAGATTTGAATAGCAAGTATACCTTTAAGCAGACAATAAGATGAAATTAGAACTGCCAAGAAGTATCAAATAATAAAGTAAATACATATTTTCAATATTCTAGATTTTGTCCAATTTCAATGTCAGCTCAAAATTATAATCTAGAAATCAAAACAATCATTAATCTACTCTCCGTTTGCTCTAGCCCTGATCATTTTAAACAAATCATGATATTTTATGTAAAAAATGTACCACAAATTTACTAAACTTTCTGGTTCAAACGAGTTCAAGAATATCTCATTATAAATGGAGACAGTCCTGAAAAGGCAGCCAAGCATGACTAAAAAGATCACTCTTTTACACAAAAAATAGCCTTCTTATTTTACCCTTTGTTGAAAAGACATTTGGCCAGCCACAGGGGAAATACATAATCTACTTTTATATTCAAATAATTTATTTGAAAACACTATAGCTACAATAACCCTAAAACAATTCTGGACTGAATATACATATTACATGTGTTTATGTGATCTTAATCATTGACTTGTTTTCATGTGTTAACAATGATTCTGGCAATTCTTTTTAAAAGAGAAAAACACATTCAATAAAAATTTACCATTAAGCAAAATTCTGAAATGAAATAGATGGTATCAACGTGGTATAGTTCTGCAATTATTTTATACATAAAAATCAAGTTTGAATATTGAAGTTCTTTTCATGCAGCAATCTATCAATTTGATCTAATATATATTCTAACACAATCTACCTGGTAACAACATACCAGAAATTATGCCATAATTTTCCTTTTAATAAAGACAAGCAACAATATTTGAACATTGCAAGATTTAAAAAAGCCTCCCTCCACATAGATTTGCCCTTCTCAATTCTGTGAATTTTTGTTTCAGTGTTTTAAAAATAAGGCTGATATTATGAAATTTTAAGTCATGGCAAATTTAACTATGAAATCCCCTCCCCTGAGGAGCCAAGGAAGATGCCAAGAGCAAATGATGTTTGCCCACTTTAAGTATGACACTGGTTCTTTCATTCAATTGCTCAATATTCAAGATTTTATAATAGCAGAGAACAGCATACACTGAGGAGGAAAAGCTAAAAGCAGTGAGTTTCCCTCTAAGTACTTTAGCCCTCCTTAGTTAGGTTTTTCAAAAACAGGCTATCATACAATGCATTTCAAGTAGTCATAGGAAGCATTTAAAAAACTGTGTCTACAGTCTTAACTTCCTTTCATCCTTGTACACATAAAAGAGAGGAAGTACCTAGCTACCACATTCACGTTCTAAAACTGATCACTCAGATAGCCTAGAAAGTTTGCTACGCTTTCCACCTATCTTTTGTCTCTGGCTTTTTAAGGTACAAATAAGATATTTCCAGCTCTGACACAGAAGACCAAAATGTAAAATGTCGACTTGTCTTGCACATTTCGGGTGCCTCCCTAGACTCTGCCCCTCTCCCAGCAGAGCAGAATGAATATCTGTGCTAACCACACATTTCAGGACAAAGGAACTAATTCATGGGGGAGGGGAGACCACACACCATTTATAAGGTTTGTTCAGTTTACAAGAAAACTATTGTCAATGCTTTGTTGATTCATTATGAATGACCCTGCGTGACAAATAACAAGCCAGCGGCCACCTCCTTGCTGAGCCTCCCCAGAATGTGTCCTGCATTTGAGAGCAGCCCAGGATCTGCTGGGCTAATTGTTATTTAAAGAAACTGGAGCTGTAGGTACATGAGGTAGCTCGGATCACAGACAGAGCCATCGGGTTGAAGATTTGATGAAACTGTGGCTCTGGTACCCAAAAGATTATGCACAATAGCACAGTGCTTGCTATTGCTGCAGAAAACTCTGATGTGAAGAACCAAATTCCACTAGAGGGAGTGAAAAGAGCCCAGAAAGGATCATAGAGATGCTGACTCTATGCAGGGTCCCACCACTAGGACATTTTAGTTACTACGAAATCTTCTTGTCTCCCCACCTACAAAATGGGACTAAAATATTTTTTAAAGGAAAATCACCTTAAAATCCTTTGTTGGAAAATGCTGTACAGTGCACAAGTATTATCTTCATCATCCATTGAACCTTTGTACTTTTCTTCTCTGTCCCGAGGGAAATAATAAATTGACATATTTTCTATCATCAGAGATCCTTTTAAGACCACAATGTGATTGCACTCCAGTACATCTCACACTTATCCCCATTAAAAACACACAAAGGGGTGAAAGCAGGGAAAGAAATAGGTAGGTATAAAGGGCAGCTCAGATATCTGTTGTACAACATGGGCGCTCTGTCCTAACCTGCCCCAGCCGCGAAGATGGGGAGTGTATGCACCACACAAAGAGGCCGGCGAATGGGCCCTGCATATGCTCAGGTGACACTGGCTGCTCTGTGGGTAAGAGCACACAGATTGCTCTCCAGAGTGGCCATTTGATTGCAGATCAGCTCTGTGTCCCCCTACTGCTCCAACAACCCTGAACGCCGCCCTGTATCTTTTTAAGTGGTTAGTTTCGTTGAAAACACAGAAAATAAATCTGTTCCTCTTTGTAGCACCTACATAGGAGCATTATAGGGTTTTCTTTATTTAAGGAATAAAGGGGCCTTAAAAATAAACCCAGATTTTTATGAAGAAAAATCCCTTGGGGGCCAGAGAGGAAAAGAATCCTTTCTCTTCACCTTTACTTCGTCAGTTCTATCAGCTATGGGATTTCCCTAGGACACCAAGTGGTTTTCAGATGAGGATAGAGAGAGGGTTTCAAGTTGGTAGAGAGACTGGCACTCTTATAAGTTGCTGATGGAATGTTACTTGGTAAACATCTGTTAAGTGCACT
Organism: Rhinolophus hipposideros; assembly: GCF_964194185.1. NCBI lineage: Eukaryota > Metazoa > Chordata > Mammalia > Chiroptera > Rhinolophidae > Rhinolophus > Rhinolophus hipposideros. The sequence goes on from NC_138048.1 coordinate 64,272,226, forward strand.
TTGGCAATTTCTACCCAAGCCCTGCTCCCAGGAAGCTATCCTATGGCTCTGCTCCTTCCTGTGCAAAATGGCATATGTATAAGGTTGTTTACTGTGGTACTCTTTGCAATATAAGAGATTGGAAAGACTTTAAATGTCCATCAGGAGGGACTGGTTCTACTATGATGCAAGGATATAAGGAAATAATATACAAAGTAAAAAAGAATAAGAAACTGATGTAAAATGATCTCTAAGATGTAATGTTAGGAGGAAAAGTGCAGAAGAGTAAGGACTGCATTCAATGCCTTGTGTTAAAGAGGGGGAAAAGACTGATACACACATGTATATTGCTTGTAGGCTCCATGACAACAGGGCTCATGCTTGTTGTGATCACACCCACGTCCTCAGAGACAGGAAATATTTGATCTCAGACGTGGAAAGGTCTGAATAAAGTTGTAGTGAATGAGAGCGAGCAAGAGAGTCAAGAACAGATTTGAAAAAACAAACAAACAAGCAAACAAACAAACAAACCACAGAAACCAAATCTGGATTCAAAGTTGTATACAGAACTTGAGAGAAAATATTAGCAGTGGAATCAAGAGGAATTTCCCTGCTTCTTCATCTTTTTATCTGCTTATCAATTTTTCTATGAGGATGCATTGATTTAATAATTTAACAACAAAACAAAATACCATATTGGACTTAAATCAGTTGTACTGGGTGACTGTTTGGATGTATGGTTTGGGAGAGGGAGGAACCAAATAGTTCTGAGATTTCGACTTGGAAAAAGACTTGGATGTTAAGAGGAATTTACTTGAGGAGGCTGATGAGAAGGAGCTAGGCAGTGGACTTCATAATTAAATGTTCCTCAAGATTCAAGCTGTGAGTTGGCTTTAGGTGCCCTAAGAAATCTTTCTGGGGTTCATTCACCATTGTATAGCAATTTCACTGCAAAGAACATGCCGTCATACTTCTATGGGATAACCTGGGAGCTGCCCTTAGGACACAGTCAGCCATGTTTTCTAAAGAAACTTACAAATCATTCAAAGCCGTGTTGACTTTCACTAGCATTGTTTCTATTGACTTGCAAATAAGTGCACTTGTGTAGGACAAAACTGCCTGCATGCACTGCCTCTGGTTACACGGAAACAGCTGAGGGTGAATAAGGTGGTGCTTAGCACAATCAGGACCCTCTGTTGGGCATGCTCCGGACCCCACTCTTTGATTCCCTTGGGTTCCAAGGACATTCCCTGCCTTTACTGGCTTCCTGGAGCCCATCCCACATGTCTTTGTCCAGCAGGCCTCTGCTCCCCAGATCCTCTCCCTCCTCGATCTCCTCAGTGAGTCTCTCTCCTCCCTCCCTCCCTGAGCTTCCCCAAGTCTACCTTTGACCTCTGTGCTGAGGTTCAGGTCTGTTCTAGGTAATATCAAAAATGTTGTTATCATATCCCACTTCTCCTAAAGCCCTAACTTTTTCTAGTATATGGTATGTTACATAAATTTGAAAATGTTAGAATATACCCTTTTTAACCTCCATTACAAAGTCTCTGACATGGCAGCATACCGTTTGCTAATAGACGTATTTCCTATGTTTCTGAATAATTTAATGTATAACCAGGATTTTGTCTGGTAGAGGTTTTCCCAAATGGTCCCCAGGGGAAAAAAATTGTTCCAGTGGTTTCGGAAAACTCGCTTTCTATATCGCACTCTTACACCTTCACCAATTAATATTGGATATTAGCGGGTTAGACAAGTTCTACAATAAAAATCTGGTTTCTTTTTGTTTAAACCAGAGTTTTCTGTATTTATTTGTTTTGGGTTTTTTTACCCTCCTTTTCCTTTTCATAGAGTCCAATTCCTGCTTCAAGGAACTAGTGACTCATGCAACACAGCTTGACACTGGTCTAGTGATGAGTTCCCTTAAAAACCAACGTGATTCCAGTTATTATTATTGTTCATGTTATTATTTACTGAGTATACTTTGCTAAGTGCTTTATAAGAACAATCTCATTTAAACCTCACCATGACTACATGATGTAAGTACCATTATAATCTTCTTGTGACAGATGAGGAAAATGAGGCCTTGAGAAAATTAAAAAAACGTCCCCAAAGTCAAACCACCATTAAGTGGCAGAGTCAGGTTTTAACTGTTTCTATCTGACTCTGGAGACCTGAATTCCTCTACTCCGGGACTTACGTAAGTTTTCCTTGACAATGTTTGAATCTGTATTTGGACCTTTAAGGAATGGCACAATAATATCTTGGGGGCCTGTGAGGTGGAAGCAGCAGGGGAAAGGGAAATTCAGGGCAGGAAAAATGGGCCACTGGCATGGCTATTCCTCCCCACCTGGCCATTTCCCTTTCAAGTATTTTACGTTCTTTTAAAATGAACCTCAGTTTCCTCATCTGAAAAATGGACATATTGATACCTCTCAAGATTGCTGTAAGGCTCGAAGATAAAAATCTGGAAAGTGCTAAAAGCACTAGTGATCTTCAGGCACTAGTGCCTGGCACATATAAAACCCTGAGAAATGGTGATAATGTGACAAGCTTGGACAGGACAAGTTTCTAAACCTCCCTGTGTCTCTGTGTTTTCACATGTAAAATGGGAATAATATTACCTACATCATATGGGTGAGACTGAATATTATATGACAGGTTAATGTGTAGAGCACACAGAGAGCACCAGATGGGTCTGACGTTTTAATTATTTTCCTACACGTGGCTAACACCATGGAAAAGTTCTAGAGAGTACACCCTGAATGCTGTCACCATAATGAAAAGCATCCCAGGATCTCCAAATCAATTGTTAAGTAAACCATTACTCCTTCATCTCAACAACTGCCACTTGCTTCAAAAGTTTGGCTATTGCTGGGTCACATGGTAATTCTATTCGTAATTTTTTGAGGAACCTCCACACTGCCTTCCATAGCGGCTGCACCAGTCTGCATTCCCACCAACAGTGTATGAGGGTTCCTTTTACTCCACAGCCTCTCCAACACTTGTTACTATTTATCTTGTTGATGATAGCCATTCTGACTGGGATGAGGTGATATCTCATTGTGGTTTTTATTTGCATTTCTCTGATGATTAGTGATGTTGAGCATCTTTTCATATGTCTGTTGGCCATCTGTATGTCCGATTTGGAGAAATGTCTATTCAGGTCCCCTGCCCATTTTTCAATTGCATTTGTGTATGTGTGTGTGTGTGTGTGTGCGCAGCTTTATTTACAGTGGCCAAGACATGGAAACAACCAAAGTGTCCTTCGATAGATGACTGGATAAGAAGATGTGGTATATATACACAATGGAATACTATTCTGCCATAAGAAAAGATGAAATAGTGCCATTTGTGACAACATGGATGGCTCTTGAGATTATTATGCTAAGTGAAGTAAGTCAGACAGAAAAAGTCGAGAACTGTATGATTTCACTGATATGTGGGACATAAAACTGAAAGCAACAAAGAAAAAGGAAAAACAAATAGAGAAACAAAAACTCATAGACACAGATAACAGTTTAGTGGTTACCAGAGGGTAAGGGGGGACGGGGCTGGTAGATGAGGGTAAAAAGGATCAAATACATGGTGATGGAAGGAGAATTGACTCTGGGTGGTGAACACACAATGGGATATATAGATGACGTATTACAGAATTGTACACTTGAAACCTATGTAACTTTACTAACCATTGTCACCCCAATAAACTTTAAAAAAAAAAAGTTTGCTAAACTTCAGTGCCAGTCATTCTTGAGCAAAGCTCCTTAGGCTTTATCAGAAGATACTTTTGTAAACAGTTCTTAATCTCTCTCTTCAGTGAGTGTTGATACTGCTTGGCAATAGGTGGTCTGTGAAGTTATACAAGCATAAATAGCCTGCTACCAAAGCCACAGTTACTTTCTACATTGCTTGGCCAAAAGAGAAGGAAGAAACAATTTAATTTCCTACATTCCCCATCTCAAACCGCACGACAGACAATTCCTAAACCCACAGCATACACACTGTTATGTTATGGCTTTGTACCTCATTGTGAATTTGCATACTAGTGAGGAAGCACGAGGTAAGTCTTCCTAAATTTTCATGAGGGTGAGTGCCCAGAAAAATAAAATGAAAACAAACTTTGGGATGATACTGAAGCATGTGCACTTCAAAACTAAAAATTTAACTGTAATGTGCAAAAACGGGGTTTACCGATTAAATGCTTTGGTATTAGAAAATCTTTTTTGCTTCCATTCACATCGAAAATCTATCTAAACAATATACTTTATTACGCTTTTTTACAAAATAAAATGTAACACTGATTCATAGAGAAAAAATTATAAAACATGGACAAATAGAAAAAAATGAAAATCAAACATTTTTTTATTTTCTCACAGCAAACATAATTTGCTGTGAGAACCGTCAGTGTTTCAGTCTTTTAAATACACACACACACACACACACACACACACACACACACACACATATATATAACCATACACCTTTACATGTTGCACAAAATTAGAATTATAGTTTTTGATAACTTTGCTTTTAAAATGTAACACTGACTCATGAACATTTTCCTGTCATTACATATTTTTCTAAAACATTTTAATGACTAAATGATGTTCTGTCACATGCACACACAAAGATGTATTGCAGGAATCTCCTATTGTTGAACATTTTCGTTGTTATCAAGATTTTAGTATTATAAATAACTGTGATGAATAATGGCTCTGTACTTAACTTTTAATGCACATTTCTGTTTATGAATTATAATTCTAGGAGTGGAATTCGTTAGTTTATAAAGGATATATACATTATAAATACAGCTGACCTTTGGCCATAGTTCATACAACGAAAAGAAAAAAAGTAAAAAGTAGAAAAGTAAGAAAGCTCAAATTCCCTAACATCTAAGTACCTCCATAAACTAGACTCTGAGCTGTGTTTTCAGCAGCTTTGTTGAACTTCTCTCCCTACCCTTTCTCCTTCCCTCTTTCCTCCTTCATCACACACACAACAAAGCCACTTGGGCCCCAGGCACAGCAGCACTCATTATTGTTGAAAAATTCATGAGCTTTTATGGATCTGGGCCTTTGCTTCTTCTGCTTTCTCTACCTAGAATGTCCTTTTCAGCCTAGAAATTGTCTAACCATCCCCAAGTTCTGTCCAATCTTGGGTAAATGATTTAACTTCTCTGGGCCTCAGCTTCTATAGCTGTGAAATGGACATAATAGTGTTACTTTCCTCCTAATATTGTTTGAAGATCAATGATTTAATATTTATAAAGGCCCTAAAATAAGGCTAGCTTAAATTTAGGAAATGCTCAAGAAATATTAGCTGTTTAATATTATTGTTACCCGATATACTATCTCCTCTGTATTGCACAAACAATTTACAAATAATTCCATTTGATCTTTAGGAGACTCTCGAGCTCTAGGATTTCATGAATTGATTGCAGAGGTTAGAATTTGGAAGGGACCTCAGAGATCATCTAAACACTGTGCTAGAGATATGATGAATCGTCTGGGGAGCTTGCTAAACATGCAGAAGATTGAGTGCCTCCCCAACCCTCCTGAACTGGAATCTCTGGCAGGAGAGCCTAGGAAAATGCATTTCTATGAAGCTGCCAGGTGATTATTCGGCATGATAAAGTTGGGGAACTACTGATTAGAGTCGAAAACCCTAGGTCTGCCAATGAGAGAACAAGGCCATAAAAGGCTAAGTAATTCTCCTCAGGTGAAAGTGAAAAAAGAGCCCATCTAGTTTGTGAAATGAAAGAATTGCCATATCTCACATCACCAGTGAAACACAAATGATTTCAAGAATGCTTCAGTGAGGCTGTGGTTCCAAGCTTTTGTACTGGAATAAAGGAAGAACGTGAGCTCAGATCAGGCTTAAAATTTGATTCCAGATCTGTTGGCAGGAAGATTGATCAAAGTTCGACCTAATTGTGGTCTCTCATTTATGGTGAAAATGTACGTCCCAGTGAAGAATCGATCTCAGCCACTGAACAGTGAGTGACATGACTGTAAACACATGCCCCCGTAGGACAAAGCAGCTTGCTCCCAATAAAGACATTTCTATTTTGTCTTGTCTATTTACTTTGACATTTGTCTTTTGGCAGAAGATGCATTACTGAGACAGGGAACAGAGATGATGTCTCCTTCCTTTTGGAACCACATGAAGAAATTTCATTTTATTTTAGGGGTGAGCGGATATGTGAGCTGAAGGAAGGTTTCCTGTATAATTATTTCTGAGATACATATTTCCATTTGAGGAAAAGCCACACAAGAAAATGAAGTCCATTCTTAATAAATCAGACTATTCATTTTATTCAAGGACCGCTTCTATTTTTAAAAGCAAAAATAGTTGATTCTAAAGTCAAGCACAACAGTTGTATTAGACTAACACACCCACTGATTAAATCATGTGATTGGAACAGAGCTCCAACTTTAAATAACCAAAATTAAGACCTTTTAAAAAAAAAGATAATGGTACTGTATTTCCTGTTGAAGCACATGATCTATTTTCTACATGGAAAAAAGAAAAAAGAAAAAAAGTTTATCCACAATTGCTACTTGGCAAAATAAGAAATTGTAGTATCTACGGGAAACCTCAGAGGCTATTATTGTTGCCATAGTACTATTATTTAAGAGAAAAATAGATTACCAGAGTGTACACAGTGCTAATGGCCCACTATGTCAGGAAGGTTACCTTGTGCCATGATTGTCTTATCCTTGCATACCAGTGGGACAGTTTCCTGGGAGGATATGCCATACATGCATGCACACCACAAGCTCAGCTAAGTGTCTGTATTAGGGATAGAATTTCCTAGAAACAGTAATTTACCATTTTCCCTTTTAGTCACAGGTTCGAAGCAGAATCATGTTGCCTTTTGGCACCCTCTCTTCAAAACCAGAAGTATATAAGACTGATGTGGATCACAAAACAGTGCCCACAACTGCAATATTCATAAGCAACCAAAGGATTGCATCTCAGGGTACACAACCTTTCGAGGATCACCAGGAATATTATTAGCTTTCTGCATCTCCCTCACTTCCGTTTCCACTATTCCTGCCCCACCATCATTCCCTCCTCACCATGCATCACCTCATTCCTTCTTCCTGACAGACTCTATAGCAACTGGTTTCTGTTTGGCTTTACCTTTGAAATGTTAAGAGGCCAAAAGGCTGAAATGAGCAAATACCTTGGCTCTGTTTCCTCATTTAACAGAATTTCAAAACTCCATTTTAATCTTAAAGATCTCAGAGATACAGTGGCTGTTGTACAGTTTTCACTAGCTGCTAAATTCACTGCACCTGCTTCCCTAATGCAAGGTTGTTGGATCAGATTTCCTTGCAGAAAGGAAAATCTTCTCAAGTCATAGTGTGCATTTCCCTGTGTGGTATACTTCTCAGGCAATGAATCCGTGTAGAGCTTTAACATGTGGTTATAATTTCATCACAGGAGGGACCATCTGCATTTCTTATATTCCTTGCACAATAATCACTAGGGGTTCACCTAGTGATTTATCCAAGTGATAAATCACCTAGTGATAAATCCAAGATTTACCGTAAGTAGGATGAAACTGTTCATACTGGAGGCAGGACAAATAACTTGCAGATACTGAGAGGTTTATTGTTTTTTAACTCATGTAGTGCATATATTCTATCAATGAATTGTGATTTAAAAAGATAATTAGAAACTGACTTTGCTACCTAACCAATGCTTCAGATGGTACTAAGTTTGGTACTAACCAATGCTTAAGATGATAAGATTTCTATGTATTCAGTATTAGGTTTGCTTAGAGAAGGATCTAATGTGAATTTTCATACTTAGCTCATTTTCCATATTGATTCAGTGCTGTTTCCGGCATGCTGGAAATAGACCCTTCCTTCTCTTCTCTATATATGAATGGAAATGCCTTGAATCTGTCAAACCTCATCCTGTTAATGCAACCCATTTTCTTAATTTATCAAAACACTTTTCAATTCTAGTCTTGGCCAACAAATTGTTGATATGGTTAAGCTTAAGAAGAATGTGATTCTCGTATTAAGGTCATGTATACAATGTTAAATCATTAGGACAAATCCTGGAAATACATTTAATGTGCTAAGACTGGCGATGCACTAATGTGGATTTGCTGTTTCAGTCAACATCCCAATCAGCTGCACCTTCCTAAGATTTCACTACTTCCTATGTGGCCAAAAGTGTCAAAATATATTGTGCCCTTTGCTTTCGACTTTAGGATCAGATTAATATTACTATAGAGGTCAGTGAGATTAACTTGATCAGAGTCCGATAATATTCGTAGTTGATATTCCAATAATGTTTGTAACAATATTCTAAATGTTATCAAACTGATGTCTTGGTGGAAACTACCTACTTTGCAGATTGTTTGACAAATAATTTCAGGCAATTCATTCAATTTTCTGTGATATCTTTGTCGTATGATATAGGGTCATATTTGAATAATTGATTATTCATTGAATGACTAGATACCTGACTTGAAAACCTCAGATTAAATATGCAACAAAAATGAAGAGAAGGGTGCAACTTCTTGGGTATTTAATAATGAGACATAAAATGCTCATGATAAGCAAAAATTAAAAATGACAATCCCAACCTTTTGAAATGTTATTTAATGTATTGTGTGTTAGAGAGGCTCTATTTTTAAAAAGCATCAATACTTGAATCATAAATAATAAATTTAGAAATAATTTCATTTGCTTTCAAATATTAAATAATCTGAAGGAAAAAATCTACAGCAATTTATTTTTTATGAAAGAGGTATTTGTAGTTACTTTATCATCCACTTTTTTTTCAGTAAAAAGGGAATTAAACTATTAAGGACACCTTGTTAAGTAATTATATAGCAACATCACTGTGCAGTTAAATAGCCATCAGTCCCTGCAGCTGAGAAATTTCAGGTAATTATTCAAAGATAATTTAATAGGAGAATTACTGTATTCAAGCAAGCATTAGCTAGTAATCTACCTCAATTAAAGCATCCAATTAATTTCAGAACCTTGATAACAATTGCCTTTGGCAAAACTATCCTTTCCCCTTATTTGGTCCTACATATACAATATTCCTTAAACATTGTATAAAATTAATTTACTTCTTCTAAAAGTATAGTCTATTAACACTAGTCTCCTGAGAAATTAAACAAATGCAGGTATAAAAAATATTCCTTTTTCTTCTCTCTCTCTCTCTCTCTCTCTCTCTCTCTCTCTCTCTCTCTCTCTCTCTCTCAATTTGTACCTTCTACCCAACCTCTTATGTAGTAATGGAATAAGGAGAATTTGGATTCTGGTCAATCAACTTCCTCAGTTTTCATCACAAAGAGCAGAAAACATCTTACCCTCTTTCCCAGAAAATAAGACCAAGCTGGACAATCAGCTCTAATGCATCTTTTGGAGCAAAAATTAATATAAGACCCAGTATTTTATATTATGTTATGTTATATTACGTTACGTTAGATTAGATTAGATTACATTACATTACATTACATTACATTACATTACATTATATTATATTATACTGGGTCTTATATTTTAGTTAAATAAGACCAGGTCTTATATTAATGTTTGCTCCAAAAGACGCATTAGAGCTGATTGTCCAGCTAGGTCTTATTTTCGGGGAAACACAGTAGCAATGGAAACTTCCAGAAGGGGCTTTTGTTTCAAGATTGATTTGCTCACTGGACGAACTATCCTTGGGAAATGCACCCCTATGAATTTGGTGATAACAGTCATGGTGGAGGTAACAATATGTATGCAGAGACTCTTTTGAGTTGGAATTTCCTTTATTGTGTTTTCACCTGAGTGTTCATGCTCTACAGAAAAAGCCTCAGTTTTGGAGTCAGATGGATTTGGAAATGCATAAGAGAAATAGATTTTGGTTGTTCGGTGACTCTTCAAGTTCTCAAACATCCCTTAACAGCCTTCCTGGGTTGAACTCATTCACAGATCCACTAGTTTCTTGGTTAAGTCACTCGGGCTTTTTGAGCCTCAGGGATGGAATTGCCTGGTCCAGTGCAGGTCACCGCTGAGGCCACTCTTAACCCCATCATGAGTGTCTTCCTCGCTGGGTCTCCCACTATGGGTCTTCCAGGAAGTAAGCATACAGCCAGTATTTCCAGTATCTTAAGCTTACTTACCTCAAGACTGAATTAAAGGTGGTATAAGGTTGGTGATAATGGGAAAAGTATGCAGGTTTGGAATAGATAAATGACTATGGTAGCTCCACTCCTCATCTTCATTTTTCCATATTTCTGATAAATACAAAGTTTAACTTTTCTCCACTAAATGTATCATCACATCTTTCGGCTTTTGTCATTTTTCTAGGAGGCAAAGAGCAAGTCACTTTTCTACTGTAAAACTGTAACATTAGTACTATAAATAACACAGCTTTTAAAATACTGATTTATTTTAAGGTAGTTTTATTTTCCACAAGATAACGTTGTTTTTCTGATAGGGTTTAAGGTTTTGGAAATTCACATGAGAAAAACTTTTTTGGTCATCCACTTATTCTTCATCAACTTCAAACCCAACAAAGGCAACGTAAACTTGTGGCTTCCTAGTAAAGACTGAGAGTTGAGTTTAGCAATTTTTGGTGTTCGCCATATAGGTAAGAGGGCATACCCAGGGCATCTGGTACGAAGTCTGGAACATAGTAGGCTCAAAGCATATCTATTACAAGAATGAGTCCCTCTGCCTTTCTCTCCAGTAGTAGGCTTTACCCTCTAAGTCTATTGGACAGTCTAATCAGTGTGCAATAATACTGTTAATAAGGTTGTGTTAATCACTCATCTGACATACTATTTTTCTGTTACATTGACAGATTAACCAATAGGAAAGACTAGTCTTTTTAAAGAAAACAAGTAGGCAAACGAAAATACCAGTATGAATGTCCTATATCACAGTGATTTGCACTGGAAAGAATTTAAAAATTGAAAAGGAAAAAAAAAGAGAAAATTAAAGTCTCAAAGAGAAATCAATGCTGTTCCCTCCCACAAAGAAGTTTACTAACATAAATATATCGATGAGGTCCAAGTCACAACTTGAAGATTTTCCCATTTTGTTATGCAGGCATCATCAGTAACTGGCAATATTTACTATCTAGAATTGTAATCCTGTTGACATCCAGAGTCAAATTATACATCTATCAAATCCCTAATCACCAGTGCATTCCCAGCACATATAATCCAAATGATTAAAGCAGGTAATGATTTCTTCAAAACAACCACAAGATGCCCAAAGGATTTAATGCATTTTATGTTGGTACTTCTTGCTATTCTAATTATTACTGCTTTTGGAATTAAGTTACCTGTAATTTTCTTTTAGAATTACAAATGGTATACTTTGCTTTCTTATCATATCATAGAACTCTGTTATGAATCACATTTTGGGAAAAACCTTCAGAAGATTTAATAAGAAATTTTAAAGCCCCAGTGGATTTTTCACAGCTGCAAATTCCCTGCATCCCCTAAAAAAAGCAGCCCATAATTGATTAATAAAAAGCAAAGTAATTTTGGTATTAATATGATCCCCTGGGAGGCTCCCATAATCACAAATAGTAGGCCAATCACACAGTATTGCTCAATTACATATCCAGGTAAATAATCTGCAAATTGACAAACACGATAAGGGGATTTTCAAGATTTCCAATTTGTTAATCCATGATAAAGGCCTGTCAGAGACTGGACAAAGCCCAGGCCCTTTCATATTTTGATGGTCCTGATTTGTTGAAATACTTTAAAGCAGAGTTCCTAAAATTGTCTTATATTTAAAATATAGCATTTAAAATGCTATGTTTATAGCACTAATGCCTAACACAGTGCTATAAATAAACACACAATATACAATGCTATATGATTATCTATATTAAAAAATATACTTGTAAGACTTCCAATTTGCAGTGCACTCCAGGTGGCATGACCTGGTCCCAGGGCACCACAGTTCCCTTCTCTCTGATCTGTCAAGGTATCTCTGTGACCAAACATGCTGGCCCACTGGAGGCTTTCGGTGAACACAAGGTCTGGGCCAGGGGCCCACTGTCCTGCCTCATCCTCACTGGGCTCAGGGGCATCCAGCCACTGCTGCCACAAAAATAAAGGACGCTGTCTCTGCCCTCCTCTAGTTGCTCTTGTTAAAAAATTCTAAGAAAGGGCACATTAAAATCACCCTAGAAGAACCCGACTCAGTGCTTAACTCATTTATCCTCTTCGAAAGTGTTCTTTTCTAAACCACATTTTTTTTGGTTACAATTTAAGTACTCTCCTCAACCTGACCTCATTGAAGGTTAGTGATTTCACCTTGTAGAATTCTGAAAGTGTATTGTCACTCCCCTCAACCTCACATTTTGTTGTTGCTAAGTAGCTCTAATTCCTTTAAAGTTCTTCTCTGAGTCTTGGGCTATTTTTATCCTCTGAAACACTGAAATCATCACATTCCGTGCTTGAAGTGAAAGACAATAAAGAGAAATAATGTGATTTGCACATTATTTTAAACAAAGGAATACATGTGATTGATTTAATCACAGTCATAGTATAAAGTCCTGCTGTACAGAAACATCACCATTTGCCTATGTCTTTACTAGATATTGTAGAAGACACGAAGCTTAAAAAAATGAGCCTCTGTGTAATATTCTTAACATAAAAAGAGCTCTTACAAATCAATGAGAAACAGATTAAAATGGGAAAAAATGAACAAAGGGCAAGATGAGGAACTTTCTAAAAGAATAATTACAAATAAGTGCTCAATTATTATATAAAAATGTTCACCTAAAAAACAAAAGTTCATCTTCGGCAGTAGTCAACAAAAAGCTTATCAAACATTAATGAGATATTATTTTTCATCTTTCCATCTGGCTTTTTTTTTTTTTTTTTAATGATAGTAGTGATGGTGTGAGCGTGGGGAAATCAGCTCTCTATCCTGCTGGGAGTCCAGTACCTTTCTGGAAAGCAATTTTACAATACGAATTAAAAGCCTTAACATTCACACTTTTAACATAGTAATTCCATGCCTAGGAATTTATCATGGCTGTGTAGAAATACAAAAATGTTTATGACAACCATGTTCATAATGGTAGAAACTGGAAACAACCTCAATGTCTGAAATTAAGGAGACTGGCTCAGTAGAGTATAACGTCCAAATGAAGAAAACCATGTTTTATTAAAAATCACATTGTAAAGAATATCTAATGACATAAGAACATTTTCTAAATGTGTTCAGTTAAAAAATACAGGTTACAATTTGCTATAACATGATACTGTTTTTAAATTCATGATGCAGTTTTTTATAAGTATAGAATAAATGTGTATAAAAAGTCTGAAAGGAAGTATTCTGCAATATTTACAGTAGTACGTGGGAGTGAAGGAAATGCCAATAATTTTCATTTTTAACTTATGCTTGTCTATATTTCCTAAATAGCTTACAGTAAACAGATATTACTTTTTCAAATTAGAAAAATAAAGGAAAGAGATACACCCTGATCTCAAAGAGTTCATAAATCCATAGCCTATGACAGTACAAACTATTTCTTTGATCATCATAAATCTGGTTTGTCTTGTTTTGTTTTTTAGTGAAAGCCACAATATTTTATGTAAAGGTATTCACTAAATGTAGACCTAAATGTGATTTAACTTTTGGATATCTATAAGGCTTTCTACTTAAATAAGATCATAGTTTTCTGAAGAAAAATCTTGTATTACTTATTTTGTATTCAAAATACAATGATTACAGCTATACAGAATCTATACAATTAACCTGTACATGATTTAAGCACAGCTCAAGAAAGTATCTAAAATTCAAAGAGATAAGGAAAAACCCTTTCATCTCATCTGGCTATTGGACATTAATGGGTACAGGTCTTTTAATAATGTTGACTGGTAGAAATCAGCGGTGTAACTTTGTTTAAATCCATCCATCCAGATGTCCACCTAAGGCTGATGTGATCTCCTTTGATATGTGAGCTCGGCTTCCCAGGCTTCTTGTTATCTGTATGCTTTCTTCCCAGTCCTCACAGAGACCACCAAGTACCATGGTGGGTATAGGGACTGCTCTGATTTTTGCTTCCCCTACCTCCTGCTGAATACTCTTCCCAACTAAACATGCCTCAGCAACTCAGGCACCTTTCAGCACAGTAATTTTTGTTTCATTAATAGTTATTTTTATGTAGCATTTTTGTTGGTTATACATTTTCACTGTAGAAAATATGGATATATGAAAGATAAAAAAGAATAAAAATCATTTGTTAACTCAATACTCTAAAAGAATCATTAACTTTTTGGTGTATTTCTTTTCTCACTTAATAACATATTATGAACCTTTGCCCCTTAAATATTTTGCCATTATATATTCTCCTTAATAAAATTTTAAATGATGGCACAGTACCCAATCTATCTTATAGCTGTCCCATGGCTGGCATAACTTCTTTCCTGTTGTTGGACATCGATGAGGTGTGATCAAACAAAATGGTGAATGTTTAATAAAAAAAAAAAAATTATTACAGTAAAAGACACATTGCTATCAATCCCCCTCAAAATATTCCCCCTTGCTCGGAACACACTTATCCCATCATTCTTGCCACTTTCTGAAGCAGTTCTGGAAATCCTCTTTCGTGAGTGTCTTTAGTTGCGCTTGTCATGGCTGCCTCTATGTCCCTAATCATTTTGACTTTGGGAAAGAGCCAGAAGTCGCACAGTACCAGATCAGGTGAATAAGGTGGATGAGGACACATCATCATGTTTTTATTTGACAGAAATTTCCGTACCACAAGTGATGTGTGACACAGAGCATTGTCATGATGGAGGATGATTTACCGTACACTTTAAAACACACCTTCTCTCAACTGTAGCTCACACATGACTGACTGCACCAAACACGTTGAAACTTGTCACTTACTGTTGCTAAGGTTTGACATGCCACTTCCCATATCGAAGATCCCTGCTTTTCCATTGGATGCCACTCGGCAGTAGTGTTCACCGTATTTTGTGATCACAATGGAAAGTCTCCGTGTCATACATCACTTCTGGTCCGGCAATTTCTATCAAATAAAAACATGATGGTGTGTCCTCATCCACCTTATTCATTGGATCTGGCACCATGCAACTTCTGGCTCTTCCCCAAAGACAAAATGACTATAAAAGGTAAACGTTTTGAATAAATTCAGGACATCAAAGCAGCCAGGACAGCACAACACAGGCCAATTTGAAGTTAGTTCTTAAGGGCATTTCTTTATTTGCATCTGAAGCCACTTTTTATATTTTTCTATTGACTGCCCAGAAATTTTAACATAAAAAAGTGAACATATTTTCTAATAAACCAACTCTGAGTGTGACTTGTTAATGTGGGCTTGAAGTGACAAGAAATTTTAAGTTGAAGAGAAACTTAGATCTACAACCTCACTGAAGTAAAAATATTCAGTCATCTTATTGGAATCTAAGATTATATCTTAGATAAATTTTATAGCTCTCAATAGAGATCTGATTTACTCTTGTCAACATATGTTGGGACTATTGGGACTAAAGACCAAATGAGAAGTTGCTGTCTTACTAAGACTGAACACTGAGCGCTGCCCCTTGGGACACTAAGAATTATTTTGGTTCAATACTATTAATGTAAAGCCCAGGACACACACCCCATCCCCCCCAAAAAAAGAAGCAGAGAAGACAAATGGAGGTAGTCCAGTTCAGAATGAATCAATATCTTTCTTTACTGGTATAATAAAATGAACAACTGATATGGCTTCAAAAGACCTGAGTTTAAATTCCATCTCCATCATATACTACTTGTAAGACCTTAAGTAAATCACTTTACTTTTCTGAGTCTCAGTTTCCTTTTAGCAAAATAGGGATAAAAAAAAAAATCCCTAACAGAATTGTTAAGGAGATCCAAGTTTTTTAAATATTGGAGGGCTCTACCCCGGTGGTTCTGGAACGAAGGCTATTTTGTCCCAGAGGCATTTGGCAATGTCTGGAAACATTTTTAGTTGCAACAGTTGGGAGAGGGTGGACTACTGACATCTCATGGGTAGAGGCCAGGGATGTTGCTAAATATCCCGTAATGCACAGACCAGCCCCTCACAACAAAGAATTATCCAGTGTAAAAAGTCAATAGTCCTGAGGCTTAGAAACCCTGCTCTAAACTTTTAAAAATAAGTATTACTTACTTTTATGCAGTGAGCTACTAGTGCCTTGACTTCACTTCTTGTACTGTTTGTTGATACTGTAGTTCAGGGTGTTACAAAGCTTTCTTCTGTAATCAAACCACAAGTAATGCACCCACAGTGACTGCCTCTTTTAATTGCATAGCTTTATCTAGTTTATCATTCTTCTGTAACCAACAGGCACCAGTCATATGTCGATAGAGAAAGAGTAGTAACCTATGATTTGAAAGTGCTAAAATCTTGACACCTGTCTTCTTAACAGTGTCATCTAAGAACTCTACCATTTATGTGAAGTGGGGAAGAGTTGCAGGTACAAACAGGAGCACAGTAGCCTAGCATTCCAGCTATAATTTGCAGTCACTCTGTTGGATTAGGTTGAATATTCACTCAGGTGCTCTGCGAGCAACCAGCTAATAAGGTGCATAAAAGAATACCTGAGAAACTCACAAAAGCAAAACGGCTATTTGACTAAGCTGTATGACTTATTAACATAGGTTTGTTTTTTCTATGTCTCAGTTTCTACCTCTGAAAAATGAGATTTGGGAAGAGAAGTCACAGTTATGAATGAGGATGGAAGATCTCTGATACCAGCTCTCACCAATGCTGTTTTTATTGAGGGGACTACATGTCATGCTTTCTAGCCCAAGTGAAGAACGATGAAAGAAAATGAAAATACGTGTTTTCCTCAGATATTCTGGATATGTGGCTTTATTGCCCATGTTCATAAATGAAACAGAAAAAATACCACCTTTGAATTATCATTGAAAAGTCTGGTTAGTGCAGTCAACTCTGTTAAAAGAATGGAACAGTGAATTCAATTATCAAAAACAAAACAAAACAAACCAAAACCCCCCAAAGAAGCACAACCTATTAACACTAGCTGTTTGACTCAGACTGAGTCTAAACACATAAACTAATCTGATTGGGTAAATCACTCAATGGTTCAAGAAGCTGGTATAGAGATCATTTTTATACCATCCTCTCTAAAAAAGCGATGATGCTTTTTTAGTCTCAAGGAGATATAACCTTTATCTGACTCTAAGTGAATTACAAAATTATGTCTTTCTCTAAAATTACACAAGCAACTCTGAATACCCCAATTAATAAAAAGAGAAATGCTTTTATTTGCTTAGTGGGCAGGGATATGAAAAACAAGAAAAAGAGCACATGCTATTCAATAGACATATGTATGATTCAATCTACGTGGTTCAGTCAGAAATCCTATTCAAAGAGAAAGTTATTTATCCAGACGAAATCACACTCTGCGTTTGGTTGATTCAGAAGGTGCTTTAATTTGTCTGACATATAAAGAAGATAGGTCTTGATATCCAAAAATATATAGAGAAAATAAGAAAGCAGGCATTTTTAAACATTGTTGTCAGATAAGGACTTGGAGCACATTTTTAAAGACTCTTGGGAGGCCACTGAACTTGGATCATTCTTAGCTAAGTTATCTCAAACACTTCAAATAGTTTAAAATAAAACTAATCCCTGCACTGGTGGGTTGAAAACTTTTCCTATCCCCAGGGCACTAAAATAATACCCTTTTGAACAGTAGGTGAAGTATTTTAGGCGACAGCTCTCTAGTTATAACAAGGCAAGTCAATTTTTAGGAATTAGGGATGCTAATCAGTGTCTCAAGATGTGCATTGCTGGGGAGTGAAATATAAGACCACAAACTGACACGACTGCAATGTGCTACACTCCCTAGAAAGAGATGTAAATGGGAGGGAGACTCGGCTTCCTTGTCCCACCACGGCTTGATCTATCATAAAGGTCAAGATAATTGGCCACATACAGCAAAATCAACACCACTTGCTCTCCCCTAGCCTAGCAGATAAGCATAGAAACTTAGCTTCCTGCAGGGCTAAGTGGTGGCTAGCCCAGGTGGAGGAGGAGAAGGTCTGAAAATATGCATGCAAGAACACAAGGCCCTGTAATGATGCCGTCCACTTCAGCATTAAATATATTTTACAATCAATTCAGATACCGTAGGTCGCCCCCAAACATGCATGAACTGTTTCCATGGTTTTATCAGACTGCATACTCTTTCATGTTTATACCTTTCTAGTGTTTTTGGATTTTAAAAGCTCTCAATACTATAAATGTTTTTGTGCTAACAAATAAAACTGCAATAAATGCAATTTCTGATGTAATGCCATCATGAAAGTATGACTGAGAATTCTACTTCCCTGAAACATCTTAATTAATCTTACAACCCAAAGCTAAGGTAAGCATTGACTAAAATAAAGGTGTCAGAAAATTCACATAAAATAACTGAGTTACTAAAAATTGCCAAATAGAGTAATAGTTTCCTGTCTAATAATAGCCTATGACAAAGATGATCAAAGGCATATATTTATTTTAAAATGTGAAGTCCATGATTAAGATGTGCAGCGACGAAGAGGGTCAGCTTGTATCACCACACAGACGTTATACACAGGACTTCATAAATGTGACGTGTGCAGCTGCATGGGGCCCTGTGGCTCTGCATTTGGTTGAATGTTCTATGGTTCCCGTCTTGAAATTCTTAATAATTTTTTATAAACAAAGATCCCTGCATTTCCATTTTGCACTGGGACCCTCAAATAATATAGCCGGTTCTGATTGTATGAACAATTTAACCCCCGCAGAGATGTTCCTGTCTTAGACTTTCTGGTAAGACACTTCATAAGACATACAGCCTCAAATGGTAACCTAAACAGAACAGGAGGAAAACAGAATGGGAAGGGAAAGCATTTTGGAGAAGTAGCAAATGTAAAGACAAATAATAATTATGGATTTTGAAGAAGTGATTGAATCTTTCCATTCCCAGGATGTTGAGTTAAAATCATAATGTACAAAAGCAGCTCTTTGATTGCTAACCAGAAGTCACTATGGGGGAAAAAAATCCAATGTCTGAACCATAGGACATTGAGAAGCAAATTAATTTGAGTTCTTTTCTGAAGTTCATTTAAAAGGACTAACTGGAACCATTTCAAAGAGAACAGTTAAAGGGTTGCTGACATATGCTCAAGTTGGTCCTAATTAGCACTTGGAGTAGTGTTCCGGAGAGTAAGTAGAAGCATAAAACTATGCTCAAGTATTAGCAGCGATTAAAAGTATGCCAGTGGGTGGGAGTGGGTAAATTATTTACTCTATAAAATGGAAGAGCTAAACATGGAGAAGAGAGTCTGCAAGAGAAAAAGTAGCACTTTTGAGGGAAGCGTATGGGCAAAATAACCGAAACCAGTATGAAAAGAGTATTATAGTGTACAAAACTCTCAAAGGAGTCAGTGAGGACTTACTACATGGGCACTAATGAGCACTAATAAGCTCTCCAGGATTTGAGGCCTAAGGCTATTAGTGTATTAAAAGTTCTCACACTTGTTCACAATAGGTTATATCCAGGCAATCCTCCTTCCAGGAAGATAAATTGTACTCAGATGCAAAATAATAACTAGTGTATGTACAGTGCATCATGATTTACATACATGATCTTTTACAGAAAATATTCTTTATGCTTATAACATCCCTGTAATGTGCATAGTATAAGACCACTTAAGAGATAAGATAATGAGGTTTAGAAAAGGAAAGTAAATTCCCTCAGAATACAAGTCAGAAGATAACAGTCATCTTATTCCAAAACCTGTGCTTTCCCCACCGTAAATGTAGTGAGTGGCATGGAATATGTTCTAATGTTAAAACAAGGTCAACAACAATAATAACAGCCACAGGGACTCTTTTGAGGGTCCCCCTCCCTCTGTCCCTCCCTCCCTCCCTCCCTCCCTCCTTCTTTCCTTCTCCCCATCCATCCATCCATCCATCCATCCATCCATCCATCCATCCATCCATCCATCCGCCTTTCTCATAAACCTCTGGGTGAATTCTAATTTTAAAATATAATCGGTGTACTCCGTTTTCTCTAGATCTACCATTATTATACAATGTTCTTAGGAACGACCCTTAGAATGTGTCCCTTCATCAGATTAATACTTTCTCCATTTATGCTTTCCAAAGGATGGCCATGGAGATAATTGACTACGTAACAGCAATGGCTCTCATGTGACAGTCAATGAGTACAACTAGTATGAACAGTGAGGCTGATAGACAACCAACACTAAGTACAAATTGTAAGGTAAACAAAACTCGTTTTGTAGCTATTTGCTTCTGCCCTTGCTGTCCCTTTCCACCCTCAGTCTCTATTCCATCTTCCAATCACTCTAATAAAACTTCACCCTTAATTGAGATGCTGACTAAGAATTTTCAAAGACCTGACACTTCAACAGGGAATTTTATAAAGGAAAAATAAAAGGAGAGCACAAAAGGAGGAAGGAGGAAATGCAAGGAGGAGAAGAACTAGGAATTTCCCTACTGTGCATTTCTACTCTCCATTCCTAGTCTGGGGTTTCCAAGAACCTCAATTACTACCAGTCTTCACATCTCTCTGCTGCCAGTTTTATCATAAGGGAATGACTAACAAGGGCTTGGCACCTACCTTAGACAGATGGCTAATGACTGCTTTAGACTGTAGTACTTGAGGTCAGAAATTAAGGTCAGCTCATGAGTGATATTACGAGCTGCTTTGGCCATGTGTATAAGAAGAAACAATATTTTTCTTTCCTACACTACATTTTGTTTAAAAATTAAGATAAGAAATTGAAGCAAGAAGACAAAGAATGCAACTGTCCTCATCTCTGACTTTCCCATCAGCCCACTGCGTTTTGGTTTGTGTTCCCACCATACCAGTGAAACTGGCCTCACCAATACTCGAGGTCAAAACAAGGTCACCAACAGTCTTGTTACTTCTGACACCATTAACTACTTCTTTGTGAAATATTTTTGCCTTTTTACTTCCTTGACACTCTGTGTTACTGATGACCACCTACATGTTTGGCTACCCATCTCTTTTGCATACTTTGCTTCCTCTGTCTGTCCCATCGACATTGGCATTACACAGGGATTTATTCTGGCCTTTGATCTCATCCCCCTTTATACAGTCCCCTTGGGTGTCCTCACATATTACCATAGTTTCAGTTACTCTCTACATGCTAATTCCAAGAATCACATCTCAGTTGGATTTTTTACCTGAGCTTTAAACCTGCAGCTATACCTACCAACTGGAAATTATGACTAGTTTATCCCAAAGATATCTCAACATAATGTGCTTAAAATCTGAACTGTTATCCCCAAACTAATAAGTCTCCCTTTTCCCCCTGACCTAATGAATAGAAATACTACTCAGTCTGAAGCCTGGGCACGATTCTTGACTCTGTTGTGCCTTCCCTCATGGATCACTGAATCCTGTAAACTCTCCCTCCTGAATCTCTCTGCAGCCCATCCACTTCTCTCCAGCCCCACTACTGAAGCTCAGTTCCAGACCAGCCTCATATCTTGCTTAGATGACTATGTGAGAGTCTCTCACCAAGCCCACTTTCCTCTTGGCCTGTTCATCTCCATCTTTCATATCCGAGCCAGAGCAATGGTTTTTAAATGCAAATTTCATCATGCTTTTCCCCAGGTCTCATCCACTC
The DNA here is from genome assembly GCF_964194185.1 of Rhinolophus hipposideros. NCBI lineage: Eukaryota > Metazoa > Chordata > Mammalia > Chiroptera > Rhinolophidae > Rhinolophus > Rhinolophus hipposideros. The sequence continues at coordinate 64,293,870 of NC_138048.1, forward strand.
TCTCTTGTGCTCACAAGCCTTTGGATAATCTGACCACTGCTTACCTCCCCAGCCTCTGATTCTGACTCAGCCCTCATTCTCATAGTTCAGCCACACCAAATTTTCCTTGCACATTCCTGTTTCCAGGCATTCCCACATTCTATTCCTTTTTCCTGACATTTCTTCCCTGAATTATTCTTCATCATTTTTTCTCTCTCCATGTAGACATCATTTCCTTCCAGAAGTCTTTTCTGACCCCCTCTTCTCATGCTGTGCTTCAGGCTTAGCCACCTCCCCTCTTTGCTGCTTAGCTCCACCATCGCCCTTATTGCTGAGCTGTATCACCTTGAGATGCACTTGTCCATTTACTAATCTATAGCCCCACCAGATACTGCTACCGTGTTGCCCCGAAAATAAGACCTAGCCGGACAATCAGCTCTAATGCGTCTTTTGGAGCAAAAATTAATATAAGACCCAGTATTATATATAACATTATATATTATGTTATGTTATGTTATGTTAATTATATTACATTACATTACATTATATTGAAGACCCGGTCTTATTTAGTAAAATAAGTAAAATAAGGCCGGGTCTTATATTAATTTTTGCTCCAAAAGACGCATTAGAGCTGATGGTCCAGCGGGTCTTATTTTCGGGGAAACACGGTATATGAGGATGTAGGCTTGTCTACCACAGTTCACTGTTGTGTTCTCAGTACATAACAGAGAGCCTGAAACAAAGTGGGTACTTCAAAATAGTCCTTGAAGTACAAATAAATGAACTTGGTGGTAAACTATTTTTTTTAAAGGCTTTGTATTATGAAGTCAGGTCAGATTTTTTGAGGGGAACATATACAATAAAAATAAACCAACAAATAAACCCTCTGATTCAGAGAACCTTGGTTCTGAGGAACACACATCCTCAAAGCTGAATATTTAGGTACTTATTTATCCACTAACAAAGAACTGTGATGATGTGGTTTATTACAACTGCCTGAACATTCTAGCCTAGACATATTGATATAGGTTAATATGTGCATGACAAACCAGAAAGGATGGGCAGTGCAGACAATTGCACAGAGGGGACACAGCAGTCTGCAGGGTCATGCACTGCCAGAGCTTGTTTCTCTGGATGTGTTGTGGGTTACCTGACTCTAACTACCAACCCCACCATTGTTTCTTCTCCTTTATAGCGGGTTTGGGATGTCACATGGACTCGGTGTCTTTTCTTGGTCCCACTCTGCTCAAACTTCCCCACTTCCCAACACTAGAGCTGAAAATGCTGCTCAGCTTCATGAGGGTAGGGTGGCAGGGTGTTGGGTATATTCAGCTTGAGATTGCTGAGAACGATGGTGTCTAATTTAGGAGGTAATAACCACACAAGGCTACTGAGAATTGGAAATGCAGCTAGTGGGACAGAAGAATTGAGTTTTAAATATAATTAAATTTAAATTTAAAAGCTAAATGTAATAGAAAACTCCTAAATATGTTTGGAACAACTTGGATATGTGACTTTGCTTTTTCAACTGTAAATTTATGTAATCTAAAGCAAATCTTTCTAATCAGAATTTAACTCCCATATTGAGATGTGCTGTAAGTGTAAAATACACACCAGATTTTTGACACTTTAGAAAGAACAAAAAAACATAAGATATCTGATTAAATTTTTATATGGATTACACATTAACATAATATTTTTAATATACATGGTTAAAGAAAGTATATTTTAAAAATTAATTTCTCCTGTTTCTTTTTATCTTCAATGCTGCTACGGAAAATTTTAATATAAGACCTGGTATTATATTACATTATATTATATTATATTATATTATATTATATTATATTATATTATACCCAGCCTCATATAATAGAAAAATAAGACTGGGTCTTATATTTTTTTACAGGTGAACAGCTCTCATTACAACTCTATGTTGATACTATTTTCCTTCCCATTTGTAAAATGAAGAAACTGAGGCATACAGTTGATTTAGCTTATCTCACAGTTTATAACTGATAGAGCCAGGATTTGATCCCAGATATATCTAACTTCAGAGCTTTCACACCAGTGAAAGAGCAAGGCTATACTTAAAATGTGCTATCTAATATTATACAAAAGATTTGGGGTGGTCCTTTTCTGAGCTCTATTTAAGTAGACAGTGTAACAGGCATTAATACACCATATAGCATGTATTGTCAATGAATGATTAAGTCAGCTGGGTGCTCTAATTAATACCAAAAAAAGAATGAAACTTGCTCTTTCATATAGTTCATACACATAAATAAATCCACAGCTCTGTTGGTCAGGTATTATTTATATCTGAGAAAGGTAAGTGAACTCATGAAGCTATTTTAAAAGATTATTAAAAGAATAATCAAGATAATCTGTTTGTTGCAAATAAAAAAGCCAAGGAATCCTAACGTCCTCTGTGGTAGTAGTGGAATTCACTTTCTCTATTGTGAACTCATTAGCAAAATATTTTACACTAACATTCATTCAGTAAGTTTCTATCTGTACCTTTGAATGTACTTTCATTCATTCATTCATTCACTCACTCATTCATTCATTCTTTAGTTATTAACTGAATGCCAATGTTCCAAGATACAAGAACACACAGTCTAGGAAGAGAATTTGTGTCTGGAGGAAACAGGCCCGGGAGATGGATAAGTGGGGACTTCTTTGCATCCAACATCTCTGCGACTATAGTTTTTAAAGTTTATATTTGTGTGACATGTTTTGTGAATCAGTTAGGCATTTAAAAATTAGCATAACAGAAGATTTAAAACTTGGTCTATTATAAAAAAAAAATAATAAAGCTGCTGAGTGAAACCAGATACCAGGAAGAACCATACTGAGGATAAAGAAAAGACATTGTCGAAAGCACAACTTTATAATAACTTGAGGCATCCCATCTAACGACATTATAATTTGGCTCTCACTTATCGGATCATGCACCAGACAGCTTCGACTATCATTTGTCTAGCATCCATTAAGTATTGTCTTCTTTATAATAGTTAGCTTTGTGTGTTGGACAATGAATGAGGTGGAGGAAACCATCTAAGACATATGAGAAATAAACCTTAATGACAACAAACAATTTGTCAGACATTCTTCTCCCTCAGCTTTACCATTTGGGTGCCATATAGTGAATTAAATGATCTAACCCATCTCATTCATCATCCAAACCACAGAACAAATGGTTATAGTCAAGCTTCTCCAGAAGATTTCTTGACAGGTGATATATGAATCCATGGAGAGGCTGTATGATGAAGGAACATTAAAGATGACAAGTGATGTGTCAGTCTTCTAGGCCAGTTACTTTCATTGTATAACAGGCACATCCGTATTTCTGGCTAACTGGTAGGATATAACTAAGTTTGGTTTTACATAGTCTGTGGGCTTAATGAAGGTTACGAGGAAACCCAGAACAAATATATGGAAAGTAAGTATTGAGGTCACTTTCCGTAGCCTTTATTCATTCAACATTTACTGAGCACTTACTTTGGGTTAGCACTATTGAAGTGCCAGATTTTTCTTTTGGGGACTCAGAGAGTTAAAGGGTCCTGTTCAGGATCAACAAGCTAATAAGCAGGAGACCAAAAGCTCAAGAAGATTTCTTCTGACTATAACACCAGCAGTCTAAACAGTATAACCTGCTGCTTCTCGAAACCTAGTGACAAATGGTTTGGCCCCTGCTCCATTTAACTTCCGTAGTACTTCCAGCCACCTCCTCCCACAGTGAAGTCTGTTCCATCACTCCAGGACCTGGCTGAATTTATCAACTTGAATAGAGAATTTGGTATAACGTAATCTGCATCCAAGCTGTAAACTTGACCTTTAATTCTCTTTTAATTTGAGAACGGAGAAGGCAGGAAAAAAATAGATAAATTGTTTTAAGCATTTTAAAGAAGCAAAGATTCCAAGGTTTAATTTTCAAGGCTTGTTTCTGCAGATTAAACTAATTTGGCATTACTGTTAAACTCGCTGGGTTGTTATCCTATTTAAATATTTGCTTCTATATCTTGGGACACACAAAGAGCCTACGTGGTGCCAAGAGGTAGGTATCTTCCTGAAAAGGAGCATACCTCAAGAGCTGAAGTAGACAAAGAAAGGGGAGAGGAAAAAGTGTTTCCTAAATACCTATTATGTTTTAAATTCTGTGCTAGTCCCTTTCATATATATTATTTTACCTATACAAAATAATAATAATAATAATCCTACAGAGTACTAGCTTCATTTTACTAAAGAAGAAACTGAGATTTAATAAGTTTAATTACTATGTCCCAAGTTATCAGTGAGTATGTGATAGAACTGAGGATAAAGCCCAAATCTATTTAATACCAAACCTCTTTCCACATGGCATGCTGCCTCTTGTCTCTAAGTTTCTACTTCATCAATTATTTTGCAGGTAGATGGAAACAGAGCTCCTTATCTCTTATTTAAAATGTTCTTTTGCTCAGAGTCTTTATCGCAATGAGATTGTGCTTGATGGTCTCTGAAACTAGCATTCTTGGGAAAATCTTCATTCTTTACATCCTTCAGTGGCTAAGACTTCACAGTCCTTCCTATGTTACCTTTTATATGGAGAAAACTCCCCTTTTCCTACACTGACTTTAGGGTAAGCTGATCTGATTAATTCTGTTTTTTCAAGATTATTTAGAGGCTACCTTATATAGAGAGATCACCAATGTTCAAAGGACTAGTACACTAAAATGTACTTAGTTCTATAATTATACTGAGTACCATATAATCTTTCATATTGTATGCCAAATCTGTATTTCATATCGGCCACCATTTAAGGCTAGTTTACCAGCTATTTTTTTCTGAAAGGTTTTCCTTGATCTTGTTATAGAACTTGAAATGCTGTCTTTTCTTATGACACTTATTCCTTATATTCGTATTTGCAGAGCACACAATATATGTCAGCCACACCATGGTGACTGTACCAGCATAATCCTTGCCCTCATGGAACTTAAAATCTAGCAAGGTAACCCCATAACCATACAACTAGTAAAGGTGTAATTACATTTATCATAAGTGCTATGAAAGAAAACTTCCTGCTATTATGCACTGTGTTGAGAAAAATAAAACTGCAATAAGTGATGATGCATACTTTTTGTTTTCCTGTTTACACAATTCTAGGTAATGGGTTTCCCTCTCTAACTTAACACACTTTTCATACTTACTAGCATGTTCAAAGAACCCAACATGCAAAAAGAAAGTTTATCTTTCTGAAAAGTTTACCATGAACAAAATATGTACAAGATTTATACAAGGAAAACTACAGAATTCTGATGAACAAAATCAAAGGAGAAATAAATAAATGGAGAAATATTCCATGTTACTGGACATGAAGACTCAATATTGTCAAGATGTCAGTTTTTCCCAACCTGGTATGTAGATTCAGTATCATCCCAATCAAAATCCCAGCAAGTTACCTTATGGATATCAACAAACTGATTCTAAAATTTATAGGGAGAAGCAAAAGACCCAGAATAGCCAACACAATATTGAAGTAGAAAAACCAAGTTGGAGGAATGACCCCACCCAACTCCAGGACTTCCTACAAAGCTATAGCAGGGCGGCATTGCTGGTACAGTGGTGAGCATAGCTGCCTTCCTCTATAGCTACAGTAATTAAAACAGTGTGGTATTGGTGAAAGAATAGACAATTAAATCAGTAAAATAGAACAGAGTGTCAAGAAACAGACCCCATAAATATATCTTTGATGAAGCAACAAAAGCAATACAATGGAGCAAAGATAGTCACCTCAGCAAATCATTCTGGAATAAGTGGACATCTACATGCAAAAAAAGAAAAAAATGCATATAGACACATAACTTACATCACTCACAAAAATTAACTACACCTGGGTCACAGACCTAAATGTGAAATGCAAAACTATAAAGCTCCTAGAATATAACACTAGTTGACCTTCAGTATAGCTGTGCCTTTTTAGGCACAACATCGAAGGCATGATTCAGGAAAGAAATAATAATCTGGGCTTCATTAAAATTAAAAAATCTTATGCTCTGTGTAAGACAACATTAAGAGAATTAGAAGACAAGCCACAGACTGGGGAAAATATTTGCAAAAAACATATCTGGTAAAGGACTGTTATCCAAAATATGCAAAGAACTCTTAAAACTCAACGATAAGAAAACAAACAATCCAATTAAAAAATAGGGCAAAAACCTTAACAGACATTCACCAAATAAGATGTACAATGGCAAATAAGCATATGAAAATGCAAATTAAAACAAGATACCAGTACACAATTTTTAGAGTGATCAAAATCCAGAACACTGACATAACCAAATGCTGGTGAGGATGTGGAGCAACAGGAATACTCATTCATTGCTGGTGGGATTGTAACATGGTATATCCACTTCGGAAGGCAGTTGGGCAGTTTCTTACAAAAGTCAACATACTCTTACCACAAAATTCAGCAATTTCATTCCCTGGAATTTACTCAAAGGAGTTGAAAACTTATGTCTCCCAAAATCCTGCACATGGATATTTATAGCAGATTTATTCAAAATTGCCAAAACTTGGAAGCAACCAATATGTCCTTCAATAGGTGAATGGATAAACTATGGTACATGTAGACAATGGAATATTATTCAGTGCTAAGAAGAAATGAGCCATCAAGCCATGAAAAGACATGGAGGAAACTTAAATGCATATTATTACGTGAAAGAAGCCAATCTGAAAAGGCTACACACTATACGATTGCAAAGATATAACATTCTGGAAAAGGCAGAACTAGGGAGACAGTACAATGATCAGTGGTTGCCAGAGGTAAAGGGTGGGTAGATGAACACAGCACAGAAGATTTTCAGTGCACTGAAACCACTCTGTATGCTATTTTAACAATGGATATATGTTGTTATACATTTGTCCAAACTCATAGAATGCACAACACCAAGAGTGAACCCTAAGGTAAACTATGGACTTTGGGTGATGATGATGTGCAATGTATGTTCACCCTTGGCAAAAAACTGTACCCTTCTGGTGAGTAATGCTGATAATGTAATGCACATCCCAAGCATGTGGGGATGTAGACCGAATACGGGAAATCTCTATACCTCCCTCTCGATTTTGTTGTAAACCTAAAAGTGCTCTAAAAAGATAAAGTCTTAAAAATGAAAGAGGTCTATGCTTCTATATTAGTGAAGCAAAGATGTGTGTGGACAAAAGAGGCTATGAAAGGGGGCTGCCTCTCTAATCCTCAACCTAAGGAACCACTTAAGGATCCACAGCTTTGCTGCATTCTAATTAGAATAATTGAATGTCAGATTGAGAAAAATCCTTAGACTGAACTAATCCAAAAGGTGCAGACTTTTGGATTTTACAATTTTTATGGGGAGGATGGAGGATTGCCAGCTTCTAATTTTGCCAAATTAGGATGTTGTGTAAAACCCACCATCTACTCATTTGTGATTCCATAAATGAATAGGCATTTGGAAACCAAAAAAAGGAAGAAGAGTAGCGTCTGCATAAAGGACAACCTCTCCTAAGCAAGGACAGGTAGTACTTTACAGCGATATAGATACAAATGTACGTATAGATAAATATGTTACAGCTACATAGAATACTGTCCTTATTTCCTCATTTCATCTTAGCTTGGTCAATGCTGGATATAGGAAACTCTAATCGCCTCCAAATTCTTCGGAGGGGCAATAACTAGCCAAGGTTATAAATTAGTGGCTATTGGAGCTAGAACCAGTACTCAGCCCTCTCCAGTGTTTCTTCTAATCATCCTCTGCTTCGATTTGGGAGCATGACAAAGGGCCTTAAGTGTAAAGTGAGGTGAATCCTGCCCCGCATAATAGGATTGGGGTGACAATGGAGTCAGAGAGACAGGTAGAGAAAAAGGAATAAAGGTAGGAAAAATTCTGAGGAAAGGAGATGAGTGTATGGTTAGTTCCTAAGAACATTCTCCTCTTTCTGTGGGTCAACAACTTGGGGAGAAAAAGGATTATGTAAACAGTAAATCCATGGTTAAGGTAATTTGTTGAGTACTTAATATATTCTCAGAAGTGGGTGAGGTGCTTTATGTATGAAACAGCATTTAATCTTCATAATCCTTAAGATAGATCTTCTCAGATGGTGAGACTAAGGACACGTGAGAAGTAATCTGCCTAAAATAGGTGGCTGAAACTCACCTCTGTCTAACTCAATTAATTATGGTCATTAACTATGACAGACTGTCTCATATTTTGCTATTCAGGGGAAAGAAAGTACATTTGTTGAGCTCCTACCATGTGCCAGGACCTGGGTTTAGTATTTTTCATAATTTAGTTCATATAATGTTGACCTCAATTTATCTTCTTCATTTCACAGATAAGAAGACAGGGCCTGAAGATCACACAGCCAGAAATTGGAGGAGCCAGAAAGCAAATGCAATCCAATGACTTGTACTGACCCTTAAAGGGGAGATTCAAAAAGAAGCTAAAATGAAACTCTATCCATTAAATAAGGGACCCCATGAAGGACCATGTGGCTGGTGGTATCAGATCAAAGGACTTTTCTAAAATAAGTCAATCTGGAATTTTGTGTGAAATTTTCTAAGTTTTAATGTTAGCTTTTTAAAAAATAATAGCTTCACTGAGATATAATTCAAATAACATAAATTTACGCATTTAAAATGTAGAATATAAAGATATTTAGCATACTCATAATGTTGTGTATCCATTACCTCTATCTATTTCTAAAACTAGTTCTAAAACTTGCGTACATCAGGCAGTCACTTCCCATTCTCCCTTGTCCCTGGCCCCTAGTGATCACCATTCTTTCTGTTTCTCATATTTCAGATAACTGATATTTCTACAATTTTTGAGTATGTAAAATCAGCAAGATGACTTTATTTAATCCTAATAAAACTCTATGAATTAGGTAATATTATCGTCATTTATAGGAAATAAATGCCTAGGAAATAAAAAAAGGAAGATGTAAAATTAATCTGAAACAAATCCATTCTGACATGAGTTCAAATTTCTTACATCCGAATTAGTTACCAATGAAGATAATTTCTACCATAGAGAAGATTTCTTATACTTTTTATTATTGGGAATGGTGGCATTGGTGGTGTTGGTGTATTTCCAAAAACCCAAGTAAAGAATCAACAAATGCTTGATGAACGACTAAATGATGTGACAGAATGAAAAGACAGGATGAAATAGTGAGAACTTTGAGGGAGAACATGCAAAAGCTCATGGTAATATTATATATACATGTAGACAATGTTTTGGGCTGATTTTTCTAAAACAGCAAAAACTTATAGAGACTACACATACTATACTAAAAAGGGATAAACTTCTTGTATAAACATAAGATTTCTGAAAAAACATGGTGTGTCAGGGAAGGACTTAATTGTAAGAACACCACCATTATGTTCTGGAATGCCGTTGGCACATTTAACTGAATGCTGGAGGAAATAGGATATTTTAAAATGAGTTAAAATGTTAGATTATTTAGGACATTATTTAGTGTGTTACGTAGAGTAAGCACATAAACAAAGAAGAGAAACTGAGTATGGAAGAACAAATGAAGCCCATGTGATTACAGCACTTACAAAAGGATGGACAATCATTAGGAGAAAACAGAAGCTTCGTGCACATGCTTCAACCGTTTTTTAGCAGAAAGACAAAATTGGAGAAAACAGTTACACTAGCAATTTTGTCGTTCATAAAACAAATAAAACAGAACTGAAAAGAGACAGTGGCAAAATATTTGCATGAAAAGAGCATCCTTATCTTTATATTATTGAAATGGAATTTACTTTCAAACTGAGGTCACATTTTTATAAATTTTTGAATTTAAAAGAAAAGTATAAATATGTAATTCTTCCTTGAATAAATAAATTTAATAAAAAGTAATGAACTTATTTAAAAGATAGTCATACATAATATATATTTATACAATTAAATTTATATTTCTAAACTAATAAAATGATGTTATATTTATACAGAACATTAAAATTTACATGTATTTTTACTTTAATTCCCTCTACTCTACGAATAAATACCTTTTTTGCTAGTTTTTCTTCCCATTGAAACTCTCCCAATAAAAACTTTATTTTAATGTATGAAACTTTCAGAAACTTACTATCTCTAGGACTCAATATACTTATAATCTTCTCTAGATATTTTGTTTGAACTTGACTTTGAACGCAACCAAATTTTTGCTGCGTGGATTTTGTGGAAATGTTAATGTCCAAATCTGATTTCAGTGAACTTTGACTTTCTGAGATTTGTCAACCACCCAGATGTCAAATCTCTTTTTCCTTTTAGAAAAAGAAATTTATTCAATTCAATTCAATGCAAATCATGCTGTCATCTTTCAAGGACAATAGACTGAACGAATTATGGATCTTAATTTTTACCTACCACTATGTATAATAATGTTTTAGAAAATTTGAAGAACCATAGAATTTCAGTACTAAGTGGACCCCTCAAGGTAATTGAATCCATTCCCTTCATTTCACAGAGAAGAAGCTAAGCAACTTCCCCAAACATAATGTTAGTTTGGGTTGTAAGCAAAATACAAATACAGTTTTCTAATAAACACCTAAGAAAAGGCCCAAACTGTTACCTTCCTCATGCTCTTGTTCAGATCCTAGACAATATAAGGTTCCAAAAGAATAAAATAAATGGTACTGTTTTTTCAGGAAGAAAGCTCAAAGATACTGAAGTAACAATGATTCCTGTACCCTAAAACATCACTACACATAAGGGGACTGCGACTGTTTCAGTGTTGGCAATGACACAGTGACAAGAGCACTTAAGCATTTCATCCCAAACTTGCTTTGGAAAGCGGCTGAATCATTTAATTGCTCGCATCTCAGTCTGCAAAATGGGAATGATATCCATTCCATGTAGCTGAGAGGACGGAACTAGATAAAGAATGTAAAAGGACTTCTAGGCTTCACACTGCATGACACAGGTCCAGCCCTGATTTATGCATAGACCTGCTTTAGTAGGTATGTCCTATTTGCACCAACAATAAAGGCCCTTGAGACACAGATCAAGGGACTATACACCGTAGCACAAACCCAAGACAACTCAGAAAAAAATAAAAGGCAATCCCACTATGAGGCATGGAATAAAAAGAAGAAACGCACCCTATCATATTTGATGCTAGGAAGAAATAATGTCATTTTGAAATTACAGGTAGATGCATTTCCCTGTTCCCCACCCCCTCATACTCTTTTCTAGCACATTTTGGGGAGCTATGGAAAATGAATAGAAGAGACAAAAAAGTACTTTGCCCGGCAGGAATACCAAATTGTAAAAGCACAGACAGCACTACAGAGGCGCGCTGCCATTCACTCACAAAGAATTTTGTGCATGTAGATGGCTGATTAATTGCCGGCCTGCCTAGACGAAGCTGCAACAAGCCAGATACTGTCAGCATGCCATCGGTTACCATGGAAATGCACAAGGTTCCTGTTTCTGACAAACCCTTGAATACTGGATAGATTGTGCCATATGTAAATAAGGCAAATTAGTTTTCCTATATCTTCCAGACAAGGTTAGACGAAAAGAAAATATATCTGTTTAAACATACTCTCTAACCTCTTAGATGTGACAAATGAGAAAGAGGGCTTCTTAGGAAACTGAACTCAGATTGTTATAACTAAAATGCACTTGGGGGAAATGACCAAAAAATACAAAATGCATTGCCCATTTACAAGGACTTCCAAGTCAGCCATGCAAAGGTACATCTATTAGACTTTTGTTTTGCAACCAGAAGATGTATTTTGTGTCCTGTTCTTTACAAAATTATAAAATGTTTAAGTTATTTCTATGGTATTCGTTAGAAATTTTTTGTCATACAATTTTTACTTATTGCACAATCCCTAGACTGCATAGGCTAAATACTGAGTCACAGACTAGCGTAATTTAAAATATTTAACTCCACTCCTAGGAATACTTGGGCATTTCATCAGTTGGGGCTTCTTTTCCTTCTCTTCTCCAGTTTTGCCAGCATTAGGAGACTTTATAACTTCTTTCCATGCTGTAGTAATTTACAATTAACTAAATCTGATGTGATTTAAAAAATCTTATGATTAGGATATTTTAAAATATGTAATGACTCAAATTCCTTGTGTATTTCATGACACAGGACTTCTCTGATGGCTACATATAATTAAATATTTTAAAATTTTAATCTGTTTATTGAAACTGGTAAAAATGTGAAAAAGGACTGAGGTACTTTACATAATGTAGCATTGCTGAATAATTTTAAAGCGCATTTCTTAAAATAAAATGTTATATCATCTCTATTATTTCCTCAATTTTAAATGCATATTTTATTTTTAGTCAGATTTCTATAAATACTTGTATATAACATTTCCACATTTAAACCCAAATATTCATATGCTATTTAAGTAAGCCACAATGTATGGCCACCAAAGATATCTATAATTATCCAAATTAACCCTTCCTTAAATTTAAATTAATGCTCTCTTCCCTTTCTGGGTAAAGGCAAGAAAATTTATTTTCTATCAAATGATCAGATATGCCCAGAATTCTAATTTGATAATAATATACTATATGTTATTCCATGTCTTAGACTTCAGAGATGACATCTAGCTATTGGCCCCCAAATTTTAACATATTCCTATAGCTGAATATTATGGAAGAAAAGTGAAAAGAAGGTATTATCTATATATTTCCACTCTATGTAAATAATGTACTATAGGAAACTATCAAAAATACTGACTTTAAGTATTGCCCTATTTGACATAATTTTTCTTGTAAAAAATACTCTTTACGTTCTTCAATAAGAAGATGATATATAAAGTGGACAGTTTTCATAAAAATTTCTAAACAAATTTAAAAAGCATATTATGTATACACAACAGTAAAGAAGAAATCAAAGAAAACTATTTGAAGAATTCTGGCTAGAACAAGCACCTACGTTTATAATTAAAATGATTTTTTTTCTGTTCATTTTGTTTTATGTGGAGACCCAAACAGGTTGTCACATTTTCTAAGTCATTCTAGTCCTTTTGCACTGAAATACATGACCTAGAGATGACATTTCATTTTGCTCTTTCACCCGCTTTAAACCAGACAGATTATAATTAAAAGCGTTAGAATTTCTTGCATGGTTGTATCACAGCGTCTACTTTTCTTATTAAAAATCTTCCCAAGTTCTTTAATTATGAGCATGTATATGTGAGGATTTAAATAGTAATTTGTATCCTGGAAGCCAAAAGTTTCATAATGGAAAGTGGCCAAATTTCTTTTTTTCAAGTGTTATTACATAAAAAACCCCATCTTCCTAGTTACAAGACACATGTTTTATACGTGCTAGGAATATGTTAGAAACAATGAGGTTCATGTTTTTAACTCCATACTTTAGGATGCATGATTTGCAAACTGCTTACTTTAATCTGAAAGACAAACATAAGAGTATTTTACTTTATTTAAATATGGTAAAATAGGAATATTATACTCTGGCATATCACCAGAATGGTATTAAACACAGGATAGTCAACGAGAGAGCAGATCTTCCAATCATTGTGAGGAGGATAAATGCTCCCCAGGAAAAGCATACAGATTTCCTACTTTTATTTTATCTTTTATTTTATTATTATTTTTAATTTTTATTGGGGAATATGGGTAACAGTGTGCCTTTGCAGGGCCCATCAGCTCCAAGTCGTTGTCCTTCAATCAAGTTGTGGAGAGTGCAGCTCAGCTCCAAATCCAGTTCCCGTGTTTAATCTTTTATTTTTTAAAATGGTGCAGGGGGCTCAGTCCACCATCCCATGTGGGAATTGAACTGGCAACCTTATTGTTGAGAGCCTGTGCTCTAATCAATGGAGCCATCCGACTGCCCCAACACACTTGCTATTTTTAAAAGGCGGCATTATAGTATGGAAAGAACATTCATTTATTCATTCATTGAGAATTTACTGTAGTCCAAACACTTTATCAAGCATGGGAAGGTCCCTGCTTTAATGGAGCTTATACTCTAGTAGGGGTAGAGTTAAACCAGGAAAAAAAGAACACCTGAGTTCTAAACTTTCCTTTTTCTTTCAAATTCCATAATTCCTTCTACTTGTATCACCCTTATAAGTCATATTATCTTTATAATTTAGTTATTTCCATTTGTCTTTCTACTCCACTACGCTATAAATTTCTTATGAGTACAAAACATGGTCTGGATTTTTTTTATCTTTGGATCTTCCACCGTATTCAACATATAGTAGTTTCTCCAACAATATTTGTTGAATAATGAATAGATAACTCTCCTGGTCATTTGTTGTATAATTTTATGCAAGGCACAGAACTCTAGGAGTATTTCACTTATAAATAGGGGTGTTGAAATAAGTCACCTTTAAGGCTAAATTTTTTAATTCTATAATATTCCTTACCGCTATGTGTCAGTAAATAAATTTATTCTTGCTATCCTATTAGATTAGCAAATTTTCATCCTAAAAATTTTATTGGTCTAAAAATTTGTTTTTACTCTTCTGGCTAACATTTTTCAAGAAAGACTTTTAAAATACAATCATTCTATTTTTCATGGAAAATTATGCCCACATCTGATATTAAAACACTTGAAACTAATAAAAAAATAATATAAAAAATATCTTAATTTAAGACATAATTTGTTACTTATCAGATATACAAAACAGGCAAAAAATCATGCACAGGAAAAAAAAAAGTCAGTTTCTGAAGTGTTAAGTCAATGAATGAAGTAAGACAGAAGCAGTAGTTTCTGCAACTAAAGAAGAGAAGTTCCTTACTCAGTCCCACGCACATATGGCTGTTTGCCCCAAGCTCACATGGATCATGGATAATTTACAAACAGTGGGTGATATGTGACTCAAAGGCCCATCAGTAATTTAAATATGTGACAAAATGTTTAAATGTTTCAAACAATGGTAAAACACTAGAGACTTAAGAGTTTGAAAGCAAGTGTGGAACATTTTTTTTCCTAGTATATTGGCTTCATTTTGCACCAGCCCAAATGGACATCCTGTTTCACTCTTCCTAAGATGTAGTTCACAATCTTGCATTCGACACGTGATTGGAAAATGAGGAGAGTATCCATTTTTTGAGAATAGTCTGGCCAACATCTATATACTGAATGCTAATGTGTACAATTAAAAAAAATCAGAAATTCAAGGTCTTACTCAAGATTTTCATCTATCATGGGAAATGCTTCATTTATTTTCTTATCAGCACAATGACAGCCCCAATCTCCATACATCAACATTTGGAAATAAAACTTCAAATTAGTTTCATGTTGACATTTATGTAACCTATATCTTTGTAGAGACAAAATGAAGAGATTTTACTGGACAATAGTTATAAATAAGGCCGTTTCCTCGCATCTCCATTTAAATACATATTATTTGACTGAGTCTCTCAAAAGAGAAACAAAAAGAAAAATAAATGAATGTTAGCTGCTTTTCTATTTGCTCAAAACAAAAGCTGAGGAATGAAAAATGCATTTAGTTAACTCTGTTTAGTTTATATAACTTCAACCAAGCAGACTCTTAACAGACAGGGTAGATTTGGAGGGAGGCAGGGACTGATCACTAACATACAGAATCTAAATAAAATTAATTTTTAATCAGGTGAAAACAGCAATAACTAAAACAAGGATTATAATAGCAAGAAAATGAAACTCTATGTAAAAATTGGTGCTATTTCCCTACTCTAAAGGGAACTCATTTGCAAAAGCACATGGTTATCTAAAATAAATGAACTATTTTGCCAATATGTATAGCTGGATTTTGCAAACTGCTTCAGATCAAAATGTTATGTTGAAACCTAAAACTGATTTGTTCCATGTAAATCACATTTAAAAATTTTTCAGCTAAAGATATTTCCAGTAAAACTATTGACTTGAGGATGAGCTCTGTCTTCAGACCTCCAAACCTGTTAAATCTTTGATGATATTAAGAGTCTTTTTTCTTTCTTTTTATGTAAAATATAAAAAACAAGGAACCATGTTTTTCCACTTGAAAGTGATGCAAAGCCAATTTAAAATTGTTCATTATTAATCTAAACGTAAATGAACCTTTCTCCCTTCCTCTGCTTGCCCTTGACCTATGTCCCTGGAGCAGTTGACTTGGTAGGCAGATTTTTCACCAACAGTTTCAAATTGACGTTTTCTATATATTCTAAATATACTTGGCTATATTTAATAGCAAAGGAACCTAGTAACACATGAATATTTTTAACATGTCAATATGGTCCTAAAAATATTCTGACAGTGTTAATTTCATCAAAAAGCCAAATGCTTTGTCTCCTTTCCTACTAAGAATATATATAACACTGTACCCATCAGTTAGCTTGGTTTAATTTATTACATAACTAGTGTTACTTAATGATTGACATAACATTTGGACTATCATAATCTGTAACCTGTATTATTATTCCTTTCTTTCCCTTATATGTCTGGGAAACCTAAAACCCCCTTCATGTCAAACCAGCTTCAGACTGCTAGGCCTGTTGCCCTGCATATTTTTATCACTTTGGACCTACTCATTCCAGTTGGGCTATTTATTCAGCATACTCTAGTTACTGGGAAACCTAAAAAACATATTAGAGAAGAATTAAGCTTTTCTTTTTGCCTAGAGTATAACTTAAATGCATAATTAATGGGATTTATATTTTGATATACATTGAAAACATTTCAGCATTTCCAGTTCCTACTCTAGTGTTCTTCCTTCCAAAGTATTCATCTGTGATGTCTGCAAAACCAAAAATAACATTTGGACTTGATCAGTTCTGTCAACAAATGAAGTATGTAATATTTAAATATTCTGACTCCATTAGAGTTTGCCGTGCAAGCAAATTATAGTTGTAAACATATTTGGTGGGGGGGGAAGGAAAGGGCCTTATTTATAGTTGTAAACATATTTGGGGATAGAATTTGTGCACTAAACAAATTCTTTCAAACAAATTCTCATTATAATGCAGGGAACTGAGTAGGCATTTCAATATTGTTTTATCTTAAGATCTTTGAATCTTTGATAAATCTTCAATTTATGAACTCTGTTTGATGATAAAGATATGCTTCTGGGTAATTAGCTTGGGTCACTACCTCACGATAAGGGTCCAATTTGTAGAAGACACTTCATAATCATTGATTATTTGCCTCTCAAGACATTCCTAACAGGTAATTAAAAATTACCCTAGCCCATCATGACACATTAAATCTGTAAAGGGGTGCCAAAAAAAGCATACACATTTTAAGAAAGGAAAAACCTGTATTAAAATTGTAATACACAACATATACTGATAATAAAAGACGAATAAAAGTCATGTGTATACATTTTTTTTGGCACCCCTGGTATTATAAAATTCTACTATGTAGAATCAGGAAATCATTGTACTCTTAACACTTCAAGGTCTGCAGATATTTCTAGATATAGCATAGTATAAAGGATATTCATAAGACAGATATAAAAGAGATTCTTAAGCAAAATATATAATAGTAAACCTTCCAACCTCATTTTCGAATATCAATAAATGTATCATTTCAACAGCTTTAATATAAACCTCCTAATACTATCAAGTCCTGGTCCATTCTAGTTAAATTTCAACCAATGTTATGCTCCCAAAGGCCATTCTTGTGATGATGCTCTCTTGCAAATAGCTTAGTCTCCATTAGCTGACACTAAGTCAATTTCCATTTTCTATGATGTACTGTCTCTTTTTGAACCAAGGTGTGACGTAGTCTGGAAGGCATACAAGTGACTCACAAAAGACGAAAACATCTTATAAGCAGTCAAGCATTCACCAAACAGGCACTGTGGGAACTGGACCCAAACACGTATTTCTTTTATTTTCTCTCTTCTTCCTTCTACCCTCAGCCCCATCACTGAGTAAATCACTCTATCACAAAGGCCATTAGCATGAGCATCTTCAAATATGAACAGTAATGACAATAACCACTGCCCTACCGACTCCCACACACATACCCACATCCCACACTTTTTGAAGTCATCAGAAAACAGATTTAATTCCAAACTGCCACTTTGTTGTTATGTGACTTTAGGTAAATCACTTCCTTGAACCTTCTAAGCCTTGTCATTCTCTTCTGTAGAATGGAGCAGTGATAATATTTGTCCCATCTACTTCATAGAATTGTTGAGGAAGAATTGAAAAATATATAACTATGAAAGCTTGTTTTGAAAGTATAACCAAACAAATATAATACGGACACATGGTAAGATAAAAGTTACTCTGAAGTTAAAGAACTCAGAGTAATATTTAGGGCCATATTATATTTAAAAGATATAACTTTATATTTCAGAAAACATTTTATTTTATTGGTAAAACTACAACCATATATTTTTGCACTTTATCTTATATATGTTTGTATGTATATTAATTTATCCAACATTTATTGAATGATTAAATAACTTTATTTGATAATTTAAAACAGTTGCAGTTTTCAGTAATATAAACTAGAAAATCTTGATAAAAATGTATCCAGAATCTGCTGAGTCATTACTATGGAATTATTTATTATCCTCAGTGTAAAATTACATCAATTGTATATGATTCTCAAGAAATGAGATTCATTAACTGTATTCTCGGTCTTCCTATATTCTCTCAGAATATTAATTTGAGTACTGATACAGTTATTAATGATCTAGTTTTTAACCAGTATATTAGTATAATGACATGTCTTAAATGATACAGCATTTTAAAATTCATCCTAGTGCTATGTTTGAGATTTTAAAATAGGTTCTTTATTGCTGCTTTCATATTTCTGGCCACTTCAGCCATCTTGCTTATCAGGAGCAGCCTAATATTAACTTAAATGACAACCAAAATGCCTCATGCACAATTTCACCTCTCTCCTTGACATCCTTGACTTCAGCTGATCCTACGCTCAGACAATGGCAGTACCTTTATTTATCATTTGCAATTTTCCCTCTATAACGGACCACTTAATTACCAACCTGACACTCAAGACACTTTTATCCAGCAGCAATGAAGTGCTTTGGAAAAACTAGAGGTATAGGCATCAGTTGCTGCTTTCAACAAACACAGGAAATTTCAGGTATTTGACCCATTTTACCCTCGCTAGGTATGTGTGTACGTGTATGTGTGTGTGTTATGTGTGTGTGTTACTTGCTGGCTATTGATATATGCATTGCAAAATGTACCCCCAAGACTTTGTGTGGGAGAAGCACTTCCATGATCCCCCCCAGAGCAAAGTGTAGAATTTGACACATGGGTCAATTACTAGCCAAGGCACACTCTGCTTAACCTATTAGGTAATGTGTAATGGCAACTATCTTTAAAAAATCTGGAGATTCCTTTTGTTGAGTTGATGTTGTACTTATTAGAGGAAGCCTTTGTTTCTTCATTACAACTGATATTTACTCCACGAGAACATATCCTATTGTTTAGCTTCCATTCCTATGACCTCAAAAAAACCCCAAAACCTTAGCAAATAATAATTTTCATATCAAGCTTTAACTAAAGGATAAATATATCTGACCATTTTTCCAGCTCTTGCGTATATGCCACTATGCTCAACAATTTTTTTTTAAGAATCAGTGGTCCAGTTGAGTCTTGATTTCAACTTAAGGCCATCCATTAGAGAAAGTTAAGGACCAGGAAAGGGTCAGCCTTTTCTGCCTCTATTAGTCTAGGTAGCTTTCGTCTCTAATGGAATCCTTTCGATAATTATTTCATACTCGGGCAAATCTTGATGGACTCCATTCACCTCAATGCTACCTCTGCACATCATTCAAAAGCTTCTATTAGGACATCTTAGAGAAATCTCCTTTTTGCTTTATACTCAAATAAAGGAAGTAAAAAACTAAACTTCAAGAGGGGCCATGCTTTTTAGTGCAATCACAATACTTTTCAGTCTGAACAAGAGGCATCAGCTATTCTTTCTCTTTTGAAAGCATTTTGACCAGGTGGAAGGATTTTAAAAACATGCAGAGTGCACACATATCCTGATCCCATTCAAAACCACAGAAAATATTTTCATACTTATTTGCATATTTTTTTCACTCTTAAAGTTTGGGGAATAGGAGGTTTCTCTTAATGACAGCACTTTTCAATGGGAAAAAAAGAAATATCTGACCAATTACTGTAACGATATATTACAACTAACTGCTAAGATAGAATAAAAACAAAAAATCAGGTTATAATCTGGGACTCTTATTTATTTTTATTTTTAAAACACATCATACACCTCCTTTAAAATACAGACTTCATTCCTAATTGTATTTTTCTTAGTTACTTACAAACATCAACTTTCATTCCCTAAGCACAAAACAGCTGGCTGACAGGGGAAAGCTGGTTGAGGACTAAGAATCTTCTGTGAGCTTTATACGAAGGAGCTAATAGTCACTTCAGGAATCAAGTGCTGAACATATTAGATGATTCCGGCTGCCACTTCTTTACTAGACTCATTCTAAATGAAACTCTGTGGGTCTGCTTAGAAATTTCTGTCCATTGCAAAAAGAGGGAGGCTGGGACTCTCTTTTGGTGTCTAGCCATGGTGGAAGGGAAAGGAACCAGCCAGTACTTACTCAGTACCTTCCACCCCAACACCTTTCACAAAGGATTTAAGGTGCCTAGACAAACATAAATATAACATGAGAGGTACATTTACGAGAGAAAGGTAACACACAAGGAAAATAAAACTGAAGAACAGTAAGACCAAGGGTGAGAGGCACATGCAGAAATGTATAACCATTTTAGCAGAGTCACCAGGGGTGCTGCTCCAGGTCACAAGCAAAAGGGGAAGCATGATCAGGTATGAGATTCATGACTTTCATAAGTTTAGCGGAGAAAAAATGGGGGGCTTTAATAAAGTGCCTACTGTGTAGTGAATACTGTTATATGAGCCAGTATTATTATTTTTCATTTTACAGAAAAGAAAAACAGAGGTGCTGAGTAGCCGAGTGACATCCATTCAAGGTGGTATGTCTGGCAGCAGTCAGGGCTTGGATTCAAACTCAATTCTGACACCAAACTCGTGCTCACTTCATTTCTACAGGACAGAAAACAAAGCATCCTTCTCAAAACTGTTTTTCCAGGCCAGCATACCTTCTTACTAAAAAAATTAGAGAAGATACCTTTCTGGGTTGTTAGAAAATTCAGTGGATGTGTTGGAAACAATATAAAATATCAAATAGTTCAAATAAGTAAGGTTTTACCTAACGTGATATACATCATATTTAAATCGTTGTTTTGTTTCCTGCTTTATGTTAGCATTTTTCCATGTTAATACATAGATTCATAATTTTTTTTTTGTAATGCTTACATACCAACTAAATAAGTATCTGTATCCTATAGTATCAACATGAGATTTGGGTATTTTTGATAATACACAAAAGGGAGCATTCTGGGGCTGCTTTAAAAATATTATTCCATTTAATAAAATCACACATTAATAAACCCAATTTTTCCTTAAGCTTTTAAGTTTGACTTTAAATCTTACTATTCTATTGGTACATTTTTATCACTTTTTAAAGTGTTTAATAATTAAATTTCTTTAAGCTTTATGATGCATTTGTAAATTTACTATATGTTATATGTTGGATTAAATTAATATTTTAAATACTTCAACTGTTTAACAAATCTTCCCTAATGTTTAACTTTTCTACATCTATTATATTAAACCTTGAAACACGATGGATCTTAAGTTTTCTTAAACATTCCAACAATATTTATAATCTTAATAGAATTACTTTACTTTCAACTTGAAATTAAATTTTTAAATCTTTAATCAATTACATTTTAAATTACAAACATAAGCTAATCTGTTGGATACACTCAAGTGGTAAATAAATTAATAATATTCCAAATTAACTAATTATTATATAAAGGTAAACTATCAAATATGTAGAGTTGATCCCCACGGCTATAGAAAAACACTAACACTATGGGTTAAATTTATGTTACATTAAACATTATCTCTATATTAATAAAATTTAAACCTAAATGCTAATTAAATTTAAGTCTAAATCTAATCTAAATTAAAAGCTAATTTGCACCTATCATGCCACACAATGATATCATCCCCAATGATTTTGGTATTTCCTCATAAACTTTTATACTGATCAGCAATTAGGACTTGAAATTTGAGGTTGTAGATATCAACTTAAAATTATACATATGTAGTTGTATTACACATATTGTCTTCTATACTTTTTAAATTTTGAAATAATTATAAAGCACAGGAAGTTGGAAACAGTACAGAGTTCAGCATATCCTTTACCCACCTTCCTCCAATGGTAACATAAATGTAGTACAGTATCAATAGCAAGAAACTAACATTTGTGCAATATTGCTAACTATAGTCTCCCTTGTTCAGAATTCACAAGGTTTTACAAACACATACACATACACACACGCACACGTGTGTGTGTGCTTGCATGCAATTTGATCCTATGTATAGATGTGTGTAACCACCACCACAATCTATATACAAAACTATTCCTTTACACAAAACCTCCCTTTGGAAATCCTCTGTAGCCTGCCCCTTCATCACCACCCTCCTCATCCCTATTCCTAGGTAACTACTCATTCATTCTCTGTCTCTATAATTCTGCCATTGTGAGAATTAGACAGAGTTGATTCTCATTATTCATGGTAGTTATGTTCCAAAAAGTCACTGTAAACACTGATTAGCAAATATTGAATCAGGAAAATTCAGGGTTAACTTCCTGTGAGCCTCTGGTAACATTTTCATCAGCCAATCAGTCAACGGCCTCCTATAAATGGAATCATACAGTATGTAGCTATTGGAGATGGGCTTTTTTTCACTCAGTATAATACTCTTGAAATCCATCCAAGTTATCACATGTAACAAAATAGGGTTTTGTTTGGTTTTTTACTTTTTATTGCAAAATAATTATAGATATACAGGACATTACATAATCAGTACACAGAGGTACCATGTATCTTTCACCCAGTTTTCCCCAATGGTAAAATCTTAGATAACTATAGTATAATATAAAAACCAAGAAACTGATATTGATACAGTTTTTGATACAATCCCCTGACCCTATTCAGATTTCATCAGTTTTACAGGTACTCATTTGCACTCATGTGTTTGTATCTGTGTATAGTTCTATGTAATTATGACACATGTAGATTCATGTAACACTGCAGTCAAGATTCAGAACTATTCCATCACCCCAAAGATCCCTGTGTTACCATTTTCCAGTCACACCCATCCCCTTCCCTCTTCCACCCCATTTCTAACCACTGGCAACAATTAATCTATTCTCCAACTCTATAATTTTGTCATTTTGCAAATGTATATAAGTGGAATCAAGCATGAGTAACCTCTTGAGATTGGCTTTTATCATTCAGCATAATTCCCTTGAGATTCATCCAAATTGTTGCATACATCAATTGTTTATTCCCTTATGTTGCTGAGTAATATTCCAGTATAGATATGGATGTACCACAATTGGTTTAATCATTCAGTTACTGAAGGATATTTGGGCTGTTTCCAGTTTTTGACTGTTACAAATAAAGTACTGGTTTTCGTGTGGACATACCTTTTCATTTCTCTGGGATAAATGTCCAGAAATGTGATTGCTGGGTTGTACATTAAGTTCATGTTTAGGTTTTTTTTTTTTTTTTTTGAAGAAACTGCCAAACTAGTTTTCATAATGACTGTACCTTTCTACGTGCTAGCCAGCAATATACCAGTGATTCTGTTTCTTCATGTCCTCACCGGCATTTGGTATTATCATCAGTTTTTATTTATCCATCTTGCTAGATATGAAGTAACATCTCATTGTGGGTTCAATTTGCATTTCCTTAATGGCTAATGATATTGAACACCTTTCCATGTGTTTATTTGCCATCTCTTCTTTAATGAAATGTTTATTCATGCCTTTTGTCCATTTTCTAATTTGATTTTTGGTTTTCTTATTCTCTCTTTCTTGCTGACTTTTGAGAATTCTTTACATATTCTTTACATATTCTACTAGTCTTTTGTTAGATAGGTGGTTTGCCAATACTTTCTCCTGTCCTGTAGGTTGTCTTTTTCAATCCTTTTAATAGGGTCTTTCATTGGCACCAAAGTTTTTAATTTTGACAAAATCCAAACTATCAATTTTTTCTTTTGTGGATCATCCTTATTGTTTCTTATATAAGGACTGTTTGTCCTTTCCTAGATCCTAAAGATTTTCTCCTATGTTTTCTAGTTTTACATTTTACATTTAAATCTATAATCCATTATGAAATAATTTTTTGTAAAGTGTGAGGTTTATGTCTAGATTTATCTATTTTATTATTATTATTATTATTATTATTATTATTATTGTTTTGCCTGTGGATGTCTAATTGTTCTAACATCATTTGTTAAAAAGACTATTCTTCCTCCATTAAATTGCTTTTGCACCTTTGTCAAAAATCAGTTGGGCGTATTTGTGTGGGTCTATTTCTGGGTTCTCTATTCTTTCATACACTTTTTGTTCAGTTAAATATATATGATGAACCTATTTCCACAAACATTTTCAATATAATTTAATCTAAAGCATGCCACTGGTTGGACACACCATGATTTACTTTATCACTACCATTTGGACATTTGGGTTATTTTTGAATTTTTTACTAATATAAACCACCCTTCAATGAACATCATTGTAGCATAATTTTTTGCATGTATTCATCATAATTTCCCAGGATTTCTAGAAGTAACTGTCACATCAAAGGGTATACATATTTTTTTAAAATGAATTCCTTTGGATAATGGTTCGAGCTTAAACTACTTTTCTTGTGTTTAAAAACATATATGTATGGATGGATGGCTGGATGAATGTGTATAAACTTAGGTATAAGGCAGGAATAAGGGAATGGGGTAGGATTGCCGTAAAGCTGTGCATTGCTGTTCATGCAAGATTCATTGCTTCTCACGTCTGTTGAAAATCAATGAGTGAGTCAGATTTTTCAGAAGAGGGACTTCTTCTACCACCTCCCTTAATGTACTACCATGTAATTACTTAAATGCCAGAGACGTACTCCACAGACAGAGCTGGATAAATATGCCTCAGGAAGCCAAGTTTGAAAGTGGATTAAGTAGAATTCATTACCTGTGGTCAATATTTTTATTCAAAGAACAATTAACTAGACCAGTACAGAGCACATACCCAACATTAATGCAAGGTATCTCTGTGAGAGAGTCACAGAGTTGAACAGGAAAAGAGGAGAGAGATAAATATTGGCTCTGTACATATTGAAAAGTCTACTGAGAATGTAGTATCAGTCTGGGGCCTGAGTATACCTTAGGCAGATGGAATACGGGAAAAGACATTCCAGAGAGAAACTAAGGCATAGCCCTAAAAGTGAGAATGCAGCTGTGTCACTCCGTGAGTGTGCATGTGTTGGGGGAGATGGTTGGAAACAGTATTGGAAAGGCAGGCTTGAAGCAGGATCTAGGAGGAAACTGGAATCTCAAGTAGAGGCAGATGGATTATATTCAAATGGAGAAGCTTTTGAAGTTTTGATGTGGGAAACAGGTGATCAGAGCTGCTTCTTTAAAAAGATAATTCTAGCTTTACTATTTGAACAGTCAGGAGTGGGAGAAAGACCACAGGCAGCAAGTCAGTCGAGGAAGCTACTTCCTAAGTCTAGGAAGAAGAAATTCAGCTCTGAACTCTGAACAGAGGCAGTGTTCAGAAGGAGGGCAGATTAAGGTTTATGAACCTATTCACCTAGATTCACTTCTAGATGATTTCAAGGAAGTTTGGGGGCGAAATATTTGCCTGGAGGGAAGAGGAAAGCACATCATTACTTGAATCATGTGTTTTAGTTCAACCACGATTTGGAGAAGTGGTAGAGAGGAAAAGCTGACATCTATGGTGTTTAAGAGAAGAGTGCTAGAGCAAAAATTCCTAGGCTGTAATCCTAGAACCTGAATTTACTAGCTTTATAACTTCTAGATAGGAACTTAACTTCGCTGTGCCACAGTTTCTCAATTGTAAACTAGGGATGATAATAGGACCCATTTCATAGGGCTGCTGTGGGGCTTAAACAGATGAACACATGTCAAGTGCTTATATCAGCACATGGCACTTGTTGTTCACCATCTCTCTTTTTGTTATTATCATTATTTCTGAGCCGCTTCAAGAAAAGAAGTTTGCAGTTGCATTTGCCTGACAAGGTCCTCTTGTCTTGGGTAGAAAAGGAAGAAATTAGAGAAGCGGGGGAACTATCTAACAAGAATGTTTCTCCCATGCTAACATGCAAAAGCATCACTACGGGATTGAGATAAAATGCAGATTCTGACTGGTAGGTCTGGGGTGAGGCCTAAAGTCTGCATTTCTAATCAGATCTCAGAGAATGCACAAGGATCTGACAGCTCCTTCACTGCTCTCACCTTTTCTTCATTTTTACCTCTAGGTGGCCTTGAACTTTGGATGTTAGGGGTATTCCAGCTTTTACTGTCATAACACTGTTTTCAGGGAAACTTTCCTTCCTATGACAATAATTATAAAATGATTCCTACCATATAGGCCAAGTGCTTTACAGTCCTTATCTCAAATCTTCATAACAAATCCAGTAAAAATAAGGTGCTAAGCATCTCATTTTACTGATGAGGAAATAGAGAGAGGTTAAGTAACATGCTCCAGGTCCTATAACTCACAAGTGGCAGAGCTAGGACTCAAATCCAGGATGTCTGAGACCCAAACCTGGCATCTTCTTAGATGTTATGCTATTTTCCAGGAGATCTGCCTTCCACGGAGACTCCAGCGGACAGACAAAGAAGCAGAAGTCAGAAAGGAAGGCGCGGGAAGGTGCGTGGCTTACATCAGGCTGTGACGTCAGTCAGGTCTCCAGAGCAGCTGTTTTATGGAGATCTCTTATAGGATATTGTAAATCCTGGGTTCTCAGTGTTACCGGTGTAACAGCTCAGTCCTTTTGCCGATGCAGTAAAGAATTACAGATTAGCAAACGTGAAGAGTAAGGAAAGTTTATTAGGATACGTTCTAAGGGAAGAACAGTCCAAGTCAAGAGAGACAATGGCCCCAAAGGGTTTGGGCTTTGATTTTTATATTGCTGGCTCTGGGTCAGCTCTGCGTATGATGTACATACTGGGGTCATTTGGTTGACATATGTAGGTTATATAACCTATTCCTTTTTGCGCATGCCCTTACCCATAATGCACACAGAAAAATCCACCGTGGGGGGGGAGGGGTTGAAACCACAATGCTAATTTATTGTAATTGTATTATAATGAGGCTAAGGTTCAAGCAAGGGTAAGCTTCAACATTCTGCGCAGATGTCAAAAACAAGATAATTCGAGAGGGATTTTACTTCTCCCTTTTCAGGGGGAATTAGTCCCCGAGGGTTGGACCTGGGTAGTCCCTGGGGTGTAGACCTGAGGGTTACATTATCGCCCAAACTTCCTGTTGCTCATGCCTACCATCTGCCTAACACCAGGATTTGTACCTACCCTCCCCACTCTCCCTCCTTACTTACCAGATCTTGGTTATTCTTAACCAGGATCGTTTTTGGTAAGGTACTGTCTACTCACATAAGGTCAGATATAGGGGATCAGGTGAACAGTAAACAAACCACTCTGGGTCTGATGCTCCATCCCTAGCAGCCAACAAATACCTTTGGTAGGATCCTAAAGACATATTTTCATAACTTTACCAAAGCCCTTACCAAATTGCATTACCATTTGTCTATTTCCAGCTCTGTTTTTCTAAAACAACCTTCCAATTTTTAATTTTTCACAGGTTCCCTTACTGATTCTCCTCACATCTATAAATGCTAAGTGCCTACTTCATGGTTTTTTGTTTTTCCTATATCTATGGGTTACCTGTTTTGCGATTTAAATAAGTTCTCCATTAACTCTACTTGTTTCTTGTTTCTTTTTTAGTTAAATAAATTTATTTTGAAAAAAACCTTTATATCACTCCCATGATTAAGACACCAGACTCACTTAGACAGTAAATGTAACAGTAAATAAGTAATAATTGAAATTAAACAATAATCCAGAGGTCATCTAAAGGCATTACACATACCTCCTTGGGACATTTAGTACTTTGAGAAAAAGCTACCCTGGAGGACATGACCCAACGGCAAACACCCATATTTATTTCTCTATCTTCAACATTTTTCTAACTTCCTAGTTTTTATTTAATGATGAATTAGTGACGGCATAAAAATGCACCCTAGGTATTGAAATGGATAGGCAGTGCTTTTGGCTGAGGGCAGTCAGAAGTTATTTTTATGGGGAATAGAATATTTGTGCCAGATAGTAGATTTTGAGAAGCAATTTGACAAGGGATCAAGAGATGTTAAGAACATTCCAAATGTCTCCTACCTAGATACAGAAGTGGGAAGATT
Source organism: Rhinolophus hipposideros (assembly GCF_964194185.1). Lineage (NCBI taxonomy): Eukaryota > Metazoa > Chordata > Mammalia > Chiroptera > Rhinolophidae > Rhinolophus > Rhinolophus hipposideros. Next base: position 64,322,180 of record NC_138048.1, read on the forward strand.
TATGGCAAGTCCAGAGAAATCTTGAATATATTAATTTTTATAGCGGCAGATTCAGTAGATCTTAATGGGCTACTTCTCCCAACGACAGGGCTCTCTACTACCAGAGAAGTGATTAATGGTGGGAATTCCCAGCCCACAGGGAAGATTTGTGGGGAGTATATTCTTGGGTGTGGATTTAAGAGAAGATATCATCAACCTCAGAAACCCCATTACTAGACATCTGCCTCAAAAAGGAGTTTCTTACGGGAGCTCTCAAACAAAAAGGGCATAAACCAGTGAACTGGACACTTAGGAAGACATTAATATGCATTCTGAAAACCTAACAAAGATTATATTGCAGACTATTCTCAAGAATATAATTTCTGATTGAATCTAATTGTCTATGTTAACCATAAGAATGAACTCTTCCTACTAGGAGAAAAATGATTTAGAACCTATAAAATTGTCTCCAATTACGTTTAACCGATCATTTGTTCCCATTTGGCCAAGCTGCTGCCTAGGCTATGATTCCCTAGAAGGTTTATGATAATGAAATGTGCAATAAATAGGTTTAATAATTTTTTTTGTATTTGCTGTGGGCACGTGTTCTTGCAAAGCATTCACATAAAAACAAAACAGCAAGCCTACTGATAGCCTTGGTTATCGCTTAAATGAAGCAACTTTCCACCCCACTGTTATCTCACTACATGAGCTTAGGGTTTTTCCATGCACAGCGCTTGATATAAACAATCAGACAAGGCCTTGTGTGCCTTCAGCACAATGTGGAACCGCCAATAAGATCTGTTATTATAATGCTGCATAATAATGGTGGGAGGTGGGCGATAGAGATTTGGTTTAGAGAAGAATTTCTCAAAAAAATTTCACATGACACAATTAAAAGAAAAAATGAAATGTTACTAGGAAAAAATTGAACCAGGAAGATGTATTTGATTAAGACATAGGAGCTATTAACTGGAAAAAGCCAAGAAGCTTTCCCGTGCTACCAGGGGGCTGGAGTATATGATACAATGAGTCTGGGATGCCTCTCACTCCTCTAATTCAGGGATAACGTTCCCTTCCACACACATGACTGCAGAAGGATCTTGGGTATCCGACAAGTCAAGTGTTTGCAGATGCATCAGAATTAGCCACCATTTAAGAAACCCACCATCTTTCAGAATGGATTCCTTACATGTCACACTAAGTTCAATTGAAAAGAAAAGAAAGAGATTTTCTGTTACTTCTTTGCTATACACATCCTCCCACCTGTATGTTGGATGTTGTAAACTACCAAATGCTGAGGGAATTCACCCAGGCATATTATTAATGCCAGCGTACCACACATGAACACAAATAAGCAAGATTTGGAGCACTTCAAAATTGACTGCCTAATTTCAAATTGCTTAAGTATAGTTAATCAATATTTGGATTAACTATATACAAATTGAGTATAGTATAATCAATTTGTTTTTTCTGAGAGATGAAAAAGTACATTATGGTGCTGATTTCACAATTTATATGTTAAGAAAGGGTACAAAGGCAGGGTAGTGGTTCCAACGATAGGCTTTGGAGGCAGAACTATCTGGATTACAAATACTTATGAACTATAGTCTTGGACAAGGTACCTGGCATCTAAACTACATTTCCTCAGCTATAAAATGGTGATAAGACTGGCTCCTGATCCACACGGTGAGGATATGTAGAATAGCAGAGTCCATATACCTGGCAAAACCTCATAAAGGATTATTATTACTTCTTAAATTTTCTCTCCTTTGATCTTTTTCTCTTCTTTAGTCTGGGATAGGGGCTGTGACTTCAGAATTATAAACTCTGAAGCCTAATGGAACCAAGCAGATAATGCAAGCAAGGAGTGTGGGTCAGGATGTTTAAAAGTGTGAACATGAGTAATAAATGGCAATTCACAATTATCTATGTTAGTGAATATTATTGTGGCAAATAGGTCAGTGTCTGCCCTATCCAAATGGAGTGGAAATATGAGCCCACTATTGCTGAGTTTTCCAGAAAAATCTGGATTCTTTTAAAATATGACATCTCCCAATTTTTAAACATAATATAAATGTATCTATTTCTTCATTTATTTAACAGTGGACCAATATGGAAAGGTCAAACAAAACATATGCATAGGTTGAATTTAGCCCATGGGCACCAGTTGATAATCTCTGGATTAAAGGATGTTAAAATAAAATGAATCCAAGCCATCTCTGAAAAGTCGCTCTAAAATGTGCTTGAACCCTGGTAGCAGAAGAGTAAGTTGTTATGCTTTTCTTCGTTCCGTTGGATTTTTAATCAGTATTTATTCCCTATTTCCCATCCATCCACCCATCCATCCATCCACCAACCACTATCATGAAGCCTCTATAATGAATTACTGGGTGTTCAGGAGGATTCAAAGATGTAGATGACAGAATCTCTCACCTCAAAGAACTCTTACTGCCTGAGGGGCATTAGGGGTGGTGGTACCTATGAGTGCCAACAGAGCTGGGTAGGGGAAAGAAGGATGAAGATACTCAGTATGATAATGACAGTAGGAATGGCATTAAAGAAAAGCAAACATTTTGAGAATGCCTACCCCCACCTCTTCCCTCTCTTTATTCCAGGCCAGAAGTCTGACAGCACTTGCTTTCCTGACATCAGTCATTACCTATATCCATCTCTTTTCAAGAGGACTCAGGCTCAAAGCCACAGTGATTCCTGTTCCTTGCAGAAGAAAAATATTTAACAGAAAAATGGCACCAAATTCCAGTGGTCATTTTTTCTAGTTCTTCCACTGTATTTAAGAGAACTTTCTATTGATTTCCTTAACTAGGTTGCTAAGTTTGGAGTTAATTTAAAAATTAATAACATTTAAATGTGTACTTTTTTTAAATAAAAGTTTATTGGAGTGACAATTGTTAGTAAAGTTACATAGATTTCAGGTGTACAATTCTGTAATACATCATCTATATATCACATTGGGTGTTCACCACCCAGATTCAGTTCCCCTTCCATCACCATATATTTTATCCCATTTATCCTCATCGACCCCCTTACCCTCTGGTAACCACTAAACTATTGTCTGGGTCTATGAGTTTTTGTTTCTTCATTGTTTGTTTTCTTGTTATTGTTGAGCTGTATGAGTTCTTCATATATTTTGGATATTAGCCCCTTATTGGAGGTGTTGTTTGGAAAAATCTTCTCCAATTTGGTTGGTTGCCTTTTTATTTTGTTGGTGGTTTCTTTTGCTATACAGAAGCTTTTTAGTTTGATATAGTCCCATTGATTTATTTTAAATTTTACTGCCCTTGCCTTTGGGGTCAAATTCATAAAATCCTCTTTGAACCCAAGATCCGTAAGTTTAGTACCTATGTTTTCTTCTATGCATTTTATTGTTTCAGGTCTTATGTTTAGGTCTTTGATCCATTTTGAGTTAATTTTGGTACATGGTAACAGATAGCAGTCCAGTTTAATTCTATTGCACGTGGCTTTCCAATTCTGCCAGCACCATTTATTAAAGAGGCTGTCTTTTATCCATTGTATGTTTTTTGCTTTTTTGTAAAAAATTATCTGTCCATATTTATTTGGTTTTATTTCTGGGTTCTCAATTCCATTCCATTGGTCTGTGTGTCTGTTTTTCTGCTAATACCATGCTGTTTTGATTATTGTTGCCCTGTAGTACAAGCTGAAGTCAGGGAGTAGGATACCTCCAGTATTGTTCTTTTTTCTTAGGATTGCCTTGGCTATTTGGGGTCTTCTGTGGTTCCATACAAATCTGACAAGTTTTTGTTCTATTTCTTTAAAAAATGCTATTGGGATTTTGATGGGGATTGCATTAAATCTGTATATTGGTAATACGGCCATTTTAAATATGTTGATTCTTCCAATCCATGAACATGGAATGTCTTTCCATTTCTTTTTGTCTTCTTCAATTTCTTTTTAAAAATCTTATAGTTTTCAGCATATAGGTCTTTCACATCCTTGGTTAAGTTTATCCCTAGGTATTTTATTTTTTTTCTTGCAATTGCAAATGGAATTGTTTTGTTTTTATTTCTTTCTCTGAGATTTCATTTTTAGTATATAGGAATGCAATTGACTTCTGTACATTGATTTTGTAGCCAGCAACTTTACTGTATTTGCTTACTGTTTCTAATAGCTTTTTGGTGGAGTCTTTAGGGTTTTCTATATATAGCATTATGTCATCTGCCAAAAAGTGTGTCCTTTTTTCCATTTAGGAGATCTTAATATGGGATTCAGCAAAGAATGGTGGAAAGAAAAACCTGAAAAATTGGCAGATCTGAGTTCAGCTGCTGAATCTCTTTATGACCCGGGGTATGACTTTAGGTGAGGATGAGATGGGGCACTGAAGCAAACAATCTCTGAAATCTCTTCAAACTCTAAAAGTACATAACTATGTTCCACAAGTCTTTGGACTTACATACAAAGTTTTGCTCAAATATTCAATAGGTTGTATGTCTAATAGTAGATTGAGTACTACATTTACATAGCCTGCCTAGTCTACAAAGCATTTTCTATTCATTGTGCTATTTGATCATTGTATTGAAAAGGAAAACAAGGTTCAGAAAGGTAAAGAGAATTTGTTCAAGGCTTCACAGCTTGTAAGTGGCAGAGCCTGGCATCCAACCCTTCTCCCTGGGCACCCCTTTCCCAACCAGGAGAATAAACCAAAACCACAGTCATTACCTCAGCAGTAGCTGTCACCTCTACCACTACAATTACTGTGTGCATTTATGATATGTCGGGAACCATGCTAAGTGTGTTATATTACATTTAAGATCTTGTTTAATCTTCCCTTTACTCTTCGGGGATGGGTAATATTATCTTCAGTTTAATGACAGATGAGGCTTAGAGAAGTAAAGTAACTTGTCCAAAGTCATGGAGACAGTGCTGAAATGAGGAAGGATTAAAAATTATTTCTGTCCGATTCTATCACAATACATGAACTTAACTAATATGATTAGAATGGTACCCGGAGAGAGATAAAAGGTTGGGGCAATTTGGAAAGGCTTTTAAGAGAAGGGATATTAATGAGTGGGCAAGACTCAGAAGGCAAAGTTGGTCCAATGATGAAGAGGCTGAAGGGGCGTTTTCAGAGAATGGGGTTCGTCTGGAGGAGACAAATGAGAACAGGGGTCCAGAGTGACATGTTGCACAACTTCAGGGGGCACCATTCACACTGTGTTGTATGGTTACACCCACTGTAGATACTCTGAAGATGTATCTTATAACGTGAGATACATGTGCCCTGAGAGTTGTGTAATGCAGCCTTGAGAGAACGATGATAGAAAAGTAGATTAGCTCTAAGTTACAGAGAGTTTTAAATGCTGCAGCTGATTTACCTGAGTTGGTAATGAGGAATGCACATTTTTCAGAATGTCCTGGGGAGTTACATGACCACTCAAGACAAATTCATGTAACAGTGGGATAGGATAGGAAAGAAGAGGTGAGGCATACGGACCAATTAGGAGACTTTTGAAATAGTAGTAAAACCTAAATGAGCACAGAGGCAGAGAAACGCAAAGAGAAGGGTTTTGATCTGAGAAGCATTAACAAAATAGAATGGAGAGAGAGAAATCATTAATTTTCCCAATTGGGAAGGTTAAGTGACTTACAACTTGTGAGCCAATGTGAGAAATATGGAAGTCAGGAGAAAGATCAGTTGGGGCCATTTTGTTTCTCTTGAGTTTGGATGAAGGCAGCTCATGCCAGTAGAAATATATCTGGAAATGTGTGATTGGACCTTGGGAAAGTCCTAATGGCTGAGACAGAGATGCTGGAGGTCTTCCAGCCCACAGGAAGAGCTGAAGTCACTGGCAACTTAGCATGAGTCTTGTTCCAGGGACTGGGGAGAAATCCCTCTCCACACTGCAGATCTTTAAACGGAATATGTAGGTCCATTTTGGCATAGAGCTTCACCACCATCATGAGGAATCCTTCTCAACATAAACTGCCCTATGCAAAAGGCAATACATGTCAATAATGATCACAAAATGCATTAGTACCAATAATGTTCACAAAATAATTTAAAAACAAACAAAATCTTCCATTAAGTACACTGACATAAACCCCTACAATGTATATTCCTAAATATTAATTAAAGAGATGGCATAAACCAAATAGTGAAATGGCAGGATTCCTGAAGTCTGTAATGTCACAGCAATTATGACAAGAGGTCAGTCTCAGGTAGAGAATTAAATTGAAAGCCAATCTCAAAATTGTTTCTATAACACTCTATTTTTATATGGTATTATATATTATCTATGTTTGTCTTCTAAAAGTTCTATTTAAATTATAAAAAATAACATAAAATGTTATATAAATTCTGGGGGGAAAGGGGGAACATGACCCATAATTCTCTGTAATTATTTTCACATTTACACTTTTATATTGTTGTCATTGGGTATATACAATTATGCACCCTTATTTTTCTCTCTTAATATTTGATCTTCTGTATTTAAATGATGAACTTCTTAGCTACTAAATGACCACATGATATTTCACTGAATGGATGCACCGAAACTAACAGCCAAGTTCCTGCTGATGGGAATCTAACTTATTTACACTTTTCAAAATAAATAATGCCATACTTAATGTTTCCATGCCTACTTTTCTATATTTTGATTATTTCTATGAGTTAAGCTGCCTGAAATGAAATTGCTGGACAAAGGAAACCTGTATTTTTTATGCTTCCTAAAACATGTTTGGGAATTCACCTCCCAAATTTCATCCTGATTTTTCCTAGCACGAGCAACAGATGAGTGCTACCCTACAGTCCCTCTGCCAGCTCGAGATATTATAATTTTTAAGTTGCTAAGTAATGAAAGAACTTGTTTCATTTTTATTAAAAGCTAAATCTCTTTTTAAGCTAAGGAATTTTTCTCTGGTAGCTTTGAATGTGAATATATAGTTGCATATAAATCATTATTTTCTTTCATAAAAGCAGCAACATCGATGCATTTCTATGGAAAATTCCAATCAGAACAATGGTGGATTTAGTGTACACCTTTGGAGGTTTTGTGGCATATTTTGACATTTTCAGTGTATTCATTCAACCTTTACTGAACACTAGTGTATGCCAGCCTCCACTGCTTATACTGAGATACAAAGAGTAATAGACAAGAGGGAAGGGCATTACAAGCACAAGAAGAGTATTTGCAAAGAAATGTGGTGTGTGACAAAATATGATGTTTTCATAGAACTACAGTTGGAGATAAAAGGCACTGTATCACTTATCTACTGCTGAGTAAGAAACTACTCTGAAATGTGGATTCAAACAACAATGCTGTAATATTCCTCATAATTGTGTGGGTTGGCTGGACAGTTTTCCAGCTAGCTTTGGTCAGGGGCACCCCTATAGCTGCATTCCTCTGCAAGCTTGGCTTTGGCTAGGCTCAGCTGGGATATGTGGGATGGCTAGGCATCTCTCTCCAAGAAGGCACTCATTCTCAAGGGGCTGCCATTCTTCACATGGCATCAGCAGGGTTTCAAGAGGGGATGCTCCATTGGGTAAGCACTTACCAAGCTTCTGCTGGAGTCACACATGCTGATGTCCTAGTGGTCAAAGCAACTGACATGGCCAAGCCCAGTCTCAGTAGGGAAGGGGACTATTACACGAACCCCAAGAAGTGCGATTCTTTGGGATTCCTTAGAGAAGCCATCTCTCATAGTTACGCTGAGGAGAACAATTGGCAATGAGACAGGATACAGACAGATTGCTACAGCCTTTGTGTGCTAAATTGGGTTAAGGTTTTTTTCTTACAGATGCCCAAAAATGACTGTAAAGTTTTTAATAGTTTTAAAAGTGTGGAAGGGGGTTGTGTGAAAGTGCCATGCTCTGGTCTGTAGCTTTAGAAAACTGACATAGGAGGGATTGCATATTAGACATGAGATCAGACACAACCAAGATTATCATAATGGAAAGATCATGGAGAGGAAGAAAAATCATTGAGAAATATTTATTAGTAATAACAATAGTAATACTGAGCAACAACTATGTGACTTCACAACCCTATCTTCTTATCCCAATCACTTTGCACAGGTGTACTTAACTCTATTTTATAAGATGAGGGAAAAGGATAAATGGTTGAGTAACTTTCTTAGGTAGTTAAGGCAAGTTTGTGGGAGAACTAGGATTCAATCCTCTACCTTTTTGAAGCCAAAGTCCTGGGTTTTCTCAATCTTGCTGAAGAATGAAAGTCTAGAGTGGTGAAAAAGTCAAAATGGCTGATAAACCAGGAGAGAAAAACCACATGCTCTTTTCTCCTATTTATTACTCATGGGATTAAACTTTCAGGGAAGAGCAGATGTCCTGGCTGGTGGATGCTAGAATCAAGGGAGGAAGGGAAAATGGGAAGTAGAAACTGAACGTAAAGCCTTGGTATCTTTGGCACCAACACTGAGGGTTTCTGATCACTGCTCCAAGTTATGAGCAGCTAGTTATTACCCTGGGGAGAGATATCAAGTCAAGAGAGTTATTGGAATGATGCAGAGAAGATGGATAATGAAGTACAATTTAAATTCCGCATTCGTTTGGTAATTTTTTTAAACACCAATTCCCTCCTCATTTCTCCCTTTCAATTGCTTCTTTGAGGGTGGGTTACTCGCTGAAATGCCTACTTCCTTCCTCTTTTGTCTTTCTGTCTTGGTCCCTGGGGAGAATGGAAATTAGTTAAGTGTGATGGGTGTTCAGGAGGCAGGCTTTGGTCCTTGGCCAAGAGAGAACTAATTCTCCCAAGAGTAGCCAAAAGTATCAGCCTCACAACCGCCCTTCTTAGAGCTGAAAGGGTTTCTTTGTTTTTCCAATATTCCAAACCAGGGCAGTTGCACTCTGTTTTAAGAAATCCATGATCACACCCAAACAAATCTCTCAAATCAATTCAAATATCAATTAACTTGTACTGAGGTTTGGAAAGAGGAGTCAGATTGGAGATACATAAAGAATACAACAAGGACTTTACCCTTTGAATGTATAGCCTGGGGGGGGGGGAGGGTGAGTCTTGCAGTGGGAAGTTATATCATGTAAACAATAATCATAATGCAAAGCAGATGGAAATAAATGCTCAGTAGGGGTATGTACCTGATGCTGTGGTGATGAGACTCGATAATTTCGTGGAAGAGAAGACATTTGAACTGGTCTTTGAAAGATGAAGAGAAGGGGCTAAGAAGCGTGTTCAAGGCAGAGAGCCCAACCTGAGCAAGAGTGCAAACCTGAGAAACACCTGATGTGGTTGGGGAATGGCTGAAATGGAAGGGTTAAGAGTGACAAAATTTTGGCCAATGTGAGAAATCTCAGGATTTTCTGAAAGGAGCCCATTTTTTCCCCAATAAATTGTCCTCTGAAACAATGTCATTCATTAAAAATGTCAAACCATCACTTATTTTTTATTATTTTTTATCTTGATTACTTACATTAAAGCAGTGAACTCTTTAAAGCCTTATTATTCATCTACTCCTCAAGGGTTTAACAGAGGTAACAAAGGGTAACCTATCAAACCACATTTAGCAATTATTTGTTATCCCATGTACTCTGCCTGGCACATAATACATACTTAACAAATATTTGTTGCCTGGATGAATGAAGGCATATGAGCCGTGATGATGTCCTACTCTATACAATTTTACATTACTCAGAGACCTAATGGAACTATTACGTGCTTAGTGTCACTAGATGTATCTGTCTGGATAGGCTGGGTTATGGTGTGGTAACAAACAACTCTAAAATCTCAGTGGCTTAACATAATGCAGGTGTATTTCCTGCTCATGCTACATATCCAGTTCAGGTCAGCAGGAAGGTCTGCTCATAATAATGACTCAGGGAGCCATGTTGAAAGAGCCAAGATGGAGCCATGTTCCATCTTGATTCATGCTTCCACAGTCATCAAGACAGGGAAACAAGGATATGGCAAATCCTCCACTAGCTCTTAAAGCTTCCATCCAGATGTAACATAGGTCACTCTGTCTCATTTTCCATTGTCCAGAGCAAATCATATGGCCAGACCTGACTTCAGGGAAACAATAAAAAAAGAATCACAATATTTGTCAACAGCTCTAATGACCTCCACACTGGGCAATTCACATGGTTGCTCCCTTTAAATCAGCATTCATCTTTTAGAAGGAACTTTAATAAATGCAATTTTGTGAATACATATTGTGAAAATACTATTGCTTCTGTGTGCATAAGCAAGCAGCTAACTTCTATATCAGATTTGGTGTATAAATAAAAACCATTCTCAAATTTTCCTAGCAGAATTCTCTGACAGTCAAGCAAATCACAGGATTTGCCTTAAATCACTTTAAATTTCAACACTGTTTCCGTGTAAATGGCAGCCCATTTGGTACTTCTTGCCTCTTATGAAATGAGAGCCTTTACTCTAAAAACCTTGTTCATTGAACATCTTGCAGAAAATTTAGCTAGTGTAGACATATGCGTAGCGCTTGTACTAACATTTTCTATCTTCTGTTCTGACACTTATTAGATGATTGCTTTAAAGCTATTTTTGAATAGAAGACTTGAAAGAGGAGAATGGATCAATCACTGTTTAGCCTGCTAGCCCCTCTGATGTACGGTCACCAAAAGTCATTCTCATCACATCACAGAAGGTTTAGGTGAGGCGAGCTTGTGATCTCAGCTGAATTCTTAATACACGATAGGCTGTCTAGTGTCCCCACACAGGGGATGTAATTCAGTTTATAATAAAAGCTCAGTGCCCTTATTGCTGTTACTATACACAGCAGACTTACTATATACCATCTATTGTATTTTTTTGGATGAAAGAAAAAGTATTAGATTATGCCCTGACTGCCTTTCAAAGTCTACGTAACCAATTCACTGCCGCTAATTAGCATCTGGGTGCCCTAACAGGGCACCACCCTGGGCAATCCCTAGCCTTCTTCGCATAGCAGACCTCCATAAGACTACTGTCCCCTTGTGGTGATGAACAAATTAAGCCCATTCCATGGCAAACATGAGGCTGTTTTCAAAGGACTTGGAACATGCTGACCATCTCACTGTATTTTCTACCAATTGGAATCACAGAATAAGGTAATATAAGGTCCAAAGAGAGCTTTGTATATTGACCCTTGCTGGAAGATATGCTCAGTGACTGAGAGAGTTCTTAGATAATCTAGTTTCTCATCCTATCAGCCTCTTGCAACGATAATGCACTGGCTACCTCAGCAGACATATCATATAATCAATACTTGATGGCTATTATTGCTGTTGGGCATAAAAAACGCACTCAAAAAGCAGGAGAATCTTCTAGAGACACTCATTCTGTCAACCAGGGCAGTCCGTAGGGAGGGTTTTTCCCCCAAACGCAGAAAGCCAGAAGAAATGTTGACAATGTCAAAAGTCAGGCAGAGTTTCTAGGGCAGCAATGCACCTTGAGTCTCTTCCCTCCCCCAGCAGGCCCCCGGACACAGGACTGACTCTCGCTGATGAATCCAAGGAGCAATTTAGAGTGTCCAAATACTTCCTGTACTGTTTTCTTTCAGAACTTTCGCCCAACCCCGTAATATTATAAAGAGCAGGGACTGAGCCTATCATTGTAACCACACTAATGAATAATAATTGAACATAAGGAAGTTAAAAATACCAAATCAAAAAAAAATTCTGGCATTGAACATGAAGGAGTACTTTTTATTGTAAATATGAGAAAAAGAACTCAATACTGCTCAGCTAATCTCATTTAAGACCTATAAGCTACACTGCCAAATGGAATGGAATAAGAAAAAACATTTCATTAAAAGATTTTTTGTGGTTCCAGTCTCAAGAGACAGTCTCTGAAATTGATTTTTTTATTTAAGAAAGTAGAGATATAGTTGATTTTTCCCAGAGAATTTATGTTTATTTTCTAGAGACTCTGAGTCGTTTTGTACAAAGCCAGAATGAGGCCATGCTTTCCATGATGAATAGCACTGTATATTTAAAAAACTTTAGAAATATATATTGATAGAATGTATCTCATTTATTCTGTGAAAAACCACAACCATGAGGGAATACGGAATGAGAACAGGCATGTTAAAATGCTAACAAAGAAATCTCCTCGCTACTCCCACCCCTTTACCCCCCTAAAAAAAATTCAAGTAAGCATGTGGGATTTGCAATCAGGCTGCAACTGGGGGGTCAGAGATCAAAAATAAATGGTGGGCCACAACATGCAGAGCTTTTAAAAAATAATGTCACATTCTTTCATTCTCAGCATAAGAAATGGGCAACTTGTTCAGGGCAAATAATTGTTTGAACTGAGGATTTTATTATTAATCTCTGAAGACTGCTGAATTTAGGGTCACAGTAAGGGTTGATTAGGTACAAGGTGCATAAAGCTCTCCTCTGTCGATGCTATTGAAAGAAGCAAGTAATTTAGATTCAGAATTGGTCTTGGATTGAAGCTCACTCCATTACCGACCATTTTCAATTTCAGCTATACAATAAACATCAAGCTCGGCAAGGAAATTAGTACATTTGGTAATGTATTGGAAGAGATGGGTGGGTCTTTGACAAGATGACACTTATCACCAAAGCTTCAGTTAATGAAACCCTTGAGTGGTATCTGCGTTTGACATATTTTGACATTTTTTGAAATCACATCCAGCGTTTTTTCCCCCACAATGTTCTTCTTTATGAGAGAAAAAAAATCCATCTATCTTTAAAATGAGTACTGGAGTACTGCAATATTACTGGGGAAAAAATTAAAGAGATGCTGCCTGCCACTGACAGGAAGAACAGGGTACTTTCTCAAAATCCTTAAGAAGCAACAGATTCACAGGATAAATTTTATTCAAATGAAGCCCAAGATGAATTTCCAGGAGAAGCTTCAGTTTTAAATGGAGCTTATTTTTACCATACTTTTCCTGAAAATACCTTAAACTATAAGAGGTGATTTCATTAATGTGACTACAGTTTACATTGCTGAAAAAAAAAATTGCCAAGTTTGGGTAATTATTTCTTGAACAAAATAGTTTTCTTTTTGTTTTCCTGCAAGGAAACTGCTTGCACCTTAGTAAAAGTAGGACTTTTAAAAGAGAAGATAATGAAAGGGAATAGAAAATGAGAAAATGACGACCATATCTAAAAAAAAAAAAAAGAAAAAGAAAAAAAAAGTCAAGAAAGGAAAACTGTAGGGGAAAATAAGGGTACAAAATAAATAGGGGGAAAGCAGATAAGATTGAAGGTATCAAGAATGAACAATTTCTGGCCCCAAACTAGTTCTAATAAGATCATAACCCATATTCTCTCACCAGAGTTCTCACGTTTATGTATAATTAAATGCTGTTTTATTGCCAACTGGCCTAGATAATGAAAAACCAGAAAAAGAAGAAAATGCTTCCAAAGTGACCGAAAATTTAGGTTCACACATTCTGAGGAGTGGTTTTTGTTATTTACTTTTTCAGTTTTTTCTGAAAGCTGGGTGAAATTATTATGTATTCAGATATTTTAAATCTCACACGGCTCTATTGTTCATGTCATGTTTTTTATCCAGTGCCGGGAGAACAATGTAACACAAAATACAAAGCGTTCTAAATGGGGGGGCGGGGGGGTCTTGCTGAACCCTCCTGGACCCAGGGTGGCACTTGCAGTGTGGTAGGCCCAGCCGGGTGGTCTCTCTCATACATCATTTACCCACCACGAGGAGGAGGTCACCTTGAAGGTTGAAATGGGGGGATAGGAGAGAGAAAGAGCATGAGGGAGGCAGAAAGAGCAGAGTAAGGAAAGAAAAAAGGCTGCTTTGTACAAGATAGATACTCTCGAAGAATTCCAAACACATCAAGAGGACTCTTTTTTAACCTCCACTCCGTAGGTGATTTCTTTAAACCCTTTAGACTCCTACCCTTTCTGACTTCCATAATCCAAATTTAAGACCCCAGATCCTGCAGTTAAGGAAGGGACAAAAATAACTTCTGTATTTGCTACAAGTCTTAATATTGTCACCTCCAAAAGCTGCATTCGACATTTCACAGACTATCCCTCGCATCCTTATCCCCTGAAATCATTCTTTTTAATACTATGTAAAAACACAGTGAGCACTGTAGAGCTGTTTGGTCATCTAATAATCCAGGGTTTTATGATTATTTCCACTGTTCTTCATTTGTCCTACAAGTGGGGAAAACCAGTTGTGTTTAAGTCACCTGCCTTCAAGAATGGCATTATAGTTCAACTGTTTGCAGTATCACAGGTATGGCCTTTAGACAAGTATGCTGCATGAAGAGCTTCCTTTTATTTTGCCACTTTTAATATTAAATGTGAAATAAACTATGAGTGAGAGGTAGATTCATAGTATATATACTGTATTCAGTGATGCTATTTATTAATAGCTGGGCGGCACTGGAACCGTTCACCACTGGCGTCTATTCTGGTTAGCTAGTATCTGTGCCGTAGCAGCTAAATATATAGTTTTTAATCTACAAAATGCTTCCCAGAAAACCATTCTTCAATGAAGCACTTATTCTAATAATTATTATTTATGTTTAATGTCTCCTCATCCCCTCCAACACTCACCTCCTGAGAGAGCAAGGAACAATTTCTTTCTTGTATCTCTTCTGCTTAGGGCAGTTCTTGCCACATACGTAGACATTCAAGAAATACGTTTTTGAATGACTGAATTGAGGATTCCCTACGTATTCACATTTTAGGAGCTATAATAGCCCTAGAAGAGCGATCACTTTAATCTCTTGGTAGCATTAATTCCTTATTCTTTCAGAGTAAAACTGGCATGGAATACAGTAAAAAACTGGAGGAACATTTTCCACAATGGATTCTTATATGAACTGCCTGGTTTTTGAATAATATTTTTGTCATTAGTTCTGCCTGATGTCCTGGAGCTCCGCATCTTCAGAATTAAACGTCTAGTCTTCTGCAGGGTAGAGAAGGAGCAGTAACTTGGCCGCTTGTGGTGGAAAGTGGATCTGGGGGGCTCCAACGGTGAGTTACAGGATTTTTCAGGCTCTCTCCTGTTTGCAGCATGAATTGAACACCCATCATCGAAAGACATTGTGCCTACAGCTTTTCTGGAGTAATTTGACTTGAATCATTTAGAGTCTGGGCTTTTGAAGCTGCTAGTCTAATTTTCAGCTTTTTCTGGTCTGCTACGTCAACATTTTGTTGCTATTTCTCCTCTTTTCATTTTTCTTGTTTTTCTGTTTTTGTAGTCCTTCTACTGTCATTTTAGTGTGGTTTTGGGAAGAAGCACAAGTCAAAGCACATATTCAGTTTATTATTCCATAGGTTTAATATACTTTCACCATTTTAGAATTATGAAATGTTTAGGACAAACAATAGAATATGTATACATATAATGTTTATAGAATATATACATTTATATATGCATGTATGTATATACATATGTGCATACACATATAAATATGTTTGCTCTATCTATCTATCATCTATCTACCATCTATTAATAGTTATTGATTGATTGATCGTATTTGCAAAGCAAAAGGATGATAAAATAAACACCCATATACCCCCATCTAAATACCCATGTGCTCCCCCCTTTATTTTCTTGCCTCCCCACTAAAGACAACCATTTATCCCATTTTTTTTGTTTAAAATTCTCTTGTTTTTCCTTTCATTCTCATTTATGTAAATGCTATATTAGTCTGCTTTACTCTGCTGCAGAAGCAACTTATACAAAGAAGTGTTGATTTTGTTGCTCAAGTACACATTTGGTGCAGATTGGCTGTGTGTGAGTCGGCTTTGGCTCTGTTCCATGTCTTCTTCATTCCAGGACTCAGGCTAAAGGTACAGCCCCTATGTCGGTCTCATTGCAAAGGAAAAAGATCAGTGGCAAAACCATGTGATAGCTCTAAAAACTTCTACTTCTACGTTTCATTGGTCAAACCTATTATCAGTGGGGAGGCTCTGTCATAGGGAGGGACACTACAAGAGACATGGCAAAGGACAGGGATATGTGGTCCCCTGTGGGAAACGATGAGTGAATAGTGAGCAACAATAAAATTGACCACATTCTGCTCTCTTGGCCCTAAATATTCATTTCTCTTCATAATAAAGTACCCCCACCCCCAACCCCAAGGAAAATAGCAGAAAGGATGAATCCCATCACAGCATCATATTTTAATTCCAGGATTTTGTGATCAAGCCCTTACGATCAGGTCCAAATATAGCTCTTCATTTGCAGATCCATGAACTATAACTAAAACTCTAGCAAACCAATTCCGAAATCCCAAAGTGCAAATGTGGTGAAGACCCTCCACCATGGAAAGCAGGGAGAATGCCTCTTGGTCAGGCTCTTGTGTAGTTCCCCAGTTCATTGTTATAGACAACTCTTGACTCCACCCTCTCTAGGCATTTCTTCCTTTTCCATTATCCTCATTGGACCCTATCTGAAATAGCCATTGGAGAATATGCTCCCTTAGGAGCTAAGATTTTCTTGCTTCAGGCTCTTAGAACAGACACCGTCTCTTAATATAGACTGATGGTTATTTTGGCAGTATAATTCTCCCAACAACTTCACTAGCTTTTTGTACTAAGAGCCACATCACAATTCTTTTCAAGACATTCCTCTCTTTCTCTAGACTTAAACATAGAGGTTTTTCTGAGCTTATCAGACTTCTCTGCGGGAGCTATACCCTTAGGTTCTTTTAAGCCATTTGTGTGCCTGAAAACATTTACCAGTTATCTCCATAATTCAACAAAAGCACCCTTAACATCTTGGATTTGGTCTATGACTCCCCAAAGCTGAGTTCTAATCAGGCTTTGTCACTCAGAGGCATTCTCAGTTTTACTTTTAGATATGAGAATAAGTCGTATCTTCCAACCCCCTAAGTCCCCAGATTTCTGACTTCATTTCTTATTCATCTTTGCTTACAAATTGGCCGATCCTTTTGTGAGCTCATTTCTCTTTCTGAACCACATTTCAAATGCAGCCTATAGTAACCAGAACATGCTAGTAATATTCTGTTGCCCAATATCTTTGCCCAAGGTCACAAAGTTACTCCATATGTTATCTGCTTTTTATGTTATTATATCTGTGGTTTCATTAAATGTTTCATCACTGGTACATATATAAAATGGAATATTACTCAGACATAAAAAATAATAAAATATTACCATTTGTGACAACATGGATCGATCTAGAAGGTATTATGCTAAATGAAATAAGTCAGACAAAGACAAATATCATATAATTTGACTGATATGTGGAATCTAAAGAACAAAATAAATGAACAAACAAAACAGAAACAGTCTCATAGACATAGAGAACAAATTGATGGCTGCCAGATGGGAAGGGGTTTAGGAGCTGGATGAAAAAGGTGAAGGGATTAAGAAGTACAAATTGGTAGTTACAAAAGAGTCATGGGGATGTAAAGCTAGCATAGTCAATAATATTGTAGTAACTATGTATATATATACTGTCATGTGGGTACTAGACTTATCAAAGGGATCACTTCATAAATTACATAAATGTCTAATCACTATGATGTATACCTGAAACTAATACAAAAAAATATTGAATGTCAATTGTTATTGGAAAAAAAAAAGGTATGGAAGAAAAAAAAATGTTTCACCACTGCAGAATAGGTTGCCATCCTCTAATATCAGTTTTCTTGTTATCCATCACTCTACTACAAAATCAGTAGGACATATTTTAGGGATCTGGTTATGGCAGCATCTACTTTGTGGTAACAATCTCTAAATCTCTGTGGATTACAAAGACAAAGAATTATAGTTTGCTCAGGTTACATAGTTCTACATTGGCGGTAGGTTGACTGCAGCTTTATTCCCTGTGTCCTCTTCCAGGATGAAGCAAGCAGCCTCTATCTGGGATATGCCACGCTTGTGGCAGATGGAGAAGGGTGATGGCAGAAGCACATGATGATTCTTAAAGTTCTCAGAAGTGGTATGCATTACTACTGCTCACATTCAATTGGCGAGAGTAAGTCACATGGCTGCGTGGTGAGCACACAATGTGATATATAGATGATGTATTGTAGAAATGTATCACCCCAATAAAGTTTAATTTAAAAAAAAGAAACCTATGTGATTTTACTATTATCAACTCAATAAATTAAAACAAAAACTCGGTGGATGAAAAAAAAAAAAAACTCAATGGATGGCTTTAACAGTAGATCATACACAGCCAAAGAGAGATTTAGTTACCTAGAAAATTATCAGTGAACCCTGTAAAATCAAATGATAGAAAATACAGAAAGGACAGTAAGAGATATAGAAGATACAGTTAGAAAGAATAACATTTAAATGGAGTCCTAAAAATAGAGGAGTAAAATAATAGGCCTGAAGCAGAATAAGAGGAGAGAATCAGACTAAAGCAAATTTTGAAGTAATAATAGCTGAGAACTTCCCCAAACTGGAGAAAGACATCAAGCTATTAATTCAAGAAGCACCACAAACCCCAAGAAGAATAACTGAAAAAGAAATCCACACTGATGCACTAAATGATAAAACTGCTAGAACCCAAAAATGGAAAAAAAAAATCTCAAGTCAGTCAGAAAGATTTACCTTGAAAAGAACAATAATCAGACTTACAGCTGACTGCTCAGCAGAAACAATGAACCTCACCTAACAATAAAATTTTATCTTCAAAGTGTTTAAACAACTGTCAAACTTGTACCTTTTGAAATTGATGCTGAGAAAAATCTTTTCAGATTAACAAAGTAAGAAAATTTCCCAGAATCAGACACACTAAAATAAATATTAAAGGATGCTTTTCAGGCAGACTGAAAAAGATCTCAGATGGAAGCTTAGACATGTAGGAAGTAGCCTTCCTGTCGGTGGACGCTGCCAAGTAAGCATCACTGAGGTGTCCCTTCCCGTGATTGTCATGTCTAACTAAGTCAGAGTCTCCCAAAGAGCCTGAGCAGTGGCAGAAGCTTTTCATCAGAGGTTTGAGCTTTGAAACAACCAGTAAGAGTCGAGGATCCATTTTGAGCAATGGGAACGCTCACAGACTGTGTGGTGATGAGAGACCCAAACACCAAGCGCTACAGAGGCTTTGGGTTTGTCGCCTGTGTCACTGTGGAGGACGTGGAGGCAGCCATGAATGCAAGGCCACGTAAAGTGGCTGGAAGAGTCGTGGAATCACAGTGGGCTGCTCAAGAGAAGATTCTCAAAAACCTGGTGCCCAATTCACTGTGGAAAAGACTTGTGTTGGTGGTATTAAAGAAGACTGAAGAATCGCCTAAGAGATTCTTTAGAACAGTGTGGGAACATTGAAGTGATTGACATCATGACTGACTGAGGCAGTGGCAAGAAAAGACCTTCGATGACCATGACTCTGTAGACAAGACTGTCATTCAGAAACATTATACTGTGAATGGCACAACTGTAACGTAAGGAAAGCCCTATTAAGCATGAGATGGCTAGCGCTTCATCCAGCCAAGAGGTCGAAGTGGCTCTGGAAACTTCCGTGGTGTTCCTGGAGGCAGTTTTGGTGAGAATGACAACTTTGGACGTGGAGGAAACGTCAGTGGTCAAGGTGGCTTTGGAGGCAGTCGTGATAGTGGAGGATATGGTAGCAGTGGGGATGGCTATAATGGATTTGGTAATAATGGAAGCAGTTTTGGAGGTGGCAGAAGCTATAATGATTTGAGCAATTACAACAACCGATCTTTAAATTTTGGATCCATGACAGGAGGAAACTTTGGAGGCAGAAGCTCTGGCCCCTATGATAGTGGAGGCCAATACTTTGCCAAACCCAAAAACCCAGGTGGCTATGGTGATTCCAGCAGCAGCAGTAGCTATGGCAGTGGCAGAGGGTTTTAATTACTTCCAGGAAACAAAGCTTAGCAGGAGAGGAGAGCCAGAGAAGTGACAGGGAAGCTACAGGTTATAACAAATTTGTGAGCTCAGCCAAGCACAGTAGCGTCAGGGCCTAGCTGTTACAAAGAAGACATGTTATAGGCAATACTCATGTGTACGGGTGAAAAACTCAAGGACTGTATTTGTGACTAATTGTATAACAGGTTATTTTAGTTTCTGTTCTGTGGAAAGTGTAAAAACATTTTGGCAAAGGGTTTTAATGTAGAGTTCTTTTTAGACCCAGGCTTTTGAATGCTAAATGTAACAGTCTGATCATCATGCTGAATAAATGTGTTTTTAAAAAAAGAAAAGAAATAGAGGAAGTAATGAAGAGCAATTTTGGAAAAGCTGGTGTAGCAAGGAATCTGGCTCTATGCTTTTCAGCCATATCCTCTCCTTTTTTCCCTTCCACTCCACATCTGAACAAGCTAATAAGAAAGCCTGGGTGCTTCCTCCTTTAGTGCCAGTGGGACATTTAAGCCATCCAAGCCCCTACTCATGCACAGGAACCCTCATCTAAGATCTACCCTCGGGCCACCATGAAAACCCCAAGCTGATCTCTTGTTCCTATCCTCCCAAGTGTTTGAGACCAGCTTGGGAGTTCTGACCTGCTCTTTTCACACAGCTTTATGAGGTAAGGAATAAACCTTTCCATACCCTCTTTTTATGTGTGCGGCATCATCAGTCTTGAGAACTGAACCAAATTTTGGTTGAACCAAACTGGAATTATCCTATTTCTGAACAGTGGCTATAACAGCTAAATAAGTGAGTAAATAAAAGTAATTATTGGTTATGAGACAGACTCATAATAGTGTTTTGTTGGGTCTAATATATATATATATATATATATATATATATATATATATATATACCAATAAAATACACACCAAATAATGGTATTTATATATAAATGAAATTACATCATTCTAATTAAAATGAGAGTAAATGAAATTAAATTATTCTAATATCTTTGATCTATTTGCCTTGTGTGTGTAGAGTCTGAAAAAAACCTGTTAATATTAGATTTTGATAAGCCAGGAATATATACAATAATCCCTAAGACAATTACTGAGAGTATATAAGAATGCATAACTTTTGAGGAAATAGAAGTAAAATGGAATAATAAAATATTATCAATATAAATAATGGTGAAAAAGAAGAGGAAAAGAACAAAGTGTGCATAACAAATAGAAAGCTCATCATAGAATGGTAGATTTAAATTTAAATAGATCGGTAATGTTATTAAATATAAATAGACTAAATATTCCAATTAAAAGATAAAGACAAACATTATCAGAATGCATTCAAAGCTATATTCTTTTACAAGAGACATATCTAAGATCTAGATAAGATTTTAAGAGACATGAGAAGATTGAAAGTAAAAAGATGAAAAAGATTTACCAAATGAAAATTTGTGTAACTATAATATTAGATAAAGGAGAATTTAAGGTAAAAAGTAAAAGGACATTTTGTAACAATTCTGTTTGTATGTATCTAATAACATAGCTTTAAAATAAAGTAGCAATTGATAGTAAAAAGGGATAAAGAAACCCACATTTACAACATAAGAATTTAACATACTTTTCTTTATAACAAAAGCAAGCAGACAGAAAATCAGGTAGGACACAGTGAAATAACACAAATAGCAAACTTGACCTAATTAACGTGCATAAAATAATACATCTAAAAACTGAATAATACACAATCCTTTTAAGCATACCTGGAACATTTCAAAAATTTGCCATGTGGGTGACAAAGTAAGGTTCTACAAATTTCAAAGTATTAAAATCATACAGAGTATATTTTAGGGTCACAATGCCATTAATTTATAAATCAATAACAAATATTTTACTGGAAAAACCCTGTTGATTTAGAAATAATGAAACATATGTTTAAGTAAATTATGGTTTAATAAACAGAATATACTGAAGATTATGAAATATTTTTAACTAAAAGATAATAAAATTACTATGTATCAAAATACATGAGCTACAACTAGTCATGATCAGAGAAAACTTTAAGCTTTAAAAGCACATTCAAAAAAAAGGATAAACTGATAATTAATGACCTCTGTATACATCTATCTCAAAAAGTTAAAAAACAATAAAATAAAACCCAAAAGAAAGAAGAGGTAAGTTAGCAGAAAATAATGATATAGAAAATAAACAATTGAGAAGATCCAAGCGATACCAATATTGTTTCTTTTAGGACATTCGTAAAATGTAATGACCCATATTGATATTAATGAAGAAAAAAGGAAAAGGCCGTGAAAAACCAATATTAGCAACAAAAAAGGAGCATCACTATAGATGTTGTAGATATTGAAAAGTTTACAAGAGGATATTATGAACAACTTTTTGCCAATCAATCTGAAAATACTGAAGTAATGGAAATTTCTAACAATATAACTTTCTAAAACTAGCACAAAAAGTATAAAACTTCAATAGTCCTGTTTTCTTTAATAGAATTGTTTATCTTTCATATTGGATTGAACCAAACAGTTAAGGAAGAAATAAATCCCAATTCTTCCAGAAACTAGAAAAAGGGGAAATACACCTTAACTTCTTTTACAAGGCCGGAATGTCTTTGATATGAAAACCTGACAAGGACATAAAAAAAACAAACAAAAAACAAACAAACAAAAAAACGACCAGCAGGCATACTCATGACCATAGATGTAAACATTTTAAACAAACTTAGCAAACTGAAACCAGTAATACGTATTTACTAGTTTATCTAGAATTTGAGATTGGTATATATTAAAACAGTGATTAGTGCAATTCATTACATTTGCATAAGAAAGAAAAAAATAATATGGTCTAAATAGATGGAGAAAAGGCATTTGACAAAATTCAGCAATCTTCATGATTATAAAACCCTTAGGAGACTAAGACCAGAAGTGAAATTCCATAATTCAATAAGGACATGTACAAAAATAAACAAACAAAAACAAATAGAAAACAATAACAAAAAAGTCCTATGTCAAAACAGTATATTTTACAGTTAAATGCTGAAAGCTCTAACTCTGAAATCTGCAATAAAACAAGACTGCCATTAGTAACTAGTGTATTCAACATTGTACTGGAATAAAATGCCTCAAGGCAAGAAGACATATGACATATGAGAGATAAGGATTGAAAATAATTAAATAAAACTGTCATTCACACACAAAAATGATTGCACACATAAACTTAAAAAAACACATATAAATTTTTAAAATTATACGTAGGCTGGGGAATGTTATTGGGTACAAGGTTAATATAACCTTTTTAAAAAATCAATTTCTTTACATCAGCAGCAAACATTTAAAAAACTAAACAAACCTTTTATTTATATATAAATTATGCATATATATTTCACATGTAAATACATAAATATATAAATATATCATAAAAACACCAAATTTCTAGTGATGAATTTAACTAAAGGGGATGAGCAAGATCTCTATCAAAAAGAATAAAAAAAGAGAAAAAATTGTAAAGTATTTAGATAAATTAAAGAAGACCTAAATAAATGGTGGGATATATCATATTCATGGGCTGAACAACTCCCTATTGTAAATGTGTCGACTTTTCCCAGACAGATCTATAGATTCAAATCAAAATAGTTAGAGTGTTGTTTGTGGTGGCTTGAATAGCCATTGTGGGAGTATTTACTCTATGGAAATTGGGGGGGAAAAAGACAAATGACAGATTTTTTTTCTCACATAGAGCCAACTGGCTAACACACCACTGACCTTATTCTAAAATTGATATGAAAAAGAAAAAAAAGAACCAATCCAATAGTTAAGATGAACTTGAAGAATTAAAGAAACAGGGGAAGACATGCTTTACCAGATGTCATGAGTTATTTTAAAAAGCAACAAGATTTAAGACAGTCTAGTACTGACAAGGGATAGACAAACAGAGCAATGAAATGGAACAGAGATCTCAGCCACAGACCTATGCAAATGAGGGCATGATTTATGAAGAGATGGCACTGCAGAGCTCTGGAGAAAGAACAGTGTTTTCCATATATGGTGATGAAAAAGTGGAAACTTGCGTCCTATCTAACAGATTACTCAAAATGAAATTCCAGATGTATCATAGATTTAAATACGAGGTCTGACAGTTAAGTTCGTGAATTCATCCTAGAGAAAGTGCTACATACCTCACTGCTGAATATCACTACGGTCACCTTTGAAGCACTCCCCTTGGGAAGCTATGCACTGATGCCAGCGCCTGCTCCACCCTTCAAAGCAATTTGGGAACTCTTTTTCTGCAATGGCCATAAGAGCTGCTGTCATATTATCCTTGATGTTCTGAATGTCATCAAAATGTCTTCCTTTCAATATTTCCTTTCTCTTTGGGTAAAGAAAGAAGTCATTGGGGGCCAGATCAGCTGAGTAGGGAGGGTGTTCCAATACAGTTATTTGTTTACTGGCTAAAAACTCCCTCACAGGCAGTGCCCTGTGAGCTGGTGCATTGTCGTGATGCAAGAGCCATGAATTGTTGGAGAAAAGTTCAGGTCGTCTAACTTTTTCACGCAGCCTTGTCAGCACCTCCAAACAGTAAACTTGGTTAATTGTTTGTCTAGTTGGTACAAATTCATAATGAATAATCCCTCTGATATCAAAAAAGGTTAGCAACATCGTTGCAACAAGTTCACTGAACCTAATTGTCAGACTTCATATGGCAGGCTAAACAATAAAGTAGCTGGAAAACAAATACAGGAGTATATTTTTTATGACCTTAAGATAAGAAATACTTCTTAGAAGACAAAAAGCACTTATCTCGAGCAATTGAAAAATTGATTATATTAAAATTAAGAACCTCTCCTCATTAAAGACACCAGTATTTTACCAAAAAAGTGTAATATCCAGATATATAAAGATATCAATATGAAGAAGAAAAATGGCAGAATAGAAAAAAATGGGCAAGAGATTTAAACAGATACTTTATAAAAGAGCATATCCAAATGTCCAATAAACACCAAAAATGTGTTTATTTTCATTAAGAATCAGGAATATGCAAATTAAAACTATAATGAGATATCCTTACACAAACACCCCAAAATGGCTAAATTTAAAAAGACTGACAAGTATGATGAGGATGTAGAACAATCATATTCTGCTGGTGATAGAAACCGGTAACACTTTAAAAACAGTTTTCATCATCAAGTAAAGTTGAATTTATACATATCCAGTAATTCAACAATTCTATTTTAGTATATATCCAACAGAAATGTGTGCATATAGATCCCGAGACATGTATAAGAATATTTAAAGCAGTATTATTGTTAATAGTTAAAAATTGGAAGCAGTACAAATATATGTACATCAATAGAATGAATAAGTAAATTATGGTTAGTCAGCAATATAATATTACACAGCCAGATCTATATTGATGAATCCCATAAACAATAAAATAAAATAGCCAGACACAAAGAATACATAGTACATAGTTCCATTTACAAAGAATTAAAATGATAGTCAAAACTAATTTGAAGGTGTTGAGGAGTGCATTTTAATATAGGTAAACTAATGAAGAGCATGGAATTCAGCACAAAGACAGTCAAGACAATGGTTCTTAGGGAGAAGCAGAGGGCACTGATTGGATGAGAAACACAAAGTTTCCATGGTGATGGCAATATTCTTTTACTTGTCTTGAGTAGTAGTTACATGGATGTTTGGTGTCTGGTAAGTCATTAAACTCTGTCTTGTTTTATACACATTTCTGTGTATAGATTTTATTTTCCCAATTTTAAAAAAGTTAAGAAATATTCATCCCTATAGCACCCAAATTATCTCATATATCATCTGAATTACATCTTTTGAAAAGGCAGACAATATTTCTTTAGTGGACTCATTCCTTTTTATTTGTTTTCCATAACTGGAATTACTAGTCATATATAGGAAGTACCTAATAAACACTGAAATAGATGTATAGCTTTTAAAATTAAAAACTGTTCATTCATGAATCACTTAAAATTATCTGATGTACCACTAGTGGTAATTTGGGAAGCTTTATACTAGGGTTAGATTACCTCTGTTTTAATTAGTCTGTTCTTCTAATTTTATTTTTATCAAGGACTAGACTTGCAAAGTGCTGCAACCAAAAACGAAGCTGTACCATCTGGTCCAGGCCCACAGAGAAGAACCATCTCCACTACCTCTAAAGCCTGGCTCTAACTCTAGTCCAAAGTCTTCAACCAGGTCAATAACCTGTTCCCGCTGATGGGAGAGGGGAGGTCACCAAGATAAATCTACCAGGCAGGAGGACATGGTTTAAGACATTGTCTTCAAAAAATGGGTAGTATTAACTGCAGTTTGTTTTCCATAACCTAAGAACCACATTTCTAGTTTTTGCGTAGCTCCAGATAGCACTGCATAAGGATCCTTTGGCAATTTCATGTTACTTAGAGAATACTTTGAAAAATCAACTGACGTCAAACTACTGTAAGAACACAAATGCTTATACTCATCCTCTATCCCACTGGCCTTTGCTTGTTTTGTTTCTTAGAATAGCCATCTGAACCAATTTGCACAAATTTCAAGGTTGTGCCTTGACTCAGTTGTTTTACATGGGTTTTTAAAATGGATTAACAGTAACAGTAGATTTATTCTGCATGTGACGGTTCATCTACTTCAATAAAATCTTCCCTGAATCACCAAACATACAGTTTTTTGAGGAGAGAAGTAAATAGCCATTCATGAACTGATTCCTTTTCTCTTGCCTCCTCTTCCTTCTCCTCCCTTCCCCTCCCCTCCCCTCCCCTCCCTTCCTCCTCCTATCTCTCTCACACACACATACACACTCTTATACAGATCACCATTTACAACTACTAAACTAACAATATACCATTTTCTGTAATGTACAAATCAGATACCTAGAAAATACATCTACAAGTAACTCAAAATGAAAATGAGCACCCTAATTGTGTCACTTGTCTAGACAACAATCCTATAGTTTTATGTCAACCAATAATTTATTCACTGAGTAACATATACCCAGCACTATCGAGTATTTTTAAGGATTAGAAAAATATAAAATATGCTCCATGGCTTCAATGTGTTTCCAGCCTTCACAACAGGGAAACATCAACACCAAGACGATATTCTATAATTATGCAATATATTTTGCAGTGTGGACTACATGTGTTATACTATTATGGTTAATTAAAACATTGGTAATATTTGCCCATTTCCTTAGAAAAGCATTATTATTTTCCCTATTCTATAGGCAAGGTTGGAGAATTTAAATAATTTGCCAAGTACTAACTAGATAGTGTATGGCAAAGCCAAGATTGACACCAGATCTTCTGAGAGCAAACCTCATGCTTTTTTACAGTGTGCTCTCTCACAAGACTTTGCGCAGTGTTGAACACATAGTAGGTACACAATAATTGGTTGAAGATTTAAAAACACGTAAAACATTCACTTTGAAATGAGAACAAATCAAAAGTGTACAGGGCAGGCTGATATCTGTAGTTGACTGGATTATTGTAGTTGAATATATGTAGTTAACTGGATTATAATACAGAGAGTATTACTGTCTTAGTTTGGGATCCCCCGTAAGCACAGCCTAGGACAAAGACTTGGGTGAAAAAGATTTATTTGGGAGGTAAGCCCAGGATGCAAGAGTGAGGGAACAGGGAAGGGAGAGATGGGAAGGAAGACCAATACAGAGGTTCAGTGTCAAATTTACAGCTGTGGAAAATGTTTTTGTGGCTTTAATGTTCTTGGAAACATTGGAAACATTTCCCAAGTGGAAAATAGGGACTTGATTTGCCAGGACTCCTGAAAATTGTTCAGAATACCTCAAAGATGGGAAACTCAGGCATTCTTCGGCTCCATTCATCTCTTGGCTGAGGATTCCCACAGAGGTGGTGAAGGCCTGCACTTGCTGTTCTGTAGCCTAGCTAATGTGCTCCCTGATGGAGAGTAGTCTGAGGAAGAAAGCAGCTAAACTCAGAGGTGGGCCAACGAGATGGGATATTATGTACCCCAGGTACGTGTTAGTTATCCATATTGAATTACTAACGATTTTAAGAATATCTTGCAAGAGTATGCAGAAATAACGGTTTTACCTCTTAATGTCCAATCAAACATTAATGACATGTTTTGCTCATTGTCAAACAATTGATTTTGTTGATTTTGTCAAACAATAGATTTTGATGAAATTTACTAAAAGACACTCTAATTTGCGGTTTAATTTGAAACAAAATGGAAGCCATCTACTTAACAGGTGGTACTCTTTCTCAAATTTGAATAAACTTGAATAAATTTTAATGCAATTTACTACAAGTATGCATTTATTTATTTAATGTTTATAGAACACCTGTCCTGAAGCAAGAGGGTATTACAGTGCTGATTCTAACATCATCCTACCATCAATTAGTTTAGAGTCATCTGGATTCACCACATCATGCGACATTGTTGGGCATTACTGATTCCATAGAAACTGGCAAAGGCAGAACACTGGAGTGGGCCAGATACTTAGAGGACAGGTCCAGCTGTAGAGTTTGGGGAGTCCAAAGAGAAGAGGACCTCTGGAGACAATAGTAATAGTAACAGATGATGATAGATGAGTCAGCTAAGTACAATACAAAACAACAGGGATGACATAAGGAGTTAGACGCCATGCAACAAATTATGCATAATGACATGCTAAAAAAGGCAGGCAGGCAGCTGTTAGGTCAGCAGGTAGCAGGTCTGGAGGCTGGGCAGGTTACCAAGAGTATGACTCAGGCACAAGGATCAAGAACACTTTTAAAGCCACAAAAATATTTTAAGTTGTTGGAAACTATACTACAGGGGAAAAAATCTCAGTGTATTTTTCTCTCTCAAGCTACATGTCCATGAGACTTGGGATCTCTCCCATGGTTGGCTGGGATCTCTGTCCCCATGGTCTTCACTCCAAGATCAGATTGATAGAGCAGCCACCATCTGGGGAATTTCCGAAAGCTATGATGGGGGGAAGAGAAGTGGGAAGCATTATATCCTAGGCCTTAAACCTTCCGTTTGGAAGTGACTTATACTACGACTGCCCATATTTAATTGGCCAAAGTGAGTCATATAGCCAAACCAAACTTCAAAGGGACTGGGGAAATAGTATCTCTTTATGAGATGTTTATGGAAATATGGAAGACCACCTCCTGGAAAAGGAATGGGTGAATGAAGACAGACATATACAACAAATGCAAATTTCAATCAACAAAAACGTAATGTTGGTACAGGTCCTGAATGTGTTCCAAACTAAAATGTATTTTAAAATATTAACACAATGAAATACATTCCTCAGAACTGTCTTTTATCATAGGCCCCTTGCTTTTCAAAGACTATTCAAAGTCTTTCAAAAGACTCGTACATTAAAGGTTCACTCTATATGCAGAAAGTACCAGGCCCAACCTAAAGCATCATCTAGAATTTGTCAACTGTAAGTCAGCAAATCTGCAAGGAACAGATATGTTCCTTGAAGGAAAGGGAATGAGGGTGACCCTGTTGGTAGTCCGCGGCTGGTAGAAACGGCAGGGAGAAACTAGACAGGTTTGGGGATTGAACACAAACCAAGAGACCACATTGAATGGGAAAGTTCTAAAAGGGTTTTCTCTTCTCATTCTTCCACTGTTAGGCACTTCCAAATATGTAGTCCTTAATTTTTAGGGCAGAGAAGTCAAGGAAATTAAGCCCTAGGCTCACATTTAGGCCTGGCTATCATCACAAGAAGCAAAAATATCAAATTCAGAATATTCCAGCTCCTTATTCTCCTCCTATTCTACACCCTTTCATATTTAAAAAAAAATTTTTTTTAACCCCAACACTACAAGTAAAATAAAGCAGAATTGGGGCAGCAAAAGAACAAATCCACTGCCTCTCGAATGTTTTCTTCTAGACCTATGTCTTTTTAACCTTACTGCCTCTCGTTGACGTTAGCTGCCCTTTCCTCTAAAAGATCTAAATCATAAATATGTTTTTTTTTAATTCTCCATGTGTAGACCAAGAGGAGTCTTTTCTGTCAGTTAGATTAATGACACACTGAGCCCCTCGCAGTCATTACAGAACTAGGACAAGAAATGGGTTTATAATTATAGACACCTGAGTCTCTCTATGATCCTTGTAGTCACCAGGCTTTTTTGACCTACAAATTGTTACACCCCACAAATTCTTCTCTGTTTAATTCCTCATTTCCCCCCAGTTTTCAGTATGGTTAAATACAGCCTGGCTTCTTAAAACACTGTTATTCAGCTTCTATGGCAATGTGCAACCAGATGCTTTTCCCACTTCTCTGTCTTCATCAATAAATAACCTTTGTTTTACTTATCCTGATGATCTAAAAGCGTGAGCATTCCTAAAGTTCTCTTCTAAGCGATCTGTTCTTTCCCTACATTTTCTCTCTGGACCACATCATCCCTCCCAAAGTTACGAATATTACTTCTACGGAAAAGACACTGAAATTGGTATCATTAATCTTGACCTCACCTCTTTCCAGAACACGAGACATTTCCACCCTCCCTTGAATATGTCATACACACACTTAAAAAAAAAAAAAAAAAAAAAAAAGCAAGCTCTCAGGACAAAAATCTGTGCTGAGCAAATTCCAAACTCCACTCCTCATCCTAAAGTTTAAGACCTCTGCAAGCCTATTCCAATCTAATTTCCAATCAGTTCCTGTTCTATTCCACACCAAGAATCCTATAATCCACTGAAAAAGGACTCCTTACTGTTTCCTTACATTACTCTCTCCCCGTGTCCCTGCAATCCCTCTAGGGAGCATTTTCCCTCACTTCCATATCCTAGCCATGGTTTAATAGGAATGTTTTACAAGATGATTTACAAAATTCAAAGCCAAACATAATGAAAACCATATGGGAGTAGATCTTGAAAGGAAGTTACCTGCAGCGGGCAGAAATGTATCTCACTCTGTTTGCTTATGTTCACAATGTTAGCAAAACCTTAAGACTGTTCACAGCAAAACTTTTTTCTCCTTGGCACACATCTCTTGGCATTCTACTTGCTTTTCCAGAGAAGTAATTTTCTCTTCTTCATTTTCAGATCCCCTCATACACTCATCTCCAGCTCAGTCTTTCTACATTATTGCCCAGTAATTAATCAAGATTTCTCTTCCTCTTACTGAGGGGCTAGTAGGCTATTGCTTCTGTTCCCCACTTCTAGAACAAGAGTTTCTTTCCCTCTTTTTTCTCTGCCTCCCTCTTCTCCAATCTCATTCATCCTTTGATTCTGCACAGAAAACACGGTCACACCTCAGTAGCCATCTGTGACAACCACTTTCAACTTTGTTTCCCTACCTTGTTTTTCTCTAGCCTACTTCG
This sequence comes from Rhinolophus hipposideros, assembly GCF_964194185.1. Lineage (NCBI taxonomy): Eukaryota > Metazoa > Chordata > Mammalia > Chiroptera > Rhinolophidae > Rhinolophus > Rhinolophus hipposideros. The sequence continues at coordinate 64,353,264 of NC_138048.1, forward strand.
AAACAAATCCATTGATGTAAGATGCGGATTAGCTATCAGAGACATCCTATAATATAACATACATATGTACATGCACAATATTTACAACTTTTAAGTTTCTAGCTAATTCTAGACTAACATTTTTACGTCTGATGTGCTCTCCCCAGCTTACCTAACTCATGACCCGTGAAAGCACTCCGAGCAGGGTTGCCAGAGGAAGTCATCTTGATCTCATTGCTGCGCGTCCAGAAAAATCCCCGAGTGTCTGTGAGAGGGCCAAAGGTCCAGGAAGTGGAAAAGGATTCATTGAAGTCATGTCTCCAAAGAAGAGAATGGGGTGACAATGCCACCTCAATTTTTTATTCTTTTGTTGGTTTCCTTTTGGATCTGTCAAATGAGGTGCTGAGAAGAGCCCTCTCCTCCCTAGAGCTCAACAATCAAAGTGAAGCCACAAACACCCCCAGGATAAAGGAGATGAGGCCCAAGGGGGACAATGTGAGGAGGAAAGCACTGCAGTGCTTATGGAATCCATTACTGGATGCAACTCAACTTGGACAATGAACCGCAGCTTTACTGAGGCAGCAGCAGCCCCCTTTTTCTAACCCCTGGGTGACGACAGGCTTCAATCAAGCTCAGATTCCTGCAAAATGAGTAAACAAAGCTGACTGCACTTGTGTTGATCTGTTTTATACCTGTGTTTATGAATAAGAATAGGTGTGCAACAAATCATGACTCATGGGCCCTGATTCTAATAAAATATATCATATCCACATCTCCACAGAGTGGGGAGGGGTCTGATAATACATTAGGGTGTGGAAGAAAATAGTAACCAGGGAGCCCGGCAGTTCTAGATTTCAACCCTACTCTGGCCCCCACAGTTCAACAATCTCAGACAAGTTAATTAACATCTCTGAGCTTCAGTTTCCTCATTGAGCAAAACTAGAGGTAAAATTACTTATTTCATGTAGTCGTGAGGGTGTGAAAGTACAAGAACATGGTGGTGCTGGTGAGCTGTGTGCCCTCCCCTGCCTACACTTGCCTTCCTCCGGCCTCCACACTGCACTGCTTCTGTCATGTGCGGGGAAGCGGGATGGGCAGACCTCCTCCTGACAAGGATCTGGTGAGGATTCAAGGGATGACACAAGTATGCAGCACAGGATTTAGCCCTGATCACTCGGTAAATATTTGTTCTCCCCCCCTCCCTTCAACTGTGAGCTAATTTTGGCCAAGATCCTCTGGGCAAATATATAATAAAGACCTTTAGAACTTTTCTATACACCCATTTGGTTTTTTCTGCCTGAAATCTGTGCCACGAATGTAGAGAATATTAGTGGGTGATGATCTTTTGCCCCGTTATCCAAAGTGAGGTTTGTCAAATCACCACACCAGCACCATCTGGGAAGTTATTAGAAATACTCTCTGTGCTCATGGATTGGAAGAATCAACATAGTTAAAATGGCCGTATTACCCGAAGCAGTTTACAGATTGAATGCAATCCCCATCAAAATCCCAATGGCATTTTTTAAAGAAATAGAACAAAAAATCATCAGACTTGTTTGGAACCACAAAAGACTCCAAATAGCCAAAACAATCTTAAGAAAAAAGAACAATACTGGAGGTATTGCTGTCCCTGACTTTAGTTTGTACTACAGGGCTACAATAATCAAAACAGCATGGTATTGGCAGAAACACAGACACAGTAGACCAATGGAATAGAATTGAGAACCCAGAAATAAACCTACATAAATATGGACAGATAATTTTTTACAAAGAAGCAAAAAACATACAATGGATAAAAGACAGCCTCTTCAATAAATGGTGCTGGCAGAATTGGAAAGCCAAGTGCAAAAGAATGAAACTGGACTGCTATCCATCACCATGTATGAAAATTAATTCAAAATGGATCAAAGACTTAAGCATAAAACCTGAAACAATAAACTGCATAGAAGAAAATATAGGTACTAAACTTATGGACCTTGAGTTCAAAGAGCATTTTATGAATTTGACTCCAAAAGCAAGGGAAGTAAAAGCTGAAATAAATGAATGGGACTATATGAAACTTAAAAGCTTCTGCACAGCAAAAGAAACCATCAGCAAAATAAAGAGGCAACCAACTGAATGGGAGAAGATTTTTGCAAATAGTGCCTCCAATAAGGGGCTAATATCCAAAATATACAAGGAACTCATGCAACTCAACAACAAAAACACAAACAACCCAATTGAAAAATGGGCAGAGGACCTGACCCAAAGAGACATTTCTCCAAAGAGGACATACAAATGGCAAATAGACATATGAAAAAATGCTCAACATCACTAATCATCAGAGAAATGCAAATAAAAACCACAATGAGATATCACCTCATCCCAGTCAGAATGGCTATCATCATCAAGACAAATAGTAACAAGTGTTGGAGAGGCTGTGGAGAAAAAGGAACCCTCATACACTATTGGTGGGAATGCAGACTGGTGCAGCCACTATGGAAGGCAGTGTGGAGGTTCCTCAAAAAATTACAAATAGAATTACCATATGACTCAGCAATTCCTCTCCTGGGTATTTATCAAAAAAATCTGAAAACATTTATCCATAAAGACACGTGTGCTACAATGCAGCTTTATTTATGGTGACCAAGACATGGAAACAACCAAAATGTCCTTTGGTAGATGAATGGATAAAGAAGTTGTGGTATATATCCACAATGGAATACTATTTGACGATAAGAAAAGATGAACTAGTACCATTTGTGACAACATGGATGGATCTTGAGATTATAAAGCTAAGCAAAATAAGTCAGATAGAAAAAGCGGAGAATCACATGATTTCACTGATATGTGGTGTATGAACCAAAAACAACAAAAGAACAAGACAAACAAATGAAAAACAAAAACTCATAGACACAGACAATAGTTTAGTGGTCACCAGAGGGTAAGGGGGGTAAGGGGGGAGATGAGGGTAAGGGCGATCAAATATATGGTGAAGGAAGGAGAACTGACTCTGGGTGGTGAACACACAATGGAATTTATAGATGATGTAATACAAAATTGTACACCTGAAATCTATGTAACTTTACTAACAATTGTCACCCCAATAAACTTTAAAAAAAAAAGGAAATATTCTCAGCCCCACCCCAGACTTACTGAAATAGAATCTACATTTTAATAATATCCTCGAGTACATGTACCTTCAAGTTTGAGAAGCGTTACTCTAGCCCAAACTCCAGAAACCCCAAGTGTTAAAAATAAGCCAAATGCTTCTTATTACTTTAAAATGCAAAAGTTCGTATATTCAAACTGAGTAGATAAAGCCAATGTTCTCACTTTCACGTCTTTTGTGTCTAGGGTGAACACTGCTGACACTAATGCTGGATTGTAAAAGTGATGTAGGGTAGTGGTTGGGACCATAGGCTTGGCTGCCATGTAAATATGAGTTTGAATCCTAGTTCTGCTACTGATTAGCTGTGTGAATTGGGAGAGTTCCTCATCTCTAAGATGGGATCTCTAAGTTCCTCATCTCTACCAGTCTTTGTGGGAATTAAACGAGATTATGATTACAAAGTGCCTAGCATACAGTGAGTACCGTTGGAGGGCCGAGGCAGTGTCTGTGAAATGATGTGAAGGGAAGGGCCTCTGTATATTTAGACATAGATCTAATCTAACTACTGTGTTCGTCCCTGGGTGATCACAAAGGAACTCATGATCAGGACCTTCAGCTTTCATAGGAGAATGAAATCCTGGCACAGGGGTCTTCCCTGATTCATCAACAGAGATTATTTATGCCCAAAGCTCTGCTCTCAGGTTGTTCATGAAGGAATTGACAATCAGCTTCTGAAAATTCATCTGAACCCAGTTAAATACCTGATAGATTTGCTATTAGAGGGGAAAGGTGGAGATATGTCATTTTCATTTATTCTTCAAAGTATTCTAAATTCTATACTTGACTCAAATTTTATCTCCAGAATAACTTATAAAAGACTGATTATCTCAGATAATAATTATATAACTAATCATAGCTACCTTTTCTAATTGGTCGCTATGATGTTCTGAGGTAAGTTAAGCTGATTCACAGTAGCATTGTTAGCTCTGGTGATTTGTATATTTGCTATAAAATTATATTGACAGACGTAAAGTAGATTTGAATTAATAATTAGAGGTACTATATTATTGATGACAAGACCCACTACTGTAAAAAATATCCAGCATCTCCAAATTATTCTGAAAATTTAACAAAATCCAATTAAATTTCTCAGGGATTTTTTTTTTTAATTCATAAAAGAACACAGAATATTTAGAAAAACTATTTTTAAATGGCATACAGGGGTTTCCTTTCTTTTAAACAATATATTATTATCATGACAATAATTGGAAGGGTGTGATATTGGTGTTAGAATTGGCTCAGTGAATTCCAGAAACAGATTTGAGTAAATTTAAGAAATTAGTATACCAATAAGGTGCAATTTCTAGTTGATAGATAAAATGATCACTCAATAAATGGTATTGGAATAACCGAGCAGAAAAATATATAAAGTTAAAAAATATAAAGTTAAAACTGTAAAACATAAAGTTAAAAAATATAGAATTAAAACTCTACCTTACATCTTATACAAAGTAACTTCTAGATGGATTAGAGATTTAAATATTAAATATGAAAATAAAATATGCTAGTACTTGAAGAAAATGTAGATTAATTCTTAATATAGTCTTGATGTGTGGAAAGATGTTCTAACATAATACCAGTGTGGGGAAAAAAATAAAGAAAAATATTGATGACTTGATATACAGTATTGCATCTGTTAACAACAGGTATATGTTCTGAGAAATTCATCGTTCGGCGATGTCCTTATTGTGTGAACATCACAGAGTGAACAAACTTAGATGGTATAGCCCACTACACACCTACATTGTATGTTATAGCCTATTGCTCCTAAGCTACAAACCTACAGAGCATTTTACTGCACTGAATGCTGTAGGCGACTGTAATGCATTTCACTACGGCTTTATGACAGCTACAACATCACTAGGCAATAGGAATTTTTCAGTTCCATCACAATCTTAGAACACCACCATTGTATATGCTGTCCATCGTTGACCCAAAGGACATTATGCAGCACATGACTGTACACAGTGAAGTGACTAGTGCAGTCAAGCTAATTAACAGATCATCTCCTCACATAGTTACTTTTTTGTGTGTGATGAGTGCACCTGAAATTACTCTTAGCAATACTGTTCAATACAGTATTATTAAATATAGTCATCATGCCTTTCACATGAGATCTTTAGACTCAGTCATCCTACATAACTGCAAATGTGTTCCCTTTGACCAACATCTCCCCCTTGCCTCCAGTTCCCCCTACCCCCAGTTCCTGGTAATTACTGTTTCACTCTCTGCCACTATGAGTTCAACTTTTGTTTGTTTGTTTGTTTTCTTTAAGTTTTCACATATAAATAATATCAAACAGTATTTGTCTTTCTCTGTCTGGCTTATTTCACTTAGCATAATGTCCTTCAGGTTCATCCATGTTGTCATAAATGGCAGGATTTTCTTCTTTCTCATGGCCGAATAATATTCGTGTGTGTGTGTGTGTGTGTGTGTGTGTATCTCATACCTTCTTTATTCATTGACAGACACTTAGGTTTTTTTCATTTCTTGACTATTGTAAATAATGTTGTAAAGAACATAGTGTGCAGATATCTCTTTGAGATACTAATTTCTTTTCCTTTAGATATGTACCCAGAAGTTGGATTGCTGGATCATACATTAGTTCTAATTTTTTTATATTTTGAGAGATCACCATATTGTTTTCCATGTTGGATGTACAAATATACATGCCCACCAACAGTGTACAAGGGTTTCCTTTTCTCCACATCCTTGCCAATACTTGTTATTTTTTGTCTTTATGTTAACAGTTATTCTCTTCTAACAGGTGTAAGGTGATATCTCATTGTGGTTTTGATTTGCGTTTCCCTGATGATTGGTTATGTCGAGTACCTTTTCATGTACCTGCTGTCCATTTTTACATCATCATTTGAGAAATATCAATTCATGTCCTTTGCCCATTTTTTAAACTGGGCTTTTTTTTTTTTTTTTTTTTTTGCTATTGAGTTGTATAAGTTCCTGATATATTTTGGATTTCAACACCTTATCAGATATATGGATTTGCAAATGTTTGCCCATTCCATAGGTTATCTCTTCATTCTGTTGATTGTTTCCTTTGCTGTGCAGAAGGCTTTTAGATTGATACAATCCTGTTTATCTGTTTTGCTTTTGTTGCCTGGGCTTTTTTGGACATATCCAAAAAAATCAATATCAAGAGGTTTACCCCTGTGTTTTCTCCTAATAGTTTTATGATTTTGGGTCTTACATTTTAATCTTTAATCCATTTTTGGTTGATATTTGTATGTGGAGTGAGATAAGGGTCAAATTTCATTCTTCCACACATAGAAAACCAGTTTTGTCAACACCATTTATTAAAGAGACTGCCTTTTTCCCATTGTGTGTTCTTGGCACTTTTGTCAAAAATCAATTTACCATAAATGTATGAATTCATTTCTGGGCTCTCTATTCTGTTCCATTGGTCTATTTCTATTTTATAAGTATCACCCCTTTTCCATTTATATATCTATTCCAATCAATTATTTTTTCTTAATCACAAAAGGCTTAAGTTTCTTTATTTTATTGGCCCTTTCAAAGAATGTACTACAGCATTATAAACTCAACCATTTTTCTCCTTTCTATTTTAATAATTTCTGCTTCATTGTTCATCAATCTCTATTCTTTCTCAGGTATCTTTGGTTGCTTTAAAATTCTTTATTCAAATGCCTAGTTCATTTATTCATCCTTCTTTCTTGAACACTTAAATTTATGAATTTTCCTTTGTATGAATTTGTAGCTGCATCCCATAAATTTTGATTCCATTAAACTTTAGTTCTTTTTTGACACTTTTTAAATAGATTATTTAGTCTTCTAGTGTCTTGTTTATATTTTTATTATGTTGTATATATTGTTTATATTTTTTATTTTTACTTTTTGGGCATTTATTTAAGCTTTCTTTGCATCCTAGGATATAAACAACTTTTGTAACTTTCTTTTGATGTTTGAAAAATAGATATTATCTATTTTAGATAATGTTATCTATCTAAACACTATCAGTGATAGTGTTATCTCCTCTGTATTTTGTTTTATCAAAGTCTTGAAAAGGTATACCAAAGCTTTCTACTATGATTGTGGTTTTTTTAAACCTAAAATTGCTTTGTTATTGATTTATATATTTCAACATTATGTTAGTGAGTACACAAGGGGTATTACTCTGCAGTTTCCTTATGAAGCATACATTTAAACAATGGAAAATACATGTTCTATTCATTTCTATTTTGTTTGATATTACTACCCATTTTTGCATTTTCCTTACTTTTCTTTGTACTGCCTTTTATTTTTCTTCTTTCTATATCTTTCTACTTTAGGTGTGTGTCTCTTATAATCACTGAGTAGTTTGATTATATTTTGAGACTCAATCTGAAAATACTTGTTATTTAACGGTGGAGTTTAACCTAGATTTATTGTACTAACTAGTAACATTTGATCTAGCTTCATCTTATTTTGTATTTTTTGCTTCTCTTATATAGATTTACCATATGGTTCAGATTTTTTTGAAATGATGTTTACATTTAGATTATAATAATCATTATTAATTTTTTGATATTTGTGTTACATTTCAAAACCATATTAATAACAATGAAATCATTCATGCATTCAAGTATCAATTGGGGACCTACTATGTATCACACAGGTAGAGCAAATTCTAAACAAAATAGATATGGTCTTTATTTTCAGGGGATTTTCTTCTGAGAAGATGAAAAGAAACAATAGACAAATAAACCGGTTGTAATACTTAGTGAAAAATTAAAGTACAGGTACCCACTTTAAATTGGGAGGGCAGGCAAGGTCGCTCTAAAGAGCTAGACCCATCTGATGGGAAAGAGCCAGTCCTGTAATGATCAGTAATGATCCTTCTGATATTGGTGAGAGAAAAACCCAAGCACACAAAGACCCTGAGTTGAGGAAGAGTTGTGAGTTTTAAAATTTGAAAGAAACTGGAGCATATTAAGTGAGTGAAAAGGTGATAAAAGTAGTTACCAGGTAAAAGAGGACTTCATAAATCACAATAAGGAGTGTGGATTTTATTTTAAGTGTAATGCAAAGCCATTGGAGGGTTTTAAATTGGGGTCCTGTTTGTTTTTTGTTTTTGCTGTGGGAAAGGAATGACATGATCAGGTTTTTCTATTGTAAAAGTTCTCTCTGCTGCTGTGTGAGAGTCTGTTTTAGAAGAAGCAAGAGCATCACTAGGACAGGTAATGGAGATGGAAAGAAGTCACCAGATTTGGGACATGTTTTGGATACTGAGATCACAGGATTTGCTGATGGATCGAATTTGGGGGATGGGGAATGTGAGGGCAAGAGCAGAATCAAATATAATACTGAGATTTTTATTGTCAGTAATTGGGTAGACGGTGGTGTTTCCTGAAATACAAAAGCCTGGGGGAAAGACAGGTTTGATATACGGTAGAAGACGTATTAGTTCTATTTGACTAACTTAAATTTGAGATGCTCACTGAGTATCCACGGGTGATGTCGAGTAGTCAGCTGGGTATACAAGCTTATTATTTTGTCCTGGGTAACATGACAGGCAGCAATAGAGATTGGGCTTGTTATGTATAATTGGAGAGAGAAAGTGCCTAGGCCAAAGCTCAAGGTCAACAGCAGGAGGTGATACAATTCTATTTGCAGAATAGTATAAACTCCAAGTTCCTGACCTGTTGGTCTATCTTTTCCAACTTGTTTAGGACTGAAACAGTTGTTTTCTTCCTAATTTATATTTCCTTATTTATTTCAATGGGAAATTGAAAAGGAGCAGAATTAAATTCTTTGGTCTAAACAATCATCTTGAACTGGAAGTCAATTATAGAACAGTTAATTCTTCAGTCTTAGGAAGTCATCTGAATGATTGCTGTCCATATGATAACTATAACTGTACTAAATTGGAAGTTTCTTGAATAGTTTTTTTGCCCATTATACACGTAAATGCCTCCCATAAGCTTTGCATGTAAGAAGAGGCTCAAAGTAACTGCTGAATATATGAATAAAGGATCCAGTGGATAAATTTTCAAGTTTCTTGGTGTCAAGTTTTTCTACAGTTGAAACTTTCAACAGAACATCTAAGGACAAGAAGCTCTTTAGAGCATAGTAGTAATCTGGTTCTACCAACTACTAGTTGAGTGAGAATGAGCTACTGATTTAACTTCTTCTCTTCTTCACTAAGACAGTAATAATGGTTTAATACTACTAACAATATCAGTAATATTTAATATACTAGTAATAAAAATAATAGAAATAGTAATAACCATCTTTCTGCTTTGATGTAAAGCATGAATACAACGTGTATAAAGCACTTAGCACAATGCCTGACATAGAGTAAGGGTTAATAGACAGTGATTCTCAGAGCTCTGCCCACGGCCGCAGCTCTTCTGGCAGAGGCCCCAAGGTCCCAGATGACTAAAGCAGAGTGAGTTGAGGAGGAGAGGGTAAGTCATGTGGTCAAAAAGGGAGCAGGGCCCAGATTACATGGTGCCTTGTAAACTAGTGAGGAATATGGATTGTACTCTGAGAGAATAAGCCACTAGAGAGTTTTGAAGAGAGAACTGAATAATCTGGTTTATAGTCAGAAACAGTTTTGTTGACATTTTATATATGATTTATAGTCATAGATTATACAACAGTGCTTAACAGAATGATTGTTTAATAAACATATATAAAACTCTGTAGGAATATACAGTGCTAACTGATGTCAATTTCACTTCTTATGTTTTTGGCCACTTTTAATGTAAGTTCCAATGCTGCATGGTTAAATGTGGTGTTAATGAGTTATTCTCCCCACCTCAAACCACTACTTGAGAGTTCTCTACTCTCTCTCTACTACTGCATGGAACACAAAATACATATACTACTTAGTTGGAACTTGAAATTTCTACCAAATCTAAAACTTGCCAACAGAAATGGCCATCTTTAGATAATTATCAGTATTTTGGCATCACCTAATTTCTTACTTAGCAAAACTTTTCCTCATTAAATTTTCCTCAATAAAAGATCTGATCATTTGCTTAGTGAACACCATCCTTTGGTATGAAAAAAGGGAAAAAGAGAATACCTACAAATCCATTTGGGTGCCAATGAAGCTCAGGTGGGAAGTAATTATCCCACTACCTACCACATTCCTAAAGTTCTGTCTGGAAAACTGCATGTAATTTTTGGCTCTCTCTAGATAGATATAGAGATAGAGAGAGAGAGAGAGAGAGAGAGAGAGAGAGATAATCTAATTTGGAATCCAAATTAGAATCCAAAGCGTAGTAATAATGACAAAAGGCTTGGAAAACATGTCATTAAAAAGAGTGTAAGAGAATGGAGCATGAACTGCCAAGAGATCAGATAACTGATGGAGACAGAAAAAATTTTAAAATACCATGTGGAAAGAAATCTTCTAAAAAGAAAAGAGATTATTTTTTCTCAGTCCAGGCACTTATATTAGTAGTTTAAAAAAGAGAATTAAATTATGAACATGCAAAACACATGATGCCTAATCATACGTTCAGTCAGAAAATGTAGCAGAAATGGGGAAAATGGTAAGATAACATTGGAGGATTCAGGATGCTGCCATGGTCCTTCTAAATATCTCAGGCAATGGCTTCTGAATCCAACAGAAATGTTTTCTATCAAAAGGCTAAGTAGGTGCCGCTGCACATGAATTGGCACAAATGGATAGAATGCCAATCTATTTATGTAAAAAAAAATGGTTATATTTCTATGTCCAAATATGGGAGAAAGGAGAAGAACAAACATCCAAAGACACTGTTCTTATTGACTGAAGAGCTACATTTTTGGGGAGGAGACAGTGGTATACAAATATTAAATAAAAATTAAAGAAGTTGGGAGAGAGAGAACTTGCTGAATGTGGAAGAAGCCAGTCTCAAGCTTCTGAATTTGAATGCCAGTTACAGGACTGCTGTAAAATTCTTCCCAGGGGTCTGACTGGGACAAGTGAGCCGGCCATTTGGAATCTCCTCTTTATAATCCTTTCCCAGTAAATACAATCAATGGATCAATGGGAAAATCCACCTGTCCCATGGGCGTGTCTTCAACATCCTAAAACATTTGAATGAAGGGTAAACATCGAGTCAACCACTTTGCTGTCAAACATTCAGATGACTGTACCTTTTCTTCTTAGCTTTTTTTGTCATGGTGGTTTTGTGTCAAGAAGCTAGTATGGACAAAGCTGATATCCAGATTTACCAGGCAAGCCTTCAGGGCCCTTTACAACCAGGTCTTCAGTTTCCTTTCCAACTCTTTGTCCTCCCTCCATTCCAGCCTCTTACTACTTCCCCCAAACTCTGAGTGGGAATATTGCTGTTCTCCAAACATGCCTTTCCTCCTTCTATCCTGGTGTTAATGGCATCTCCACACACACTCCTGCCCTCCTCAATCTCTTTGCTCCTGTACTCATCATGTATAAAGGGCCCGCAGAAACTCTACCTCTTCCATGAGATGCTTAATCTCACTTTCCCCTATTCTTACATAGTCTTATCTGTACAACTCCAGCCTGGAGTATAATGTTTATTATTATTTCCTGCCCACTAGCTTATAAATTTCCAGAGGTCAATTGCTATATTTTGTTCACTGTTATAATCTTCACACTGCCTAGCAAAGTGCCTGAAACAAAGTAGCTACCCAATACATGTCACTGAATTAAATTAGAAGTGAGACAGTCATTAATTAGGAAGTAGTAAGTGTGAATACATTTGCCTAGCTGGAAGATTCTTTTAAGACTATGGTATAATATTCTAAAGTTTATGCTGTTTTGGGAGAATTACAGGAAGTAACGTATGTGCATTTTATAATTGGAAAAGAAAAATTAAAAGGAAAACATTACCATTACTGAATCATTCAGAGACAACCACTGATAACATTTTAATTTGTAAATTTCATCCATTTTTTTCAAAAGTATTTTTATATAGTTATTATTTTACTCCATATATGTATCTGTATTCCTCCAAAGGTTATTCAAAGTTTTTCATAAGTGCTTTTAATTCCAGTGTCTTATTCTACTGTTAAACCATATTTTACTTAATCATTCCCTAATTGTAGGACATTTAATATGGTTTTCAAGTTTTTTTTTCTATTTAAAATAATCAGTCCTGAATACTTCTGAACAAAAAGAGTTGTCTATTTATCTTTTTAGAAAATAGTATTTAAAGGGTATTTAAGTGTTTTTTTCCCTCTAAATAATCTAACTCAGTCTTTTAATGAGTCCTTGTATTTTCTGTGTTCCTCGGCCCTGCTGAGATAATTTCCTGTCCACTGACTCTCTGCTGCCCTGTTGACATCAGTTCTGTTCTTGGCTTTTATATTGGCCAGGTCATTTACTCCATCCCTTTCTTTGGCTGCCTGGATACCTTCTGACAGATGCTCCTAATGACGTTGGACATATTCCATGTTCTCTAGTCGCTAGTCCTTAATTGATAGGGATTTGGGGAAGATTTTTAAAAGATTGAGTCTTATATTGGTAGAGTCTCTTAGTTACTGTGAAATTTAGAAATAGTTTTACTGATTTTATAAGAGATCATATCTTAGTTTTGAACATTTTACAGCAATTTCACATGCACTATTTTATTAATTCTTATAAAAAATAACAAGTAAATGATATTGCCATTTTCAAGATGAGGAATCTGAAGCCAGGAAAAACTGTATTCGTTTCCTTTTGCTGCTGCAACAAGTTACAACAAACGTAGTGGCTTAATAACACAAATTTATTATAATTCTAGAGGTCTCAGTGGGCTAAAATCAAGGTGGTAAGGCTATAGTTCCTTTCTGGAGGCTCAGGGAATAATCTGTTTCCTTGCCTTTTCCAGGTTCTAGATGCTACCTACATTCCTTGGCTGGTGGCGTCTAACTCGACCTTCAAAGCTAGCAATTTCAGGGTGAGCCTTTCTCATGTCATATACTGACACTGCCTCCCCTGCCTCCTCCTCTCCCTTAGCAGAACTCTTGTGAATACTTAGGGATTGACAAGATAACCTAGGATAAACTCTTCATCTCATGATCCTTAATCACATTTGCAAGGGTTGTTTTTTGTTTGTTTTTTTGCTGTGTAAGGTAACATATTTCAGATTTTGGGGATCAGAATGTAGACATCTTTGAAAGGCCATTATTTTGTCTAATACAACTACTCATATAAGAGAAAGCTATACAAGTAATGTGAAGTTACCACATCGCATTAAGCAAAGTGATTTGAGATCCCAATAATTTAATGATCACAAAAGTTACAATCCATACACCTGCTTAGAAAAATCATTTTTTACCAAGTGTGTATTTGTGACACAAGTGTAGGTTTCATTTGCCACATATCAATGTATTTGCCCAAACTCAAATTTACATTTATTCAATTTGGATAACTCCTGTTCCTATTGTATGGTAAATCTGAAACTGCTGTGTCTCTAAATGTTCCCAATAAAGGACTTAAAAAAATTACATCCTAATTGTAAAAACATGCTTACTGCTCACACGTTCGTGTGGATTAATTAGTGTAATTAGTCTTGTGTATATAACCACTGCCCAAAATGTCCCCGACAGCTAAAAAGCAACCAGCCATATAACACCTTGTGGACAGCTTTGCATGTTAGGGCCAGGCAACTGGTGATTTACTTTTTTGCGTGGCTGTCAGAAAACAACCAAAAATATGGCACTTTAGATTTCTCATTTTTAAAATGAAGACAAATTGTAATATATTTTTATATAAATTGGATTTCATTTATGAATTTGCTTTATAGGATGCTTGTATAAATATGGAGTTAATTCTTACCCACAGTGAACACTGTCGTGGCTAATGTTAAATGGAAATTATCATGTAGGTTATTGTATATCAAAGTCATCTTAACTCTGGAATAAAAAAAAATCTATGTGCTGTTATCTTTGTTTTTAGTTTTTTACTTATATGAATTATTGGAAGTGGGGATTTTTCTCTCATGTATTAGGACAGGGATCACTCTTGATAAGGGCACCATGAAGCAGAAGATTATAGTTGCTACCGTGTTTCCCCGAAAATAAGACCTAACCGGAAAATAAGCCCTAGCATGATTTTTCAGGACGACATCCCCTGAACATAAGCCCTAATGCGTCTTTTGGAGCAAAAATTAATATAAGACCTGGTCTTATTTTGGGGGAAACATGGTATGTAATTTCACCCTAAAAACTCAAACCCCCAAGCTCATAGTTTGCAGGAAAGCTAAAGGGAAGCATGATGGATAAAGCCTTAAATATAAATTGACATTAACAATAATTATAAAAAATAATTCTTCTTATTAAATATATTGATTTAATTGTTTAATATACCAAACTTAAACAAAAAGGCTTTTCTTATAAGGGCCCTTATATATTTTCCTTTAAAAAATAATGCCAATTATAACTAAGGTAAGGCTCACATAATCATTGTTGTAGTTTTGAAATCAAACCCTTAACAAAGGGCACAATTAATCATAAAGAATAGAACATTTTAAAAGTTTCTTCTCTTAAAAAGTTTTGGAATAATTTCCTTCTTTCTCCTTATCTCTTTCAATGAATATAGAAAACTCAGGTTGTTTTTAAAAAAACAAACTGTTTATAATTGAATATTTAAAAATGAAAATATTTATTTTTTATTTAATGGAATATCAGAGGAGAATTATTATCAAATATACACATACCTACCATAAAGAATATATGGTGATAAAAAGATGTATATGCAACTAAATACAATATTTTGATATTTGGAACAGGTGGACCTTTCAAAAAAAGGTTCCTAATTATTCATATACTGTTGAAATTATTTTAATTTTGCATTTCAGCAGATATACTTGTATGCTGGAAACAGGTGTTCATCAAAAGACAGTGATAAAGAGACACTGCAGTCAGGGCTTGGAGCCTCGCCCACATGGTGTGATGACAGATAAATTAGAAAAATCCCGCTAAATATCTCTACACTTCAGAAAGAGATTACACCTTTTTAAAAAGGCAAAACATGTGGTTCAATTAGTTATTGTCTTGGCATGTGGATATGATGAAAGATGGAGTCTGAAACATCAATAGAGCTAAACTAACATCCCAGATGGGTTTCGGAAGAGGGGACTCCTGCAGCAATCCACCTGCACAGAAAGCAACTGGGAAAAAAATTATAGAAATGCTTTCCTTCCCCTCCCCTGTTAATTTGTTTCCTTCTATTAAATAGCCATTTAATGACTAACATGAGCTTTGGGGAAAGAATAAGAGCTGAAAACTTTTATTTAAATGTATTTTCTGGGAGGTCCAGCAGGAGATGAGCCAGGTCTTGCAGCTCTGTAGAAGGCTGTGCGGGTCTCATGTGGGTCCTGAGAGCGATAACACGTAATCGTCAAGCCCGGGGAGGAAAGGCATTGTAGATCTGCACAATGCGTAGCACTACAAAGACAAGATGCTGTGTGACCTTGACAAAAACAAAGAATCTCTCTGGTCGTCTTTTTCTATATCTGCAAACTATGGAATTGTCATTCTGTTTGGTCACATGCAGCTACCTTTTGAGTACAATCGCCAGTTCAGTCATAATGCACGCAAAGTAGTTGCCTCTGGGGACAAAGAACACAGATAGAACCTCAGTGAGGCCCTGCATTCCTCCACAAACCATTTCGACATTCAGACATGACTAGAGTACCCCAACAGTTCTTCAGATGTTCAATATTATCTCATAAAGTGGCCAAGAATTAGTAGTGGAGTGTAGGGGCTGAGAGAAGAAAAATAAAGAAGGATAAAGAGAAAAATTATGATCTATCAATCACGTGTATTATACTAATTTCACACTGACCCCCACCAACAACTCTGTAAAGTAGGTATTACTAATCCATTGTATCTGAAACTAAAATAATGATCACTAGTACTACTGAGCCAGAATCGTGCTAAGTACTTCTCTGTGCATTAGCTTATTTAACATTTATAGAAAGTCTATGAAGTAGGTTCAGAAATAATGTCATTTCTTTGCTATTATTGTCCTCCCAAACACACCAAAATAATCGCTATCTTTTGAGCAAGACTTGATCACGTGCTCTGAACTATGTTAAGGGCTTTTCCAAGCTTGATTTCATTAACCTTCCTGACACCTTATGAGCTAGCTGGTATTGTTGTCTCTATTTACCAAATGAGGAAACTGAGACGTGGAGAGGCAGAATAATTTGCCCAAGGTCATATAGTTAGTAAATAATAGAACCAAGATTATAATATCTTATAATCACTGCAGTAAGCTACCGTTAAAAGCTCAAAGAAATTTACTAATGTAAGATCACAAAGCTAAATAATAATCAACAAGTGTGGGATATGAACTTTTTTATTTGTCTGACTCCCAAGCTCTCCTTTTTCAAATATTGTGTCAGAACTGAACAGCCATTTTCAATAAACATGTGTTTGCTGCCTGCTCTTTTCAATGCATCATGCCAGGCTTGAGAAGAGAGATATAAAGAAGTAAGCATCCTTCTCCCTAATCCCATGGGGTTTACTAGCATCTTGTGGAAATCAAGACATATACTTCTAAAACATTTCAGAAAAACAGTAAGGATATAGGAGTAAGAGTCGCAAGAATCAGTAGGCATCTACTATAGGTGCTGAAGAATATCAGAGGCAGAACTCACTTTGGGCTGGGATCGTCAGACAAAGCATGAAGAAGTGTGAAGGTAAGCAGGATTTTTGAAGATCAGGTTAGAAGCAGAGCTATATGATCATTTGGCTGGGATGGTCTTAGAAACATCCTGGAAGCAAAGACTGAGAACAGAGATTGAACACAGAAACAGCATTTTCTAACATGGAAGAATTGGAGAATCTGTTGAAGAGGTATGTTGGGATAAGATTTTAGAATTTGAATGCAAAATTTGGCTTACAAACATTCAAGACTTCTAAGCAAGCAGCAGGGTGATGTGATTTATTTCAGATGGCGAACGCTACACCCCAGCTACCCCTGTTGGGAAAATGAAACTTGGGGAAGAAAAGAATGGTTTCTCCTTAATATAAATACTGATAATGTATCAGTATTGTAATGTAATAATATAAATACTGACCCAGTTTTAGAAGATTTTTTTGGCATTCTAAATATTCTGCGTATTGTAGAACAGCTATGCAAAATGCAATATAAAGAAAGCAAAGAATACCCATAATCCTATCACTTAGAGACCATTATTTTTAACACTTTGGTGAATTTCCATTTAATCATTCAAGAACTATTTATTAAGCACCTACTACATCCAGACACCATTCTACATGCTGAGTCTACAGAAGTGATGAAAACAACCCAATTTTCCTGCCCTTAATTAAGCTTCCACATAGATATTTCTACAATGAGTCTATGAATATGTGCTTTGTATGTGTTTTATTCAATTGTCATATATGTAGAGATATTTTAGCTGATTTTCACTGCATACAACATAAGAAGCATTTTGTTATGCTTGTTATTATATTTATTAAAATACTTTTGAAACATTTACCAATTAAAATTAATATTAAATGTTATTAAAATTATTTGGAAACTTTTTAGTGGCTGTACAATCAGCAGTCTACAGATGCTCAAACTCTTGCTTTAGTTATTATTATGAGATTTTATTATTATTACATGCGGCACTTTGTGAAGCTGATAAAGTTATGAACAGGCATACCAAATTTAGCCTCGTAAGTTCAGGTGTTCATAGATCCTTTCAATTAAGAACCTTAATTTGATCATTTCCCAATTGTCATACATTTGAATAATTAATTTTTCACTATTATAATTAACACTTAATGGATGTTCTTGCATCTAAAGATTTGTCTACATTTCCAATTATACTATAAGGGTGGATTCCTAGAAGTGAAAATTCAGGCTAGGAAAATATGAATATGTATCTTTTGCTGTTAGTGTGTGAAGCCTTCTACTCTCATATTTCTGTTAGTTTTCTTTATAAATCTGTACGTTTTTGTTCAATAAAAAATTCCAGTGCTGTTATTTGCATATAATAATTCATGATTATTTTATCCTCATTTTGGATTTTTAAAATTGATATAAACTGATCTGCTTTGTCCCAGTTGATGTTTCTTGCATTGAATTTTACATTTTCTAATATTGATATTGTCACCCCTATTTTTATTCTTATGTACTGTCATATCTGTCAATGTGACTTTTTTTTTTGTCCATAAGATGGCTTTTAATACAGAAATGTCTATTATTGGGTTTATTTTTGGTTTTAAAATTTATATTGAATGGAATAAGGCACAATTTTTTAAAATCTAGCTTTTCCATGTTTTTAAATTGAGCTTAATAAATACAGAATTCTATTTATAAGTTGAAAGATATCAGCAATAATTTCTAAGGGACTTTTGATAATGCTCAATCAATTTATAGATAACTAAACACCTTCAAATATTTAAAACTGTATTTATGTATTTAATACATTTGGTTTCTTTTTTAAGGACTTCAGTTGTATGAATTAACAAACCTAAACTTCCTATATGCATAAACAAAAAAATCCAATGTTTACATTTATAAATATAATTAATAGCTATTTAGGTTGCCAATATTGTGCTTAAACTTTAGTCATATTTCAATTTTAAAAATGTAAATGTAAATCACTTACCCAATTTAACATATAAAATTAACAATTTAGCACATTTAAGTTGGAGTGACAAGACTGTAACAGACCAAATTTGATTTTGAAAAAAACAGATGTCTAATAGACCAATTTAATTTCAGCATTCCAAGTACATAAGATACTAAATATGTGCATGTACCTTCTTAATACAAAAATGTTTATATATTATGGGTTTGATTCTCTTGACCTTTGCATACTTAATTTTAAATTTTCCTGGGGTTGAAACATGCATACTTGCTAAAGGATAACAATTTCCCTGGCAATTAACTGAGGCTACTTGATTCTAAATCTTTCTAAACTGGAAGGTATGAAACCACTTCATTCTGGATAACTGCAATTACTTACAGCCAGAGCTCTTGGCAAGGCGTGAGAGCCATGCCATGCTCATGGACATCCAGAATGTCTTCTCAGCCCTTGTTGCCAGACTGCACCCCCTTTTATAGCTACCATTTAAAATTTAAAAATTAAATTATAAAATTTAATTGGTCTTACTGTTCATGTAACAATGAACCATTGTTCATGTAACAATGACATCCCTGAATTCAAGTTTGAAATATCTGCCTTATTATTTTCTCTATTTTTTATTATGCATGATATGTATATATGTATGTATGTATGCATGTATTTTGCATCATGAATCATGTCTGTTATGTCCTATATTTGTTTCTCTAGTAATCTGGAAAACATTTATCATATTTTAGTAGTGATTACCTGTAAGTTTAACACACACACACACACACACACACACACACACACATACTTCTTCCCATAATGAAACAACATCTAATGACTCCTGAATTAGATGAGAAATAGCACATTGTACTTCTTCTACCAATTTCCCAACTTTTTGTTATTATTATCTTGGATTCTTGGTTCAGATTATTCTTAGTAGTAGCAGTTATAGTAGTAGTATAGTCTGGCTACTGATATGTCTCTATTTTTATATTTCATTGGTGATTTCATGGGAACGTGCACAGAGGAGAGGCTATACTCTTGTGCTCCATGAACCATTTTGCCACGAAGCCCATTGTATAATTCTTATAAGTACTGCCAAATTACTTTCCAGAAACGTTGTACCGATATACTGCCTCACCAACCACTCAGAGGGTACCCATCTCACTACAGTCTGCAGAACCGACTATGAGTTTTGGAACCTTTACCTATTTGATAGATGGAAATGGTATTTGATCGTTGTTTTCACTTGTTTATCTGGAGGGAAAAGAAGATGTTAGGAACTACAATTGCAGTGATCTTTGTCTGATGAAGTTGCAGTCACTCCTGAGGGACAACCCTCAAAAACAGAGTAGGTTTTATTCAGGGTTTTGTCTGTAAATGTTACTGATTAATTTCCTAAGGGACTATTTTATCATCTTTTCCGCAGGGCACTTTGTGGGCATGTAGAAACAGAATTGAAAACGTACAATGGGGTGGTAGCTGTTTTTAACACCAAGAATCCATGCATCATGCTTAGTCATGGAACACTGGCACTGCTATATTAATTCTCATAAAGTAAACAAATTAGTTAATCAGTAAATTCATGTTAATAGAAAACTACAGTCACAATAACTAATTTGTAAAACCTGCGGTACTAGCAAATATTTTGATAAGATATATTGGCCTAATGGTGTTCTGCAAATAGGTTCTGATTTGCAAAACTAACCAACACAATAGCAATCATTTCACGTGAAATATTCATATCAGAAATGTTGACTGGAGTGATTGAAAGTCATTCACTTAAAACTAATAAATAAACACACTCG
The DNA here is from genome assembly GCF_964194185.1 of Rhinolophus hipposideros. NCBI lineage: Eukaryota > Metazoa > Chordata > Mammalia > Chiroptera > Rhinolophidae > Rhinolophus > Rhinolophus hipposideros. Next base: position 64,373,711 of record NC_138048.1, read on the forward strand.
TTTCCCTTATAATACTGGATAGTCGTACTTAATTTAGCAGTGTTTCTTTGCATTATTCTTGTTCATCGGCAGAAGTGACTTAGAATAAAATTTAGCTACCAATTTCCTTGACAAATATATATATATATATATATATACACACATACACACAAATATATATATATATACATATATATATACACACATTTATACACATATACACATATGTATGTGTGTGTGTGTTTCTACATAAATGGTAAAGACAGGGATAGCATTTCAAACAGAAGACATAGCATGAGCAAACACACGAATGCAATGGGGACCAAGACGGACAAAGCTAGCCAATAGTCACTGTAACATAGTGAAGGGTACATGAGGCCCCTTGCCATGGCTACCATCATTCTGATCACTACTACTACGGTATCATGTTTCAATAAGAATTCCAAAGAGAGAAGAAACACCATGAAGTAACTTCACCGAGAAACTATTCAAATGTGTGGTTTAATGAAGCCTGCAACATATTTTAGCACATGTACGAGTTTCCTAGATGTCCATTCACTTATTCTAAACCAGATTGAGTGTAGCACAATTTAGATAATATTTTTCAAATAGTCTTTGACAATTCATAAAGCTAATAATGAGTACTGATGGAGTTTATGCCAGGCACATGCATTATCTCATTTTTATCCTTATAAGAATCTATGAAGTCGTTTCTCTCATTATCCTGATTTTAAAGATGAGAACTTAAGCAAGGTCAAACAGCTAAGAAGTGAAAGACTCAAGATCTGAACCAAGCAGCTGGATTCCAAAGCTCATGCTTTCATACATTACTCTGAAGGTAATGGTGATAACTTTGGAACATCACAAAAATATTTTATTTTGATATAAAGCCATAACACCTAAAACCTGTTTTTGTATTTACTTTGTCATCATATGGAGCTGAACATGAAAAGTACTTGTGCTTAAACAAGAGCTCTTAGTCTTGCTGTTCTCTCTCCCCCCTCTCCACTTCGACCCAGGATCAAGGTTATTGTGCTGAATTTGTGGCCCTATAATCACTTCCATTTGATGACCACAAATTGTGATGTCCAAAACACAGAAATATGACTGTATGGCCAAAGTACCTAGAAAGAGAATCCTTACTCTAACACAAACACCTATAATAATGGCAAAAGAAAGCAGAAAATTATAGTCAAAATAAATTCCTTTATTTTTTTTTTGTATAATTATTTTTTAAAGGTCTTGTCAGTGTAAAAACCCCACTTTCAAATCCCTAAGTCACTTCACCCTCTTTTTAATTTGCCGTTTCAGGCCTTCTCCTCCTACTTCATCAAAAGTCAAAGTTAGAGGGAGGCCGGAAGGCTCAGTTGTTTAAAATGCGAGACCTGAATAACAGGGTTGCCGGTTCGATTCCCACATGGGCCAGTGAGCTGCGCCCTCCACAACTAGATTGAAGACAACGGGCTGCCACTGAACTGCCAGAGGGGTGGTCAGATGGTTCAGGTGGTTAGAGCACGAGCTCTCAACAACAACGTTGCCAGTTCAATTCCCTCATGGGATGGTGGGCTGTGCCCCCTGCAACTAAGATTGAAAAAAGGTGACTGGACTTAGAGCTGAGCTGCGTTCTCCACAACTAGAATGAAGGACAACGACTTGGAGCTGATGGGCCCTGGAGAAACACACTGTTCCCTAATATTCCCCAATAAAAAATTTTTTAAAAAAAAGAAGTCTGACTCCAGAGGTCAGTGTTTAATAAACACTTGCTAAACTCTTAAAAAAAAAATAAGTCAAAGTCAGAAAACCACCAAAATTAACCCCTTTCCCATGACATTATCATTTCTAGTTTCCAGGAGTTATTAAACAACCTTAAATCCAGACTTCCAATGATGAAAGAAGAGGAATATAAGGTGTGGTAAATAAGAGATGACAGGGGAAATGCCACCGAAATGACAAATGCTGCACACTGGCAGACAGACGGCCGATTTCCTTATTCCCTAGAGAGCTCTTCAATGCCACAAGACTAAGGCTGATGACCCAAAGAGAGACTGGCAAAGGACTTGAACAGACAGTTCAAGTCAAAAGAAAATGAAGTATTTTTTAATCATTTGAAAAGATATTCAATCTCAGTCATAATTAAAGAAATGCAAATCAAAATAATAAGATGAAATCTTTAACTTTCAAGTTGGGGGAAAATAACAAACCTGATTGTGGAGAAATAGTCAAACTCATGCATCATATTTGGAGCACAACTTAATGTTTATCCAAATTCAAAATACTTGCAATCCATGACCCAGTAATTTTACTTCTAGGAATATATACTACAGGTGCATTTGTACCACTGGCCCAGAAATACGTGCTGAGGGATATTACGGCAGCATTGTTTATAGAAGTAAATCCCTGGAAAGAACCCAAATGTTCCTCATTTCATATGGACCACCATTACGGCACCTCGGAAGGGCCACACGAAGAACTAACTGGTCGATATGTGAGCTGGACAGAGGGACCAGGCTCAAGAGTGGAAGAGTGAATTCACTATTTTCACTAGATACATTTTTGTGCCTTTTTATTTTTTAAATGAAAGTACATTTAAAAATAAATCCACTAAAACAAAAATTTTAAAGATACTTTTGGAGTTTTAGAAGAGAAAACCAAGGAAAAGCAGCCATGAAAATTTCAATTTCTTCCACATAACAGATAGTTCCAAGGATTATAAGGACACACCAAGAGAGGACAATCTGGAAACAAGTCCTAGGTTTATATGTTAAATTTGTGTGTTTGCTTTGTTTTCTTCCTTAAAAAAGACCCAATCTTACCCATTGTAATGTTAATACACTTCACTGTTAATCACTTCACTGTTGCAATGTCACACTTTAACACAAAATGGTAAGAGAAATAGTTCAAATCATTTAACTTACCAAATCATTAGCATTCTTTTGGCTGTCTTCCATATAACCAAGAGTATTTTTCTATTTTTAAAACATTAACCTTTCAAAATCCTGGTGTAAGCTGCCCACTGTAAGGCCATGTCGTCTAAGACACCATATTTTTATCTCCATTACTATGCAACATAAGACTAGTGGCCTTATAAATTCCTCATGTTTGCCAAACACATTACATGGAAGATCATAGTGTTAATTTGGAAAGGGAAACCGTTTTATGGCATCTAAAGGACTGAAAAAATTACCTCTAATCCTTTTGGGAATCAAAGAGGCAATAAAGTGAAATTGAGTGCAGAAAGACTCACATTGTAAATCCATTTACTACCAAGGCTTGTTTACTCAAGGATTTATTCGTGCCAGTAACTAGTCACCAAAGCTTAATAGCATGACTTTACCAGAATTTCATTTAAAGAAGTGTCTGATATTTTTTTCACAAATAGTGTTCAGCTGATTAAAGCCTAATTACACACATTGAATTAAAGGTGTGAGTACATAATAAAATGTTCTAGCTAAAAGGAATCTGTGTTGGTGTTTGATTTCCAGCTAGTAATTTGGCTGGAATAAAATGGAAACAAGAAAGTATAATTGTTTAAAAGGTACAGCTTTATGACAACATGCATTTCTAAACTGGAAAAAGAAATCAACAAATACGCTGCACACTTTTTAAACAGGACGTGCTGAAATCTAAAACAGCCATTTCTATTACCCAATATTTATAACAATAATAGTACAAACCACACTCGTGGAGGCCAACAGCCAGAAAAAACATATTTCCATTTTAACGCCTTTAGACGATCAAAGCATCAGCTTAATATAATCAGCTGAAATCCATTTACCCACAAGCTTGCCACTGTGCCCAGGGACTGCTTTCCCTTCCAGCCCTATCTATTCTGGAACAGGTGCTATACTAGTAAATTAATTAGTGTGTGGAGAAGCACCTTGTTCTCCATCTCTACCAGCCTCTTGTGGGTCAGGGCCTTGAGGACTTCGCCATCTGGGCAGAGTTTCCCCAAGGGAAACAATCAAAGCCCACAGATTGCAGCCTACATAGGAAGGTTCAGATGACAATTAACCTTATTAGGCCTCATTTTTTTACAGTTTATAGTGTGTCAACATGTTGGCTCCATAAATAATCTGCTACACCAAATAGGTAGAAAGAAGTGGTTTCTCCTCTTGTTTAAAGTTATAAAGCCCTTCAGAAAATAAGTATAATATTTAAGAGACATGATGTCATTTACAAACATCCACTTGTTGGGATTATTGAATAGGATGCTAGACAGGCTCTAAATTTCAAATAAAGTTCATGAAAAAAACTGTCATCTTTTTCTGCTGTATATAACTTCTCAGGGAAGGGAACTTCAATTTCTTTTCTACGTCTTTCAAATTTTTCTGTCAGGCTTGATGCCTCCTATATATGTGGTTTTGTAACATCTGGCTAACTTAAGAAATTCTGTTTAAAAAAATGTATTTTTTCCTTCTTTTCCCCAATGACAGTTATGCATATATGATCTTGTTGTCCTGGGAATACAAAATAAAATCAAGACAATTAACATCTACAGCTTATCACAAAATCAACAGATATTTAAGCCTACATTTTAAATCAGAGTAAACTTGATTAAATATTTCAAGAATGACTTTGCAGCCTGGCACCAAAAAAAAAAAAAAAAAAAAGGTGAGCTTTTTTTTTTTTTTTTTTAAGTCTTTACGTGTAATTTAAAGGAAAATTCACTAACGTTATCGCAACGATTCTTGTCAGGACTGACTCAAAGCGTTCTTATGAATGCTCTGTGCCTTACTATTGGACTGGGTACTGGGCCCCACCGTCTCCTTCAATTCTATGACATGATTCCAAGTTAAGGTTTTCGACTTGGGAAAGATACCGTCTTCCACGTTGGCTTCTCCCTCTTTTGCAAGCTTCCTCAGACAGCTCCAGTGGGGACTCGGAGAGTCACCACTGGGTTAATGATGTGTTTGGAAGCTTGCTGACAGTTAGAGCAGCTTTGTCTTCTCACATATCCCCTGTGTTGATTCACGTGTAAGTTGAAAATATTTGCAAACTTGAGCTGTTTAACATTAAAGCCCAGGAAACTCATTTGATTCTGTCTTAAGATAGTTCTGTGGGATTAGAAGTGATGGAGGAGGAAAAAATCTTTTCATAAAATGTAGCTTTCATGACTTTAAAAAATAGCAGCATACCTGATACTGCCATTCACATTCACAACAAATTTCCACTGAAGTTACCTTTGAAATTTGGATATAATGTGTTTAACTTGGAATTTCTCCAGTCACGATGTCACACTTTTATTACATAAGTGCAAAAATGAAATTGGAGACTAACTGAAAACTTTACTTGCCCTTCTAGTTTTGATCTGAAGAAAATCTGAAAAATATAAGAAGAATGACCTTAATGTATACGAGCATGCTTAATTAGCATATGCTCTTTTGTTAGTAAATACGTATTTGTCATATCAATTAGTACTGTTAGCTTGCAGCTAACCTTATTACAATTGTTTTTTAACCATGATTTACTATTGTGACTCTATTTTTGTAAGCACGGTTGTAGTGGAAAGCTCAGAGTCATTCATTCATTAGCAAATATAGAAAGAACTTAAAGCTGGGCGTGGACCACCGAGCTGAGCTAGCTCTTGGTATTGAAGGCTGGGCAACAGCCTCTGACAAAACAGTGCCCTCTAGTGGATATACAAACACCTGGCGGCAAAGCAATTTTCTCACATGGAGTAGGGTCAGGAGTTGGGAATTTGGGTCCCCAAAGACATCTTATTATTATTATTAGATGTTAAGAGAAAGAAGGCGGCACCAAGGTAATTCCAAAGAAAAGGAGGGCATGCTTTACTCATCCAGTAAACATTGTTGGGAGCCCACCATGGGCCAGCACTGGTGCTATGCGTGTGGGACACAAAGACAGATAGAATAGAGTCTCTGCCCTCAGGCAGCTCATGGACTAACATAACCACATTGGAGAAAAGTAAATATGGAAGGAAGAAACAGAAAGATGGAAGGGAAGCTGTATCTCCAAAGGAGGAAAAAAATGAACATTTTCATATGGCTCTTAAAACAAGATTCTAAACCTAACCAGTCAACCAAGCATGGAAGTAGTTCTTGAGTACCTATGACAGACAGACAGACACACACACACACACACACACACACACACACACACACACAGATCGTTAAAGCTAGCAGAAGATGAAACTAGATAAACTCTGTTATCCATAACGCAGGACCTAAGGAAGGTCCTGTCATTAATATCATTCTGAAAGAAGTGAAGATCTTTTCTTTTTCTTTTTCTTTTTTTTTAATTAAATTTATTGGGGTGACAATTGTTAGTAAATTTACATAGATCTTGATAACAGAAAGGTCAGGGTCTGTGCAGTTGGATGAATCCTCAGGAATGGGGGAATTGGAAGGGACACATTTCAGAGTCCACTATGCTCCCTAAGCTGCACTCCCATGAGGTCATCCCATGGACTTCCTGGCAGGGGTAGATGAGTCTGTGGTGGGTAGGCATGAGATGATCAACCACAAACTTGGGACTGTGTATGATCACTAGTTTGGCACTCAAGTAAATAAATAAAGCATGGGTGACTAAGTCACCTTCAGCATGAATCATACCGTGTTTCCCCGAAAATAAGACCTAGTCAGATCAGCTCTAATGCGTCTTTTGGAGCAAAAATTAATATAGTAAAATAAGACTGGGTATAATACAATACAATACAATACAATACCAGGTCTTATTTTACTATAATATAAGATCGGGTCTTATATAATTTAATATAAGACCGGGTCTTATATTAATTTTTGCTCCAAAAGATGCATTAGAGCTGATTGTCTGGCTAGGTCTTATTTTCAGGGAAACGGGGTATTTGATTTTCACCTTAAATCCTAAAAAGCCCATTACAGTACTATGAACCTTGATGCTATGTTCTACACAAATATGTTGTTATATAGCATAGAGTTATAGAAACAGTGGTGTAACCAGGTAAATGAAACCAATGGAGTTGCTTTGGTGAACAATCAGAAGAAACTCTTGGATATGAGAATCAGAATGAAAACAAATGACAAATATAACCGGTAAAAGTTTCCTCTATGATCTTCCATAATAACAGTTTTCTTTAATCGTTGGTTTGATTAATCATTCCATTTCCAGTGAAACCTGTACAAATTTCCATCACAGCACCTGTTACACTATGATGCACTTTGTTTATATAATAGATAATTTTGTCAAACTTCCTGGAAGCCAGTGTCCATGTCATTTATCATTGTATCCCCAGTTTCCTATTGTTCCTAGAACAATGCCTAGCACAAAATAGTCACTAAATTAATATTAACTGGTTGAGTTACTACTCAAAATATGTAATACTTTGAAAGAAACATATCATTACCCAGATTTCACTGGCTAAATAGTAGTATAAGAAGATAGACAGTTTACATATAAGAACATTTAACTACAACATTATTAAATGGAAAAATTATAACCTTGCTAACAGAACAAAAATATCTTTTAAAAATACCACTAAAAACTTACTGAACATGCAAAAATAAATGAAAAATAAGAAAACACATTGTTACCAGGACTGTGGAGAACCTGGCATATGTGAGAGTGTACATTACTGTGAAAACATTCAACTCTGGAGAAAAGCAATTGCTCAGATCTTTGACAATTGCTCAGATCTAGACAAACATTGCTCAGATCTTTGAACTAGAAATTTTATTTGGGGAGATTACATCACAACAGAAGACTCCAGAAAGGTAAAGAAATGGTATTTCTTCTTAAATCTTCCAGAGTAACAAAACAAAGGAAAAAATAAAGGAAGAAAGGTTGGAAGGACAGAAAAACAGAATGACAGTAGGAAGAAAAATGTTAAATGAAAAAAGAGAGAGGAAGAAAGAAAGAAAGAAGGGAAAGAAAAGGGAGGGAGATAAAAAAAGAAAAATAGAAATAAATGCCCAAGAATAAGGAAATAGATAAGGAAAATGGCACAACAACACTAGGAGATACCATGTAATTAATTAGAAAATAAATATGTATAGTGGACAGATACATGAAGGATATATACGAGGATGCATATATATTAGTATTTATTGGGCATTATGGGTCAGGCACCGTGCGAAGCTATCATCATAGTTTAATCCTCAAGACAAGCATACCTGGAAGATTATTTTGCACAATGTCTCACAAGTTTATTTTTGCAAATTTAAGCTATGTCAAAAAAACACAAAAAATTAAAATATCCACTAAGTACCACGAAAAAAATACACTTTATATATCAAAAGATAATTCTGGTGCTATTAACATTGACAATTCAGTACTCATTTTAAAATTCCATCTACTAGAAATGATAAATATTAACAACAGCTTCTAATTTGGCTGGAGTCTTACCCAGAGTTAGGGTGAAAATGGAGCACACTCTAAAAAGGAGTTTGAATGGAAAGTATTTCTACTCTCTTAAATGAATATATGTTTTGGGGGAGCGGAGGGGGGACAGTGTTGACAAGATCTTGGCCTTCGTTTCTGAAAGTCTTCTGGTCTGTACAACAGAGAGAGCCCCGAACTGAATCCATTAACCTCTGATCATAACATGAGGTGAAGGGGAATCATGCAAACTGAGCATATTTAAATATTCTCTCTGAATAAAAGCTGTTTAGCTGCTGGAATCATTTCCTCTCACTGTCCCTGAGCTAAAGAAGTATATCAATCAGCAGGGGAGGTGAACAGATGAAGCTGGAGAGGAAGAGAGGCTTGGGGGAGTCGCATTTGAGTAGCCGTGGGGGATGAGATGCCACAGAAGAGAGTTTATAGAAGCAGCTGGAAGAATGGAGCCACCGAGGGAAGGGGCTCAGGGAGGCAAGGCGAGAGACAAGTGTGCCCAGAGCTCACAGCTTGCAATACTTCCTAAGTATCCACACAGAGCGAGGGAGACGTGAATTCCCAAACGGGACTTAGGTAATTTCCCCTTCCCCCTTACAGCCTGCAGAAAAATTTCACTCACATTTCAATCTTCCATTTGCCCCTTTTGGGTATTCATGGCCTCTGTGATCAAGGCCCACCCAAGATACATATCCCTGCTGGCAATTCTTCTATTGTATCCTCATTTCCCAAAGGGCAAATCCATTCATCTATATTAGACCTTGACTATGAAAACTGGGAGGGATTGCCCACTACTATGATTCTTCTCTCTAAGTGGCATCAGGGACTCACGCTCCCATTCCCATCCCCAGAAGTTAATGCTACTCCTGCTTCCTGCCATTCAGGAAAATCAAAATGACCAAGATTCATGAAAGGACAGAATTTCTGGACAACAGAGAGATTAGAACACATTTTGTGAATAAGAGTAAATAACAAATTAACACTCCTCAGAGACCTTCCAAAAAAGAAAAAGAAAAAAAAAATCCAGCCATCTGGAAAAAGCTGAATGTCCGTACTTTTTGAAAGCCACTGTTTATAGAACATATTAAACTTCTTTATTGTTAATGTTGTAAATAAAAAAAGAACAAAACATTCACAACTTATAAAGATCCTCATTTTATTCCTGAGGAAATTAAGATAATGATAGTCCTTTGCATTAATGTAGGGCTTTACAGTCTACTGTCAATTATTACATGTTTTATTATTTATTATCCTCTTCAATTTTTAAAGCTGAAATTTTAGGGAGTGCTTTTCATACCTTTTTTAAAAAATTCTACAGGACATCCTTTAGAACAAAAAGTAACACACTTTTTGTGTACAGTTATCTTTACACACTTAGGCATTGAAAAACTACTGCTTATGTTATCTAGTCTTATTTTGAGTCTATCGCTTCTAAGCCCCTTCAGCACCTAGGACAGTGCTGCATTTCACCACTACTTAGGTGTTTGAACGAATAGATGGTAGATATTGAGGCAAAGAGCTCCACTGCAAAATTCTGTGTATTTCAGAACTCCAAAGGCTAGCTTTCAAGATGTAGGCAAAAGGCAAAATCATCTTTTTAAAAATCTTTGAGTAGTAATCATTATGCCAGTCTATTATTTTAATTATAGGATTTTCTTTTTTTGGTAGCTTCATCTCAAATAATAGTAACACAAAAGTCACAATATCCTAACATAAATACAAGTTAATTTTCAGAGAAACTCTCTCCAAAGAGCTTTATATGAATATACCATTACTGTCCCTTTTCTTCCCTGTGAACCAAGGTTGCTAACATTATTTCCTTTTACAAGCAGCAAATAAAAAAAACCAAGATGAGAGGATGAGAACAGAGAATTAATATTCATTCAGCATTTAAAATGTGCCTGATAAAGTACTGATACTCTTTCTCACATTATTTCAATCTTTACAATAACCCTGAGAAATAAGTATTCTTGTTTAGATGAGAAAACTGAAGCTCAGAAACCTTAAGCAATCGATTCAAGAGAATGATGATCTAAGAGTTCTATGAATCAGAATTCCTAATTATGAGTAAATTTGCATGCCTATGTGTTCACCAAGTCTTCCTCTTTCTGTGTCTGTCTCTCTCTGCACACACACACACACACACATACACACACACACACACACACACACAGAAAGAGGCAGACACACAGTTTAAAAACTACAACAAAACATTGACTGCTGAGAATAACATGTAATGTTCTCTGGATGGCAGAAATAAATACAAAATCCTAAAATATTACATCATCTCATGAAAATCAGGCTCAGAAACTGTCAAATGAGAAGCCTTGAAGGTCATATTTAGATAGAGCAATTGCAATGTAGAGCTCTTAGGTGGTAGGTAAGAGGAGTACCCTATAGGTAGGTTTTAGACTAGTTGTTTAACAAACAGAACTCTAAGATTCATTTTCTGACTTCTCCAAGCAGTTACCAAATCTTTCCTTAGAATAATAATAATTAAAAACTGTCTGATATAGGTTTTGCCTTGTTAAATTACATGGCAGCCTCTCCTAGAAGTTCTAAATCTATAATTCACCAACTGTACCTATAGTTCGCCAAATACTACCAGACCCCCAAAACAACCACTTGCAAATGCATGCAAAATTGTGTGTTTTCTGGGGTAATATTTCATAACTTTCTTCAGACTTTCAAAAATATATACAACTGTCAGTTAAGAAGCCCTGCTCTAGGCTCTGAGGCCAATCTCCATTTCCTGTGGTTACACAATGCTTGGACCTCACTCAATAAATGTCTGACCAAGAAACGAGTGGATGGCATTCAATGGGACTCGAGAAGAAAATATGCAAACCCATCCAGGTTTTTGGCCTCCAATAATTTTGTAGACAGTAAATGGTTCTCTTTTAGAGATGGTTCAGCATTATGTTGAGAGAATGAGCTTTGGAACTTTCTGCCCAGGCTCTAATCAGGACTCTGCCACTAACTAGTTGTGTGATCTTGGTCAATCCATTTAGTTTTCTAAGCCTCAGTTTCCTTATCTCTGAAATGGTGCTTATCATAATAGTAATAGGACCAACTTATTAGGTAATGAGACAATGCGTTCAAGTGCCTGGCACATGGTAGCACACAACCAGTGATGGTTAGCTATGGAGATGGCATTGGTGGTGGTGGTGACTGTCACCAATTCTTCTGTTTATCTGGAACATAAATCCAGATAGTATTAGTACCATAGTACAGCAAAACCTATATCCATTTACTCAACACACATTATTTATTGATGGCCTACAATTGCCTATCATGGTAAGTGATACATAGGATGAAATTTTCACACACAAAAAAAATTAAAACAATAAAAATGTTACAGTTGAACTTCTGGGGATTTGTGGCTGAGAAATTTCTATTAGTGGTGGGTTTCTTCTCAGTATTTGCCTTAACCCCTCCAAGCCATTATGGCAGATAATACCGGCTTTACTGAAATGTCTCTGACAAGGATGGAGAAGCAAGGAGACATTTTCATAGATGGTTCAGACCAGTGCATTTCCTGTCCAGTGTGGGATCCTTACTGGGGAAAATGGTACACACCTGTCCTTGAAAATTTAAACTGGCTTCCTTTGATAAGGCAATGTTTCCAGCTCGTTGGGCTTTGTAATATTTTTACTGCTATATGCTTTTTAAAAAAATGTTTTATATGCTTTTAATTCTGAAATATTAAGGAGCAATTATGCTGGCAAAGTATATTAAAACTAAGTAAATAAATATTCTGACTGGTTTAAACACTTTTATGGCTGCTGATGAGTGTTGTGAGACTAATATACCAAAAATCTACCAGCTGAATTTTGTGTTTTATTAGGTAATTTTGGTAAAGGATTTTAATCTGGTGATATATATGCCAGTATGCTTAATTGTATGTAATTATGTAAGCACAGTAAGTCTACATGGATATATAAAACCCACACTGAAGATGGTATACATTGGGGCCTAAAAAGCCCATTTACAAACGATAAATTCAAAGGCAAAAATTATGCATATGTTACAAAGAAACTCTTGTATTAAAGAATCAGAAAGCTTCGGATTCACAGTAACTAACAAGGTCTGAATGAAGTGTATGCTGTTGCTGCATTTCTCTTCTAACGGCCTCTCCTCACTGAGTTTTGGCTGGTGTCTCAGGCCTTTGTGCAGTGGGGCAATAATTGACAGCAAGCTGACACACAGCCCAAGGAGAGCTCTGTCAGGAGGTCTCCTGGGCCCGGGGATCAGTGTGCTTAAAATATTAGGATTTGATAGAGTTAACACTTGCCCTTGAGCAGATGGTTTTGAACATTCTGTCAACACTGCCAGTGATTACCACAAACAGATTCTTCGTCCCAGAGGGATGGGAGTGAAGTGCTTTCTAGCTCCCGAGTCTCATCTAAGAGGTGTAAAACGTATCATTTCCAGGGTCTTCGCTCCGCTGTGAGAAGTACACGTTTCTCTCACCACACAGCCAGAGCCGTGACTTAATCAAGAGCCTTTGCCTAGGCCTGGTGGAAAGCACAGACCTGGCAGAACTTAAACTTAACCTAAATCCCTCTATTTTGTGTCCCTGGAATACTTTGTGTTTATGAATTTCTTTTTATGAGCTACCAGAATGAAGGATTAGCTATAGTTAGGTCAGTGCAAAAATGTGGACAGAGAAAGGTGGAAGAATGGGAAAAGTCCTGTAGATACTTTGACAGCATCAGCACTTCAAAGTTTTAAAAGTAGAAATTAACATACGTACTAGTATTTATTTTTAACCTGTAGGCAACTTCTTTGGGTGGAACTATCTCTTCAAATGAAAAGTATTATCCATTCCTCCTGAGTAAACCGGTTTATAGAATTAGGAAATGAAATCATCAATGATGGGAAATCATGGGAAACAACTTGCAAGATTCCCATTCTGTAATGAAACAAATCGGTCAGATCAGAAGCGGGCATGGCAACTGCAGCATCATTTGGGAAGTACTGCCAGGGCAGACTCTCTGCCCTGCACTGTGAGGAGCACCAGCCGCTAAATGAAACAGTCTCTGCTCCACGGAAGGGTGTCCACAGAGTTCAGAAGACAGAACCTACATTCATAGAACCTTTGCTGTGGAAGGAGCGGATATGGGACCTCTTATCTACAGTTATCCCAGCTTCATTCTTGGAAAATTAGGTGCACAAGGAACATCTCAATGTCCATCCTCTGGAAAAGGTAGCGTAAAGTGTTGATCCTGTCTGTAGTAGCTGATCTTCCCTGGCTGCCTCTTACCCTAACTTCCAGGGGAAATGCCTCGCAGGACACCAGCAACTGCCAAGACCCACAAGCGGGGGACGATTTGTTTTTAATTAAAAGAAAAGTAGAGGGAAGTGTGCTAGAAGCAGAGCTTAAAGATCCACAAATCCAGACCCCGGCTTCCATGTTAAAGGTTTATAACCTCCCCTTTTATTATATCATCTTGCTGTGATGCTCTGAACACCTGCGCTATTAAATTCTTTTCTTGGATTTTTTTAATAAGAAAAAATTAACAAAGTAAAATTTGTTGACAGTGTTCACAGTCAACGCAGTGGGTGTTCCACCTATGCGCTGTCACATTTTTCATGTTCATTTCTGCAGGTGTTAAATACATGCTGACAACAACATATGTTACCAATCTTAATTTTTTTTTTAAACTCCTAATTAAGGAGTGCTCACAGCTTGAAAAAAAAATAATACAGGTGAAATCTGCCTCTGCCCAAAGATTTCTTCTTATTTATTTTTCCTCTACCATTTAGATACTGGTAGTTCTTGAATTCAGCGTATATACAAAAAAAGCAAGCTTTTAAAATTATCTGTGTCAATAGTAGCCATAAAACAAATGCATAACTTAATGTTAAAAACATAGGAGCTCCCTTCCTCCCTGAGAAAACCCACTTAATTCTGTCTTTGTTTTTTAACTTTTTTCTTGACTCTTTTAATTTCTCTTGCTCCTTTTAGAAACCCAGTTAGTCTTTCTGGGAAATCACAGAAACCCTCCAAAAAGTATTTGTTATGCTATAGGAACCTCAAAGCTGTAGAAACCTTCTCTAAGTGGAATATAACTCTGAGCCTTTTGTAATGTTCTGTGCACAGGACCACTTTCGCATAGTTAAAAAATTAGCAGGGCATCATTGTAATTTTATCCTTATGAATTTCAGAGATAATTTCTTTCTGTTGGCCATTAGGGGACTACTATATAATAGCTTCCACATTCCACCTCTAGGGACCAATGATGGGGTGATTGTTGACATTTTCAAAGGATTACCCTATTCTTGACAGGTATAAGAAAATGTTTACAACCGAAATGCCCATCCGTAGATGACTGGATTAAGAAGCTGTGGTACATTTATACAATGGAGTATTACACAGCCATAAAGAAGAAAGAAATCTTATCATTTGCAACAACATGGATGGATCTAGAGAACATTATGTTAAGTGAAATAAGTCAGAAAGAGAAAGACAAGTACCATATGATCTCATTTATATGCGGAATCTAAAGAAAAGAATATGTGAATGAACTAATCAGAGACAGTTTTGGGGACACAAAGAAAAAACCGAGAGTTGATAGATGGGAGGGGAGGGTTGGGGATAAGGGGAGAGGTGAAGGGATTAGGAAGCAGCTGGTAACCACAAGATGGCCTCAGGGTTTTCTGAAAATTAATTTGGGGAACTTATTCAATAATGTTGTAAAGATTTTGTTGGGTATCCGATGGACATGCGTCCTATTTGGGAGACCACCTCAGGGATACTGTGGATGCCTGATCATGGCATTGTACACCAGAAGCTAAACATTAATGAATGCCAACTATAATTTTATATATATAATGTGATGGTTCAGTGTGAGGTCGGAGGGATAGTGGATGGGGGGAGGGGGGTTCACAGTGTGAGGGATATAAATGATGAACGTCTAAGTATTACCTTGTCTTGTACACCTGAAACTAATAAATTAAAAAAAAAGAAAGAAAGAAAGTGTTTTCCAAATGTGAGGAAGCATCAAAATCAGCAGGGCCCTCGACTGCCCCACCTGTGCCCCTCCCGCCCCCCCTTAGCTCCAGGTAGTCAGTCAGCCAAGCTCAGTCCAGAGGCTCTGCTTCTGCTCTCCCACCATCTTCACATCAGCAGGCTGAGACCAGATGGCTCCTCCTTCAGAGGCCTTTCTTGAAAACCCTATGCAATGTTGGTTCACTACAGAACTTGACTCATCACCTTGCTTGGTGTGCTTTCAGACAGTTGTCACTATCATAAGTTACCTTTTACAAGTTTTGTATATCGCTTGTTTCTCTGACTAAAACGGAAGGCCCATGAGATCGGGAACTATGCACCTACTTGTTTACATCTAGCCTAGCACGGACAGAGCCTGGCACAGAGTAAGTGCTCAATAGATCTGTTTTGCTTAACACAGATAGAGATACAGCTATTTCCCCCTGGATATTCTGACTCAGTAGGACTCAGGTGAAGCCAAAAACCTGTAGTGCAAGCATGTCAGGTGACTTGGATGATCGGCCGATTTGAGAAATACTCTAAGGGCCTCGCTAGCCAGCGTGGTCCATGGACTGCAGTATCAGCATCTCCAGGGAAGGAGTTCTAAACGGCTGACTGTTAGGCCCAGCCGAAGCCCACTGAATTAGAACCTGCATCAGCAAGATTCCTTGGTGATCTGTGCCCTGCTTAAACTTTGAGAAGCACTGTCCAGACACCTGTCTTTCCAGACCAAGTCTCCGCTGCCAATGAGATACAGATGGAAGTATCACCAGGACACTCTGGCAGGGACCCTCACCTAGGCAGGAATCAGAGCTCTCTGACTGAAACTGCCAGTCAATTCATCACATCTCACAAACGGAACATGTGACATCTAGACTAGCAATTCTCATAGTGTGGTCCCCAGACGAGCATCACCTGGAAACCTGATAGAAATACAAATTCTCTGGCCCCATCTCAGATCTACTGAATTAGAAACTCTTAGAGTGGGGCCCAACAATCTGCCTTTTAACCAGCAGCTCTCCACATGTAATTCTGATTGATATTAAAGTTTGAAAATCCTGACTCTAGACCAGAAGTTCCTAGCCCTTGACATGCATTAAAATCACCTGGGGAAGTTTTAGAACTCCCAGTTTCTAGGCCACATCCCAGACCAATTAAATAAGAATTTCTGGACATGGCACCTAGATTTCAGTAACCTTTAAACCTTCTCCGTTGATTCTGATAGTGGGACTCACGGTTCTAGTCACAATCAGATCCACCTGGCCACTTGGCAATAGAAACAGAAATACTTGGAAGCGAGGTTAGATTAAGACAGTAGTTCTCACTCCTTAGCATGTGTGAGAATCTCACCTGGAAGACTTGCTAAAACACAGACTGCCAGAGTCAGCAGGTCTGGGGGGAAGCAGAGAATATGCAGTCCTAACAAGTTTCCAGGTAATGCCTGTGTGACTGGCCCAGAGAATACACTCTGAGTTCTTCCATCATCATCTGGCTACAGAGGTCATAGGTCCCTAAGCAGAGCTACTTTAAGTCAATAGATCCAGTATTGCTGATCCCTATAAATTGTTTCCCCAATCTCATGGTCAGTAACTGGAAAAGTGATACAGTGAACGGGTATTAGTTGAGAGTCTGATGGGCGTGAGTTGAGATCATGGTTTAATCTTCCTGCATCTCTAGCAACTGACCTATTAAACAGGAAGGAGACTCACAAGTCATGGTTCTAACCCTTACTCGGCCATGGCTTGCTGTGTTACCTTGGGGAAATTACTCATTTGCATCTTAGCTGTGTCCTAATAACTTGACCACCCCTCAGGGTTGTTGTGAAGAGTAAATGAGTTAGGCCCAGACAGGTAAAGTCAGTTCCCCAAGGATACACAATTCCCTTAATAATTGGGGAATTAGGATTGAAACCTAAGCAGATCTGATTTCCCAGCCTCCTAATGAGCTATGAGTGGTCAAACCCAATGGCCTTTCCCTAGGTTGTCAGTCTCCTTGGTCTCCCTAGCTCATCAATGGCACCTGACTACTCATTCCCTGAAAGTTTCTTTCCTCTAGGTTTATATGTCGCAGCACTATCCTGTTCTTTCTCTTACCATTTTGATTTTTTCTCATATCTTTAAAAGAGCATTCTAAACTTTGGCCTCTTTCCTAAACGTCAGCCCTTTTCCAACGGCCTGCTGGGCATGTCTGCCTGGATTTGACAGACACTCAAGAGCAAAATGGCTTCACCGGAGAGCATTCTTTTCCCTCATTTATTTTTGCTAATGGCACCACTGCCTCCCCAGGCATTCAGGTTCAAAACTTCGGAGGCATTTAGTTAGTTTGGAGCTTCTACTTATTCTCACTTTTTTCGTAAACCACACTCCCTCTCTAAAAAGCCCTTAATATAATGCCACTTCTCATTGGCAATATGAGCAGAGAAAATTACAGACAATACCTGAGTTTTTTTCCTCTTCTCCTCAGAATTACATGAAAAATTAGCCATAATCTTTCTTTAATTTAGACCTTCGGATATATATTGTCCTGTGCTCTTTATTTCCTGTTAAGAGGAGCCATATAGGAAACTTGTCTTATAGGAAACAAGCATATAAAGATGCTTGTCTTACCAGAAAAAGCCACTCACTGCCACTGACATTGTCACCAGAATACATGTACTTGAATTGATGTAAGTGTTGAGTGCTCACAGACATAAGTTGTCAATAGCAGTTGGGAGACTTAAACTCATATCCAGTAGCACCATTATAATGCATATTTATCCACCGTTGTTTAAAATAATTATTTTCAAACTGTTTGAAATTTTTGAAAAAGAAAACAATAAATAATGATGAATGAAACATATAACCTTTAAGGTGCAAGAACATCAAGACGTACCTTTACATTGTGAGACTTTAAAGTACAAATTATTTAAATGATTTGAGCTAACTAAATAAGTTATTTCTCACGTCTATAACATCAGAGTTAGGGCTCAGCGTTTTTTTCCTTCCCTTAACTGGTATTTAAAATCACAGAACTCTTTGGATAAACTATTGACTACTTTGATGGGTGAGTTTCTCCTATTTACTTAGCAATAATCATAACACACTACCCAAGAGTGCAGTGAAGTCTTGAGAGAGATTGATTTCTGAAAGGACACCCCGTGCTCAGATTGACACCGACAGAAACGTGTGGCTAAAAAGCCATTTGCCTCACTTGTTCTCATGCTGGTCCCAGATTCAAAGAGGCCAACAATTGCACAATTAAATGGACTCTGCTGGTCTGCAGTATATTCGACAGAAAAGTGAGGACGCAGACTATACATGAAGTAGAACTCACCAGTGACATATCACTGGATTTTAGGAGCCCAAACTAAACCACTTGGAATTCTGCCAAACTCAAAAAGGAAAAAAAAAGCCATAACAATCTTCTTTCTGCTAAGAATAATTATATGAAATGTTCCCCGTGGGGTTGCCACCTTATTAAGTACCCAATTGTCATCCACGGCTGCTGGGGACTGGCTAACAACAGTATGAATGCTTTGTACAAGAGCTATAGGCCGGACAAGCACGTTAAAGGGATGTGTTATTGGGAAACATGAAAAAAGCTGAGGTTCAGAGGATACTTAAGAGAAAACACATCTTTAATGTAATTATTGAGCATTAGCACATTTCTATAAGGTTGAAGACCGGCCATCAGTATCTAATTTTATTTCTTCTACATATTTATGTCTAGATCTACTCTACAGAGCAATATAGAGAAATGATACTACAAATTTAATTATTAACATTATTTACAGCATCAAATGTCAATTACTATGAACATCCTTGACAAGGCACAAACTATTTTTTGGAATAATTCATGTCATTCCGCAAGAAAAAGCTAGTAGTCACTAAAAAGGGTTAAAATACAGATGCTGTGAATGAAATGCATAATCCTTAAGACCTTAGAGCATTAAGACATATCTGCTCCTTAGGGTCCATCTTTGTCCATAATCAATTTCTTCCCTTGGAGAACATTAATTGTCTCTAATGATAGCTTTCCATCAATACATCCTTGATCTTAAAAGGCCTGTACAGCTTTTTCCTTTATTCAATCAAATCATCTCTACAATTGCCCCCCTTTAGTAAGATAATACCTTTTAAGCCTTGTATTTTAATATAAAAAATAAGAGGTAGCTGCAAATTCTAATGGAAGTGCTAACGTTTGAGAACCAGGATGATGGCTTCCATTATCTTAAATAATGTTTGAAGATTATAGAAACCACTGTGTTTCAAAAGGTGGAAACTAATCCACCACTTGCAAATTATTCCTTGTTTAAAAATCTGTTCTGACATTACGATTTTCCCCCTCAGTGATGGCACAGTATATTTAAATATGAAAAATAATTTTTCAGCTCTGAAAAAGGCAAATAATTGTTATTTATAAGGACAAAATGCTGAATAATTCAAGGAACTGACAACATTAAACACCAAAGCCTTTTATTTTGTTATTCTCCTGAGAAGCCATTCCCACACTCTTCACTTAAACCACCACAACCTAATCAGTATGGGTAGTTATTAAAATTATTTACTTTCATGATGGCTAAGAAAAACCCCTCTGTCTCTTCACGTCCCACTAACAGTGTCTTGCTTTCCCCACCTTCTTTAAAATGCTTGTTTTCTAAAGGTGTGGAAATTCTTTTTTTTTTTTTTTTTTTTTTTTTTTTTGCCATTTGACCTATTTGTTTCCATTCAAATAGAGGATTGCTCTTGCACTGCTTTATCTAGGTTACCCAGGACAGATCTGTGTTTCTGTCTGTGGCCTAACAACAGCTTGCACAGAGATTGCCCTAATATTTATAATAGGTAAGAAACCTTGAGGAGAGACACTGATAGGACAAAAGCTGTCTAGCCTACAGAATTCTGCTTTGGGTAATTTCTATGTTCAGTAGGGACATAGCCAAATTTCCATGCTGCATATCAAGTATCGTTCTTATCACTGCAGGGTTAGGAAGCCCTTCCCACCAGAGCCCTGGCTTACATGTGTGCTTCCTCTCTCACTTACAAAAAATCTGCCAGCCTTCGAGGGAACAGATGAAGAGACTCTGTGGAATGTAATTAACTGCAAAGGCCCAGGTGATTAAAAAATCGATTAAAAGAATAGCACAGACACAACATAGAAAAAGAAATAAGGTTTGGGGAGAGAAACAGAAAAAAACAACTAATTTGTATGGGGTAATATGTACAATTGTAGGTGCTAAATCTACATTATGAATTAAAATACAAGTAATATTACACGAATACATTGGCTGCAAAAAGAACAGCAAAAGAAATATTAGAATTCTGTATGGGGTAAAATGTGTATATGTAGGTAGATAATATCACCCTAACAAATATCAAACCTAAACAAAACACACACAAAAGTGAGACCAGTTAACAACCAAGATAAGAGATGAAAATTACCACTGAAGCAGATCAACTTTATTCAATGCCCTGATAAGCACCTATTTGCTCTTCCCCATTATGCTTTCTTAGTATTTATAAATTATCATTTAATTATACTGGCAAGTGGTAATTGTCAAATAAAGCTCAGATAGGCATAAGCCCTCAGGCTGCACATGACAGAAAAATATCTGTTAAAGCTGGGCTGATTCACACGCTTAGGAAATAATTTTCTTTCTTCTTTTTATCCCTGCCAACAAATTGTATGAACTGGCACTTTGTGCTTTGTAGGCATTTTGAAGTCTATGCAGATTACAGAAAAGAAAAATTAGTTGTTTCAATATCTACCATTCCTAAATTATTCTGCTGATTTAAGACATCACGTACCAAGAGAACAAAAGAGTGCAAAGATCAAGAAATTCAAACCTTCCTCCACTTACAGTTTATGCCCAGGGTCATTTTCAATTGAGGAAATCAAGATTTGGAGAATTATTTTACATACTGTATAATGGATTTTACATAAAGTAGGAATTGGAACATGACATTCATCCCATTAAGAGAGATACAGAAATCTCTTTTACTTAAGTCTCTTACTACTTAGGTTTAATTAGTACCCATCTACCCCACCTCTTTTGTATCTAGTATTATCATTTTCCCCCCCAGCTAGTTGCAGGCTGTGGAGTATAAATATAAATAGAGGATTAGAATGCATATAAAAAGATAAGTTGAACACCAAGGGGCAATTTAATTTATATCTAATGTTTAGACAAAATGTAGCATTTCAGTTATATAGAGAGAGCCACTTGTGAATTATTTTTATTTGCAAGGCTGAGCAGAGAAAACAAAAAGAAATACCTGCCTCCACTCACCCAATCCTTTGCTTGAGAGACAGACAGACAGAAAGAGAATGGGGTGGATGTGGGTTGGGCGGGGACGGGAGGAGAAAGCAAAACTGCAAAAAAGAAAAAAAAAATGTCTAAGCAAACTCAAGTTCCTGCTGTGAGCAAGTCATTACCATTTCTTCTCTTGTCATTCCTCTTCTCCCCCTGCACTCCAGCCACCCTGGGCTACCTCAGGCCCTGAAAATGCCACATTCCCTCCTGCACATGTTCTTCCCACTGCTTGGAAGCTTCTTTTACAACTTCAACCCCAGTCCCTTCTCCACCGTCAATCGCCTCAATTTAAAGTCCTACCCAGTCCTCAGCTCCCAATTCCAACATCCTTCCTTTTTATGGACCCCCAACACTCCCACTCCCAGCTCCAGACAAGATGGTGTGGTATCATTATATACCTTCATAGCCCTTATTATAGTTTAAGAAGAAAATAATAATAATAATAATAATAGCAGCAAATATAAACCATTTATTATTTTACAGGCTTCTAGATAGTCTAACAAAAACCTCACAGCAACCTTAAAGAGGATAATGAGGCATAGAAATATGGAATCACTTGCCCTTGATTCCAGAGAGAGTAGTGTAGCCAGGACTCAATCCCATGTCCAGGTCCAGAGTGTGTGCTCTTAGCCACTTCTTCCTGCCACATGTATTTGCACAATTGTCCACCCGCAGTTTGTGAGCTCTCCCTCTCCCTCCCTGACACACACTCTAGTTGGAAAGTGCCATGAGGCCAGTGAACATGTGTATTTTGCTCAGGCCTGCTCCATAATAAGAACTCAATAAATAATTATTGAATCAATGACTGAGCGTTTAGCTCCAAATAAAGACATGATTTGGAAGTTGAAGACAGCTGCATCTGTCAGTTACTTGAGCCACCAAACAGTTCCTCCATATTGAGAGCTCTGGCTACTGCTTTAACCTAGTGAGGTGGCTTGGCTTAGCAGACAGCTTCATGTGCCTTTGTTTCAATGAGTAAGATGCTTTTGTTTTGAGTTTTTTAATGGCTTAATTCCTTTCATTTTAAAGGCTGTAAGTAAAATTCAAAATGAGTAAGTGTCACTGATACTTCAAAGCATGTAAATTCTGTAAAAAAAAAAAAAAAAAGGAGCCATTTCCAGATGTTTTCTTTTGAAACTGAGTAGACATTGAGGTTAGTAGCATATATTTTAATACTGACTCAGAAACACACCCCACTCTGAAATGCATAGAAACATTGGTACAGTTGGCTATTATGCAGCCAGCATACAGAATACACCCCAGGTACAATCTGTGTATTAGTAATACTTATTCACAGTCAAAAAGAATGTTAACAATGTTTTGTCAAAATGCATAACTCATATTTGAATATGCAGTCTAGCCTTGAATAATTCAATTCTTTATACCTGAAAAT
This sequence comes from Rhinolophus hipposideros, assembly GCF_964194185.1. Classification (NCBI taxonomy): domain Eukaryota; kingdom Metazoa; phylum Chordata; class Mammalia; order Chiroptera; family Rhinolophidae; genus Rhinolophus; species Rhinolophus hipposideros. The sequence continues at coordinate 64,396,694 of NC_138048.1, forward strand.
GAATATTACTCATTTGAAAACTTAGCTATTTTCCTGTTTTTGCTTTTTGTGCATACTTTTAGAGCATTTTAGTCCATGATGGGGGCTATTCAGTAACTGATGCAAATTTTCTTTTTATAAAGGAAATAAAATGCTTTTTAGTAATCAAAATATAAAAACACATCCAGACTGGCACTTGGGAAACCGAACATAACTTACCTCAATTCAGGCAGCCTTTTTAAATAAGAGATGTTCGCACCCAGGCTATTAATTGAGAATTGCAAGGCTAAATTGCATTCGTATCTCGGTATTCATAAATGGTTTTCAGCTACTTACTTATTTCCATAGGCGATACTCTAATCCAGTCTAAAACTCTTCTAAAACAAAGCTGCCATTTTCAAAGAATGGTTTGCATCTTCTGTATTACTGTTGTTTCTGTCACTTTAATCTATTCAGTATATTGTTGTAGCATTGAAGCACTTTCCATTATAATTAGAAACTTAACTTTTTAAAAAATAAAACATTTACTTCTCATTCCCATAAAAACGAAACACAACAAAGTAAAAATCTCTTCCATTTGAAAGTTGAAGGAACCAAGGCATGGAAAACTAAGTACATTGTTCAAAATATAAAAATTAAGATATTGGCCAATGACAAGTCATTCTGCTTAAAAATCAGTTGTTTCTGTACAATCACAGATATTCACATGGTTTATCTGGAAGCATAGTACAAATATAATATAAGTAAGGCCATCAACACAAAGTAAACTCTTTTTTATCTAAAACTCCAATGTTATAAAGTGCAAATAATCTTCTTCCTGCTGTCCTCTTCCCCCTCCTCTTCTTTCTCTTTCTTCTGTACTGTGGATAACAGATAATATTCTAGATGAACTCCAAAATCTATGACACTGGAAACTATATTCTGACTCTTCAGAAAAAGAATAAGGTATGTTGAATATAGTTTGAGTATTAAATATAGTTATTATATTCCAGGATTCTGCATCCTGGACATCTATAGTGAATATGTGTTAATTCTTTTCCACTAACCCAAGGGTTCTAGAAACTTGTAAATCAAATTCCTGACTGTTTTGTAACAAACAAGATTAGTGGATCCTTACAAATCACTAAATACAATATTGGGGCGACAGTGTAAGAGAACAAAACTAATGCTTAAAAGAGAAAAACAGAGCATATCCACAGACATTTCGGTTTACTTTATAACCAATATTCTGTATATTGATTGAAATGTTATCAAGGCCTAAAAATACATAATTTATGCAATTGCTACTCCTCAGCTCACTTCAAAGCTTTTAGTACATAGCATAACCATCTGTACCCTAGGAAGCAAACAAGTGCCTATTGGCTGGTTGTTGCATAAGAAAAACATTTCAGCACTGTCCAGTAGAAATATAACGTGAACCATGTATGTAATGCTAAATGTTCCAGGGACCACGTAAAAAAAGTAAAAAGAAACAGGTAGAATTGATTCTGACAAAACATTTCATTTTGACCAATGTATCCAAAGCATTATCGACAAGTAATGAATATAACAAATTATTGAGATATTGGGTGTTATTTCATTTTTGTATTAAGTTTTCAAAAATCTAGTGTGCATTTTACATTTATGTCACATCTCCATTGGGACTAACCACATTTCAATTGCTCAATAGCCATGTGTGGTAGTGGTTACCATATTGAATAGCACAGACAATCTATACCCTGTTAATTGAAGGAGTATTTACCCTCTTCTCTTGTGTTCTAAGTTAATGATGTTTTGGTGTACCTAATGATACTAAAATAATGTATTTTCCAACATATAAAATAAATTCTTTTGTCACTGAATATGTTTAAGATAGAGCTTGTATTCCCCTAACCCTATTAAAAAAGAAACATTCATAATTGTGTATGTTAGTTGAATTATCTTTAGCAAGTCTACACAATACTGACTAGAAGTATTTATTAGCATTGCTTCTGAATTTTTCAGTGAGCTTGCAACTGGAAATGGAGATGAACATAGAAAAGATGTGAGATAAAACTAGTATTGGAGAGCTGAGGGTGAGTGGAAGTATCAGTCTCCATAGCTGGTGTACCATCCATATTCTTCTGTCTTGTTTTAATTCACCAAATAGAAACTCTACAAAGTCTCCTGCGACATATCATCTCTTGTCTCTTAATCACTCAATTCTGAAATATTTTAATTATAGTTTATCTATCACTCTCCTTTTAGCCCAATAATTTATCAGTTACAAAAATCTTGCCAATTCTGCCTCCAAAATGGATCTCATCTTTATTTCCATCTCTGCACTGTCACAGACTTAGCGTCTTCTTCTGACTCTTCTTGGACTGTGGCCACCTGCAGGCTCCCAGGCATCAATCATCATAGCACAGTGTTATTGGAGACGTCCTGCTGAAACGTAGTTTGGAAAACGACAGTTCCTATTCGCCGTCTTCTAATGTGAAGATCTTCAATATACATAGGAGATAGTCCTATCTCCTCAATGAGGTCATCCGAGACCTCCACAATTTGATGCCAACCTACCTGTATTAAACTACTGTCTATAATCTGCTGCATCCTCAACTGAGGGTCACAACTCCATACTATACTGACCTTTCCTGCCCTAGGAGCATCCTAGTCTTCCATCCTGGGATGCTTTACCACCTAGTCTTCAAAATCAACTTGAATCCCATTTTCTGAAACTTTTCTAGATCTAGATCTATCCATCCATCAATTCAATAAATGTTTTACGAGAGTCTGTGCTGTGTACCGAATTGGAGATGAAAAAAATACTTTTGCTTGAAAATCTCCCAACTTGGTAAATGATGTTTGCAATATAATGTGACAAAGGCTATAATCAACATGTGCACAATGTAGTTTTGAAAGTCCAGATAGAATAAAAATTCTGCCTGTGTGGAGGGAGAGCAGAAAAGATATAAAAGAGGAAGTGATATTTGAGCATTGTGCTGAATGAGTAATATTAATTTGCCAGGTAGAAAGGAAGGGAAGCATGTTCCTGGAAGATGAAACTGACTATTCAGAGTGCATGACTGGCGAATGGAAAACAGGTTAGTTTTGCTAAATGAAGGGTGACATTCAAATATTTAACCAGTAGGGCATGAGTACTGACCAATCAGAATTGATAGTGGTCTTTACATGTACATACCAACTAAATATTAGCCCCAAAACACAGTCAATGAGTGTGCCTGGCATAAAAAGTGTGGCAGAAAAGACTAGGTCACTAACACACTAGACTATTCGCTCACCTGTAAAACTGGGATAATGTGACCTACCCCTCAGGGTCAGAGACGAGAACTAAAAGCAATCATGCAGGTAAAGCATCAAACTCATTGTTCACGTAGTAGGTCTTCATCTTTGGTAAGTATAGAATATTATTTTATCCATTGGATAAACTACCAAGAAGAAGAAAAGATATTTCCCAGAATATTAACTGGAAGATGTGACTTAATTATCCCAAAAGAGAATCTCACATTAAGAATGGATGTTTGCAACCCAATTGAAAAATGGGCAGAGAACCTGAAGAGACATTTCTCCAAAGAGGACATACAAATGGCAAATAGACATATGAAAAAATGCTCAGCATCACTAATCATCAGAGAAATGCAAATAAAAACCACAATAAGATATCACCTCACCCTAGTTAGAAAGGCTATCATCAACAAGACAAATAGTAACAAGTGTTGGAGAGGTTGTGGAGAAAAAGGAGCCCTCATACACTGTTGGTGGGAATGCAGACGGGTGCAGAGGTTATGGAAGGCAGTGTAGAGGTTCCTCAAAAAATTACGAATAGAATTACCATATGACCCAGCAATCGCTCTCCTGGGTATCTACCCAAAAAATCTGAAAACATTTATCCATAAAGACACGTGTGCTCCAATGTTCATTGCAGCTTTATTTAAGGTGGCCAAGACATGGAAACAACCAAAATGTCCTCCGATAGATGAATAGATAGAAGTTGTGGTACATATACACAATGGAATACTATTCGGCAGTAAGAAAAGATGAAATAGGACCATTTGTGACAACATGGATGGATCTTGAGATTATAATGCTAAGCGAAATAAGTCAGACAGAAAAATCAGAGAACCATAAGATTTCACTGATATGTGGTATATAAACCAAAAACAACAAAAGAACAAGACAAACAAATGAGAAACAAAAACTCATAGACACAGACAATAGTTTAGTGGTTACCAGAAGGTAAGGGGGGTGGGGGATGGGAGATGAGGGTAAAGGGGATCAAATATATGGTGATGGAAGGAGAACTGACTCTGGGTGGTGAACACACAATGGGATTTATAGATGATGTAATACAGAATTGTACACCTGAAATCTATGTAAGTTTACTAACAATTGTCACCCCAATAAACTTTAATTAAAAAAAAGAAAGACAAATACCGTATGACCTCACTTACATGTGGAACTTAAAGAACAGAATAAATGAGCTAACAAAACAAAATAAAAAGAAAAAGAAACAAAAGAATGGATGTTTGCAGTGATATCATAATAATATGGCATAAAGTTTTTAAATGTGATAGCAAAAGGCATGAGTCCTTGTACTAATAATCTCACCAATTTCAGAAAACCGTTAAAGTGGTTCTCTTTTTAATGATTACTTGACTAAGTTGAACACAACTATGTTTTTACCTCAGCAGAGGAGCAGGCTGGAACCAGAGAAGGAAAGAAGTTAAGTACAATTAAAGCAAATGAATTGGATTCCAAGTTTGCAAAAGCCAATATGTTGGAAACCAAGACAAAAACTCAGAGAATCCTCTGTCTTCACCTGAATCCCTGACAAAATCCTGGGCCTCAGGAGAGGCACCAGGATTATTTAGTTTAGTTATTTTGGCAGGATTAGGTGGAGTATTTGTCTTGATATCCTCATGTTCCCAAACACCAATGGAAAAGTCACTGGCCCTTTCTTGCTACTACAAAGAAAAGCTGTAAGGAATAGTAGTAAAATATATAAACAGCCCAGCATCATCAAAAGCCATGCACCTTTGGTAACCTCTACAGTGTCTTAGGCACGTTTAATCATTTCCATAGAAAAGAGGTCAAAGCTTTTGAAATGGAGAAAAGGTGAAAGTCAAAACAAAGGTAATAGCAACCCGGTGTAATGGCCTATGTCAGAGAGAAAAAAGAGAAAGTACTAGACAGAGGCTGCAAATAGAGAAAAGGTTCTAGTGCACTGAGACAGTACTGGACTTCAGCTGTAAAAATATTTAGGCTCCAGTGCTGACTCTAGACTTCACCAGCTCATTGATTCTAGACGTAGCCCCTTGGTTTCTTCAATTGGCAAAATCACTTATCACTGTTAGTATGTTCTATTAGCATACTAGTTCTACTAACTCTTATGCATAGAAGTGCTTTGTAAAGCATTGTGCCAGTGTGAACGTAGGTCACTGGCGGCAGCAAAGTAAGGATTATGATTCATGGGCAGATATCTGTCCATTGGAACCTTTGCTTTACTAACAGAAACTTGACTCTTATTCTATTCCTCATATAGGAATAGGCTCCTAATAGAACAGGAATCTATTCTCTCCCTCAAAATAGGCTGTTCATAAACAAGGCAGCTTATTCAAAAATCCTGGTCTTCTTAGTTTTTCTTGAGTCCTGCCACCAAACCCAAAGTCCCAGCAAAGAGAAATACAAATAGATTTATGGTCCCCAATTTGAAGCAGAGACTCACTATGGCAAATCTTAGGCCTACTAGGAAATGTAAATGGTTAAATGCTTCAACTTATCCCCATAATGTGAACATCCAGTGTAAAAAAGGTTATGAAAATATTAAAATACGTTTGTTAGGCACCAATGTATTTCTTTGTGTGTGTGGGTTTCCTTCCACACACTTTTTTGTACTTTTTTGGAAAAGTACAGTACTTTTGATAGCAATTAGGCAAAAAACTGTGATAACTACAGTATATTTACTCCCAGCTTAGGAAATAAAACACTGCCCTCTGAAGTTGAAGGCCTCACGAATCCCTCCCCAATTCCCCTATCTACCCCAACCCTCCAAACAAAGGTCAGAATTATCCTAAATATGTTATTTACATATTTAGTAATAGCATATATTTCTTAGTAAGGCAAAGTTATTTTTCAAAACAACTTCAGAATTTACACTGTACCTACCCCTAAACTGTCTGAAATCATAGATGGGTTTTTAAAGCTTTTCTAGTCATTTTAGTAATTAAACTAAACAGAGAAGTTAGGCAACTAACCTAGGGCCACAGATCATGAGTGCTGAGTAGAACTAGTATCACAATGGACAGACGAGGATAAGAAAACAAAGACCTTGGTTTGAGCCCCAACTGTGCTACGTACTAGCTGGGTGATTTGAGCTGTATTCTTTAAATTCTTAGCTTCGGTTTCCTTATCCATAAAATGGATGAACATCTGCTTTGCTTCTAGTATTATGAGAATCTCTCTCTAGACGATGAGAAAATGAGGTAATCTATGTGTGAGTCTATAACCTATTCTGTAAATGGTGTGTATTGTCCTCATTAGGTGTCAGGACTCTTGCCGCTAAGTCTGAGATGATGGATGTGACAAGGCCGGGGCCCAACCCTCCTATGACTCCGAGATTCACAGAGGCCATCTCACAATAATTACTATCATTTGTTGCATCTTTAACATGTAATGACTCAAGTCATCTTTCCTAAAACCCTATGGGTAGACATTCTCCTCGTTTTCCAAATGAGAAAACTGGTTTCCACTGAGGTTAAACAAGTTGTCTAAAGTCACGCTGCTAACAAGGAGCAAACCCAAGATTTACAGCCTTTGCCCCTCACCACCAGGAGGTGTCGCATTCCTAGATTTGGCCGAGACTGGCATGTCCTGGTTATTCTTACCCAGTCTTTTTGGGGCATCACAACCCCAGCCTTCTCCCAACAGCAAGAACCAGACTACGTGTCTCCCGACTTTCAATCTGGTACACCAGGTATATACAAAAGATTTTTAAAATTAAATCTTGACTTTGTCATCAGTGTTCTTATGTATTAGGTAGCCCTATCAAATTAGAAAAATTAGACATGTTTCCTCAATGTGTCATATGAAAGGGAGGATGTTTAGAAAATGTCTAGATTCCCTCCAATTGTTTCCGTGCATGGAGTAGTTAAATAAGTCTTCTGATTTTTTAGGTTTGATTGTTGTGTTTATGTTGTTGCTGTTACCACCAGCCTAATTTTGAAATATCACCGTTTTGCAAAAGTGGAAACTGAGGCTCAAAGAGGCCAAGAGACTTTCCCAAAGTCCCACAGCTGGTGGCAAATCTGAGCTTGGAGTGTTAGCCTTCCCCCGCCCAGGTCAGCACCCTTCCATTGTCTCTGGAGGGAATGTAACAATCATTTTTAAGTGCAATGTAGGATTTTAATTTGGTATTCGTTGACACCATGGCACCAGAACAATCAGTCAACCTAGAAGTGAAACCTATGATCTTCTGACTCCTAAATATTAGAAGTATTTACCAAAATAATTCATTCCTGCTGGGACTTAAAGGCAAGGCATAAAGATTCAATTTTGAAAATTTCCAAAAAACAGGGCATAGCAATTCCAAAAGAGAAGCTAGAAATATGGGGCTTACAGATATACCTTTTAGAAAAAAGTACTTAAGAGCTGAACTAGAAGGCAATTAAGGTATTTTCTTATTTACTATGATACAGATAAATCTTTAAAAAAACACACATTCATTTATTTTAGCTTTTACTTCCCTTGCCTTTGGGGTCAAATTCATAAAATCCTCTTTGAGCCCAAGTTCCATAAATTTAGTACCTGTGTTTTTTTCTATGCAGATTATTGTTTCAGGTCTTATGTTTAGGTCTTTGATCCATTTTGAATTAATTTTGGTACATGGTAACAGATAGCAGTCCAGTTTCATTCTTTTGCACGTAGCTATCCAATTCTCCCAGCACCATTTATTGAAGAAGCTGTCTTTTCTTTATGGTATGTTTTTGGCTTCTTTGTCAAAAATTATCTGTTCATATATATGTGGGTTGGTTTCTGGGTTCCCAATTCTATCCTATTGGTCTGTGCATCTGTGTTTCTGCCAATACCATACTGTTTTGATTATTGTTGTCCTGTAGCACAAGCTGAAGTCAGGAAATGTGATACCTCTAGCATTGTTCGTCTTTCTTAGGATTGCTTTGGCTATTCAGGGTTTTTGGTGGTTCCATACAAATCTGACGGCTTTTTGTTCTATTTCTTTAAAAAATGCCATTGGGATTTTGATGGGGATTGCATTAAATCTGTATATTGCTTTGGGTAACATGGCCATTTTAACTATGTTGATTCTTCCAGTCCATGAACAGAATGTCTTTCCATTTCTTTGTGTCTTCTTCAATTTCTTTTAATAAATGAATGGGACTATATCAAATTAAAAAGCTTCTGCAGAGCAAAAGAAACCATTGACAAAATAAAGAGGCAACCAATTGAACAGGAGAAGAATTTTGCAAACAATGCCTCCGTTAAGGGGCTAATAACCAAAATATATGAGGAACTCATACAACTCAACACCACCAAAAAAAACTAATAATCCAATTAAAAAATGGGCAGAGGGCCTGAAGAGACATTTCTCCAAAGACATACAAATGGCCAGTAGACATGAAAAAATGTTCAACATCACTAATCATCAGAGAAATGCAAATAAAAACCACAATGAGATATCACCTCACCCCAGTCAGAATGGCTATCATCAACAAAACAAATAGTAACAAGTGTTGGAGAGGCTGTGGAGAAAAGGAACCCTCATACACTGTTGGTGTGAATGCAGACTGGTGCAGCCGCTATGGAAGGCAGTGTGGAGGTTCCTCAAAAGATTAAGAATACAATTACCATATGACCCAGCAATCCCTCTCCTGAGTACCCAAAAAATCTGAAAACATTTATCCATGAAGGTATATGTGCTCCAATGTTCATTGCAGCTTTATTTACAGTGGCCAAGACATGGAAACAACCAAAGTGTCCTTCGATAGATGATCTGATAAGGAAGATGTGGTATATATGCACAATGGAACACTATTTTGCCATAAGAAAACATGAAATAGTACCATTTGCAACAACATGGATGGATCTTGAGATTATTATGCTAAGCGAAAAAAGTTAGAGAAAATCGAGAACCATATGATTTTACTCAATTGTGGGATATAGAACTGAAAACAACAAAAGCACAAGACAAACAAATGAAGAAACAAAAACTCATAGACCCAGACAATAGTTTAGTGGTTACCAGAGGGTAAAGGGGGAGGAGGTGATAGATGAGGGTAAAGGGGATCCAATATATGGTGATGGAAAGAGAACTGACTCTGATTGGTAAACGCACAATGTGATATATAGATGATGTGTTACAGAATTGTACACCTGAAATCTATGTAACTTTACTAATAATTGTCACCCCAATAAACTTAAAAAAAAAAATAAGTACCTGAACTACAGTTAAATGCATGGAAAGAGAAAAAGGAGACATAGGTAAACATAATCTCCCTTGCTCTGGCTCCTTCTTTTCATTGCCCTTTGAACTTACTTTCTCCCTGCAGACTGAGTTCTGAGGAGAACTATCCCTCAACCACAACTAATAAGTCTTCCGGAAGTGCTTCTGCTATGTGCAGGCAACACCTAAGGAATGTTAGTTCCGTTCCACCAGCAGTAGAGGAAAAAACAGACACAAAAACAGATCATTTCTGTAAAAGAGGATAAATGTGAAGGTATACTCAGGAGTTATAGAACCACAGAGGAAGGAGACCTGTCCCTGCCTCTAGGATTTTCTCTCAGGGTGAGACCTAAACTGAGTTTTGAAGGATGCAGAAGTATCAGCCAGACAGGGATAAGTAACATGACGTTTGAGGCCAAAGAAACATTCATTGTGTGCAGGGAATGAATAGCAGTTTTGTGTTACTAGAGTGCCAAGCACAGGATGAGTAATTCCCCAAGATTAGCCTTAACGGGGTAGAAGAGTGTCCTTAGACGTCCCTGAGAACAAACTGAATCTATAGGAAGACATCAACACATCCATTGAGGGATGTGCAGCAACAATTTCATTTCTTATAATAGATACTGACATTTATGAATTACTTACATTTTAAAACTGCAAGTCAATTGACATTTAACCCAATCATAAAGTCATCCTAAGGCGTTTGCTTTCTAACATGCTTCCTTGAGTACAAGAAAAATATGTGCTTGGGTCAGAGAGATGGGGCTGTTACACTTAGATCTCCATTCCTTTTGGTTTAATGGATCAAACTTTGGTAACTCTCTGCTCTGAAGTGCCCTTTCTCAGCAACCTGAATCTTCCAGTGTAAGGTAAACTGTGATTGCTGGACAAATAATCTTATAATAATAATAGCCCTGGCTTGGGAGCCTCAAGCTTTCTAAGAGTGAGTGGGGGTGGGGGCTGGCAGCAGCTGCCTCTGTGGGCATCCTGCCACAATGTAGTGATGCCAGTGTTCAGGAACTGAAATATTTCAACGGAAACAATCCCATTCGGTTGCATAATAAATTGCCTGCTAGCATTCAAAACACAGGCTCAGTCTTTAATAGTAAATAATGTTAACCCAAAGGGAATGTCATTCATCCATCATTTATTGAACAACTACAACATGCAGTTCTGTGAAAGTTTCCATCAGGATAAAAAACTACGAAGGTCCCTACAGTTTAGAAGTGCAACATTTGTCCTAGGCCTCAAATAAGATGCCTACAAGCAGCTCTACCTCAAGGCAGATCATAAGAACAATAACAAAAGTTTCAGAAAATTGCTGGGAAGGTTCAGAAACAGGAGAGATTAAATAGATTTAGAAAACTGCTCCAATTTTATAGGAATAATAAATGTGATCAAGAATGGGGGGGGGGGGCTGAAATAAAGGATCACAATTTTCTCCCTGATTAGACTGCTCACTCTATGTAAGAAAATTCAGATTAGAAAGCCAGCCTTTACTACCCACCCCAGAATGAGTACAAAATTTTAAGTGTGTCAAAACAGATGGAATATACATTTCCAAAAGATTAGATCCCTTCAGCTCCTATTATTTGAAACTAGGGATGGCACACAGGAATATCTCCACCGAGCTCAACCCCTGTGAGGACCCACGGAGCAAAAGACAGGATCGCTAAGGTAACCAGACAGCAGAATGTAATTACCCAAATTGGAATTCAGCCAGGCTGTGCAGGCAATACCCACACTCTTTAGAAAATGTCATAGACTCTTTTAATAACCATGGCAATTTTATTCCATAAACATGTATTAGTAGGACATATCAGAACAAGAATAAAATATTCTTGTTTTCCACACCTGTGAATGGATACACAGCCAGCACAAAAAGGCAGGCTGTACATCTCAGAAACTTGCTGATGAACTTGCTTCGCTGCAATATTCACTCTTGGTTCTAAATGTTGTATTTTAAAATGTAGGAAGAGAGGCATAGTGCTATGTGTGCAATAGACTTCTAATGAAGTATCTTACATAACTAGTGAAGGGTAATGTTTAAATTTTTCTTGTTGCTAGTTGAGTGTAAACATGGAAACACACCATTTATATTTACACATATTAGAAAGCGTAATGGTACATCATGGGAGGTGTTATCACAGCCTCTGTACTTAAAAAAAAATCCCCTATGTTTCTAATGTTTGACTTCAAAAATTTAAATTGTAATACATCAAAGTACAAATGTTTGTCCAAGGAACTACATTTTTTATTGTCCTTTCTGCCCAAAGTAAATGATTTACTTGTTGGATTAAATGATTGGATCCAACAAATATTTAATGAGTGTTTACTAGTGTCGGGAATAGTCCCTGTTTCTGAAGAGCCTGTAGGCTGGCAAAGCCATGAAAGAGAAATCAGTGGATTTCCAAGAAGATAGAAATGTGTGACAGTGAGATGCCTGGAGGGCAGAAAAAAACTACCAAAACGCAGAAAGCGGCATAAACAAGAATGAATCCCAAGATTCAACAGTGGCCCTGTCGATATTTAACAAGCGACATTTTTCTTAGGTAGGTGATAATCACAACATTTAGTGAATATGTACTTTGTGCCAAGCACTATATTAGCTGTACATTTTTTTCTCATATTTTAATGGAATACTTGAATATGGACCAGAGAGGGGGCCTCGTGTCATATTCCTGAGCCAGGACTGCCAGCTCATGGCTCATGTCTCAGGGCCACCAGTTACTAGCTCTGCTCTCTTGGACAAGATATTTAACTTTTATGTAACGTCAGTTTCTTTATCTGGAAAATGGGAATAATTATAGATCTCTTTCAGGTTAACAGGGTTAAAGGAGATAATGTTTATAAAGCAACTAACAGTGCCTGGAATATAATAAGTACTCCACACAAAACTGCACTGTCTATAATCTCATAAATAACATATTTTTCTATCGGTATAATATGAAAACACCTATTGTCATAAGTCATCTTGGCACTACAAATGCCCTGTGTGTACAACTGGTGAGCTGGTTCCAAACTCTCTTCCTCATGGTGTCCACTGCTTCCGTGCTCACTGGAGGTAGCTGTCACCCTGAGTAATCGTAATGGGGGCCATTAAGCCCCCAAGCCGCAGCCCCCCTGCCTCCTTTCTCTCCATGCAAGTCAGGGCATGGCAGACTGTGTAATATTTTCTTGTATCTCAACCTCAAAATCATCATAAATTCTATCCTAGTAAAAAATTTTTTCAGATATACACTTGTATCTCTTTAGCTCCCATGTCTCTTTCCATCACATTGAATCCTTGCTTATTTCTTCAGAAGCATTTTTTTGCTTACTCTCTCAAGTTCTCTACTTATGTACCACTGTGAGCCCAAAGAACAGTACTAATTATTATCGATAAGCATTAGAATATGGTTATCAATGCATTTATATCAAGGAAAGGAAAACCATCCCCATCATTAAGTTTGGCATCATTAAGGCCTTCACCTTTTAAGGTCCTTCAAGGTCCTAGAAATCACCATTTTACGCCTCATCATTATCTGATTAAACATCCTTTGCCTTAGACATGAGTGACTAAGATAAATATGAGACTAACTCTAATTTCACTTTATTCTATTCTACTTTTATTTATTACTGAAGAATACAGTTTAAGCCTTGCGATATTTCAGCAATATTAGCCCTAATAAGCACTAGCTTTCACTGGCACATTTAAAATCATGCTTTCATAGGAAAAAATTGTGCTCTGGATTCTAAACCAACTGACATGCAAACGAATGAAGCTAAACTTTTGAAAAGTTGGGAAATCTTTATTTTAAAACCTTGCATGGTACTAGAAAATATAAAGAGATGCTGATTTTGAACTCACACTGCTCAACTGCATGCTCATGCTGAATTGGGAATTTGCTTTAGACTCTTCATATAGGAGAATTACAGCATTTTGTCCTGATATTGTAGTCAGTCTCACTCACAAGCTGCTTAGATTATGCAAACCTAATGTGATCTGTGGCAGTAAGTGCAATACTATAAAATACCCCTGCCTTTGAAAAAGGGTTGGGAATGACAATTTAGAACCACTCCTGCAAGGCTGCCAGCTCCCAGCATACACAAGATGTGTCCCTTTTTTGTCCTTTGCATAGCAGTTGACTTTTGTCATTCATTGCCCAAGTCTAGGCTTCAAGGTGACAGGTCATCTGTGCTTCAATACTTATGTAAATAACAATATTGGGCTCAAAAGCCAATCTAACCAATGACCTTTTACAAACAATAGGCCTTTCTATTTGGAAGAGCCTGCCAGGATTCTGAGTGCCAGTGAGGTAATCAAATATGCATTTTGGAGGTTGTTACCAGCAGGCTTACATCCTAGAAGGATGATCCTGTGAGAGAAGCAGTTTGCAGATTCCATCACCAGAAAATGGACAATGATAGATCGTCTGTATTTACATTTACACATAATTGTTTTCATTTTAAAAATTTGCCAGATACACAGGAGATCATTCAGAATAAGTTATGCTTTCATGTGAAGCATTATTTTTCTAGACTGTAAATAAAACAAATAGTGTTTTCTTCTCCACTTCCTAATTAGACAATTGTCTGATCGTTTTTTAAAAAGGCTTCAGCCACTTATGTTCTTAAAGAATGCATACAGTGTTTATTAGTAAAGGAAGTAAGTATATACAGTAGTGTTATCCTGCATTTTTTTTAAACTAAGTAATGACTAAGTTTTGTGTTTTATTGCAGTCAATACCTCTTTAAAATTTAGGTTCAAATTTGAGAATACAAAATATGGGTTCTTCAGAGCAGTTATTGTACCACAGAAGGTATTAGAAACTACTTCATTTCAGGGCTTCCCACTGATTTCCTTTTGCAAACAGCAGCAGAAGTTTTCTACACAATGATACTACTGCAAAATGTATCCTTAACTGATGATGGTTACAGCACACAGCATCCTAAAAATTGCTGGAGAGCTAGCTTGTCTTTTTTGGCAATTTGCTCAAGTCCAGGGAGCCAAGATAATTTTGAAACAAATAGTGGTATTAAAAGATCTAGAATTCTTACCACAAGATTTCAAATATGCTTTAAAATTTATGTATGTTGCTTCTTTTCATGCTTTTGTGAAATGATTCAGATTTTTTTCTTCGTGGACCTTAGAAGATCCCCAAAATTTGAAGTGTCAGTTCAAAAGGGTGGGGAACTAAGTAGCCATTGCTTTGTGCCACATACAGTTTAGAAACTGCTTAACTTTTTTCAACAACAGTGGTAATTATGCTGCAAGATGCAATGTGTGCTATAATGGGTTGTTAATATTCTAGAGCTGGAAAATAAAGTTTAGAAGCTATTTTGACTGATTTAACCACCAAAGCTGCAGACATGGTCGTTTCAAAGAGACTGTCCTATACTTACAGATGGTGTATGTGATTTAAAGATAAAAGCATTTATCTGACTCTCATGGATAATAATCTTACACCATAGAATCGGGGTTTATAAATCTCTTAAGCACGTGGATGAAGTCCCCCGCCCACTGCTTTTTCCCCCTTTAAACTCTCCTCAGAATCTTAACACATTTGTTTGCCCAGGCTGCCATAGTAAAGCACACAGGTTGAGTGGCTTAAACAACAGAAATTGATTTTCTCATAATTCTGGATGCTAGAAGCCTCAGATTAAGGTTTTGGTAGGTTTGTTGTTGTTTTCTTGAGGCCTCTCTCCTTGGTTTGTAGGTGGCTATCTTCTCCTAGTGTCTTCACATGGTCTTCCCTCTGCACAGGTCTGGGTACAAATTTCCTCTTCTTATAAGGATAGAATTACAGCCACCCTTAATGACCTCAGTTTAACTTACCTCTAAAAACTCTATCTCCAACTGCATTCATATTCAGCATCTGAATGCGGAGGAGGAGGCATGATTCAACCCACAACAATATGTAAGCCAGATAAAAGGGAGCTGCTAGGGTTAAAAGGGCTGGAGTCTCACAGGCTTGTGTTTCCATTTTCCTCCTCTTCCCATGGTTATCATCCCCATTCCTCCACCATTCTATGTCTCAGGTACCTTCTAGAAACACTAGGATGCCTAGGGAAACTGTTCAATAGTCAATTGTTTTTGCCCAACATTAGTGGGTATTTACCATGCACAGCACTGTGTCACATGGTGTGTGCAATAATTGCAAAAGTAAGTAAAAGAATCCTTGCATTCAAATAGCTTATATCAAACTACATTGTCATATTAATTAAATCACAGCCAAGAACTCTAAACACACTAGATCTATCTTCACATTTATGAAAGAGGTAAGCAGGGTGCTGTGGAAGGAACACAGGCAGTCTAGGCTCGAAGTGAGAGGACCCATGTGTGACTACAGCTTTCTTTACCTGCTCAACAGGTGAATGCATGGCTCAAATGAGATAATTAAGATTAAGCAGCATTGTAAATTGAAAAACGTCACAAAAGCTAAAGGTATTATTATATTAAAAATCACTAAACCAGCTTTCAAAATGCAACATTGTTCCCTCTTTCTCATTCTACACCTGCAAATTCCACAGGCTAATTGCCTGTATTATTAGAAGTCACCTTACTTAATCAAATTTAAACATTCAGCCTCTATTTAATTGAAGGCTCGGTAGCTTTAACCAAATGTGATAGGTTATTACTCACTTGATAATTTGGGGGGTAGAATAATCAAGCCTGAGATAGATTTTTCTTTTTCCAGAATAATCCCTTTACTTTCCCTCCAGCCCATTTTGAATTTTTAAACGATCAAATATTGGTTTTGTACATGGAATGGATATTCTTCCTTTCAAACCACTCCACAACCTCCAACTACACCTCTCTGGGCCTTATAACCTATTGCCCATCTCCTGTCCAGCTTGGTCACCCTGAGTAACTCTTCTAAAATTCACCACATTACCTAAAACTCCCCGAGGAGCAATCTTGTACTTCACATGTGCTTCCAACACATAGAGACTTAGAGCCCCACAAGAAGCCAGACTTTCCTGTTTATTCTCTAGGAGCCTCCCAGCTCTTTCCCCTGGGTCACCCACAGAAACAGCTATTACCCTATCACTGGCACCAGCTCCTTGTTCTGCTTCATTCAATTTCCAACTAAAGACAGAGGACTCTTCTTTTCTCTGCTTTCCAATGGCTGCTTTTCTTCCCTTTTGATTTACTAAAATGCTGCTGGGAAAAATGTCATCCTCTTCTCAATTTGGCAAGCAGTACATGAGAGACTAGGCCAGGCGCTGTGTGGGGCATGCACTGGGGCAGACAAACCCCCTGCTGTCTGGAGCTCACAGCCATGTGAGGAGACAATGCGGTAAACAAGTAAGGATGATGCAAGAGAGGCTGGAAGGAGTGTTCTGCAGAGGTGGAAGCACACGGAAGATGGGGTGCTTTCTCATCTGGGAATGAGACACAGGCTCAGGCAGGAACTGGGTCTTGAAGGATTTGGCAAAAAGGCATTCCAAGTAGAGAAAAAGCGAGAGTGAGAGCGAGAGCGAGAGCGAGAGCGAGAGAGAGCGAGAGCTCAGAGCTAGATAAGACTTGGCATAGTCAGGAACCCAACCTGTGCAGCGGGAGGAGCTGGGCAATATTACGTAATGAGGCTGGGAAGAGGTCGGATCATGAAGAATTCCGAATGCCAGGCAGACCCCACTGGTTGCATGCCTGTTGTGAGAGGCTCTGCCAGCCAGCAGTTGTAGCAATGGTGCCACACTCCCTGTCATAACTCAGGAAGAAATGGCCCCAAAGGAATCTCTTTTAATGCCTCATCTTAGGAGGAGTGCTATAAGTGAGCAATCAGTCATTCCCTTGAAAGGGATAAACAATGTGTTTATATATGTTTATATTCTCATCAGATGACTAAAACTCAATTCCATCTCATGTTAGCTACAGAATAATGGAGTAGTTTCTCAGGAGAACATACCACACGGGCTTCATCCTACGTCCTCCGTTTTCTGTTTCGAGTCTCTGTTAAGTGACATTGCCACTTCGCAGCTCAGCTGTCACCACTAGGCGTGACTCCCCCCTTGCCATCTCTAGTACAAACTTCACCTTCACTCCAACTGCATGTTCCCAATAGTTTAGAGTCAATTTCTACTTGACTCTTGGCTCTCATATTCCATTTATTCACCATGTTCAAACCCAACATCCTTTTTCTCCAAATATATGTCCTGTCTGTTTTCCTTTTCTCCTTCAGTGTTTCAGCCATTGTCCCATAGTCACTAGCTGTTTAAAACCTCATCATTTTGGATTCATCTCATCCCTGATACCTTATCAAACTGAAAATCCAATCGATTTTTCATCTCAACCCCCTTTTGTCCCTGCTTTCCCAGCCTTTGAGTCTGGACCGCTGGGCCGGTTTTCACATTGGCTTTTCTGACTCTAATCCAACCTGCACATGGCTGCCAAACTAATCTTCTTTAATATATCACTTTCCTCATGCTGATTCCCTGCTCAATAATCTTAGACAGTTCTCTCTTTTAGATGCAACCAAAACAGAGCAAAAGCCCACTAGGAAGTGTCACAGATGCTCTCCTCTGAATGGTACATATTATTATCCCAGTCATACTAATGATGAAAATTGAGGCTCCAAAATTTAACTTGCCTAAGACTAGTAACGGTAGCAGCAGGATTACAATCTAGTCCTTTGCGTCCTGGTCCAGTGCTTTGCTTTAATAGAAGTTTTTAGCTCCTGTGCTTGATTTCAAGAATCTCATAATCTCCCTTTGCCTCATTTAACTAATTTTATTCTTCAACATAGCCCTCCCTATGGCCGGCCTTGGCTGCTCGTTACCGCTCAATATGTCTTCATTCCTGCTCGTCCCTGGCTTCCCTTGGGCATTCTCTAGCTTTTCCCAATCTCTGAAGCACACATTAAGCCCCACCGGGGACTCTGATGATGTCCTTGACAAAGCCAAAATACTGTTGGACTCCTACGCTATTTACACTCCAGCAGAGTGGCTCACAGCCTGAGGACAAGCAGCCATGGGACAGGTAGGGCAGAGGGAGTATCCATGGGCTCTCGTTCCCTATGTGTACTAAAGCATATATGAAATGATATGCAACTCACCTGTATTTGCTACCATTTTCCAAAAGTAGATACTATTGTGGTTAAGAAAATATACATTAGTTTGAAATAATTCATGTTCATTCTTTGCCATTATGTAGTTTCCTAATTCCAAGTACTAAACACACCAACTCTGAGACACAGTTTGTGAATTATCTCACATGAAAAAGGAACCTTAATCTCAGTAAGGTTGGAAAGCACTTGTCTAAACACGTAAGTGCACACAATCTTGTTGATTTGCGATTGTAACGTACTTTTATCTTGTAAGCCCCCGTGAGGCCCTTCAAAGAGTTTCTTATAGGATACAGAAGAACTCGAGCCATACTTCTGAATCCTACAGCACCACACCCAGTACCGAATATGTGGTGGGTGTTCAACGCATGGTGGGTTTGCCATAATTCTGTCACTTTTGATGAGTTCTGGTTTCCCTCAGTCAATGAAAGGTAATGGTATATCTTAAAGAAATTCAGGCTTAATCACTAAGTGATAGGCAAAGAAAAAGCATGATTTTACAGCTTATTCAGTTGCCCAGAACAGTGGAGCTTCCCAGCCTTTGTTCCATTCATGGCCATCTTGCATGGGTTTTGGTGAAAACTCTGATTGCCACTCTTTATTGAAAAATAAGAGAATATTAGTTAGATGGATTTGTGGCTCAGAACGATGTCTTACTTAACACCAACTGATCTATAAATACTCAAATCTCTCTATTTATAAGCATAAATCATAGCTAAGCCTTGAAAGTAATCATCTGAATTTCCCATTTCCACAAGAATGAAGATCAAGAGTTGATGGATCTCCAATTTATTGCTCAGTTTTTAAATTTAGTTAAATTACAGGTTCAAGTTAAGACATGGATTACGTCAAATAGCCACATAATTGCTACAAGGTATATAATACCTTATGTATTTTTGGGTAAAGAGTTGGGGGAGAATTCTAGTGTTTGGCACAGGGAGGAAAATTCTTATGGCAGAATAATGGTTCATTGTACAGCATCGTTAATGAATACAATTTTCCGAAAGCAGATTTTACAAATAACTGAAATTTGTTCATTTACAGTTTCAAGACATTTTATATTTAAAAATTACATACTAATAAATGTTTCTAAACTGTATTGCATGCTTTCTTATTTATATTAAAGAAATAATACTGAAAATAACTCTTTCCTTAGTTCATCATATTGGATATCAATAATTATTTTATACAAATCAGGTATATAACAGGGTTTTTGCCCCTACATTAAATGGACCCAGACAACTATACATTTGAGTTCTATGAATTTTTAAAAACTAAAGTAGTTTTAGTCTTAATTTAAAGTTGCAAAATAGTATAGAGAATCTCTACATATACCCTTCACTCAATTTCCCAAAGCTATTATCTTCAATAACCACAGTGTAATAATCAAAACCAAGAAATTAACATTGGTACAATAGATATTATTAACTAAACTGCTGACCTTATTCAAATGTCACCAGTTTTTCCACTTATCTTCCAGGATCCAACTCAAAATCTCA